>NC_068317.1:9745249-10945249 GCF_025860055.1 Xyrauchen texanus
TTATTATTAATTGTTTAAACAATTATGTAGATAATGCAATGTATTAATTTTTCTTTGTGATATCTGCAGAACTGATCACCATTGATTCATCGTATAAATCAAAATTAGATCCTCCTCTAAAGGTTTGGTTTGTGATAACATAAATGTTTCATTTGGACTCCATTAACACATATATGCTTTGATTCTCCATAGATTACCACTAACATAAAATGTCTTTATTGCATCACATGTCTTTTTCACAGGGTGCTTTCAATCTTAATCTACATGTTACAAATCAAGATGGCTTTCAGATTGCCTGTGTGAATGCAACACTGAAATTTCATTGATACCTGACCAGAGGACCTGTACTTGAACAGAGCACAATTATAAAACCATTTTTTTTTTTACCTTATTTTCAGCACATAAGTGCTTCTCACATTACTGTACATATTTTATTCTATGCACAAATATGTTAAATGTTCTTCCATTGTACCAATAAACTGATAATAAATAAAGTATTCATTCAGTATCAGGGGCGGGGTCGATCACTCTTGATTGTGTTTCGGCATTTGTCTGAGGAGGGGGGCATCAGAAGTTTCAGGGGGAGCACAAGGAAATTCTTGAGGAGGAGCAATGCACCCGTAGGACCCCCTTAGACCTGGTCATGTTCAGTATTCTTTACCATAATCTTACTTATAAAAAAAAATGTGTGAGCTTGACCAGAGCAATTTCAGAAAGTCTAATATACCCTCTAATAGAAAAACTTTCTTAAATTACAAGTCAACCATATAGTTTTTTTTATTATTATTATTTTTATTTTAAGTACGGAAGCCCTGAACCATAAGGTGGAGAAAAAATATATATTTTTGAAGAGAGAGAAAATTAAGGCTTTTTTTTTTCAACTTGCGGTTCAGGGCTTCCGTAATTAAGTTACAACCTTGTTCAAAAGATAGTTAACTGAATAACAGGAATGACATATTCCCAGGAATTTGTGCATGCAGAATTCAGAAGAAAACTCTGCAGATTTGGGACATGCATCATTCATAAACTTCCACACATCCCCTGACCCTTGCCGGTTTGTTCAATAAAAAAGTTGAACTAATTTGAAAATGCTTTGAGCTGCTGTTCTACATTAAGACTGTAGTACACTTAACTCTTTTTCACACATTTGACCATGATTATATCCATTTTGCACATTTTCCAACAAAATTAGCAAAGAGAATGCCTAAACAATCAGCAGATTCCATCAGGACCTGGCTGCCCTTATCTAATAATTTGCCCCCAATCATGAATTTTCACCAATAGATGGAGCCAATAAGCCTTCTTATCACACTTTCTCACATGTTCTCATGTTTCTCCGTTTTAGACAGTTCCATCTTCTCACACCATTGAAACAATTAACTAATCAACTTTTATGTGATGCATTGCTTAAACACTTGATGTTGTATTGTTGTACTGAGAGTAAGAATGAACTGTATGGAGAGGTGACTTTTTGTTTATTATTTCACAAAAAAACTAGACAACAAATTAAATTGCAAAGAACAGAAACTACAAAGAAGGATCTTCTCTTCGTCTTCCATTCCTGTGAAGTGATAAGATGTGATAATATACAGACTAATCTACACATAAAATATTTATCAAACAGATCTGGTTGAAGAGTCCCTATGGGCAATGTCATTTCATGTCCTCTATAGTCATTAGAGATTACATACAGTTTACTGGACTTCCTCCTTTGCTCCAAATACCTACAGTACTTACTCATTGACCCATTAAGGCCAGAACTTCCATCATGAGAGCCCCAGAAATATGTTGCATAAAAGTTTGGAGCTATCTTTATTGATTTAGAGAACAATTTGTTTTTTGTGATTAGAAAGTGAAAAGTAGTGAGAGACTCAATGCTAAGTTTGTTCTAGTTTTTATCACCTAATATGTTTTCTTGTATCATAAAAGTGATACAGTTTCACTATTAAAGAGTATGTCAACATGTACATGACTAATGTGGTCAGCAGTTCAGCTTGCGTTAAAAATACATTTTTAAGATTTTATGAAGCTTTTTAAAACCTTTTTGCAAGCTTATGAAAAATTGTTTTGAAACCATGTGTTTAGTAAGTATTCAACTGGTTTTTAATATTCAAATACCATTAAGTGTTTGGGGCGGGACTATCTGATTTTACGATCAATGAAAGACGCTGGGTGTTTTTTGAAATCTGTTTGAAAACAGTGATTAATTCATTTGTTGATTCTAGTGCCACTTCAGCTTTAAGATCAACATCAGTTTAACATTGTAAAGCTTCAAAAAGGTATCCAACATGTCCACTTGGGAAGCTTTCTTGTAATGTTTACACTATTACTTACACTGGAAAAATTAAATGGAAAGCAGCGCTATATACTAAACCAGTACACTTAAATGAGATGAGAACATATATATATATTGTGTAAAGTCCAAGTAAAATTCAACACAGTCATATAAAAAAGTTATATGAGTACATTGATAAGAAATTATCAAATTGATTCAGACTCCTAACGGAAAGTGTTCACTCAACATGTTTTTTACTGCTTTCTAAATTTACTTAATTAAATTGGGTTAATCCAACACTACTCTTTAGTATTTGGTCCCTATTTAGGATGTGTTCACATTTGGCCGGTTTGGTTCGATTAAAACAAACTCATTTGAACAAGTGTGAACCGAATCCAAACCAGTGAACCGAGACCGCTTAAAAAGTGGTACGGTTCGATTGATATATGAACGCAACATGGACGTCTTAACGGACCAAAAACAGGAAGTAATTTGCCTAATACTGACCTCAAGCATATCTGGTCTTCTCATCATAGGAGTTATGTTGCCCTTTACAGTTCGGTACTGGCGTCGTAACCGCCGTCAGCTGTCCTTGCAGCATATCTTTGTTTGTGTGTACAACTGAGGAATTCCTGACATTATTTTGACACTTTTACACATTTGATTAACTCTTTGGTTGTTCTCAGATGCCTTTGGTTTTGTATTGTTATGTTTGTAAATGTATCATTTTAATTTTTGGTCTGGACCAAGAGAACCAAACTAGTGTGAACACACCCTTAATTTCATTGTGAACAATCCAACTGTGTTTACTTAATCCAATTGTGTTCAGACTATGTGAAAAAGATTTGTTGCGTCAAAGTATTTCAGAAACGGGACAGGGATTTACATTTCCCAGCATGCTTTGCATGAGATTGGATTGGAAGAGTAAATTTTGAAATTAAGTATTATTTTAATGTATTTCTACACAAATAAAAGAAGTAGGAGACCTGTTAGTGTTTAATGTTCTGTTTTGTTGGGATTTAGAGAATTTTCTGTCATGATGGATATTTTTCATTGTGGAGAAGAGAGAGATTATCTTAATTCCTTTGGATTTATGCAACACAAAACATTTAAGTAGAGCCCACATTTTCATTTTATATTTAAGAAACACATGTTCATAACATGGAACCTCTGTCCATAATTTAATTAAGTAAACCAATGGGGGGCATTGATGGGGAACCATTGATGATTAAGGGTTGATACATGGCAGTATTTTGCCTTTTATCAAACAGAAAACTTGATTAATTGTTTGGACCATTTGGTAACCAAATACAGCAACATCAATGGAGCAAAAAGACCAACAATCACTGTTACCTTCAAATCATCTGTCACCAAGGGAAACCATTCTTTACACTTCTCCAACCAGACCTATCTTTCAGTATCAATCTTTACAATGCATTACCCCATGCTAATATGAAGTGGTTTCACCATGTTCAACCTATCATTGTTCTTGTATGCAAAATTCTCTTGTCTTATAGAACTCAAGTTTAATTTACCTAAGCATGAGCAGATTTTACTTTGTTTATTACTTTTTTAAACCTAAAAGTTCCCAGATCGTGCTATCATAAAGAAGTATCCATCATCTCTCCAGGAAAACTTAGTCGACAGAGATTTTTTTATTTATATGCAAAAATAGCTTCATTAGGTTCATGATTATACATTAATCATTGCACCATTTGTAAAGTGATGGTGCAGACTACAACTCTATGTGGGATGGTTCTGAGCTGGTGTCTTCAAACTGTTGTGCTCTAAGGTATTCTTTCAGACTTGTTCACAGAGGATAAAGGAAACCTTTTGTTGCCATAAAAGGTTGTTCCTTAGCAACAGGGTTGCATTTGGAAGCCTTGGTAACGGTCAATAAATAACATCACTCTCAAGTTTCGGCTAGTTTCGAGATGGAGGTCTCACTACATCTTGTCTTACTTTGTATAGTGTGTAACCTACAGAGAAACCGTAGGCTATCTTTTACATGTTAAACTTGTTGTATACAGCATATTGCTTTAACCTCAAATGCAAACTGTTCCAGCTCTGTAGGTTTCATTTTAATGATAATGTAGTGATATTTTGTAGGCCTCCATTGTCTGAATGTGAACATGCAACAATCATGCATACTGTGGAGGAAAGTATAAACTTTTCAAACATATTCATTGACCTTTAGAGTGAACAGAACTAGTCTGGGACTCAAAGAAAAAGACAAGAAATTCTCATAGCATCTCATCTAGCAAATGCAAAACTATTCAGCAGAAGCAATTTCATCATACTTCTGAAATAGCTAGTGTGAACACTTCTTTAGCTATCAGCCCTCTTTCTTAAGACATTATGCCGAATGCCATATATACGCAACATATAGGCCAACATGAGCAATAAAATGAGTCCTGTCGTCCTTTTTGTTTTTACATTTACTCCATTAAAAAAGTTGATCCAAATGTGTGTTTAAAAGAGCTTTGCTTAATAACTGATCAGAATTATAAAATGATGAAAATGTAAAGAATGATAAATGTATCAGTAGTCAGTCGGTCATTATCGCCAGTATCTCAATAAAGAAAAGATGCTTGGTTGCCGCTGGTGTAGTGGGGGCAGGTTTGGCCAGTCTAATCAGCCTGAGCTGGAGGAAGAGGGGGAGGACGAGGCGGGTCTAATATCAGTGTGAGTAGGAATGTGCAGCTTTAAACACTAACAACAGGCAGAACCTTACAGTTGGTATAACAAGTCCTCTAAAGTTAAGTCAACAACTCCAACAGCACCCTCATTTTAATTCATCTACAAAAACTTTTCCTTTTGATATTTAAGTTAATTAAATCAAATAATTACACCAATAATTTTATGATTATTTACTACAAATATTTTTGCCTGTTTTTAAGATTAACGCCTTTCAACTTTGTCAATTCCATCAAATTCAACTGTGAAATGTATAACAAAATTAAATGAATAAAACTGTAAAGGGTTTCATTTTATTTAAGATTGCTAAATTATATTTGATGGGATTTTATTATGAAACTGAAATATGTAAATCTTAAAAAAAAGATTTGTTTAAATGCAGATTTTAAAATTTTAATAACATTTTCATTTTAAATGTATTTCTTGGAACAGCCTGTTGCATGACAGACTCAAAAAAAGTCACTCAAATTGCTCTTTCTTATTATTTTTTATTGTTTGTTTTTTTTTTTACCTTTGTTTCTAACTTCATCTTTATTCCTTAAAGTCACCCCATGAATCTTTCTTCAATTTGTTATTATTCATGCAGCTAAGTTGCAAACGCAGCATGAATGTACAAATAGCTATGTGTCATGCCATTAAAGGACATATAAACTGAAAATCTCATAGTCTTTCAACAACTGCTAATTCACCATAACTTTAAAAG
The DNA here is from genome assembly GCF_025860055.1 of Xyrauchen texanus. Taxonomy (NCBI): domain Eukaryota; kingdom Metazoa; phylum Chordata; class Actinopteri; order Cypriniformes; family Catostomidae; genus Xyrauchen; species Xyrauchen texanus. The sequence goes on from NC_068317.1 coordinate 9,750,925, forward strand.
GTACACGCATATCCAAAAAGTTATTTTTGTTGAAATGATTACAACAATTAATAAGTATTAACTGAATATCAGCTTGATAACAGACTTCGGATGTCCTCCTTAAAAATGTTACATTACTTTAACTGTATTTTTCCACAATGTTTTTTTCTTCCCAGGGTGAAACTGACCTCAAACAGAAGCAACTGGACAACAGCCATCTTTCTGAAAAGTCTATGCCTACTTTGTGATACAACGGAGGTTAATGCTTCAACGACATCCATCAAATGGGTTTCGAAATGTAGAGTTAGAATAACTGTCCAGGATTGATCTTGTTGAGATACCTCAATTATTCAAGTTTTGTTGGCTGAACTTAGAAAACTATTGAGCCGAAATTAAAAATTAGTCAAGAGAACAACAAACATCATACTAACTTATCCCCATCAGCATTAATATATTAAGCAAATTGCTGTATTACTGTCTTTTTTCTGTTTGCTGCTTATATTTATGCTGTTGTTATCACGTGGCTCGTTGTGCATGACACCGCAGAGACTCACAGCATGTGGAGACTCATGCTACACTCTGTGATCCACGCACAAATTACCACACATCCCATTGAGAGCGAGAACCACTAGTCACAACCACAAGGGGGTTACCCCATGTAACGCTACCCTCCTTAGCAACCGGGCCAATTTGGTTGCTTAGGATACCTGACTGAAGTCACTCCGCACACCCTGGATTTGAACTCAGCATCAATACTCGCTGAGCTACCCAGGCCCCCAATCATTAGTAATATTAAATGACATTATATGTAATTGAACTGCTATATTCAATTTGAATCGTTTGAACCAAAAAAGTCAAGTTTACTTGAAAAGACATAAAGCTAATTTAACAAGTTATTCTGATTTGTCAACTTTTTGCTCTGTTTAAACAATTTCCCTCAATTTCAACAATTTTAAAGCACCACCAACACTTGATTAAAAAAAAAATCAATTTACATATTAATACTATGAATATATTTTCGAATATTAAAAAACAGTGTAACTTTTGTGGATAGGATGCTTGTCTATGGCTGCAGCTTCAGTAACGTCCCCTTGGAGACTAGAGCAGGAGCAACACGTGATACTCCGCCTTACTTATCAGCTTTAGAGGACAGAGAGAGAGAGAGAGAGAGAGAGAGAGAGAAAACGAAATAAGCGTTTTCCTCTCCTCACTAAAGCATCTCGGCGTGGGGGGATTAGGGAGAGTGGAGACACCCAAAAGCAAAGTTGACGAACTTTGCGCATCTTTTTACAAACGCCATTTTGATTCCTCTCCGGAGCAACTTTGGCAGCTTCTTTCTCTCTCTCTCCTCAGCTCATCATCACCAACCATCATCATGTCTCGGCGAAAGCAACCCAACCCCAACAAAGTCAAACGTAAGTTACTCGTCTTTCCTTTCATAATCTTTCAAATGCTTGTTATTTTGCCATCGCTTGTTTATTTGGCGTGTTTTAAGCGTGTATTCGCGTTGGAGTCAGTTGGAAAGTTAATGCGGAGTAAAGAGGAGACTTTTCCTCCCCAACTTCAGCTTCCTCGTTGCGCGATGATAGACCTGATGCTGCTCACGCGCACAGCCCAAACCTGCCACAGACAACAACGTTTCATTTCTCACCGTTTCTCCAAGACAGCTAGGCGGTTTGTTAGTGCACAGCTTTTAACGTTCGTCTTTACAAACTTTTTACAGTATTATGGAAGTTGCTGCATGCGGTGATGGGGTTCAAAGTACGCTGCAGTTAGCTAGCGGTAGCTAACGCGCTGCTGCTGATGTCGCGCGGAGCATCATAAGCTCATCTCGCGTGCGCTTTGATCGCCGCTGTGCTTCTGCCACGTTTCGCTCATTATCGACTTTTAAAATCGTCGTTTTTAACGTGTTGTAGTTGGTATCGTTGCTTTGTTTAGTTCTCTATCTGTTTATTCTACGCAGACAACAACCTGTTGCATCATTAATTTGTTTATCTTTAAAGCATGGCCTATAGTTGATGATTAATCCGAGCAGTCAGTTGTTACTGAGGTAATTTAAGTTTAAAAAAAGACAAGTAGGTTGGTTTCATCGACGTGAATGTGTATACATGTTGTTATTTTGTTTTTCTCGCTGATTCGGGACTAGTTAAGTTGTTCATTGTCAAAGTAAATCATTTTATGGGTTTATATGCTGTGTTGGTTTTTGTGTGTGTCAAGTTTTGGCGAAAGTTTATCGACGTGAACTGAAGGAATGGATGAGTTCCGTCTCTCGGGAGACAGCAGCCGAGCCCTGTCGCTGGTGGTTAGATAATCATGGTTGCTAGGCATTTTTGTTCCGTCTCTTTTCCGCCCCTCCTCGGTGAGGCAGAAACTTCAGGAGCGCGCTGGTCCCGGTGAAGCAGAAGGTAAACGTGGCAAATCCACTCGTTACATTTGTGTGCACCCCCTCGGTGTGTTCATGCTTTTAAGATGCGTTTGTTGAGGGCTTACGTGCTTTTGAAAGAAGTAACAGACGCCATGTGTGCGCGCATGAGTCTGTAAAGAGTACCATAGAGGGTTAAAATGCTTGTTTTGGGGGTTCTTGGTTATTAAGGATGTGGTGTGGCCCACTCGCCTCCCTGGCCACTCTTTTTAGGTAGGGAGGAGAGGACGGATCCTGATGAGCTGTTCACATTCCATTACGAAATTCAACACTGTAGACGAGCCACACACACATCATGTCTTATCCCATCTCTAAATATAAGGTCTTTATGTAATCCCCTAAATAAAAGCACCACCGAATGTGTTTAACAGCATGCATCGAAGATTATCAGTGCTAAAAGAACAGTCAAAGTATTTGCATGGCCATACTGAAGGATCCACTTGAAGTTGTTGCTAAAGGAGGAGGATGTTTACATGTAGTTTGTTGTTTGTTTCCTCTTCAGCTCAAACTTGTAGGAAAGTTCTAACTTGTACTTGTGTATTTTCGTTCGCTTTTATTTTTAGAGACATTTAATAGAGTTGGCAAAGCATGTAGCCATGTAATGCGTTTTGCAATGTCTGCTGAAAAAAATACAGAAATTGCTGGTTTCGGCAGAGCTCAGCTAATGGAGTCTATGAAGGATCTGGTGTTTTCCAATATACATGTACGGGATCTAGTAAATGAGATCCCAGATGAAAACTGTTGGATGATGAACAGCCAGGTCAGGTGTAGTTTCAATGTGAGAAAAGTTTTCAAATTCTATGTTAGTGCTACAGTCTTCCTAGATGCAGCCGAGTGAAAGGAATATTCTGGGTTCGATGCAAGATAAGCTCAGATGAAAGCATTTGCTCTGTAATGTTGATTACCACAAAAAATAAAATAAAGAAGGAAAAGTAGAGATTATAGTGAGGCACTTACAGTGGAAGTGAATACAATTTTATGGAGGGTTGAAAGTCAGAAATGTGAAGCTTTTATCATTTTATAAAAGCCAATTGGTTGCTTAGGGGATCTGGCTGGAGTCACTCAGCATGACCTGGATTCAACTCCAGGAATGGGAGTCAGCGTCTTTACTTGTTGGCCCCCACATTTTTGCTTTTTTAAAGAAAAGGATGAACGACTGAAAATTAGCCTAGTTTTTGTTGTAATCAGCATTGTGCCACAAATGCGGTCAATTGAGCTTAGCTTGTGTTGACCCCGTAATATTTGTTAACCCAAGAACATACTGGAAGCCCATGCATGTTCTCCTGTTTTGAGAGTTTTAGTGTGAAGTGTTCTGTATTTGCTGTGTATTATTTTACGTTTGTAGCCAGATGTAGCATTTTTTTTTTAAGGATGACATGCACATCCATCTGCATTCTCAAACTCTTGAAGATCTAGGGTTCAAGTCCCTCTTGGAATTATTTTCTAGGGCTAATTAAAAGTATTCCTCCCTCGGGTCTCCTCGAGTGCCCTGGGTATTGACATTATCTCTAAATTCATTATAGTATTTCCCAAGACACCTGCTTCACAGCAGACCTCAGTTGAGGCAGCCAAACCATAAACATTTTGCAGCATTGCTTTGTATCAATTACCTCCTCATACAGTATTTACATTTGATTTAATTAGTTTTTCCATCTTTGATAAGGAGCTACTTCATCGACTGTTTGCCAGGAATGCTTTTTAGATTCATTTAGTAAATTCTGTGTTTATGAAGTGGGTTTAAAAATAACTCCCCTTATCATGCCTTTTATAGTTACACTCAGAAAAATATTTTAGCCTATTTTAAAGATTTACGCTTTTCATTTTCAGAACAAAATTCCTTTGATTTTTCATCTTAACAAATTTAAATCAATACAAATGGACATATTTATTTGTTTTAGTTTTTAAAAATTACTATAATGGAATATTGTTATGAAATTGAATAGCGTAAATCTTTTTTTTTTCCAGTGCACTAGTACAGTAGTAGGGAAACATAAAGACATAAAAGAATAGAGTAGAATAAAGTCAAAAGCAGCTGCACTTCATTTCCTAATTTAAGAAATTTCACTACTCAAGTAGTTTAATTGGTTACTAATACTAATGAATTCTAATGGATACCTTGCAAATTTTTAATAAAAACCTGTTTGGTTGAGGTCCTGTGATTATGATGCAGAGAGACCTGCTTTTGCCCCAGGGGTATGATGGGTTGGCCCTTTGGCTCCCAGGCTATATTTATCCTGCCTGTTTTAGATAAGATTATATTCTATCCCTCCACGGGGTGTGGAGTGGAGGCAGGGACACTGCAGGGGGGCAACTTGGAGGAGAGATGGAGTCAAATGAGCTTCTTTACCTTTGTTTATTTTGACCCAAAATTAGCTGTTTATCCTAAAATATTTGGACAATGTTGTACAAGTATTCACTACATGAATGTAACATACACAAGAACAAGATATTTGAGTAGCCTAATTCACACTATTTCCTTTACGACATTTAAATGTACAAATATCAAGGAGACAAACATGATCCTCAGCACTTTACATGCAAATCACATGATGGTGACAATCATTAAACACATTATTGAGTAAAAAGATTGTTGTCATTGCCCACATAAGCAGCACATATCTTTGGCTGTGAAATCATGAAAACAAGTTTTGTGCAGTAGCAGTAAAAAGTTAAAGCTAAATAGCTAGCAGGCACAACAGATATAAAGTAGTTCAATACAACACTGATGTTGTATAATGAGCAAGTAAAAGGCTCGAACAATCTACATTAACAGTGCTTGGTAAAGCAGGCTTTGCTATTAGGCTATTGTTGCTCATAATTGGAGCTAGGTGTTTTTTTTAAACCCTTAACATGTATTAAACTTTGGCACAGTTTGTGCTATGGGAAGCATACACATAGAACACACATTTTGTAGTGGTGCATCTGTAGTTGCATTGCTTACTCTGAATTAAGATCTTTAAATGTAGGATTGTGTGGGAAAACCTCATCAGAGCATTGACACAATCATCTGGTGTTCTTTACAGTCGTCAGGCTAATGGGCCATGAAGCTAAGCACATCTATTTGGGCTTTGAAGAAAGGCTCACAAACGGCTATAAACGGCTGTTACATGGCCTGTCTTATCACCTTTCCCGCTTCACCCCCGAGCTGCTCCAGCCAGCAAATAAAGTTGGTATTTGCTGAGAGTTCAAAGTCTAACCCAACGGCTATCACCGATGTGAAAGAATGCCACAATGGAGGAAAGGACAGGAGAAAGGAGGCATGGAAAGGAATGGAAAAAAGGGAGTTCAAGTAAGCTGAGGAGATGAGAGGAAAGACAGGAAGTGAAACTTGCCTCTTCTTTGAGGTGGAGGGGAAAGAGATGAAGGAAGTGTTGGAACAATGGTTAGTTAGCGGCTTGGCTGTTTTCCCTTCTCTGAGATTCAGAAAGCTTGAAGACAACATACTAGTGGGTTATCCACCACTATCCATTATTTTTACATTCAGCAATGCCATTTTGTCCTGACTTGAACTTTTTTAGTTTTATTTTTCCACTCTCACTAAACTCTCATGTCTTGTTCTGCCAAGATATGACTCTGTAAACTCTCACGATAAAACTTAGGGGTGGAAAAGCGTTATCTTAGTGTGGAGTGACTGATGTGCAACTTGTTTGGTTTTTTTGGTTTTTCTGCTACTCTGGAGCCTGTAGCTCTCTCTCCCTTCCTGGTTCTCTTGCTGACTAAACAGTTTTGTCAGCTGGCAGTTGCTCGCAGGATTTGTGATAGATTCTGGAGGCTGGGACGAGGGGGAGGGGTGGTACTCACAGGCAGCACTTGTTGCTTGCTCAGTGGAGCTGGCCGAGGGAGGGAGCGAGAAAGAGGGAGGGAGGAGAGAAAGGGTGGAACAGGCAGGCCGAGGGTGGTTGCAGAAAGGAAAAAGGAGAGCAACAGCATCGTACAACCAGTTTTCCCTGATTATGTGGGAGGCAGAGAGAATGCAAATGATACAGTTGCCTTTAGTCAGATTGCCTTTTTAACATGATATCTTTCTTGTTAGTAGTTTTCTCAAAAGCAGCCTTCTGCAACATCTAATGCAACTTGCTGCGTCATCTCAGGTTTGACGAGTTTGAGAAGTTTGAGCTCTCATGTCCCAACTAGAGGATTTTGCTGTAGCATACTAATGGGTGGTGCAACATATTTTCCACATCTGACATATTTCTGGACATGCAGAGAGGCCTTTGTGTAAACAGCGCAAATCTGGTCTTATGTCAGGCTCTAAATGAACGCCAAGAGGTGGCTTTTTGCTTCTGTCTGCTCCGCTGGTCTGCCACGCCGCCACTAGACAGACAACAATTATAGCCTGCAAGGATGAGCTGCCCTAATGACATCTTACCTGAGAGCTGCATTGCATGCTGGGAAAATATGTATTCCAGGAATGCAGCTCAGCAAACATGACATTTTAGCAGATCTGTTGTGGACATGTATTGTATGGAGCTAATTTCATGACTAAAGTCTTTGAAGCATTAACGCATGGTGAATTGCTCTAATCGAAAAATAAATGCATTGTATTATCGGTGCTTGCGTTTAAATGTTTTGAATTTACAGTGCTTGCATTTAAATGCATTGCATATTACTTAGGGAAGGATCTATAGACACAAAGCCCTGTCTGTAGAGAAGGCTTCGTGCCAACATTTTTCAGTCCTGAATTGGAATTTGTCTCATTTCACTTATTTGTCAATGGCTGGGTTTCCCGAGGCTCTTAGTAGAAAGTTAGTATCACTTAAATAGTAGTTAAAAAATAGTATAAAAAGCATCAAATTAAAACCTTTGTAAATTAACGAGGACTTTGAACCACTCTAAAGTCATAAGTGCAACTTAAATGTATCTTTCTCTCGTTTTCACAGTTTATCAGAGAATAAAGAAATTATTATATAGGCTTAATATTTAGTCATAAAATGTGATTATTTTTTTAGAATGCTACATAATTATTTTCCAAAATCCAGAAGACAAATGCACAGGTAAATTAAGGGGCAATTTGCTCTAATTGACAAAAAGTACTACACCAGGTTTTTCATTCACTGATTCAAAAACTTAAGAAAATAAATAAATGTGTGATGGGTTTTATAAAATAGAAAAATGACTATACCATGTGCATTCAGTTTCCAGCAAAAGAAACATTAGAGACCCTTATTATGATTCACATTGCATGGGTTCACATACATACATTTCTATCATTAATAGAAATAAAATTCTGTCTCTATAAAGTTGAGCATCAATCTGAAACCCCATCATACCAAAGTCATCATTATTTATTGAATTAAATGCAGCGATTGTCATTAACTTTTGGCGTCACAACAAGGTGACATCATTTCCATGCTTGTCGGTATTATTGTCATGTTTAGAAGACACACTCCTAGACATATTGGCCAAGGTTTCAGCTTTGGACCAGACAGCTCCCAAAAATATATATTTTTTGTGTGTGTGTAAAATATACAATTTAACGAATTGCCACTTATCCTATGCAAGGTCGCAAATGTACTGGAGCCTATCCCAGGAATGTTCTTTTTTATTTTTACTAACATTAGAAAAGATGAAAACTGAGCTTTGACTTTTACAAATGAAGTTAGGTAGATGTGTATCTGCTAGAAATTAATATACTGTTGGCCTAGATAAGATTATTTGAATTTTTATTACAAAATGTTATGTCTGTCAATTACATTTCTGATTGAAAAAATCTTCAACTGGGATTATTTACTTCAGCACCAGACATTAATACGCAGATATTGACGTGTTCAGGAAACTCAAATAAATAAACAAGGCTCAGTTTTCACCTTGGTACAAACATAACAATAACATAATATGTTAAATAAAAAAAAATATGTTCCAGCAAATCATATTAATGGAGTTATTGCATCTTACATATTAATTAAATAAACTGTGGTCACCTTACTTTATTATGTCTAAGTTTACCTTCACAGCCATCAGTGATTCAGACATCTAGACATTGAGAGGCCCTAGTCAGTTTCTTTTGGAGGCACCCCAAATGTTTTTTTTTATTTATTTTTTTTTTATTATTTATTATTCTAATTTTTATTATTTAATGAGGCATGACATACAACAATGTGGTAGCTTTTCCTTTACAATCTGTTTAAAGCAGTACTTTTTTCTTTTTTTTTTGGCTAGCTTTGGCAAATCTAATCAAAAGTCAAGCAGTTTTCGACTAGTTCTTCCACAGAGGTGCTCATTGTTGTAGCCTGGTATCTTCTAAACAGCATTTTGTTATCTGATAAAGTGATAACCTGTGCACCTCATAAGGGCTGCCAGCCAATCAGAATTTGACCGCTCTTGCAATTTATACTGCAATTTACATCATGCTTGCATGATGAATGATCTGTGGCCATTTCCTGCTGTCTGAGATTGAGACTAACCCTTAGCATTGACCAAATTACAGGTGAAACTCGAAAAATTCGAATATCGTGCAAAAGTTCATTAATTTCAGTAATTCAACTTAAAAGGTGAAACTAATATATTATATAGACTCATTACAAGCAAAGTAAGATATTTCAAGCCTTTATTTGATATAATTTTGATGATTATGGCTTACAGCACTAATTTTCTGAGATTCTGAATTTGGGGTTTTCATAAGCTGTAAGCCATAATCATCAAAATTATATCAAATAAAGGCTTGAAATATCTTACTTTGCTTGTAATGAGTCTATATAATATATTAGTTTCACCTTTTAAGTTGAATTACTGAAATTAATGAACTTTTGCACGATATTCTAATTTTTCGAGTTTCACCTGTAAATTCACCTTCAAACATTCTTGACTTAATTGTTTAGTGTTTTACAAGTACAGAAACTAAAATATAGAGAGTGCAAAATAATCAATCCCAAATACATACCATACCACGTTTTGAAATAATAATCACATACTTGTATTACTATTAATATTCATGTTCAGATAAATTCTTGCAGAAGAATTTTTTAATTGCAGATGTGAGCGCACTTCATCTTAGTTTTGCCTCCTGCTTCCCAAAGCCATCATAACTTAGTACTTGAAAATGTTTACAGATTTACGAGTGCTCTGGAGTAATCCTATAGAGCTAAGGGCATCTTAATAGACAAGGGCTGGGTTTCCTGATAACGTTGCAACCTAAGTTTTAACCATCTTCTTAACTGATGTCGCTCGTTATTTTACAATAGAGTAACACCTCTCATTATAAAGTAGAACTTAAGTGTTTCGTTACTGGAGCTGTAACATCCAAAGGTGCTAATCACTTTGGCCAGTATGTCCAGGTGTTTGTCTTCTCAAAACAAAAATAATGTGTAAATACTGACAAACATGTAGTTGTTTGCAACCTTGTCGAGGCATCAATTTATTTCCTAACTATTACAGAATTTAAAGAAATAAGGCATCAATATGCATCATGTAATTTGTTGCTGCCTTGTAAAAAGACATGTATAGGTGAGCTGATTTGAACCAGCCATTGGAGGAAGAAGAAGAAGAGGAGGAGGGAGATAGGGATTCTCTCATTGTACACTCTCGCTCTAATCTCCTCTGTTAACCATATTTTAATTATTTATTAACGCATATTTAATAAAATTTATATTTCCATTACAATTATGCCTATCAATGAAGGCTAATATAACGTTATACTGTATTATGTGTCTTGTAAATCAAGACCTATCGCATCACGTGCAGACTTCCTATTAATTTCATAGCGATTTTCTTTCAACTTACTAAATTGCTGCTAACGTTCTACTTAGTGCTTTGGGAAACCCAGCCAAGGTATTAATAATAATGCATAAAATATATATATAAATGGATGAATAGATCAAATAAAATCAGAGAGAGTAATAAAATGTCAATAACTTTTCTCATTGTCTCTTTCTTTCTGACATCCAAGGGCACTCTCGCCCGCACCACATGTTGTGCAGCACTACATTTCTGTCACCGTTATCAGCTCTAGGAATAAAGAGCAGTCCTATAGTTTGGTGAATGTACCTGTGGCAAGGAGGAGGGCGGAGGAAAAGTAAATGTACAAACATTAACAGATTAAGCAGAGAACTGCACTTTGCGCCCAAACTGATCATCAATGCACAGCAATGTGCGCGTTACAGCGCCCTTTGGTGCCAGAGAGGAAGATGAGAGTTTGTAAAGAGAAGGAATGTGGGAAGATGTGCCAAGATAGTTTCCCCATAGATACAGAGTAACATTGACATCATTCCTTCTGAATTTAATACTATATCATGCGGCCACTTTGTACCAACTCGTGCACAAAGGTAGACCTATTTTTTATTGATTTAGGCCGAATACATTTTTCATTCATTAATTAATTTGATTGTAATATATTATTTTATTTTCTTGTTTCGCCTCAATCCGGGTGGCGGAGGACGAATCTCAGCTGCTTCCGCGTCTGAGACCATCAACCTGCGCATCTTATCACGTGGCTCGTTGAGCACGTTACCACGGAGACATAGCGCGTGTGGATACTTCACGCCATTTGCCGCAGCAATCCACGCACAACTCACCATGCACCCATCAGAAAAAAAAACATTAGAATGGAAAATGTAAAAAAAAACGGAAATGTAAGCAGGCATAATAAATGTGCGATTTGATCATGGCTAAACTTTTTTTTTTTTTTTTCACACATACACTGCCACTTTAATGAATTGGTGCTTGCTCAGTCCTCGAAACATAACACTGACAAATTCTGATAAAGATGCTGATTTGTTTTAAAAAAAAATATTAATGACATGTGTATGAAGATTGCAATGCCCATTTTCAAGAGTCATTGCGGCGGTAATTCGGACTCGCTGTACAGTTAGACACGGATAGGACAAAGATACTGATGTAAAAAACTAATTAAACAACAATTAAAGATGCCAGTACAAATCTTACCATAAGTGATGTTGCATGAGTCGTGACAGTCAGACAGTGTGTAGTGCAGCAGAGATGGTTTGAGTATTCATGCGTGCTTTCCACTCTAGGTGCTCTCCGTCTCTCATCAGTTACTCATCCGAATCGCTACAAAGATGTTTGTCACAGTACCAATACTACAGTTTAACCTTCAATAATATTTAGTGATTTGTGTTACAACAAATCACCAAAGATATCATAGATATGAATAATTTCTCACTGAAGTGGTTTTGGTGTTTGTAATAGATATGTATTTCTTATTTTTGAACATAGTGTATCTCTGCTGTGTGTGACGCTGTCATGGTGTTTACTGGTTGCAAGTATGTCACACTGATCTTTGCAAGTGACAACAGAACTACTCAGAACTCTTTTCAATTCTAATAAATGTTAGCATTTCACAATTAATGTAAACTGAATGTTCATTTACAGTGTGCAGCATAAATATATATATTTTCAGCATGTAACTTCTAAAAATATAGCGTAGGGCACATTAAAAAGAAAACTCAGAGTTGTATTGGCCTCAAATTTCCTGATTGGTGCACCACTAAATCACAGCTCCGCTAACATAGGTACTCCTCTAGAACAATGGTTCAGTTTGCTCTAAATTTTGCGTTTGTACTTATATTACATTTTAAACTGCATTTGGGAGAAACGGACAGTTATGTTCCTTGTCTGTTCTGACCTTTTCTGAGTTGGTGCCATTACTATTCCAAGTGATCAAAAACAGAGAGCATGCTTTCATGCCCAATCTTACACCTATTATGCTTAAAGGAATAGTTCAACAAAAAACTCTCTCAATATTTACTTTCCCTTATTCCATCCCAGATGTGTATGACTTCCTTTCTTCTGCAGAACACAAAGATGTTTCAATGAATATTTCAGCTCTGTAGGTCCATACATTGCAGGTAAATGGTGACCAAAATTTTTAAGCTCCAAAAAGCACATAAGGAAGTATAAAGAAATCACAAGTAACTCCTTTTTCACTGCAAATCTTGACATCTGCAGTCTTATTGTCAATCATGATTTCAAGCTCAATTACACTTCCTAGTGTAAAAAAAGTTTCATTTTGGTCTGTTCGAAGCCAAAATAGATGGGATTGTTTCAGAAGACATTGATTAAACCACTGGAGTCGTATGGATTACTTTTATGATGCCTATATGTGCTTTTTGTAACTTCAAAGTTTGGTCACTATTTACTTGCAGTATATAGACCTAAAAAGGCTGAGATTCTTCTGAAAATTTTTGTTTGTGTTGTGCAGAAGAAAGAAAGTCACACATCTGGGATAGCGTTTTTGGGTGAACTATTCCTTTAATAGGACTGCAACGTGTGTGGTCATGTAAATGCCTTAAGCTGTGCTCTTTTATCGGAGTAAGGTCATAAACATCCAGGGCTCAACAATAAGGATGTCCCATGGCACCAGAGCCAGTGTGAGAGAGTTTTGGGCCAGTTGATTGAACTGCCACTTGCCCTATCTGGCCTGTCCAGCACTGACAAAATCTCACTTTTGTTGATTTCATAAATGTGTTTTTATGCCTTGTAAACTTACACATTTGGATATGGCAAAGACCGGTGAGGTTTTGTCAAAAGTGCAAGAAAGACCAGTCTATACATGTTTGGTACTAATCCAACCAAACGTTAATTTTTAACATCATATTTGTTTATGACTTTAGAGCTGTCATGGAATTACATTAAAACCCCAAAAGTTTCCACATTTTATTGCAACAAAACAAAACCTAATGAATGGATTTCTGACCATTACCCTAGTTTTGCTTGTGGTGGTACAATTTGCACTGGAAAACAGCACTCACATTTTCTTCTGAAAATGTAAAAATCTAGATTTCTTTCAGCATAATCACTAAAGCATAGTGCCATTAAAAAAATTGTTACAAAAATTGTAATTGTGCTTTGTTGTGGTGGACTGAAAACTCATTCATATTTGAAGTCGTTTATGGTAAACTCTTTGGTAATCAAGCTTTTCCCTTTAGCTGTTTATCCAGTGATGGATAAGAAACAGATCATTCAAGTGCATAACAACCTTCCCAGTCACCCTCTTTTTTCAAACTAAACTATACATGTACCCATCCACACCCACACACATAATGTCCTGCCATCTTCTCACATGAGCTGAAAAGGTAGTTGTTTGTTCTGCAAACATAGGACACACCTCGTATCCACAGAGACTGGAGCGCATGCCCCTAGTCTTGCTGCTCCTCAGGCTTGTAAACCTCTTGTGCAAACACAAGGGCCTCTACCTGAGTGCATCCCTTTGCACAGCTCCTGGGAAGAGTTGGGAGAATGGGAAGATGAGATTACTAGACTGGCCTTGGGGTGGAGACTCGGAGTATGGGGAGGGGAGGCAGGAACTCACAGCTTTGAAACTCCACCAGAGTTCCTTTAGTTTTTAATTCTACACTATGGCTTAACTTCTTTTAAAAACTTTATCTTAGGACAAAAAGGTTGGTCACATTTGACTGGCCTATTACATCGTTCTGCTGACTCAGCAAACTTTATTTGGTAAGATGGTTTGTACCTTACTACACACCGTCTCACACTTGACATAGTCTGACAAAGATCTGTGTCAGTCTAACCATACAAGTATTGACGCAGAATAATCGGGCATGAGCGGTTTCTGAAAGCCACACCCATATGGTTACATCACACCAGTGGATGATGAGAGGTCATCTGTTTTGAAATATAACTGGGCCACAGTCCTGCTGTTTTGGGACATCAGCATTAGAAAAGATAGCAGATGCTGATAAGCTTGCTACTGTTTCCAAAATAAATGCATCCTTGTGATGGAGCTGGCTGAAATGGAGGTGTGTGTGTGTGTGTGGGGGGGTTATATCGTAGACCTAGGTCTCTAACGTGGGTGCTCTGGCCCACATTTTTGGGCTGTGATTATGAAGGGCCTGGTGAAAAGGTAGAGGTTTGTCCGCCTCACTGGTCTTGGGTTAATGGTATACCGTCAAGCTCCCATGGGAAACAAGGAGTCTGTGGGGCAGGCTTTGCTGACACACCCCTGAGGAGAAAGCACAAAAGACAGCGAGTTTCAGGAGAAGAACGCTACCTGTTCTTTCTCGTCAGGGGCTGTGCACACAATGAGCAAACCGAAATGCCCTCCTTCTACACTTACTTCACAGCAAGCCTGCATTCTCCGATATTACTGAGGGGCCCACCCAGACATCTCCTTGTACTGGCTAGGTCTGCCAGTCAGTTATGGTAAGAAAGGGTCTACTAAGTGACCCTGAAAGACAAAATTAAATTCGAAAACCCCAATGCTAAAGCTCAAACCATCTTTTGCAATTTGTGTACCGGATTTGTCCTCCTATTCATCATTGTGCTAAACAAACACTGTCACCTCCCGAGCTCTTGCTGGTTGGATATCCCAGTGTGGGTCCAAACAACAGTGTGTTCGAAGTATAATCCGACCTGTCTGTGCCTGCCAATGAGATTACAAGAAGGGATGAGCAGTAGCTGCCACATTTCAATACTTCATCATAGTTAGTCATCAGAAAATGCTTGGGATTCCTTCACTTGCTTCCATCTTGTTTCATCCACCATCCTCCGCATCACACAGCATTTGTGTCAGGAAGGAGTGTTATCATTAACCAGGGAGTTGGGGCTTCACTTGTGAACTTTGCTTCCAAGTGCTTGGGAAAAGTTCACCAGAGGCAATAATAAACCTAATCAGAGAGACATGAAGATAACTTGGCTGTTGACTGGCTCATGAGAAAACTAGATCAAGGGTCCCCCTGAAAGTACAACTTTAACAAAATGTTGCATACTTGGATTAAACTACTGGCCTATATTTTGCGGTCATGCATGTTGGAATTGATTATCATGTGACATTTTTAACGTACATAATTGGTCCAAAGATTTTACACATCAATCTCAATTACTTGCAATGTTTTCAGATGAGGATGAATCCTTCATGTGCCCTGGTCTTTGAATTATAAAGTGTCAGAAGTTGAAAAGGCCTGGGCCATTAGGTAGCTTACTAATAATAATTGCCTTACTAATAATAATTTTCCTGCATTTAAAATTTTTCGGCGCATTAAAAACGCTTCTCAAATAGAACGCTAATGCGTGAGTTGATTGAAGACTGGTTTCAAGTGCATTTTATGTGAAACACAGAGAACCACTCATGCAAGTGATGCACTCTGCTCTATCCTCATGTATCTCTGGAACTCGCAGGTGTGCCAAGCAAGCTTACCTCGATATGCGGGCTCTGGACACAGGCTAGCACAGAGCGCATCACACGCACAATTAAACTGGGCTACCCTTGATATTGTGGCGCAGGCAACAAAACATATGCGACCCATTTGAGTTTTACATGAGAATTAACTATTCTGAAGAGCTATGGAGTGATTTAACCATTTCAAATGCCTAGACAAATTCTGAACAGCACCTACGAGGAAAAGAGAAAACACCTGCACCAGCATCAATTACAAGGCATTTCAAATCTACACTAGTGGTCGACCGATATATCACAGAGGCCGATAATTCGGTCGATATTCTGACTTTTTTCATTATCGGTATCGGACGATACATTTTCCCGTTTGGCTGATTTGATTCTTGAGGGCGCAGAGAATCGCCTGCTTGCATGTAAACGACCAGTCATAGTTAATTTTGTTGCTATGTTCCATCATGTTACTACAATAATAGACCGGTGTGCAACACGGTCTCATTTAAACAGTCCGAACTACGTTAAACATCAGAGCTGCGGTAGACGCGTTTGAGCTCATAATGTTAAAGTGCTCGTCTGTTTCATTCTCCCTCTCTCTACTCAACTGTTCCCTGTCACGTTTATCTGTCTTGTCTAATGATAAAAACGCAAATATCAATAAAAAGAATATCATATTCCATCTCAAATATGCGTATATCTCGTTTAAACAGATGTAATAACCCAACCTCACACAACTTTTGCACATCCAGCGTCCTGTGGAATTCTCATTTATTTACCTCTAAAGTTTGTTTTCTGTTGGCCTCCCCTCAGCAGTTCCCTATCACTTTTAACTTTCTTTTCTAATGATAAAAGGCACATATCAGTAAAACTTCTATTATATGCCATTTGCAAATATACAAGTGTCTCGTTTAAACCGATGTAATTCAGTAACCTCATGAAAATCCAGTGTTTTCTTACCTTCGAGTGCTCATCTAATATTTCCTCTGAAGCGTGTATTCTATTAGCCAGAATCAAAAACTTTAGGATCAGGATCAAAAGTTCCTCTGATTCACAAATCATTTCAGTCAGTCCGTGACAATCCATGCAGGCGATCCAGGCCATTTAAACTGTCAGGAGAACGCTGCTAGCGCTACATCTGCAAGAGCGCATGAGCGCCGCTTCAAAGTGAATGCGCTTCACGTGCGCTATGAGTAAATATCTATTTCACTATGCACTCTATGTACAAATGGTTTGATTTGGTATTTAAGATAATGCGATTGTTCATGTGCATTAGCCATCCATGGTTGCTGGACTACTGTATGTGCTGTTATTTCCATCTTCCTAATACATTAACAGTTCCTTCATGTGCGAGTAAATTACTATCATTTGATGACTAAACAGAAATCAGAAGAAACTGCTATCTACCATTTTTAAGATACATGCATACTTTTTTAGATTATGTTTTTATAAAGTTAAAGTTTTGTGTGAAATTGAGTAAATTGATTATATATAATATTATATACTTAATTAAATTGTGTGATGTATCGGCATTGAATCGGACTATCAGCTACCCTTCTCACTCGAGATCGGCATCGTCCATTTAAAAACGCATATCGATTGACCACTAATCTACACATCAATGGTTGCTGAGTAACTGAATTCCACTACAGTTACAATTTAAATAAATGGTAATTAGAATACAGTTACATTCAAAAAGTATTTTGATTACTGAAGCGATTACTTTGCATTTTATTGTCATTCGTTGCATTTAATATTTAGTCCTTTCAGATGGAAAACATTTATACACATAAATGATGTGATCCAAAGTGCATTTGAACAGTGGTGAAACACTTTCTTATGATGTTACATTCATACGAGCAGACAGAGAAGTTAGTTTGAAGTAAGTTTGGAGCAGAAGAAATAGAAATAAACCTTGTATAAATTGTCAGCTTTATGCTAAGATAAATAATATTTATTACAAACATTTAATGCAACTAAATATATTAAATATTAATTGCTATAATGTAAAAAATAAAATAAACTGCATCATACATAACTGTATGTTAGCCACCACACAGACTCCCTAATATGTTTTTTTATTGGGTTTTAGACCATCCCATTTCATTTGAATGCAAAATTTGTGCCGTTAAATCATTTGATCCTTGCCTGATGATGTCAGAGTCATTACTTTCGAGCTACACGTCTGTTCAGCCCAATGTTTCATGCCTTGCTAAGGAAATGGCCTATCCCACAAGGCCGTATGCAAGCCTGTTAGACCTCTGCTGAACAGGAAATGGTGGATACTGGATGTTTTTTCAGGTTTTCATAATTATGATAAGTATTGTGCTACATTAAGAGAGTTGTTCAAGAGGAGGCAAATAAATGGTTGTATTTGAAATCCTTCAATTTTGCCACCCCCCAAAAAAAAGCAGTCAGGAAAATAAATGCTTAGCGGCCTTGAAAGCATTTCCATTCTTTCTCCTAATCTGGCGATTTTGTTAGTTGTAAACATGAAACACTTAATCAGGTCGTGTTCTAAGAACCTCTCGCCAAGAAAAGTGTGTTTATAGCTCTCCAAAATGGAGGACACCATTTGTCCTTTTCTGCATGTTTTAAACCCTTTTTATCCTTTCAGATCCATACTATGTTGAGGGCTGTCACAATCACCAATCTGCACCCACTCTGGTGCCGCCTTACATCTGTACCCACACTTTATCAATCTGGTGGCAAACATTAAGGGTTCTTTAGAGATGGAAATTAGGACTTTGCTGTCCTGCAGCCGAAATGCTTGTGCACTAATGCCTCTATAGAGTGTCATGGAATAACAAAAGAGATTGCTTTGTAATCTCCACCCCCCCTTTGAGTACTGCCGTGCTTGTTTACTTTCTTTAATTTCTGTTTCGGCTGATATCATTCAGAGTCGTCACTAGAAGGTGGTTTCAAGCTGTTTGACACTTGAAGAACAATACAAGTAGCCTATGCAAAACAGTAGCTATCTTGAAATGGACAGTGAGCGTGTTAACATACAAGATCTTACATATGCTTAATAAGCCGACAAAATGCAAGGTCATGTAAATGACTTAAATGGCTTTCATTTATAGATGTATGGTCATAAACGAAAAATTGATTGCCACAGGTAGATTTTTGCCATTTCCCCAATTTTGTTCTGCATGTTAACACCTTTACAAGCATTCTCATTGTTTTATTCCAGTGTGCGCAAGTGGTGTGCGTAGACCTTTCGCGATTATTAAATAATCGTCTGATCACGGTTATTTGAGAGAACAGCAATTATTGTGCACTTCAAATTCCAATCGTATTTCTAATGTCCCAATAAGGGAATTTTAAGCGGATATATATTGATGCAATCAATGGCACGTTTGTGTGTTATTCAGTTGAACTCGTCTGAGCTGCACCACTCCTGTCTGGAAGAGTGTGTGAAGCCCATCTCGCTTTCCACGTCCCATCGGCAGAGGCTTGGAAATCCCACGGAAATATAAACGAACAAAATAAACTTTGAATGTGAACGCAAAGTGCTGTTAAAGACTTAAGTGACAAAGAGGAGGAGATGAACACTTTTTTTTTCTGTGGAGTGATAAAATGAAGAAATCTCAAAAGTTTTGCTTCATGAAAAAATATGGGCTCATGGGTAAGGAGAAAATAATGTGTGTAAGGGAAAAAATTAGGACAAATATTTTACTATTGCATAATATAATATAAAAAAAAACATACATACACACACACACACACACACACACACACACACACACACACACACATATATATATATATATATATACATACACACACACCCCGATCAGCCACAACATTAAAACCACCGGCCTAATATTGTGCAGGTCCTCCTCGTGCTGACAAAATGGCGCCTGAGATTTTCAAACACAACAGTCTCTGGAATTTACTCAGAATGGTGACAAAAACAAAAAACATCCAGTGAGTGGCTGATTTGTGGATGAAAACACCTTGTTGATGAGAGAGGCCAGCAGAGCATGTCCAGACTGGTTTGAACTGACAAAGTCTATGGTAACTCAGGTAACCACTCTGTACAGTTGTGTTGAGAAGAAAATCATCTCAGAATGCTATTCTGAGATGCGTGTTGGTGCTGTTTTGGAGGTAAGAGGGGGACCTACACAATATTAGCCAGGTGGTTTTAATGTGGTGGCTGATCGGTGTATATATTTTTTTAATTATCTAAAAATTATCTAAAATATGAGATCCAAAATCAATGGTGTAAATGTAAAATTGACCGAAATTAAAGTTGACAAAAAAGAGAGACATACTTTGAAAACGTTTTTAATGTTTTAAAAGGAAATCATATATCCTTTTTTAATTATTAGATTAATATATTTGAATTTAAATATGCTAAAATTACTAAAGGTGTATGAAGCACACATCTTCAGAAAATGTATATGACAATTAATTGGGAAAGCCCAAAAACAGTCAATTATGATTTGTTTGCCAATTTCATAATTGACATCCCTAGTTGTGCACATGCCTGTTTTCGTTTTGAAATAAAATTTTGAGATTTCAAATCTCATGCAAACACAGTTTTCTTGTGTAGTTGGATTTTTTGAACAAGCTAGTTGGTAGTTAGTATTGGTGTGCATGTAAACACACTTACTGTTGTTGTACATGGGATAACATACCATGCTTTGCATTAATTTGCTTTGCATTATTTTGTGTGTTTTAAAAAAATATATATTTCAAATAGTAGGTTACTATACATATTTTGGTATAGCAATTACATTTAGGCTACATTTATTAATGTAGTAGCCCCTTTATCCGAAGCGTTCTGAAAAGTATGATGGAATTTCAAAAAGTATGATGATCTCCACTGATTATCTCAAGCTTGAAATGCTATTTGCTCATAAGATGAACAATGCATAATTTTAATTGAATTTGATTCGCTGCACGGAGATCTTTGTTTTGTGGCACATCTTTGTTTGTAGGCTGCATCTACAGCCTTTTGTAGGATGGTCAGCCTGATGCTTGCCACCACACTACCACATCTGGGGGGACAAATCAGGACTTTAACACGCTCAGCCTTCAAATTCTCCTCTGAAGTACCCCCCCCCCCCATTCTAGATGAATCGCTCCCTTGTAGGAACGTGTCCTCAGGCAGCAGCCTATGTTGAGAGAGCCCAGCACAGAAACTCTGGAGCAGTATGAAAAAAAAAACAATGTGACTCTTATTTCAGGCAGGGGAGGAGGGGGGAGGCAGTACGTGATATGATGCTAGGGAGTCGCTTCAGTGTAGCCTAGAAGCCCTGCGCGTCAGCACACGCTGGAGTGTGATGGATGATCCCTGCTGCAACTGCCGCCTGGGTTGTCACTCAGGCGATTGGCAATAGCAAACAGCTGGCAGCCCAGGCAGTGATAGGTCGAAGGGAGTCACGTGGGTTGTTTTTTTTGGGGCGGGGTCTTAAAAGTGGGTGGGTGACTGCTGCCACAGCACCAATTGGCTGATGTTTTGGCCTTGTACTTTGGCCTCCATGCTTGCTTTGGAGTTTAGGCCATGTAACATTTGAACCTAAACCAATAGGGGACCGGAGGGGAGGGGAGGGGAGGTCCAGGACTGATAGAGTGATTGATTGAAATATGAGGGAGTGAATGTCAGGCAATGCACAGCAACTGACGATAACAACAGAGCTGGTTTGTCAGAACTGGGCCTCTAGTTATCGAATGAGTGCTACTACAAATCTCCTTTTTTCCCCTCGCCTGAAGAAGAACGCTTGTTGGGCGAGAAAAAAAAAAAAGGGAAAATAAAGAGTCTTGTCGGTCGCAAATCATGCATGGCTACTGCATGTCTGCTTATGTGTGCTCGTTTGAGCAACATAGAGATGGCTGTATTCTTCTAGACTTCACAAAGAGCTCCATTATAGCATGCTGTAAGTGGCATATCTGCCTAGTTCTCTATCAGTCTCCCCTCCTGTGGCTTTTCTGTTCTTCCAAACAGATGATGGAGAATCCATAGTGGCAACATGCCAGCCTCTGAACCTGACCAGCTATTCTCTCAGAGATGCGTCATCGTGTTTTAGCAAGTTATTTATCGAGTGAATCATCGTCAAATGGGAAAATCAGGCAAACGGGCTTCTACAGTCTTGCATTGTCTGCCTTTCTATTAAAACGTTTTAAACTGAAGTAATTTCTGCGCCACCAAATGGAATTGCAAAAATATACTGTTTTCAAAACAGCTTTCTGAATACTTCCCCATCTGCCATTGGTCAAACGAAGAGATAGTCCCGCCCCCAACTCAAACCATTTGTCGAGATAATGTAATTGTGTTTGTATAGATGGGTAGCTTAAAACAAACATATTGTTTCATAGTGCTATAGAGACACAGTGTTTACAGTTTTCAATCAAATGAACATAGGAATGTCTTATTGTTGTCTCTGCATATTAACCTGGGATAGGAAAAAGTATTTGAACACAGAAAAAGTTACACACTTCTGCTTTAAAACATTAAACACTTCTCTGAATATTTGTGTTGATCCGGTTTATTTGCATTTATTTATTTTTTTTTTTTTTGTTGTTGTCATTAAGAGTAGTACCTTTTTGTTTTTATTTAGTTCATTTTGGGAGGGAATCTCATTGTAGTAATAGTGCATTCATGGCAGAGTATTTACAGGATGTGTTCACTCATTGTGGGCCTCTTTTCAGGATAGCTTGTAGGAGCTTGCCGGCTTAACAGGCCTGAAAAGGCCTGGAGCTACCCCAGCTCCTCCTCCTCTGCCTTGTCTTTGTGTTCTCAGGTGTACAGAGAATTTTGAGTTTACTTCATGAAACCAACAGCCACACCTATACCTCAATGGTGCTTAAAAGAGAGATTGTTGTCGTAAGCATCTCTGTACTTTAATTTTGAGGAATTGTGAGGAAACTAGATCCTCCAAGCAAAGCCTTTCATCTTGTTTAGCTTTTTGGATTTAATATATGTGTGTGTGTGTATGTATATATATATATATATATATATATATTTTTTTTTACTTGCATCAAAATGTATGCATTATCTTTATGTATTTACAGTACATGCACACTAATACGCTGATAACTATGAAAAATTAGCTTATTTAAAAAATCAGACAATGTAAGAAATACATTTACATGACATTTCGTAAAAATAAATGTGAACAATATTTTCACACATTGGATAAGCCGGTAAAGGTGGTCTCTAACACCTATGATTTTCAATCAGAAGTTAAAGATATTGAAGATAATTAAGTTATTCTAGTTACTGATGCTTATGGTGAGGCTTGGAGAGCCTTCTGTGTGCCCCTTGATTTATAGAGCTGAGCAGTCACTGCTGCACCTCAATTAATGTTCCATTTGTTGCACAGATAGACAATGCCAAAGGAGAATGGCATTGGCCTGCTGCGTCATTTCTGCCATAAAATCTGCCACCCGACTAGTGTTGCAGAGAGAGAGAGGGAATGAGGGAAAGTGGGAGGGAGGATGGAGGAATTCCCATGTGACTGCTTCCCAGGAGGAGTTTTTCCATGAATGAATTAAAAGTGCCAATTTTGCACAGAATACATCTGAAACAAAATGAAAAATAACAATGTATAGAATGTCACAGCCAAGTACAAAATCAGACTTTTGTTTTGCTATCTTTTCCACTTTAGCCTAAATGCTGGGGGGGAAATGCCCCAGAACCCCTGCAGCTGCACACATGACCTGACAGTTTAAGTGCGTGTTATGACCAAAATCTTGTATCACGGAATGAGTAGTTTTATATTGCGGTATTGGTATATATCACAATATAGTTATCATTGTGAAATAGACAGTTCATGCACACCTTTGAATGTGCATTAGCTGAATACTAAATTAATAATGCAACGATTTGTAATGTTGCTCGCCTGCCTAAACAACTACATTTCTTCCATAATAACAAGTTCAGATAATATATGGACAACTTAGAGCACACATTAGTTGAATTGTAAACTAATAATGTGGCATGCTGCAACCGTATATGAATGAACGTAACTTTACGTTGTGCAAAATAACATCCCATAATAATAACACTTTCATGTCTTGATTTATTTGGGACACATCCTGACCAGTATTGTCATATTACTTCCATGTTTCTTTGTCACTCTAATGTGTTAATAAGGTAAAGCAGTCCTGCTTTATACAGTACCTTGATATGAGCATAGCAAAATCTCTAAAGGATGTCTCATTTCTACTGTCGTGCAGTATACACCATCATACAGCCCAGCCCTACATGGCCGATGTCTTCATATCCATGGGCCACGCTTATAGTGCTCTTGCATGAACGTGTCTGCTTAATAAAGGAGCGATCACAACAACAATAACAACAACTGGAGGGAATGAGATTAGATGCTCAGAGCCTCCTTCCACCCAGTCCTCTACACTTCTCAAACAGTTTTACCAGAGTAAGCCCGGGTTAAACGCCTCCATGTAGTCTCACATCATTGAGATTCTTTTTATTCGTGGCTCTTGTTTCTCCCCGAAGGCATCCATGCATATTTGCATGGATATGGAGATGAGCTTGAATACCAGACCGTTCCTGTCCTCTAACCTCGCCAATGTGACTAGTCAACCACTCTTGCAGTACCCCACTGTGAAGTCTGGCATAACCAATGCACCATATGTGCTATTAAGGCCCAAATAAAGGCCTGTTCACTGTAAGGAAGAGGGTAAAAGACTTGTCCCTGTCACAGGCACCTGTGAGGCTTGACAGCTGAGTTTTCCATTGCCAAGGACCCCTCATTTTGCTGGCTTGTTCAATCATCTGTTAACCTCTGAAGAGCCAGGAACTACAGTGCCTGCACCACAGCTGGGGCTGGTGGTCCCCCATCCCCCCAAACACCAAAAGAACACATGTGCAGCAAGAACCAGATTTTCTTGTGTATCCTTGCAATTGTACTTTGTTGCAAGTATCCATCTGAAAGCCTTCTTGGTAAAAGATGTGCCAAATTTTGACAGACTACGATTGTAAACTTTGGCAAACATTTTTGACTGCATCTGTGATGCTCGCCCAGATACAGTGCTGGTTTGCATAAAGCAAGCTCTGCCCCAAGGCTACATAGCCAGGGTTGCTTTGTAAATGAAAGCCACTTCCTGCACAGCACAGTGCACACCTGTTATGACGTATACCTTATTTGTTGGATGATATATAGAAGGTATAGTCAACCTCACACCATTATTGTTGGAGATGTGGATTGGTGCCCATTTTTATTAGTATAGCTCCTTTTCATTTTGCTTGTGCATAGATGTAGTCACATTTTGCCTTCTTGGTTTCTTTCCTGTCATTAGTCATATTACCATGAAAAGTCAGCAGACAAAACTGAATGTCCTGTCTCGTTGAGGTCAGTATCTAAGGGCAGAGATGCGTGGGAAGCATAATATCTTGAGTAAGGAGTTCTCATCGAGAAAATAACCAGGGTTAGCGACATGTCTGCTTTTGTCCTCTGGTTTGATGGGCCAACACTTCTCTGTTTTCTGTACTAATCTAAGCCTTCAGTTATAAAGGGAACTCAAACCTTTCTGGAATTTCCACACATTGCCACACAATGGCTGTTCAGATGATTTCAGTTTGCTCCATTTTTATGTTTTTTTATTGCATCGCTGGCACTTCTGCTATATGATTGAGAAATATCCTACTTCGATGGATGCTTTGTGGCATTTCATGTTTAAAATGTGTGGGGGGTTTTTCAAAATGTTCCAAAGATTATCAATATTGAACAATTGTGGTAGTGTCAGATGATCTATAGACTTGTTATTGTAGTACCAAGTACAGTAGCCATGCTATTAATGAAAGTACCATGGTATACCATCTGATACATTACTGTACCAAGGTAGTACCACAGTACTTTTTTAAGAATTAGGCCTGAAACATAAACTGCTTCACACAAGTATGTGATTCATACACGTAGCATAATTCATGGCAGACAGTTTGAAGTTAATCTATTTGAACAAGTCAAAGTTAGTTAAATTGTCGACATGTCATTAGCTAGCTACCTGATTTATAAAGGCCAAAGTATACTTGGGTATTCCACAAGGCGGTACGCCTTGAAACAAATTTAGTCATCAACACAGTACACGTGGAATATCCTTATACAGCCTAGTTGCAGTCAGCGTCTTTGCATGTTGTGGTCTCATGCATCTGTATGGACTCATGGTAAAAAAACTGTTCTTTGGAAGGCTGAGTGCTCGACCGTGTGCAAAATGTAACGCGGAAAACTATGTAAACCTTAGACTTGACACATGTTGTTTAAAGGCACAGACATCTGAAGGTAACTCTGTCAATCCCCATGAGTACTGAGCTTGTTACCTCTACACTAAAGCATGAATGCAGATTAAGGGTACAGTAGTACCTAGAAACAACTGAGCTGTTTAATTTTTACTAGCATTTGGTGTCAAACTTTTGAGTTTCCATAGCATGGTTGACCATTCTCATTTGTAGAGTAGTCTAAGTGCAGTAATTCATATCAACCCTTCTGTAGGCTGTGCTTTTGTGTCTTTTAGGGTGTACGGTCTACATTGATAAGGATACTCAACCTCAGGGTGGTGCAGGTTTTGGGAACTCCCTCCACCCGTACCCCTCCCCCTTCCCCTCACTATCTATGGTGTATAGTAGAAACAAAGCAAACAAGCCAGAGAGTGAGCAGTTAATACAGCACAGTCCTTCAATGAGGAAACTGGCCTGTCTCGTTTGTCCAGATTCTCACCCTTCTTTTTACGCCACCTTGCCTTCTACTCTCATTCTCATTCATCAGTGCTGTTTTTTTCCTTTCTTTCACCCCTTTCTTTTAATCTCTTAACCTCCCGATATTTGCATCAAGTCCAGTCTTCTGTTTTTTTTCTCTGGTATTTATCTATGTCCCTTGGTGTTGAAACCGATATTGTCGGGTGATATGCTATGAAACAGTGATGTCTCAGTGCGCCAACTGCTCTCAAACACGTTGGTTCCTGCACTTGTCTGTGCCTGTCATCCAGCTCAGAAACAGAGTAACAGCATTCTTTCACACACACACACACACACACACACACACACACACACACACACACACACACACACACACACACTCTGAAGTGCTCATGCTCACACACGGAAGTGGAGGTAATCACATGGTGTGCCAACACAAACCGGTCTTAGCCAAAAATGGATGTAGCCTACACCTGCACTTATTAAACTAAATCTACTAAAATAAAACCAGTAGCAAGTGACTAATGGCTCCTTGAAACATTAAAACTCTTTGAAACTTACCTCCTTATGCTCATAATAATGTTTAGGGTTTTGAACAAACACCAAAGCCTGATCTGTACACTTCGGTGCATAACTTATAACTTAAACAGTCCTTTACGGTTTGTGCATTAATGATGCCTCATTCACATGTAAAACTATTTAAAACTTCTTGGTTTGGGGTCTGGGTAGCTCAGCGAGTATTGACGCTGACTACCACACCTGGAGTAGCAAGTTCAAATCCTGTCTGTGCTGAGTGATTCCAGCAAGGTCTCCCAAGCAAGCAAGCAAATTGGCCCGGTTACTAGGGAGGGTAGAATCACATGGGGTAACCCCCTCGTGATCGCAATAACGTGGTTCTCGCTCTTGGTGGGGCGCGTGGTGCATTGTGCGTGGATGCCGTGAAAATAGTTTGAAGCCTATGGCTCAGACATGGAGGCAATTGAGATTCGTCCTCCGCCACCCAGATTGAGGTGAGTCACTACGCCACCATGAGGACTTAGAGTGCATTGGAAATTGGGCTTTCCATATTGGGGAGAAATGGGGAGGGAAATTTTTTTTTCTTGCTCATTCCCTGATTTGCTAGTCATTATTTCTTAATTTCTTCTCTCCTTTTATTTTTCCCTTGGTTTTTATCTTTTTTTGCTCTGACTATTCTACGATTCATACCAAAACCAGTTGTAGTCAGTGCAATGAGTAGCCAATATCATCATCATCATCAGAGCAATGTAACGTGGGAGAAGTCTCACAGACTGGGTGTGTTTCACGGGGACAGAATTTAAGACCCATCCATCCACACACATGTAGACACTCTGGCTTTTCTAAAGACTGCAACAACTAAAATGTCTCCTCCACCCAGGCCATTATACCTGCCTCTTTGCCTCTAAATTAGGCAGTCTTAACCAGCCACTAATCTGATAATCTGTCTCTCTCATCCCTTCCTCCATCTCTCTCCTGGTGACTCCTCGCTTTCCTCTCCATCTTCTCTCTGCCCCCAATACCAGCAGTAAAATTTGCTTTTTGCGGTCATTTGTTTTCAGTCAGTTCAGTTAAGTCGCTCTCTCTGGCTCACACATTTTAACATACACACAAACTCCATCACACACTCTGCATGTCTGCTCTCTTGAAAAGCTCCTTCACAAAGAGGATAAAGCTGCGTAAGTCTTTCCTCTTCATCTGTGTGTCTCTGTATCTCCACCATCCCATCTACATACAGCTTATTTTGTCATTGAATGGGCCAGTCACTGATACGGGATGCAAGAAATGACGCTGATCAACTCCTGAACATGTTTATTAGGACATCTTTAGGATTCTTTTTATATTTTCTTCATGGATTTTTTGAGAATTTCTGCAAAATTCTGCATAAAGGAAGTTGACAAAATATTTGGAAGTTGACATGTCCTTCAGTGACATGCAATACTCCATCTAAAACTTTCTTAATAGCATTTTGCTTTTAAAATGATTATTTTTGTTGTTTTTATTAGCACTTTAAATTAACTCTCTGTGAACTCTCAAATATTAATTGCAAGACTACATGGAATATTTGAACTGTTAAAGGGTAACTAAACCCTAAACCAACTTTTTTTAGTTAATGATCTGTAAGAATGGGGCTTTATTAGTACTGGTCATTGATTCAAGTAATTTTTTTTGACATTTGTGTATAGTGTTTTAATTCTACAATATATGGTGTAAAAACGTCTGAGTGCTGCCCTCTTCAGGTTGAACGGTGGCTACTGCAGTTGAATTTTCCTATTGGCTGTTGCGGTACTTCGTGACGTAAGCGGTGACAGCTGACGTAAGCAGGTTCCAGCTCACCACGCCAGATTCATGTACATGTCGTCTTGCGACCGTGTGAGGAATAATAACATAGAGTCTGACAGCAGCTGTCAATTAATCCGTCACTACGAGTCTCCGGTACCTCCCACCTCCCCCGCTCAGCCCCGCACTCGGTTCGTTCCCTCTATCCCCGCCGGGGTCTGCCCACTTTTCAAATATTTCTAGTGGGTGGAGTCAGACTCTGAGCAGGTGTTTAGTTACCCTTTAAAAAATAATTTGTTATACCGCATGGCTATTTAAAATTAAATGTTGTGATCAAAAATGTTTTGAAAAATGTTAAAGAAATGGTGACCAGCCACTGCGCATAACATTTACACTTTCCTATACATTTATATAAATTCAACCCTAAAATCTTGAAGTTTATAAAAAAAAGCTTCAACTAATGAGAATTAAAAAATGGTAAAATGTGTTGTTAAGAGGACAACAGCACATATTCATTCATGACTGAAAGCATAATCAATTAAGCCAAAATATTTAATAAACAAACATGTTTCAAACTTTGAGTTTCAAACGTATTCAAAATTTGAATGATGGGGATTCCAATTCTCTGGATATCTGTGGAGGTTCAGTTTGGTTCTGACAAGGAAGGGAAAAATTAAGGCTGATACTATCTTATCCTCAAAGAGTCATTTGGGAAAGTTTGGTGTAAGTTAATTTGTACCTTGACCGCAGTTCAAATTCCAGCCATTGAGATTGTTTACCATAGGGAGGGATGGGCCATTTCATTGGGATTTGATTGTACACAGCAAGTTTTACAATGTGATTTTATTACTTTATAACTGATTTGAAGGGCAAAGGTGCTTCATCCCTCATTGTGCTGTTATCCCGAATAAAAGTGTGTTTTTGTAGGCATGTCTTTTAAACTCCCTCTTTGTGGTCTCCCTGCAGTGTGAGCAGTTGTTTCTGACACGCGAGGTGCACCGCGGCCCCTCTTCAACCCCTGAGCACCAACAGCATAATACAACCTCGTCTCAGGACGGGTAAATATACCTCACCGTCCGTCCAATCCGAGGCTGCCTGTGTGAGCACGCAACCTCATAACATCCTCACTGTTTGCACGTGCAGCATGGATGACTGGCCTGCTTGTGAGCGCCGTCCCCATGTAAAGTTTCACTTGAAACTTTCTATTTTAGTTCTATTTCTTTTTGTATCATCCCTTTGTCCACATCTGTTCATATTTGTTGGTTTATAGTTGCAGCTACGCTTATCTTTTATGTTACTTCATGCATTTTTACACCCTTGGCACACATTCCTTTGCTCTGTCATTCATCACAGTACAACTATCCGCTCTTGCATGTGGTTGATTACTGCAAAAAACATTTAATAATTTGGTTTTGATCCTTTAAGTTGCATTAGGGCAACACTACAAATGTATGGATCTAATCAAGTTACAGTTTATTATTGTATTTATAAAAACATAAAGACTCTTAAACTTTGATTTGATTTCAAATTATGAGATGCTTGGAAACATCACATGCCCTTTACGTACATGCTAACGTTCTGCATGAAATTAAAAGCTTGTTGCATTTTCATGTTTCAAGATTCTTTGTCAAAAACATGACATTGTTTTTGGTTCAGGTAAGGTGGTTATGGAAATTGCTTTCCATCAAGATACAGGAAGAAATTTAAAAAATGTGTTTGTGATTGTTGCTTTAAAGGAAAAGAATGCAAGTAGATATAAAGACAAAGGTCAGACTTTGAACTAAATGGAAATCGGTCATATGTCCAAATGAATTGAACAGCAATTTTTGCGTGAACTGAATATACAATGTCAAAAATAAAGATTGAAATGAAGAATATAAGGCTACTCATGAAAGTGACAAAGATCACACAATAAAGTGCACACAGCTAATACCAATTTTGTAGGTTACATTTTTGTTATGAGGTAATGAATAATAGGTACTAATTTTAGTGCAAATATTTAGAATGATACAAATTCGTTTGTAGGATAAGATGGATTAAAATGGAATTAAGTGTTTTTAACATTTCTGTGGTTTCATAAAAACATATTAAGTAGCCATTCTGTTCAATAATGATTCATTTGAACAGTTTGTTCACTCTAAATGAGTGTATATTACATCACCCACTCTCAAGTGTTCTCAGGTAGCAGGGTCAAATGTCAACATTCTCTTCTGTAAAACAGCTGTGAAATCTATGTGAAAGTATGATTCTGTCCAAGCAAGACATTCTTTAACACCAAATACAGCAAAATTAATAGAAAAAATTTTATACAAAAATAGAATTTTATCTAAATGATTTGCTTGATTCATCAAAACACATTTTCATGTGTTTATAAGCAAACATCCATAGACTGCCATTTATTTTGCTCGTTTTTGCATCAATACAGCACAGAATTCTTAAGGCTATTGCACAGTTTCTTATTATTAGCATGACTAGACTAACAAGGTGATGTTCTCAGAATATTTCTACTTCTATTCATAGGAGCATGTTTAGTCTTCAGATAACTCTGATTCCATCTGAATTCATTGACTCAGTGCTTGAATGAGTCATCGTGTATTGCTTAAGCAACGCTTTCGAGTCTGTTGTACCCATGCTCAGACTTGTGGTGCATCTGTTGAAAGTTACGGGACAGGACCAAACAATTTTAGCACATACCAACAGGGATGTGATAACAAAAGTCATTGGATGTCATTGGATGTCACTCAAGACTCTCCTGTTTATTATTCTTTTCTACATTGTGAAACTTTTTACACCAATTATAATGGGATTTGGTTGGATGTTGAGGTAGTGGTGAGACATGGATGTATGGTGGTTAGACCGTAATCTGCTTTGAGTTATATCGGCACGTTATTTTCTCTAATGTGTTTTTAAGATTGCGCACGTGCGTGGAACAGACTGAATAACAAATGTCATAGGATGGAGCCCAAAAGTCAACAAAAAATTGAGTACAGTGGGAAAAGCACATACACTATAAACTTAACCCATTTATAAACACCACTGTAAAATATTGACAGTCCCTCACGTTCACGTATATGCACTTGTACATTGAGGGAATCACAGAGTTTTACATAAAGGGAAACCCCACTATTAAAGCGCAATTCCACTGAAGGTCATGATAGAAAGGTAAGGAAACAAACACAGCAACAACTCTGGAATATCTGGAGAAAAAAAAAGCGAAGCAACAGATAATAAAATTGTGAAGTCCTCCACGGATACTATGTTTGTTATTTACACAAGCGTCATTGGGTAATTACGTTGCTCTGGAGAAAGCTGCTTACTGACTGAGCCGTTTGTATATGGGAGTAAAGTGTATGCCGCTTACACAGTACATGTAAACAAGGAAACTAATTTTTGTTTCGCAATATGATGCTTTCACGCAATAACATGCTTTCTGGTGTCCATGTAAACTTAGTCATTGTCTGGTAGTTCTTTAGTTAGGCCAGTTTAGATTGCTTTTCAACACCAGTACAGTCCCAAATTTAATGGCTTCCACCCTCACATCTCAAGTATGCCCTGTCCTCACCTCTCAGCCAGACCATGTCATCGAAACAGCTTAATTTAAAAATGGAGACTGGTAATGACCTACATCCATAAGGCATCAGTTCTAATGGGGCATATGACACATTCTGTCTATGCTGTTTTTTTTTAATTGAAGGTCTGTTTACATTCATTCTGCCATTGCATTGTGTCTCACTTTTTTTCCTTCAGTGTATAGTGCTATGAGCATTGTGTCAAGTTAATAATTTAGCTTTTGTTATGCATCAATAAACTGGACGGGACAGTAAGGATCTCCACTGTATTGAATGTTTACAGTACCAACTGTAACACACGCCTTTTAATGAGCAAATTTAAACTCTGATTGTGCTTAGGCCTAACTAGCTGACAACATAGTTTTACATTTACTGGGTAGGGTCATAAACGGGGTTTAAGCAAAACCCAGTTGGCATAAGTAGATTTTGGCCTGTTACACTGGTTTCACTCTACGTTAGTTCGTTCATTCATGTAAACACCTTTACCGAGGTTCCTAAAAGCCAGAGTATACCTCAGTTTTCCACATGCTGGGCTTGACGCAAATTTTGTCAATAGCACAATACACACGTACTTTGCACGTGCAGATCAGTTTTACTAGACGTGGACAGTCTGAATATGTGTGTGCTGTCTACATATACACCTGTAGTAGACTGCAATAAAAGAGTATCAGAAAGCAGTCTTGGTGCGTAAGCATCAGATACTCGCGGTCAAAAGACTACACTTTGAAAGGCTGAATGCTCAACCGTTTGTGAGATGTAACAGCATTTGGAAAAATTAAGGATATACTATAAAGAGTTTATCCAATGTGAGCAAGTGTTTTGTGTAGAAGTGTCAAAAATACCAGTACTTTGGCCCAAGTCGGTTCTAAAATAAAAAGATGGTAATACCGGTACTGCAGAATCACTCGTATTGTAACAAGCACAGACTCTATATGATACCTGCACGCTGTCTGTCTGACACACGACTGCTTTCAAATGCTCACACACAAATTTTACATATATTTGGAGGGCAAAAATAATGCACAGTTATTAAATTAAAATCATGACATGCCCTAGTGTGATTAATAAACCGAGAAAGACTAATAAAAGGCAGATCCGCATGAGCTGCGTGCTTTAAAGTGCATGTGCAAAGCAGACCGCTCATAACTCCAATGTCCACAGAATCATGGGTGCTGTGCGTTAAATAAGATGACGGAGCAGATCATTCGTCCACTTAAGCATGCAGCACATGCAAACTATATATTTATATAGGCTAATTAAATCACTGCATTTGTGCTTTAATGATCACTCTACTAAGTAGCGAACCGTTTATCTGACATGTGAAGCTTCTTCGTGTCAGTAACACTTCAAGATAAAAGCTTGATTCAAAATAAAAGCTAGATGACTGAATTTGAAGAAATTCTGACAGAAATACAGTATATTACAATTGTATAGTGAAATGTAATAGTCACTGTAGTAAAAATAATAATGTTTAATAGTAAAAAATAATAGTAGTAATATTAATAATAATACAATTTAAGCAATTTATCACAAGCCAGAGTGCTGTTGTACTGAATAAAAGTTTGGTAAAAACATTTTTAGAAATTAACTTTTGATAATTAAGTTAATTGGTAAAAATTGGTAACAGGATTTGGGAAAAAATAAAATGTATTTCAGTTGGGACTTACTTAAAATCAATTAAGCAATGCATACTTCATTGAGAAACACTTGAAGGACACATGCATTTGTTTTAATTTATTATTTACATTTATATGTAACGTTTTATATAGGCTAAAAGAGTGTATTCAACAGGAACCAAAGCAATTGCTAATGGCTTTGAAATTGGTGAAAGACCTGTGAAATTTCACTGGTATCGGTACCAACTACTGAAATTTTGGTATCATGACAACACTAGTTGTGTGCATGATTACTTATGTTTTGACGTCAAAAGCAGAGATCTCATTTAAATCTAATTTATTTAAATCTCATTTATCTCTTCACATTTTCTTTTTTTTTTACATCATTTTTGGTAGTTGTCAGTGTATCGCTATCTTATGTCTTAAAATATTATTGATAACTGGCAACAAATTCAGATGCTTCAATGTGTCTCAAGATATCTACAGGCCTCAATATTGTAACCCCCAACAAATTGCTCTACTGGGCACATGCATTTGTGCTGCTTAATTAGACAGCTTTTAATTATCCTGGATCAGGTTACAGGATTTTCTTGTTTACCATCGTTTTTGGATGGATGGCAACACAATATGTGTTGATAAGGAACATTTTCTGCTGGAGGACATTTGTTTTATGACTTTGCATGTGGTTTATAAAGTCCCATTGTGTTTCGCCTCAAACACAGTACTAGTTCAGTAGGCCATTATATAAAGATCAGAGGCTTATTCCCCATTGAACCGTCTCAAAGAGGGAGAGAGCTTGTGTAATACTTGACAGTCAACTCTTGGACGGCTTACCCAATGGGACGCTTAGGAAGAACTTGTGTGAATGAACCAATCAATGAAAGACTGGGCAGGCAGGTGTGGTTTATGAGTAAGAGAAGATAATATTCCTTCCACTCTGACTTAGTTTGGCCTCACACCAACCCCCTTCTCCAGTCTCTGTAAACATAGTGCTCTACTGATACTCTGGTCTTTGCCCTTTAGAGAATGAGAAACCTCATCTGTCCATTTAAAAAAAATGTAAAGTGAAACAAAAGTGTCTGAGTTGTTAAGGTGTACTCCCTCTGTAGGTGAGTGAGTCTTCTTTGACATTGGGAGTTTGAGTGTGTAAAAGGATTTGTGTAACTCGGCTTGGCAAGTTAGGACAGGATGCTGGCTCAGTGGGCGGAGGATGGGTCCCAGCCGCTCAAATCACCCAAACGTATGATTGCTGGAGAGGATAGATGAGAGGTGGGGGAAAAAATGCTTTTACACACTTCTTTTTCAATCAGAGCTTTGGGCATTTAGTTCCTCTAAGGTGTACGGGATTTGCTTCCTTCCTCTGCCGCCTCATCTATCTGCGTTAACTTATACTTATTTCATGCAAGAGAGCCTGGATTTTGCCTGTTTCCAATTGAGTGTTGGGTTGTCTGGGAAAACATACTAGAGACTGTAATATACAGCCAACTTAACTTCAGCCTTGCTGAAGACCTCTCTGCCTCATTCTTTTATTCTGTTTGGATTCAGTCTAACCTTAGAAATCAAACTGTTTTCTTCAACCTTCTCCCACTCAGAAAGAACATATATTTTTCTCTCCTTCCCTTTCTCATCCTATCTCACTTTCATTTATAAAACAACCATTCAAAACTCTTTCTACACAGCAGGTAACAAGAAGACACTAGGATCGCTCCATGTGGTATCCGTTTGCTTTTGAAGGGCACATGTTACTTTAGGCAGTTTGGAGTAGAGCTATTGTCTGGCAGCCCAACCCACTCCAACTCTGTCATTTGCATCCCAGAAGCCAGGCCAATTACTTTAATAAGGGCTCTGATTGAATTTAGGCCAAAGCTATTCTGCAGCTCACAAAGAAGGGAAAATGTCCAATGTCAAGGTTTTTTAGCAAATAGAAATTTGAAGTTTGATGTTTATGCTTTGGATTTGTGCCTTAAGTTAAAAGGTACATTTAGATTAGGAAAGCCTGTATAATAAATAGTCAGGTGCTATTTAGACTTGGCAGAGTCACGTGTGGCTCATGGTAGAATAAATGGAAGGACAAGACTTTTGGCGAAATATTCAATGTCGACCTAAAACTTTGCCTATGCTGGTTCGTCACTTGTGGATCATCACAAATATATTTGTCTTGAATATTTTCTAGACTGCAAGCTTTGAACTTGAACTATATTGTTTCACTTAGCTTGCATAGTTTTCATGACATTATTGTATCAAAGTAGGCCTATCTGCTGGTTGCATATGTACAAAGAAAAGGCTAGGTTCCACTTTGTTTTTCAGCGTGCTGTTACGTCTCACATACAGCGAGCACGCTAGACTTTCAAAGTGTACATTTACATTTATGCATTTGGCAGATGCTTTTATCCAATTGACCTTATTACAGGGACAATCCCCCCGGAGCAACCTGGAGTTAAGTGCCTTGCTCAAGGACACAATGGTGGTGGCTGTGGGGCTCGAACCAACAACCTTCTGCTTACCAGTTCAGTGCTTTAGCACACTACGCCACCACCACTCCAGTGTACTCTTTTGACCATGAACCCATACTGAAGCATTCGACGTATGTGTTCTGTGACTGCTTTGCTACACTCTTTACTACAGTCAGCGGCAGGCAAGTGTGCAGACAAACTACAGAAGCAGTCTGTCGATGTGTTTAGAAACCTTGGTTGCACCCGGTCAGTGAGCGTACTGTGTAGATGATGTAGACCATCTCAAAAATTGGGTAAAAACAGGTACACAATTGACAATGTAAATTTGTAGAAGACTCTTTTTCACTATATTATTTTTTGTTTGTTTGTGGCTGAAGTGAAACGATCCAAGTTTAGTTATTTTTAAGAGGACTCAAGTGCGAACCCTCAAAGAGTAGTCTTTTTTTTGGCAGTACTGTAGAACATGGACAAAACATTACCAAATTTTGGTCAAAAGGAATCACGTACAAATTTTTGTTTAACATATAGCAACTGCAATTTCATACTATGAATATGAGTTTTTTTCGTAGTGCAGTCCTAGTTTATACCCATTCTGCTGATTTTCCCAGAAGAAATTAAAGAGAAAATCAAAATTATAGCTTATTCCAACTAACACCCTGCTATGAAATGTCATTGAGAGCATTGATGAGAACAAAGTCTTCATTCTTTTAGATTTAGATGTTCAAATAACTCAACTTGCATTGTAATCTTACTAATTTAGATTTTTGTTTTTTGGGTTTTTTTCTGTATTAAACTCTTAACACCTTTAAAAGTAGAAAAGGTCTTGTGTGGTGTTCACATTTTAGAGAAGTGGAGAGGATTTGAGAAGATGTTAATGAGCAGGATGAGAAAAGGGAAAAAATGCAGCGAGGGAGACATGGAAGACAAAACAAGATGGAGAGAGAGAGGGTAAATGGAGACAGAGAGAGTGAGAGCAGCAGAAGCATTCTTGCTCGGTTTGGCACTGTGTGAAGACTTTTCCACCCTTGTGTGCTGATGAACACATATGCTCAAAAGCTCACACACTTTCATGCATACATGCATGCACCACAAACTGGTCCCTACCGCATGCTCTACATGCAGTTCCACAAAAATCACTACTGCTCCCCCCCACGATTTGTTCGTTGACTTTTTTAAAATTTTTAACAAGGATGTGAGAGAACAACTTTCTTGGCGTGTGTGTGCATGTATGTGTGCGTGCGCATGTGTGTGTGTGTGTGTGTGTGAGAGGGTAAAGTGAGAGTGATGGGTGGGAGCAGATGTAGTAACAGCAGCCCCCACCAGATACCCACGTCCCCCAATCTCCTGACAAAGGAGCGAGAATCTTATAACAAGTGCAACTCGTTCTCTCCTCTCTCTCTCTCTCTCTCTCTCTCTCTCTCTCTCTCTCTCTCTCTATCTTGTGCACCAAACTCCCACCCCAAATCCTTGTGCAACTCTAAACCTGCCCTGCTCTTGTGTAATCCCCGCTGTCTTTACCTCTAATCATCAACAGAACCCAAAAGTGTCTTTCTTGAAGTTCCACACGCATCTCTACTAATACAGGGTTTCCCTACTCTCACTTTTCCCTCTGTCCTATTTTGTTATTCTTCCTTTTTGTTTTCCCTTTGAGTTATACTGATAATTGGTCCCCTCCCCCCACCGTAGTTATGAACCATTTTTCTTTTTCCTGCAAATAAATGTGCCACCTACCACCCAAACATCCTACCAGAGGGGCGTCTCGACTAATAAGGGGAAAAGGATCTACTGCTAAGCTTTGATGTGATTGGCTGCTTGTGGATGAGTCTCTCTCAGTGCTCCCAGAGTTATTAGACTGTTCTTTATCCTTGTTAAAAAAAAGGTTACTAGCATTATTTGCTGTCTGTTATGTTGAAAGAGTAATGGCTGAAGTATACTTCGGTTTTCCTCGTGCCGGTACAATTCACGCACACTGCACTTGCACTTTGTCCACCACCGTTTGTGCTACGGACATTAATGATGCCTGAAATTGTATAGTTTATTGACATAAAGGTGTACTTTTCAATATGACTTTTTCATGGATGATAAAACAGGCAAAAACATATACCATAGACTTGCATTGAAAGATGGTCCCGAGCCATATCTAGAGACCAGAATATCATAGAGACTTGGACATGGGCTCTTTTGGATTGGGGCAGTAAGGAACCACCCAAAACACCCTAGCAACCACCTCACAATAGTCTAAAAACCATTCAGAACTTCTTAGCAACAAAATAGCAATGCCCTGGCATCCACTCTTGCATCTTTTAGATGTAATTTGTTGTATTGAGGTTCCACCATTCACATATTATTTATCCGTCCCATTGAGAAGGATCTATTAGGGTCTTATCTAGTAGGGCACATATAATGCCAGGATGGCACGCTGTTATTGGAGAAATTTGGTGTACCACCATTTGGCTTAAAGTCATATGCAAAGTTTCACTTGTTGGTGCTAACTTTCTACCCTGTCATTTCTACAACATTGTTGCAGTCGAGCCAACAGCAGATCCTGTGTCTGGCTGTGTCCTCACACACACATGCACACTCACATTCCCTTATCCTCTCTCTAAAGGAGGAAGCAGCCTAGACCACATAGGAGCTTCCTTTGAGGCTTTACATGGGAAAAGTAATTAGTGAAGAGAGAATCTGTCTCTCCTAAGGATGGGTCATAGTGGTTGACTAGTCATCAAACAACTGACAAGTATTAATGGGATGAACTAGTTTATCTAGATTTTTTTCTTTCTACTTAATTTTTTGGTCATTTAAAAATGTGTAATATTTCCAAACTTAAATTAACACATGAAAACACGGAATCAACTTTTATCAATATATATTATATATATTTTTTTCACCCAAGTGCTTTCTGATCCATTGCGTTTCACTCAAACTAACTGTTTATGCAAGAACGCGTTTCCTATAAACCGCTTTAAAGAGCATATCCGATCAGGGTCAGGTGAACCTGAAACCAGCATAATTAGGAAAAAAGTTTATTAAATTTTTTTTAATATGTGGTGGTCCGTTGTCTTAGCTACTTGGCTACACCTTGTTGGTTGCCTGTGATGCTGCCAATCAGATCTTTGCTTGGCTAGGAGGTCAGTATATTTCAATAATGTTAGGAGAAAGTGAAATTGAGGGTTCAATGAAAGTGCAAGTAGAACATAGAATGGAAAATGTACTTCTATATTTGTCATCTGATCATTTCAGACGTTTTGAAATTGTAACTTTTCTTGTATGTGTTTGCAAGTGGTTTCATGTGGTCAGGAGACCGATAGATACAATCCCTCTCACTTGTGCTCTACAGACAGGTGCCGGAGTTATAAAAACATTGACTGATTACCGACCAGGCCAATGAGGCCAGTGCCCAGGGGCCCTTGACTACCAGGGGGCCCCTGACTGCCTGGGGGTGCTCTGGGCTTTCTAGTTTGGTGACCAACCACCCCCGCCCCACCCACCGCTTGAAAGCCCTTTTTTTTTTTTGTCTTTTGTGTGGGTTGTTTGTTTGGTCTTGTTTTTTTTACACCTTAGCTCCAGTCCACTCAATCTACCCTCGACTCATCTGCCATTTTCTTTTCTTTTATTCTGTGTAGTTATGGAAAATTCAACGGAAGAAACAAAAACAGAATTGGCAAATTGCGCTCCCAATGGGGAGGAGGAAGTGGAGCAAAGTGAGGACATACAGAGCCCCGCCCCCACAGATAGAAAAACAATGCTCACAGGTATGAACCGATAACTTGATCTATTAATTCTGCTATGTAAACCTATGTAACAGTAGTGTCTTAATATTTTAAATGATCTTAAATGTCCACAGAGTTTCGGGCCACTGTAGAAGAAGAAAGGAATGAATGGGAGAATGAACAGAATGGAGAAGTCGGAGAGATGGAGGTAGGCGATGGAGTCGACTTATCTTCAATTAACTCCATGATGAACACTGTGATGAAAGTATCCCATCTTAATGGTGGAGTAGACTCCGCCCACGCCACGCACACTAAACTGCCCGTCAAAAGCCCCAGTACCAACCGCAGTGGAAGAAAGAATCAGGTAAGTCTTCTAAAAGATGTGAATGAGGGTGAGAGTTGTATGTG
Organism: Xyrauchen texanus; assembly: GCF_025860055.1. Taxonomy (NCBI): domain Eukaryota; kingdom Metazoa; phylum Chordata; class Actinopteri; order Cypriniformes; family Catostomidae; genus Xyrauchen; species Xyrauchen texanus. The sequence goes on from NC_068317.1 coordinate 9,791,121, forward strand.
CACAAATGGACACATGTACTACAGACCCCCCCCTGTATTAAAATAAAGGTGCTATTGTGTGGTGCAAAATGTTAGTGGTTTGGCATACTGTTTAAGATTTACGTGAATAGGGATGTAGCCCTAAATAATGAAAAGTTCTTTGCCATTTGTAAACGTGTGTTTTTGTGGTTAAAAAGCTATACAGGTGGAAGCGACTTGATTGATGCAGCATCCTGCTTTTAAACGGAAAGTGACAAATGGTGCTCTGGCATCTCAATCCACCTTTTGTCCAAACTGCTGCATCACATGACTTCCATTAGAGCACACAATTTATCCCTTAACACTCCTGTGTGGGGGAGAACAGGTGTCACTTTTGACCCCTTAACACTTCTGTGGGAGAAAAGTTGAGCCTCTGAAGTTTTGGATTCAAGCCCTGTTGTTCTAGTTTTCCACACCTTCCTATTTTTGATAATTACCCAATCAGAAACTCTCTTTTAGATAGTTTGCATGATCTGCAGCAGAACTGCATTTGATGGCAAGTGTTTTATTTTAGTGTTCTAAAGGGTGAATTTCATGAAGAAATGTTCAGGTCATTTGACCCTTAAATGAAAAGGAAAAAACTAAATTATAGAAGTTATACAAACATAAAAGGAAATAAATAAATTCTAATAAATAAAACTTTCTGTAATTTTTTATTTTTTTGGCATAGCAACATTTTCACATCCACAAAGTTTTGTAGCCTCTGATTACTATAATCAAATGTGATTAAAAAAAAGTTACTCTTGTGTCCTGTCTGGACACAATGATTATGATATACTGTATTTTTGCATTACAATAATGAGAAATAAAAAAAAATTCTCACTCCATTTTCACACTGGGGCGTAATGTGTTTTATTGTCATGAAAATAATGTCCCAGTGTGAAACAGTTACAATGAACCTACAATAATATGCTTCATTTTCATTATTCAAAATAAATTGTATTATAATTATCATAAATATCATTTAAAAAAAAAAAAATATATATATATATATATATATATATATATTTAAAATAATTATAAATGTAATTTATCATTATACATTTTAATATTATTATTTAATTTGATTAGGGTGACCAGACGTCCCGAAAAATTCGGGACAGTCCCGAAATCCAAGCAGTTGTCCCGAATCCCGAATCCTGCCCTAATTGTCCCGAAAATTAGAACAAAGTCTCAAGAGCAGACTCTCGAGTAGTTATAGTGTGATAGAATATTAAAAATTGCTCATTGCCGTCCTGCAGCCAGCTCCTGTTGGACAGTCATTTCATTCAGAATTCCTCAATAAATAATTTTGCCCAGATTTTTTAAATTCATTAAACCCCCCAACCCCCGTTTTCGTCCGTCCCGAATTTTACCAATTCTGATCTGGTCACCCTAAATTTGATGTTGGATTTAAATGTGACCTGGACATTTCTAGACAGTTCTTTGACATCACCCCCAAACTGTTTCTGGTGAAATTTAGAAATGTTTGTGTGATTTTAAGATTTATTTAATTTTGTAGTCATTATGTTGAATTTATTTAGCTTGGTTTTGTTCAAATGTCCTTTCAAATATGATATGTATTGTTTAATGTACAGTGTGGAAAGGTTGTGGCCTAGTTCTCAGGCCTCTTTCACTCTCTTTTGAGGAAAAAAGGCTGATGCTGAGTTATGTAATTTACTGGATTGAGTAAACATGCAGACACCCCAAATTACAGCACAGGTACCACAAAACAGGCCCAACAAAACTCGTAAAAAATAAAATAAAAATCAAGTTTGTGTGCTCGGATGCATCTCACGATTTGCAACCAATAACAAACATAAAGAAAAAGATGATGTTATGTTATAGAAGAAAACAAGCCGTAAGCCAGCATTCCACTAGAGGAAAAGGAAGTCCTCCTCTCTTTCCAGAGATGTTTTTGAAGACTCCAGTCTTGTTTAAGTTAAGCCAAGTCATTTAATTTTATATTGCGATTTTCACAAAACACATAGTATCAGATCAGCTTTACAGAAAATAATGTTGTAATACAAGGCATGTCTCAACTGAGTAAACAATTGGTATGCAATGTTATAAATTAAAGGATATTGACTGAGCTTTAAGATAAATGATTAAGTGCATCTGAAGTCCATCCTGAACTGACTGCAGGAGTGCATGTATGAGTTGAATTGCTTGTGTTTTTGCAAATTATGAGGGTGTCTGTTTGGGGCTGGATTTTGTGTTAGAAATAATTTTTTTTTTGCTTAATGAGTTCTTGATGTGTTTTACACATTCATTTTATTACATCATATGCTAAATAATGGACCATGTGACTACATCAGATTGCTAAACTGCTATACAGGAACTGGTCTCATTGCACTGCGGTGCTACGTTCAATTAGGAGTTAATGATCTGCCATACTATCAACAGTGGAGAGAGGAAGGCAGCGCACGTGGTGTCAGTTTACATAGATTTGCTACTCAAGGTGAAAGAAAAAAGTTTGCCCCACTTTCAGGATGCTCGCATAACGCTCGCAAACAAAAAGTACAGAAGGGGAGGGAAAAAGAGAGATATGAATGAGTAGGCGTGAGCAGTATGACCAAAATCTCACAGTAACGGTATATATCACAATATAGTTATTTTTGCAGGAAATCCATCAAAAAAGGGGTTTATATACAAAATAATAATGTGGTAATGTCTATATTTGGTTAATCCAGTGAATTAAATACTTTGAGAAATTAAATGTACTGCAACTCATTTGAATATTTTCTCTTTTTTTGGAACTTGATGGACGCAAGATCATAAGATGTCAAATGATACAAATGTAAGTCTGGCATCAGTGCAAAAACAGCTTCACAGTTTCAGAGTAATTATGCAACACTTGAGTTAGAAACAAAAGACCCCATCTAATAATACATTATTTATCTGATTGAATATATTCTAAATGTTACGCTTAGATAAAATCTGGGCTGATTCTATAACCGTTAATACACAGCTCGTGGCTGATACCGATAACCGATAATTTGTACTATGAGTTTTAACCCTTCCTCTCATTTTAATCTTTCTCTTTTTATTTAGAACCTGATAGACACAAATCAAAAGTTACAATTATTCATAACAAATGAATAATAAATTGATCCCATTAGAATTAATGAAGCTGTCTAAATTCACTTATTTAAATCCCTTTCTATGGGCACAATCAAACTCTCAAACATAAGATCTTCAGAGGCATGCCTAAATGGGTACATTGTGGTCCATAGTCCCGCAACTACATTCAGGCACATAAAAGATAACTGTATATCGTGGTATATCTGCAACAATACAGTATTTGTACTCTGTAGTTATGACTGATGTAGCTCCTGGGCTTTAAGAGCCGTGTTGTAGCAACTGTTTATTTAACTGAGTGGATTTAGCTCAGTATCTCACACATACATGTGACAAGATATTCAAGGCCTCTCTCCCTGCCTCCTGCATATGGGCATTTACCCACGCTCCCTAAACTGTTTCTGATTGTGATGGTTAATAGTGATGGCCAGTAGAGTTTATACAAAAATAGCTTGGTTTTCAACTGGCATCTTGTTTTGAGGGGCAATTTTTGTCTGATAAAATGCTCTCTAGAATGAACATTCCCCTCTCCCTAATACCATCCATGTTTCTCTTTCATATTCTATTATTTTGGTCCAAACACAGTATGTTTGTTATTTAAGCAAGAACCACCATGATTTCTAGTGGCAGTTGTTTACAACAGTAGTCTGCCTGCCACGGATGCATGGCAAGAGATGGAAAAATTGCAAGACAAACAGAACTCTAATGGGGCTTTTCCACTGCACGCTACAGCTCGACTCTGCTCGCTTTTTGGGGGTAAAAATAGTACCTGGTACTTTTTTAGAACAAGGTTCCAAGTGAGCCGAGTCGATACTAAATGTGATGTAAAAATCCTGCAGATCACTGATTGGTCTGGGAGAATCGTCACTTCCACTGTCACTGGATTTGCGACATGGGACAACAACCCGCTAGTTTTAAAGTTAGCAACAGCGATAGCAGTATCATTTGTTCACGCAGCTTTCGAATTGTACATAGAAATGGCTGTGCGCAAAACCACGCCGTGGTCAATAAACAAGGTTCAGACGTTCCTCTCGTTAGCGACAAACGAAACGATGTGAAATGAAAAAGTCTTTCGGGAAGTGTCTCAGCTATTGGCCGCACACGGCTACCACCGGACCTACCAACAGTGTAGAGAAAAGTAAAAAAAAAAAAAACGTAAGTGACTACAGAACCATCAAGGACCACAACAGCCGGAGTGGTTCAATCAGTAGAAAGTGGAAGTGGTTTGACCAAATGGACGCTATCTATAGCAATAGACCGCCAAGCAATGGGAGGGAGAGTGTTGTTGGAGTCCACGATGGATGATGGTATGTTTTGTTATGTTAACTCTATACTCTGCTTGAAAGATTCACTTTATTTAGTTGACCAGCTACTGGAAAACTTGCTTCTAAAACAACCAGGCCAATTAAACTGTTACACTTGTGTAGAATCACCATGCAACAACTTCTTTATGCAGCAAAATGAGCTAGTAGCTAACAGCTAGCGTTCGTTTAATTGTTTATGGTCAGTAATGTTTGTGTCGCTTTTAAGACGACGTCATGGCAGGAGAGGCGGCGCAACTATGACGATCAGCCTATTATCTCTCCCACATTGAGGTGGCACTAAACTGCAGTGGAAACGAAAGCTCAGAAAAGTAAAGCGAGCAGAGTCAAGTCGAGTCAAACCGTAACGTGCAGTGGAAAAGAGCCATAATTGGAATATATGTCTTAAATAGCAGTTCACTTCCTCAAATTAGGCCAGACTGCTTTCATGAAACTGAACCTCCTGACCAAAAGCTCTGATGTGAAAATGCAGACACTTTTTGTTACATAATGCAGCTAGGCCAAACCTCAAGAAAGGTTTGAATCTTACATAATGGCAACAATAAGACTCTAATTCAGCTAATCTTAAATTGTTGTCATTGTCATACTACACAATTATCACTTTGTTCTATTGGGCCATCACACAGTCACAATCTGATTGATATTCATATATATATTGTTTATATGCTGTGTATATTTGTTTTAGGATGCCAAAGATGACAGCAGGTGTCTTGTCTGTCCGCTATGTGATAAGGGCTTTCAGACCCAACACCAGCTCACCATGCACATCCGCCAGGTAACACACACTTTCCTGTGTAGTCCTCATCGACTGTACATACTTTAGTCAGCGTAGACACCATTTATAAATAGATGCGTACAAAAACAACAAATTGGTTATTAATATGTTGATCATTAAGGCAACAACATTATGGAAACTTTTTTTAGTTCACTGGAAATGTGAGGAAAGACATGCAACGTTTTGTTGGCTGAACAATAATCGTTATCATGTACAACACACTGAATTAACTCAACTTTAGACTCTCACGGCCACACTTTCATACATGTCAAATGAAATATGGCACTACACTGTCTACACTGACTAAAGTCAAGAAATGTTAAAGTCAAGTATGCTCAGTTCTCAGTATTATAGGTATTGTAATAGTGCTTATCTGCGTTAATTTGTCATGCTAATATGCAGTACCCTTTGACTATAGTTGGAAGCCTCTAGGCCAGACAGCTTGGAAGCATTAAACAATATACACTGCCCCAATACACTGCCTTCATCGATTGTGGTCGTTCTACTTTATTTTTTTGTTTTGTTATTGAAATCCAATACTGCTTGTATTGAATTATATATATTTGTTAACTGGCAAGTGTTTTTTGAAGTATAAGTTAGCTAAACCAATTGTATTTTTTTCACCAGCACAATACCAATAGCGGGACATCGGACCACTCTTGCAGTATCTGTGGGAAGTCTCTGAGCTCGGCTAGCTCTCTGGACCGTCACATGCTAGTGCACAGTGGAGAGAGACCCTACAAATGCTCTGTGTGTGGTCAGACTTTCACCACCAATGGCAACATGCACAGGTCAGTCATAGCTATTTTTAAACTAAATGACTGCTGTAGAGCTCTGGTTTGGGACCTGCCAACTGGATCCAAGATGTGTGCCTTTTTGTTTTTTTTTCTACCAAATTCTAACGACTTATTTAACGACAGAATAGCATATGCAAAACATTGAACTTCCGCAAAGATGAATTGGTGATTGAAAGAGAATATATAGTGCAAAATAATGGTGGGTGGGACTTATTTAATTGCTTGGGATTTGATTGGATCTTAAGGGGGTGAAACACACATATCTGTGCTGCAAGAATATAACCAAATTTTCAAAAATTCGGAGGTAAGGTATTAAGAAGTGAAAGTGAAAAGGTTTGTTGGTTGATTACATCCCTCAAGCTTCGCCATTTTGTTGAACAGTTGCCCAGAGGATGAGTGTGCCACAAAGATAAATGAAGGCGTTGGTTTGTTTGTGGTTGTTGGTGTGCGTCTGTGAGCGGGATAGCCACGCTCCCGTTAAAGCAGAGAAAGCTTAGCAGGAAGTAAAGGGTGACATTACTCATGTGTCTCTCCCCCTGCTTTGTTCATGGTATCTTCTCCCAGCAGGCCTCACTGATGGAGGGTGTAAACATGGACTTCCTCCCAAGGTTGTGAAGGCTGATGGTGAAGTGCTTATGGGGAGATGTGTGTGTGCATGTGTCTTTAAGTAAATACATTTGTGTTGTTAAAAAGTTGTTAAAGTGCCCAAGGGTAATATGGCTTGAATAGATGCTCTGCAAATCATTGTTATCTTGTAGGAAGCAGAAGTAAAGCAGAAGTGGAATTGTCAGCTGAAATTGGAAATACTACACTAACTTTGATATGCATGGAATGTGCAACAGTGACGTATGTGAAGGGAATCTGGTTTTACTACATTTACGGCTGCTACTGCCCTAATAATATGTCCTCTTAGTTTCCAGTATTTTCGATCTGCCTGAATTTTCATGAGAATAGTTTTAAACTAGATTTTTACATTTTCTATATAAAAGGAGTGGTGTTTGCTCAGACAAAACTTAACACCATGATGCTAGGTTGTTGTAGAGAGTTTCCAGGGGTATTATAGGTGGTTGTTAAGACAAAATAGCCCACCAACAAGCCCAACCACACCAGAAATTATAGTCCCCAGATATATATGGCTTGGGTACCTCCTTCAATTTAGGTCTATTGGATTTTTTTTTCTTGCCCAATTTATTTTCCATCATTTTATGTCAGATTGCTTAGAGAAGTAATTTAAAATGTAACAAGCTGCAAGCTTTGACACAATTTACATAGAAGTGTAATACTTGGGTTTAGTGGTTTACAACAAATGAATGACAGATTGGATGTTAAATTACATAGTTGTCCCTAAAGAGTTCAGTGATGTCATTCATGCTTGACATGAAATCCTTCTTGCATATAAACATTTTAGCAGTCAAAAAAAGCAAAAGGCAAAAGTTGACTGGTAGTTTTGAGGCCTCATGCATGCTCAGAAAGCTGGGAGCCATCTTGTTGCCAAAGCATCACATGGAATGGGGAAGGAGGGCTGGGAGGAGGGAGTCGCTGTTGCCATGGAGAAAGATCACAACCGAGAAGAGTCAGTGCACAATCTGATTGGCTGCTTTTATTTGCTTTTACTCTCTCAGCCTCAGGTTACACCGCTGAACAGACACAGTTTTAAAGGAGTTGCCCTTGCTGTGACTTTGCTTTGAAACTTTCTGACACTACAGTGCCCTCTGTCTTTGTGTTATGGAATTCTCGGATTGGATGGAATGGGCCTGTTTATGCATCAACAAGTTTTATGATCCTTTACAGATTAGTCAGCCTGATTGTTAAATTTCCATATTGACATCCTTGATTCAAGGACAGGAAGCTTAAAGGGATCTTTCGCACAAAAGTGAAAATTCTGTTATCATTTACTTGCCATCTTGACACAAAAACAGATGTTATGCAGGATGACAGCCTCAGTAAACGTTCACTTTCATTGTAGTGAAAGAAAAATAAGATGCAATGAAAGTAAATGGTGACTAAGGAGGTCAGTCCATAACATTCTGCCCAACATCTGCTTTTGTGTTCTACAGAAGAAAGACATTGCTGGTTTGGAACAGCATTCCATGGGTGAGTAAATGATGACAGATATTTTTGTTTATTGGTGAACTATTCCTTTAAGTGCAATGCTATTAGGAAAAAGCTAAACTTACTGCCTGCCACATCATTATTCATTTAATTTTAAATAAATAATTCATGGATCAACCTCATTTGAATGACAAACGGAGCCATGTAGAACACATCATGATTGTGTACTAGCATCATTCAACTAGTTAGGATTCTACAGAGGATTCAAGTTACCTTCCTTTATAAGGTTACGGTGATGATGGTTTACATCCAATCACATTTTGCTGACTTGGCAGTGCTGGTTTTCTGTGATTGGTCAGAGTCCAGAGCAGAGAGATATAACAGACTGTCAGGTCCCCACACGGACTTTCAGCATGCTGTCTGCTATTAATAAACCACTGACTGCAGAGTGAAAACTGAGACCTACAGGACCTGGGTTGTGTGACCTTTTTCACACTTGCACATGCATATACATAAAAAAAAAAAAACACTTTAATTGGCATCTTTTGTAGATTTGATTTTGTGTAAATCAATACAAATGAATTGTACTAGTATTTTTAGCAACGTTTCATTGAGAAACAAGATACATGTGTTGGATATGTTGGGCAAGAGTGATTTTGGAACTTAAATCAAGCATCCTTTTCATTCAGTTATTTCTTTGTGTCTTCACTTCTATTTGGACTCATGGCTTCCTCAAAATCTCCCTCAAAAATTAAGACGATCATCTTCTGGCCCTCTCCATGCAACATTACCACTGCTTCCGCTTATCTCTCCTCGCCATCTTGGATTTCACATCACATAAAGAGGCTTGGGAATAGTTGCAGGAGTTTCAGCTCATTTCTGTTGGGTCCCAGTGGGATGCACAAGGGTTCCTTTCCCCTAAATAGCCAGAATATTCTTCATGAATTAGGCCTACTATGTCTATCAGATAAGTGAGTGGTAACCAACTACTAAACTACCATACGCACTGCTTTGATTCTCAATTATTAACAAGCTTAAGGTACTCCCTTCTAAAGCATAACTTTTTAGCTGCTGTCTCTAAGATCACGCTGTAGAATTCCTCATTTGTGAATTACTTCCATGATAATACATGTACCTAGCAGAGACGTCTAGTCAATGTGTGCATTTTTATCTGGAATATGTCAATTTACAGAATTTCCTTATCTACAATCAAACATTAGAAGGACGTTCTGCAGATATTTTCAGAGGCCATTCACACATAAATGTTTTTTTGTTGGCATAATTTTTTTGTCATCTGCCTGCACTTTTTTGTATGTAAATATGCACAAGACAGACATCTTTGACCATCTTTGACCGTTTCACTGTTTTTTCTGCTTCTCGTGGAGTAGCTCCACATTTTGTAAGATGCAATGTCAAGTTAAAAGAATGCGTTCTGTGCAAACAGCCCCTTAGAATGTACATGAATTCACTTATTATATTTATACACTTGACACTTGTAAGCACCTTTTAATGGATGACTTGCCAACGTACATGTGCTTACTGGACTTTAAAAAAAGGGTCTGCTAAATAATAATAATAAATAATAGTAATAAAGTTTAAATGAGCTTGGCAGCAATTTTCTAAAAAGAAGGCTGAAGTTGGATAAGTTCAGGACGTAACTCAAATTACACTCAAGCCTGTCAACGGAAGCGAGTGCTCACCACACTTTCCTCTTCCAGGACAACAATGGCTGATAATTTAATATTAAACAGGCTCTTTTGATGGACACTTTTTTCTTTGTTTACAGACACGTGAAGATCCACGAAAAGGACTCCACGCCCAGCAGTCCAATCCTGTCTCCATCCAAGCGAAGATGCTCCTCCGTCACCAAACGCAAACTAAGCCAGGACGAGGACAGTGAGCGGACCGATGAGCCATCTAGCAAAAAGGTAGGTTTAAACTCCACAGTCTTGGCCAGTGCCACTTCTGCCCCAGTACGATGCTCTCTAAGTGGGCGACATGTAGCTGATGGTGATCTGTGTGCCACAGGGCCTGGAAGATAGTGGGGCAGATGAGAAAGGTTTGAACAGAGAGCAGGAGGAAGCGCTGACCTGCCCTATCTGCTTCAAGACCCTCACCTCCAAAAATGACCTTGACGTCCACATGGAGATGCATCCTGACACTACACCGAGGTATAAATGCATACATTCACTCTCAGGAGCACATAAATACAATCAGTGTTGTTGAAAGTAACATGCTACCTTATTACACAAAAAAAGATGGCTAATTACCTTAGTTTTTATTATTATTATTTAAAGGTTTTTTTTTTCTATTGCCAAACGTTCTACCGAAATAGGTTGCATGCACTGTCATATATTGTACAAATCGCGCAGCTTGCAGTGTTGACCAATTTTTCATTTTAATGGGAACATAAAATGTCAGTTGCTGCGTAGACCTACGTTACTGGTAATGTTGAAATATGAATTACTCCGTAAATAAACTGAATAGTAATGCTTATTACTTTGAATGTTGAACTCATATCGTATGGTATTATGTTGTAAATTAAAAAAAGCAGATCGTTACTTCCAAAGATAATGTGATTATGTAAAACGCATAACCCCCATGTATCCAGTATTTGAGATTTGTAAAGAGGCATGATTTTAATGCATGAAACTGACAGGCCTGGTAATAAAGAACTACTGAAGGTTTGGTAATAGGACTTAGTTCTAGCCTATCCTTTTTGCTCAGTATATTATAGCTGTCAATTCTGCTCAGACAGGAATGTTGTCTCATTGTTTGAGGTGGGAGTTGTATTGCAGGGGGATGCCAGTAGCTGGGGCTTTAGGATGAATACTGCAGTTGCTGGGAGATATAGTGGCATGCTTTGTGCTGGAACAGTCATAATTTAACACATCCGAATAGACAGTAGACACCTCCTCTTGCTGACTAACTATGCAAAGCATTTCTGTTTCACTGTGCTACATGTATAAAGTTTGTTTTGCTTGACTCGTTCATCTTTGCTAAACTTTCGGCTTCATGCACTACCGTACATCTGCACACATAATTTTTTATACATTTTGACATGTTTGATTGGTTGCCCCTCTAGAGTTTTAGACCATAATGAAGCAATATTTGGTTTTGCATTTTGAAATACTGGTTTTATAAATATTTTTGACTAGACAACTTTATTTGCATTACTGAGAATAATAATATCTACACTAATATAATTCTGTCTGCATGTCCTCTCCCAGTCATGAGAGGCCTAAGAGGTTCTTCCTTTCTCCCCATCATGCGGCCCCCAGACTTAGGGCAAGGCAGTGGCAAGTAGAGGAAAGGGGGAAGAAAATGGAGGGGAGGGACCACAGAGGTGGTTTTGGGGAATTTAATTGGACACAGAAGGAGACTTCTGCAAGATGCATTCTACAGGACATTTTGGTACCTCAGTGTTCATGCATAAATGCATGTGGGGTGGTAGCTGTATCCTTGGAGATATACGTCTGCAGACTATCCCTCCTAAGCCACACAACCGACAGTTAGCTCCTCTGACTCTAGTTAATGGACAGCTACATACGATGGCTCTAGGTGAAAGAAGTTGGCAGGTCTTGGCTGATTGAGTTTAAGAGCAGCGTTATTGTTGTATGGAAGTGCTGCAAATTTAGCACTAATCCTGCGTAATCACAAGAGCTAAGAGTGCTAGTTAATAGGATCTACACTGCTGTGAATTGGGTTCCACTGTGAACAGTTTTTAAAGCAAAATACACATGCATACACACAGAAATAAGGATGCTTTTTAAGATACAGACTTGTTGTCTGTCTCACCCAAACTCACCACATCCAAGTAAGACTGACACTCCTATATATATATATATAAGCCATTGTGAAATAGCTAATAACAACAACAGTATCCTGGAAAGGCAATAGTAAGTGCTTAGTTTAATTAAAAGTAATGGCGCTTGAGTGCTCTTCATAACAGACAGTTAAATAAAATAAATAAATAAAAAATATATATTATAAAACCATTCCCAAGCAATGCTCCTCAACCTGTTATCGCTTTAGCACAATATGTGTCTCAGACACACTCTGATACTGATATGGGGTGGATGCACCGCAGTGTTGTCCCTTGCCCGGTATTGTGTATGTGTGCTGAGATAAAAGCAGCTTACAGTCCCTATGGGCACGTTGTCATCATGATCAGGGGCAAGGCATGCGATAAGACCCAAGCACAGGGTCACAGACATTAGCCAGCTGTCTTTGTAGCACCCAACATACACAGAAAGAGAGCTGTTGTAGGCTAGGGTGTGGTTGTCGTCCACTTTCAACTCTTCATTAACTCACTCAGGAACCTCAAGATATATTTTTCCCAGTGGGGATATCTGATATCCATGCATCTCCACAGCACATTGAAGTTTCTTTGTAATGCATCTAAAATATAATTTAATGTCAGTTTGCTATTGAGTATGATTCAATGCAAATGAACATGCATTTTAAGTGTTGTAACAATGTGTGTGGTGCAGTGTTTTACATTAGAGTTTTTATTTCTAGATGTGATTTGTGCTGCATCTCATTCCGGACACACCGTGGTTTGCTTCGCCACAATGCAGCTACCCACAAGCAGCTGCCCACAGACCTCAATGGGCAACCCTTTATCCAGAACAACCCCTCCATCCCTCTTGGTTTTAATGATCTGGTTTTTATTGACTTTTCATGCCACAAGTTCCCTCAAATTGCACAGGTAAGCAACCGAATCCACACAGTATGTAGCATGTTTATATCTAGCCTGAAAGTTCATAGAGTTTTGTGTACATTACAGTTTTATTTAAATCCACAGAGTTGGTGTGAAACGAACCTTCGCCGATGCACTGGCAAATTCCATCGTTTTGTATGTGACACCTGTGACAAAGCGTTCCCTCTTAGCTCAGCTCTGGACCTGCACAAAGCTTCTCATGAGACTTCAACTTCACCCTTAGTTATCAAAGATGAGGTTCCCACTCCTGAGAAAAGCAGCTTCATGGATTCCCTGGGCTTGCAGCATATCACTCAGGTCAAGCCATCCCCCTCTGAAGATGATGCTCGACAGGCCGAACTAGACAGCATCCGGGTTATCCACGTGGATGCTATCCAGTCCACCGTACCTCAGGAGGCTGGCCTTGTTGGAGGGGTTAACCTGTCTCTTGTGGATCCAGCAACTCTTCAAGGTCTGTCCCATAAGCAGGCTCTCAAACTACTGTCCCTTCAGCCCTTCCAGACTGGTTTTCTGGTGCAGCCAGATGGTGGTATGGTGGTGAAGCCTGTTTGTGGTGAATCCAGTATGGAGCTTTCAGATATACAACAAATACTCAAAGTAGCTTCAGCTGCACCAAACCAAATCACTCTTCCAGCCTTATCGAAGGCACCTTGCAGTGCTGTGCAGTCAGGCAACAAACAGATGCCTCCACTCAAGCCAAAGCCTTTGGTGGCTCCCAGAACCAGTATGGTAGCATCAACCCCTCCACCCCTACTGAACATCCAGCAAGCTTCACTGGGCTGCATCAGCCCCAGCCTCCCACCTCCAGCCAGCCATCCTCTCAAGACTGCCAGGGAGCTCTCCTCATCTTCTGCACCCTCTTCCACAGAGAGGATACAAATGGAAGCTGAGTGCATGGGAGATGCCCATACCCCGATGGACAGAGATGAAAAGCATATCAAGCAGGAAATTGGCAAGTTGGAAGAGAACACTGGAAAGAAGGGAACCTCTCAAAAAGGCTCGTACCCTTGCCGATTTTGTGACCAGGTCTTTGCGTTCTCTGGTGTGCTGCAGGCACATATGCGTTATCATATGGGCATCCTACCCCACCAATGTAACATCTGTGACTATGTTGCACCAGACAAGGCAACGCTGATTCGTCATTTCAGAACACATAGCGGTGAGCGGCCCTATATCTGCCAACTTTGTCATTACCCATTCACTGTCAAGGCTAACTGTGAGCGTCACCTTCGCAAGAAGCACATGAAAAACAACCGCAAGGAAATTGAGAAAAATATTAAGTATGTTACCTCATCCACAGCAGACATTCTGGAGCAGGCTGGGACTAAAGAAAATATCTGTTGCTTTTGTGGGAAGGACCTAAAGACCTTCCGGGCTCTACAGATTCACTTGCGCACCCACAATGGCTGCCAACGAAAGCCATTTGAGTGCAAGTGCTGTGGAGCAGCCTTCTTCGCTAAGCGTAATTGTATACATCATCTTCTAAAACAACATCCAGAGGTCCAAGAACAGGATATTAAACAGCACATCACCCTAGTAGCTGCATCAACCCAAAATAGCCCAATTGCATCTCCTCTCAATGGGATTTCTCCTAGCACTTTGGTGCAGTCTATCAAAGTGGAGGACCTCAGCTTCTATGGTGCAGATATGAATCAACCCCTGGACTTCTCTAACAAAAGTCGTGGAGGTAGCAGTGCTGGAAGTGTGAGCGGATCCCCTGGAATCAAAATTGAACCTGCCTCTTATGGCTCATCAATGGAACCCATTGATCTCTCTATTCCTAAGAATCCCACAAAGAAGCTTAAACAAGATGCTACATTGCCAAAAGAGATTAAGAAAGAACAGTCATCCATTAGCATACTTGCACAGGCTCTTCAGGTTGATAGACCCGTTGATGAAAAGTCCCAACAGATTGGCCGATGCCAGCTCCCTGTGGTCTTGACCTCCCTTACAGGTAGCACTAATACTTCAGGAAGAGCCTTGCGTCTAAAGCCCCTGCTTCCTAAACCCTGCTCTACTGCTGTGAAGGAGCTTCCGCCATTAGCATCCATAGCTCAGATCATCTCCTCTGTTTCTGGAGCCCCTGACCTTCTTAAACGGGAGAAAACTAATAGCCTTCAGCCTGATTCTGATACAGTTGGCAGGCAAGAATCACCAGATTCCATGACAGATGAGCTCCACTTGGACAGCTCCAAGAAGAGGTCCAGGAAAAGGCCTAACAGCAGCACACCGAAAGGGAAACCTGTGATGAATGCAACAGAGCCAAATATCGATTTGGAATCCAGTGGGGAGTTTGCGAGTGTTGAGAGGATGTTGTCAACCACTGATGCCAACAAGTTCAGTGCTTATCTTCAGACCAACTCAATTGAGCAAGCAAGAAAAGGGGGACAGCAGCAAAGTGCTAGTGACAAGAAAGAGATGAAAGATGAGAAACGCGCTAAACCCCAACAGTCCAAAGGGAAGAAGAATGCATACTCAAATTCTGTACAAAAGATGACCTGTCCCTTCTGTCCTAGAGTCTTTCCTTGGGCCAGCTCGCTCCAGCGCCACATGTTAACACACACAGGTAGTCTTGAATGTACAGTTTTCACTATATAGTGACTACATCACTATAGCTTTTTTGGTGTTGCTGTGTTACCTATTGCAGCAAGTGGGTAATTATTATTAAAATAAATTCTGAATTCTTACAGGTCAGAAGCCATATCCTTGTCCCCAGTGTGATGCCTACTTCTCGACCAAGTCCAACTGTGAGCGGCATCTTTTACGCAAACATGGTGTTTCCAACCGAGTGCTTAGGCGCAATGGTGTCATGCCTAAGCTTAAGGAAGGTGATGAGGGCTCACCAGAGAGTGCAGGTATGAACACGAATATATACTAAAAACATTAAATTGTTTATATATTTCAAACAGAAATAGATTTTGATATGAAAGGAGACTTAAACATAATGTAATCTAATTGGTAAACTTTTTACTTGTTTATTTTATTTGTTTAGCATAAAATGGGGGAGCTTTGAATTATAAAATGAAAAGAAATTTGCTTTATACACTGTCACATTCAATATTTAATAAATTCTTGAAGATTTTTTCTGACACAGTTATTTTTAGAGATTAAATGGTAGCTTGCAAATTTGTAATGTGTCAATGTGTATTTTAGAGAGCACATCTGAGACTGAGCTTCCCATGGGTGAAGCAATGGATCTCACAAGGATCGACCCAGAGAAGCCTGTTGCATCTGATGCTGAGAAACCCTCACCAGCTAAGCCGACAGAAGCAGCTGTAATGGAGCCTCTTCCTCACAAAGAGGAGGTTGACTCAGCAGCGCTTAAGTCTTTGAAGCACAGTGACCCAGAAAAACAGGATGACGATTCCCTTAGCAATACGTCCCTTGATTTCAACTCTTCATTTAAGCCAGTGGACTTCAAGTCTGCTGAGAATGAACAACCACATTCTTCACCTGTAGCAGATGGAGATGTGTCTGACAAAGCAAACCCTCAGGAAGAGTCCAAGTTCACCTGTAAAAGTTGCAACAAGAGCTTCCGCTATGCTGCCACCTTGACCAGACATGAGAAAGTTCACCTGCTGGACGTAGCATTGGACTCAACTAATATACCTCCTAAAACAGATGATCCAGTAGTACCAGTAGTACCTTGTGAAACTAAGAAAGAGGTTGAAGAAGAGGAGGAGAAATGCTTAAGGAAGGGCACAGCACAGAACGAGGGAATGGGCAGTGTGGTGGATAGTGATTCTGAAGAGGATAAAGAGGAGCGGAGTGATGAAGAGGGAGCTGCAACAGAACCAAAGAGTGTTGAGGGAGAGGCAGAGGAACTTGGCAGCAAGCCGGACAAGAGGAAAAAGGTGTGCAATATATGTAACAAACGTTTCTGGAGCCTTCAAGACCTCACCAGACACACACGTTCTCACACAGGTAATGAACACATTTCAATACTGAACGTTTTAGGTCAGTCAGTACTTGGAGTACTTCAAGTAGCTGTTCTTTGATGAACTAAATGTTTCTTATTATGTTCCTGGCATGTTTGTATCAGGTGAGAGGCCTTACAAGTGTCAGACATGTGAGCGCACCTTCACCCTGAAGCACAGTCTTGTCCGGCACCAGCGAATACACCAGAAACCACGTGAAGCTGATGGCGAAGGGTTGTGTGGGGTCACCGGTGGAGCAGACGAAGATGGCTTCAGCGGTCGCTCTGCCAGTGAAGGCGAGTGCACACCCACCAGCACCAATCCACCTTCTGAGAATGAAAGTGAACTAACAGAGACTGTGAAAGTGGAACCAACCCCCCGGAAGAAAGAGGAGGATTATGCACCAGCTGACAAGGTGAAGGAGATGGTGGAGTTTACACCAACCTCCCTGAATGAGGAGACCGAAACTGCACCAGCTATAGAGACTCCCAAAAATCCTCCAGCAGAAGAACAAGCCTCGAATTCACCCACATCATCTGATGTAGAGCCATCAGATGGATTCCTCGAAGGTTCACTGGTGATCCACACCAAGCCCACTACTGAGCACATTTTGCCCATCTCCGAGCCACCACTTCTTGGTGTGGAGTGAAGAGGGACTCATCCTCTCCTTTGTGGTGAAACATTGTGCTGCAACAAAAAGCAGTGCCATATAACAAAAGGACATTGCAATGAAAAGAGAATCAATGACTGATTCCAAGTGCCTTTCTACTTTTTTGCTATATCTTTATCAGCATTTATATTGATCTATAGTTGATTTTTATAGTGTTTTACAATGATTATTATGATTTGTTTTTTTCATCTTGAGAGAACTACTTTAAGCAATATATGATCAAATTACTATAACATATTGTATAGTTCAGCGACAGCAAAAACTGTCCTTTAAGTAGCAGGTTTATACCATTATCCAGCAAAGGCTGAGATTAACAAGAGGACATTTCTACTGAGAGGCTTGAACCCAAGTGCACAACTGGAAAGACGATTTGTTCATCAAAGGGCTTCTCTGTGACTTTTCGTCCTCCTTTCTTTGTCTGTACTTTCCCCTTTTTAGTTATTCCTTCAACGACAAAGACTTCCAGAGTTATTGTTTTATCGCGATAATGAGCTCTGCTGTTATGAGTGCAATGTCATATAGTTTTTTGGGGACAGCCAAGCAAAGTTCAGATTGTCAAACTCTGGAAGGTGTTCAAAAGCCTTCACACAAAATATATGGGCAATGTTTGCCCAAAAAGGTGATTTTGTCCAATATCCATAGTTGGCGTTAGCATTTGGGACAAAGGATGGACGTTTTTAACAAGGAAACGGCAATGTTTTTAATTAAAGGGCTCATGGATTGCTTTCATTCAAGCCCAGTTTCAACTATGTAAAAACAAGAATAAAAATCAAACACAAGTAAATAGCCCACAATTATGAATAGAATGTTCTTGAGAAAAAAACTGAAACGTGTTCCTGTGTCCAGGGTTACCGTCTTCCAAAATCTAACTTTTTAAGCCTTACTCCTATCTTCTGAGCTTCAGGCAGGTGTCTCAATTTCGGCCAGGCTTATGAGCTAGAATTCATGATGTACTTGAACCCTGTCGCCCTGCTGCCTACTGCTGGGAAGTGTCTCCCTGCAGAGCTCCTCAACTAGGAGGACACCATGTCAATCCTACATTCTTTTGTAGCCTTTGAAGTCTCTTTGGCCTCTCAGTTTTATGAACTTGTGTTGTAAAGAAACCTCAGACACAAACAAAGCAAACCTCAATAGGCATGGAGACTGTTTGAAATCACATGGACTGGTAAGCATCTTCAAATACAAGACTTTTGATTTCCTGGAGCAGCTGTCTACCAAATGGATGACTGTCGATCAGCACGCCACTGGTGTATGACGTCATTGAAATGGAATATTGAAGCAATAGTGGTTTCCTTTACTGGGGACAGTGAGAGAGCACTTCCCTTATTGGATGTGTTTGTATCGTCTCAAGATCAGGATGTGTGTGTCCCCTAGTGGTGTTAATCCAGCATCTCATGCTCAGGCATGAGACTTGTAGTATTGGATGAACTTGAATGCAATTGCAATCACTTTCTCAATCTGTGTATTCTGTGACTTCTGCTTGTCTTGATGACTTTTCCTGGGTTCATGTGAGTGTGTTTTGTGTTGGTTGTGTGCAGAAGTGGTTGGTTTCTTGGTAAAAATGCTTATGGACTGTTTTTAATGTATTTATTATGACCCAGTGTTGGTGAAGAAGTAAATGTGGAGAAGCCATGTATTAACACAAATATGCTGCATAAAAAATGATTGAAATTCATTACTTAGCATCCCAGCTTTGATCTGGGTCTTCGATAAGAAAAATCACTTTTGATCCAAAAGCTTTACGTAGAACTTTGTGTGAATTTGATAGAATGTGTTGTCTGTTTCAGTTGTCTTTATATTATTATTTTGATTGATTAATGACTGTTTGACAGAGAGATACAAGTTGTTTTCATTTATATGTTTTTTGTGTATACAACTGTGAAATTCACTGTGTTATTCTACTATGGGTGAATCTGTAGGGTAGTATTGCATGATAACCTTTTTATGTTGTTCATTCAGTTATTGATTATTTTATTGTTTTGCCCCACTGGTGCCCCACTCTGTCTCTCTCTCAGGGTTCTAACAAAAAGGCTTTTTCAAAATTATAATTTTCCTAAGTTGAAAAAAATAATTCTCTCCATCTTTGATTTTGAATTAGTGAACCATAAATCAATACTTTTTAGCACTTGACTGTGAATTCAAATGAACAGGGTGGAGTTATCAAATCCACATTCCTCTCATGGTTTTTCTACAAGATTCGTTCTCCGTTTTCCCTTCGTTTTTTATCCTCCCTGTCTCTAAGAAATAATGGAGACCTGTCACTGTTTGACATGATGACTGATGTACAAGGGAGATTTGTTTCGCTGCTACATCCCCAAAAATAATTCTACTGGACATAAATGGAACCAGAATCACCAGAACATTTTTTGGTACACTACTATTGTTCTTTGAGTGCTTCAGAATCAGAAATGTAAGCTGTTCTGCATCAAAAATATTCAAGCAATAAAGATATAATAAAGAGAAGTAATTGTGAGATAATTTGATAGATTTGTTTGTCATTTTTCAATCACTGCTTGGAGTTTTTTAGTCCAGGATTATTTTATGCTTGTTTACCTCTCTTTCATGTTATTTTGACAAGCAGAAAATGTACTGGCAGTAAAGACTCATCAATGGTAGGCCATTATTATTAATGGCCTACAATTATTACTGTCAATACCTGGCCCCTTGATATGGCTTGAGTCCCTCTTTCACTGTAGGGATTTTTTTGTCACCCATTTTATCTTCCACCAGGTGAAACTGTAATTGATAGAAAGGTAATCGAACATCTCTCTTCATCAAGCACTATTTGAAGTATCATGCATGTCCGTAGCACAAACAGTGTGTGATGAGTTCAATGCCAAAGCTTAATACTTGGGGTTAAGGGTTTGTGCAAATTCAGAACCCTAAGTGTGAGCAATAGTAAGAGATGACTTCCTTAGCAAACACCACTAACAAGTTTTACTTGGACACGGTGGTTAGTCTTGTGCATCTCTTTGGCATTAACTTCAGTGAGAGAGAAAAAAAAAACAATGCTTACTTATTACTATTATCTTCAGACAGTAAGTGGGGAAACTCTTTAATTTGTAACTAAATACCTTTGGACTGAACATTAGAAGCTATTCTTAATTTAATTAAAATGTATTATAAGTTGTCATGTATACAACAACTTTGGTGCATGGTCAAAGTAATACAATAAAACAACAGTAATGAAATTCATTAAGAATTGGTGGTGATAGATTTGCATCCTTGTAAGCAGGCTGTGCTAAAATTTGTGGAATAGATTTAATCTTGGTACAATGTGTTAAACAGCTGAGATCATAATCAAGTTAGCCAAAATAGAAGTTAATATAAGGTGAAGTGTGCAATTTCTGTGCGCTACTAGTGGCATCAAAAAGAACAGCAAAACATTTTTTTTTTCAAAAGATTGGCTTTGTCATTGGTCGACAAACAGATAGTGCTGCGTATATTCAAGCCATTGGTTGAGCCAATAATGCTGTTTAATTTTTTTGACAGGACCAAAGCGCCACAATATTTGCACTTTATTGTTTCTCTGTTTTTTAAGCTGGGATCTGGGAAAGTATTTAAACATTTAACAAATTGCACATATCACCCTAAACACATTTCATCTATACCTGCTTTTAACTAACTTTAAATCTAAAGTTTTCTATTATATCATGGCTGAATGCTTATTTAAAATAATATCACCTGCTGGAAAGATCTGCTGTAGTTTAAGGTGCCCTCCATGATAGAAGCTCTTCTCAGAGTAGGTCAACGGTTAAGACTTTCTCTCCAGAAGATCTTGTAATTGGCTGTAGTTTATGTATATCTCTACAAATTCTCAAAGTGAGCATGCTAGTCAAGTTTGAGGCCTCCTCACTGGATAGTTCTCAGAGTAATGATGGTGATTGTTTTCCATAAGAATCAAACAATAAATAAGGTCTCCAGCTTCACAGAAACTTTGCTAACACTGAAAATACTGGCTTTTCCACGATGTGAACAAAACATTGTGTTGTGTGGTTCTTAGTTTGACTAAAACACACTGAATGCATTGATGTGGATTCTTCTTGACATGGAAGTTCTTTGTCTCACTCAATACTACCTTGCAAACTACAGAGGTTGGAGTCTTCATATATACAGACTTCTCCCGAGAGTCCGTTTAGGATGAAAATGTCCATGTTAGATTATTTGACAAGGTGAGACCAAACCCATTTTTCCATTCTCATCCAATCTCTTTTAACATGGATCATCTTTAAAAGTCAATGCTGATACTGGACTGGATGGAGCTGAAGAAACCGTAACAGCGTTCACATCATCCATTATGGCAAAGCAGTTTTCTTCTGATTTGACTTGACATTCTGCAAAAACAAACCAGTGTATTTACTTTGCAAGAAGAATTACATTTGACATGTTTTATGAATTAGATGCATATATTTACAGGTATTATCTTTTCAGTAGGTAGTTTGTGAGGATCATGATAAAAGATGTAAAGATGCAATATGTAAGTTCCATTTTCTTTTAACATTATACATTTACCATTAGTTTATTTTCAAATTCTTGTTCACAACTTACAACCCCATTTCCAAAGAAGTTGGGACAGTATGAAAAAAATGCTAATTAAATAGGTAGTAATTTCTAAATTATATTCACCCTTTGCTAAATTGTAAACATTACAACTACACATATGATGTTTTACCTTTTGAATTTCATTGCATTTTTTTATTTACGGTAATATCAAATCAGATGATTGCAACACGCCCCAAAAAGGTTGAGACGGGGGCAATTTAAGGCTAATAACAAATTGACGAGTTAAAATAAGGCAATGTGAAACAGGAGATGTTAAACAGATGAGGCAATTATGTCGTAGTATATAAGAATTGGAGAGGGAATTAGCTGCTAATCCGCTAGTGAAAAAAGTTAGAAGACCTTGAGAATCGTAAACGCCGAAACAATGTCTGAATTGTTGGAATTCCAGAGTACGAAGAAGGCAGAGATGAGGTGAAATTCCTAGACGAGCTCTTCCCGAGTCTGCTCGACATAACAGACCAAAAGCTGGAAATTGAGTGATCTCACAGAGTCACGGCTCAGAAATCCGCAGAGGGAGACGGGCCCCGATCAATTCTGGCCAAATTTTTGAGATCATCTTATAAAGATCTTGTGATACATGAGGCGAGGTGTAAAGGAAGACTTTCTTGGAAGAACCACAGCATTTTCTAGTTTGGAGGTTGTTTTTTGCACCAATGTTGGAATGTGGTCTTTATAGTTCTATTTTTTATATTTTTTCTAATATGTCAAAATGTCAAATGTTAATATGAGTGGATTGTCTCTCTCCACATGGCATATTAATAGGTTAGGGCATGCCATAAAAAGGAAGGTTTTTTCTTTTCTTAAACATAAGAAATATGATATTGTGTTTCTTCAAGAAACGCATATTTCCCTGCAGGAAGCTAAAAGATTTGGGAAGATATGGTGTGGGCATGTTTTCTTTAGTGCTGGTTCAAGTAAGAGCAGGGGAGTCATTACGTTGATAAGTAATACATCTAAATTAAAATGTCTCAAACAGATTAATGATAAATTAAGGAGAGTCATTATTGTTTTAGCAGAAATTCAGGGGATAAGGTTGATTTTGGCTAATATTTACGCACCTAATTCTGATGATCAGGGCTTCTTTATAGATCTTGAAGGAATGTTGCAAGCCGCTGACACCCTCATGATATAATATTGGGAGGAGACTTTAATCTTTTGATAGACTCAGTCCTTAATCATATTGACACAAATGTGTGCAAGCCCCCTAGAGTTCACAGGATGTGTACATATCTTGGTCTTACAGATATTTGGAGAGTTTTAAACTCATCTTTGTGGACTATAATTCTTTTTCATCAGTCCATAAGATTTATTCAAGAATAGATTTTTTTTAATATATATCCAAGTTCCTCATTTCATCTGTTGTTGATTGCTCAATTGGAAACATCTTAGTCTCAGATCACGCCCTGGTGAATTTAGAGGTGTTGCCACATACGTAGAAAAATAAATCATATAGTTTGTATTTGAATGTATCCCTTTTAAAAAATCCTGAATTCCACCAAAAAAATGTAATCACAAGAACTTGTGGAACTGGAAGGGAATATTAAAGATGCTGAGGCAGAGCTTAAGTGCCGAATGTCTTCTGATGGCCTCAGAGAATTTATTTAATTGAAATACAGATATAATACTATTTTGTCAAGGATGCTGGAATTTTGGCTATTCAGGGCAAGACAGTCATTCTTTGAGTCGGAGGACAAGGTAGAGAAGCTTTTGGCTAGATATATAAAGTATCTAGAATCTAGAAATCTGTTGGTGGTGAAATATTTTCCTTGGCCATTGATATTAATACTGCTTTTAAATAATTCTATCTTGATCTCTATAGTTCCACATCTTCGTCTACTGATGAAGATATTAGATACTCTGAGGAACCAACTCCCTAAACTGATGACAGAGCAAAAAAATGATCTTGATTCTGAGATAACATTGGAGGAGATTGGCAAGGTAATTAAGCTCTTGTCTACAGGCAAGGCTCTGGTGCCAGATGGCTTTGCTGCTGAATTTTTTTAGATCTTATGCTACAAAACTGGCTCCACTTTTGTTAGAAGTTATTCAGAAGCATTAAAGAATGGAAAGCTTCCGCCAACCATGACACAAGCTCAGTCTGATTCTTAAAAAAGGACAAAGATCCAAGTGAGTGTAAGAGTTACCGTCCAATTTCCCTGATCCAGCTAGATTTAAAAATATTGTCAAAAATGTTGGCTATCTGATTAAGTAAAGTTATGATATATTTTATACATATAGATCAGGTGGGAATTATTTGGGGCCACAGCTCTTCTGATAACATCAGGTGTCTCATAAATATCATGCTGTCAGTGGCAAATGATCAGACTCCGGTCGCTGCTATCTCACTTGATGCCAAAAAGGCATTTGATATGGTGGAATGTGATCATCTTTTTAAGATTTTGAAAATAAACAGGATTAAGTTACTTTATAGACACCCGATAGCGGCGGTACAAACAAATTGATTAATTTCTGTTATTTTACTCTGAACAGGGGCACCTGGCAGGGTTACCCTCTTTCCCCATTATTGTTCTGTCTTGCCCTGGAACAATTAGCAGCCACGATAACAAAGGAGGATGATTTTACAGAGGTGGTGGTGGGACATATGGCGGATAAGCTTTTGCTTTACACAGATGATATTTTATTAGTCATCTCCGACACCACTAGATCTATGCCTTGCCTCCATAGAATTATTGATTCCTTTTCTAAATCCTGGGATACAGAGTCAATTAGCCTAAATCTGAAGCTTTGGCTCTGACAGCGTTCTGCCCAGTAACGGCTGAAAAGCTGGGTGCCTTCCAGTGGCCTAAACAGGGCATTAAGTATTTGGGTATTTTATTCCCAGCAAATTTGTGTGATTTAGTTAGAGTTAATTTTGACCCCTTAATAAAAAGGTTTTTGAGCAATGTGAGCAGGTGGCTTCATTACATTTATCTATGATCTATTGGAAGGTTAATGTTATTAAAATTGTATTCCAATATTCTACGTGCTACAGTCTCTCCCTTTAGATGTCCCCCTCTCTTATTTCAAGCAATTTGATAGAAGAGTGAAGTCCTTAATTTGGAATGGTAAACCTCCCAAATTACATTTCAATAAGTTACATAGGCCGATTGACAAAGGTGGGCTAGGCCTGCACAAGATTTTGTTTTATTACGCATTCAGTTTCAGACATTTGGCTCATTGGTCGCTTTCACCTGAGAGAGCCCCTCCCTGGTTTTGTATTGAACAGGATGTTATTATCCCTATTTTGCCATTGCAAAGCCTTTCTATTAAACTAACTGGAGAAGTTATGTCACACCTTGTTATCTTGCATTTGCACACCGTATGGACAAAAGTGTCTTAATTCGGACATTTATTTAAATGTTGCCTCAGGCATCTGGATGAACCCAAAATTGCATATTAATAAATTTCCTTTATGCTGGTAAGAGTGGATTGTTGGCAGATATCTGGAAGTGGTGATTACTGCCTTTGGAAAAGGTCTTGAGGCATCAGTGTATTATTATTACCTGTTAATTCAGAGTCTGGGAGACGGAGCTTCAACTTCTCTCGAGATTATGGGAGAAAAACTAAAACTTCGTATTGGAGGAGGGAATGTGGGCTAGGATTCTAAAAAAGTCTACATGTAGAGCTGCAAGGTTGAGTCAGATGCAATTTAAGATTTTACATTGATTCTATTGGACCCCCCTAGATTGTATAGACTTGGTCTCAAAAACACGCCCACCTGCTGGCGATGCCAATCAGAAAACGGGGACACAACCCATGTTTTTTGGTGGTAAGTTAAGATCCAAGAATTTTGGTTGAAGGTTCAAAATTTTATGTGTGATGTATTGGGTATTTAAATTTAATTTTGCCCCAGACTCTATATTCTAGGCGATGGGACAGTTATTAATATAGGGGATGGGTTCATAAATAATTGGGTCCTGGCTGGTGTCATGATCGGAAAACAGTTCATCCTTTGGGAATGGAAGTCAGCTGGAGTGCCCTCATTTCGGAAGTGATGCACAGAGTTGGACAGGTTGGCGGCATTTGAGGGGATGATTGAGAAGGCTGGGCAACATGGGTTTATTTAATAAAAAATGGGATAGTTATTTGGATTTATTGGAGGGCTCTCAGGGGGAGACAGTGGAGGGAGATAATTAATTTTAAATGTGTGTGTGATTCTTATTCTAAAAACATTCTGTTGATTTTTATGTTTATTTATGTGTCATTACTTTACTATCAGACCACTGAGGTGCGTGTTTGTGTCGGTTGGGAGGTACGGAGTGAAGGGTTTAAGTTAATATAATTTGATTCCGTATTTTCTGTCGTGTTTATTTAATCTGTCACTGGAATCAATAAAAGATTTTAATAACAAAAAAATTTAATAAATGAAGACCTCGTACAATTGTGCTGCTGAAGACCTACATGATGGATGAATGGGGAAAAATTCCACTTTTTAAACTTAACAAACTTGTGTCTTCAGTGCCCAAATGCTTAATAAGTGTTGTAGGAAGAAATTGTGATGTTTCACAGTGGTAAACACTTTTTTTCCATTTGACATGTTTTCACATTAGAAAAGTGTGTGAATCTCATGTACAAACATTTATTGTAAAAGTTCTCAAATTTTGGAACACTTCTACGTTCATACAAATCTCTTGAATACTCTTGAATATTACTGGCATTATACTTTATTGAAATGATCCTTTATTGAAATGAAGTTCAAATTAAGTTTCTACACAGTTGTGATTTTTAGACTTTAAGATTAAACTCCAATTGTGTCACGGGAAATAACATAATGAATATACACGAAGGAATTTAATTATTCACCATATATTCTCGGACAACCAGGTAAACAACAAGCATTTTTGCATAATGCAATGTTTATTTTAAAAATAAGAAAATAAAAATGTTTCAAAGGTGTTTATTTGATCATGCAGTGATGTGAAGTATATTAACATAAGATAAGACCACCGAGATAGTAGAAGATATTATTGTTGTACCCAAAATCACAACAATAACATGTTAGATGAAAATATAAAGGCTAAAAATGTTGCAAATTTTCTCTATGATGGCACATTTCATTCAGTTTTTTTGAAGGAGAGGCCGGTAGTTAATTTTCTCTTTCATCTATTCAAAATGTAAGAAAAGGCTTAAAATACATATATTTTTGAACATTTGCTGTTTAAAAGTAAGATATGCTTACCATATTCAAGAGACTCTGGTTCTTGCTTGACTTCTACAGCTGAGCTGGATGTACCAACACCAACAGTCACCTTCACAACTTCCTTCGTTACTGGGGACTCCTTCCCCGCTGTAAAGCATTCAATTACAATGATAGACAGCACAATTATAGATCAGCATCAGGGCCGTTTCTGAGAGTATGGGGGTGCTAAGCAAAATCCTACTTGCATTTTGTTCGCATGCTCTAGAGGTAGACTGATACTGAATATCGGTTTTACCAATTAATCAGTGCAGACAGTTGCTTTTTGGAACCATCAGTTATCTGCAAAAATCAATGCCAATAGTTGGCGATACTTTTCTTTTAAATTCTTCTGTGGCCTGTGCTGGAGGATTCTACAGTATACCAGCGGTCTCTTGAGGTGAAATAAAACAAACACTGACGCTATGTGGGAATTTGTTGAATCAAAATCTTTCATCATTGACATAAAAAAAAAAATCTATTGGCCGATTATTTGACTTTTCCACCACCTTAGTTCCTAGTATCAACAAAATTCACTAGCAGTCAACCTCTAATCTAAACAGAAAGTGTATTTAACCAAAGTGGCTTCAACTTCTCTTTTCATTTCTATTTTGCTCCAATTTCCCCAGAAGTGATCTCTTTGTTTTCTTAAAGAAATAGGATGGAAACGCTGCTTTACTCGCAAATTGTGTTTGTGACTGTCCAAATTTATGCATAAATTAAACTTGTAACTTGGCTGGAAACATGACTAATGATGACATTTTTCATTGTATGGATATGAACAACTTGCACATAAGAAAGTCATACAGTTTAGAATGACATGAGGGTGAGAAAAAGACAATTTTCATTGTTGAACCATTCCTTTAATATTTTCTAGACTTACCTGCATGCATTACACGCAAGTGTTTTTTCATGGATGACGAATGTGCGAAGAATTTGAGACATACTGGGCATTGGTAAGGCTTCTCCCCCGTGTGACTCCGCAGATGTACGGACAGATGTGCAAACTGTCTGTAAGTCTTCTTGCACTGAGGGCACTGGTAAGGTTTCTCTCCGGTGTGCACCCTCTGATGAACCGCCAAATCTTTGGCTTGGCCAAATCTCTTCCCACATTCGGGGCACTCAAACTTAGGTTTATTCTCTTTGGTGTGAGTACGCAGGTGAACCTTAAGGTGTCCCGGCTGACTGAATATCTTATTACATTTAGGACACTCGTGTTGTCCTTCCGAGTGAGTTCGTCGGTGGAGAACGAGACTGCTAGGATGACTGAAGCTTCGCTCGCACTGGGAGCATTGAAAGAGTTCGTCACCCCTGTCGTAATGATGGCGACGCTGATGACGCAAAAGGTCTGAAAGTTTGACAAATCCTCTGCCGCACTCCGAGCATTTGTGAGGTCTCTCTCTCTCGTGAACATATCGCACGTGTTTCCTGAGGCCGGCTGCTTGAGTAAACGTCTTCAGACACAGACTGCAGGTATGAGAGACCCCTAAAAAAAGAAGATCAGGTTAACATCTGTTTCATGTTTAAAGAAATTGCCAAAGTAAGATGTTTCCTTATAGGAAAAATTATATGTCCAAATATGTGCCTGAAAATTAAAAGAATAGTTCACCCAAAAATTTAAATCCTCAAATAATTTACTCACCCTTGTGCCATCCCAGATGTGTATGACTTTCATTCTTCTGCAGAGCTGAAATATTCTTCTAAAAACCTTAATATGTGTTCAGTAGAAGAAAGAACATCATACACAACTGGGATGGCATGAAGGTGAGTAAATGATCAGATAATTGTTACTACAACGGGGTTTTCATTGAATATTAATTACAATAACTGTCTGTTTATTTCTGATAAACAAGCTTCAGAAACAACTTTATTAAAATAGCATCTTTCAGTCCTTTGGTGGCATGCATACAAATTTCTCAGAATAATATTTTCAATAGTTGTCATATGGACCAAATCAATGTTTTTTTTTCTCCCCAATTTGGAATGCCCAATTCCCAATGCGCTCTAAGTCCTCGTGGTTGCGTAGTGTCTCAATCCGGGTGGCGGAGGACCAATCTCAGTTGCCTCCATGTCTGAGACCGTCAATCTGCACATTTTATAACGTGGCATGTTGAGTGCATTACCACGGAGACGTAGCGCATGTGGAGGCTTCACGCTATTCTCAGCGGCATCAATGCACAACTCACATTATAGCGACCACGAGGAGGTTAGCCCATGTGACTCTACCCTCCCTAGCAACCGGGCCAATTGGTTACTTAGGAAGCGTGACTAGAGTCACTCAGCACGCCCTGGTTTCGAACTTGCGACTCCAGGAGTGGTAGTCAGTGTCTTCACTTGCTGACCAAATTGACTTATTAATAAAAAGTTACATTCTCCAGTTTTTTTTTTTTTGTTTTTGTCATAATTTATGAAAATACAGTGCCTTTAGACATATTTATGGCCAATATTTCTTTTAAAACTCACCAGTGAATCATAAAGTTACATTTTATGATTCTGTTCGTGCTGCATTGAAAGTAAAGCTGGTACAAAAAATTCAGTACCTGAATGAAACGAATCTTGATGTTTCTTCAGACTTGCTTCTGAGAGGAATGTTTCATCACACATTGAACACTGGAGAGGCTTGTCACCCGGGTGGCCACTCTGGTGGGCTATCAGGTTTCTCCTCCAGCGAAAACTCAGACCGCACTCAGAGCACTTGTAAGGTCTCTCTCCTGTGTGAATCCGCTGGTGGATTTTAAGCATACAATGCTGACTGAATCTCTTTCCGCAATGAGAGCATTCAAATGGCTTCTCTTGCACGTCAACTTTTGGACCGTCTGTTGGTTCCTCTGCTCCACATTCCTGTTTCTTTGTAGATGTCTTTGTGGTGGCTTCTGGAAACCAAAAATTCAGGATTGTAGGAGACATTTCTAATCTTCACAAAGCTCATTCCATAGTCCGCTCATATCGATTACCAAAAGAAATACTTGCTTAAGATACAACACAGGCATTTTAATTTGAAACGGCACTCAAAAGGTGTACCGGGAATGACCTAACTAACATTAGAACAAATTATGGTTGCTTTAACATCAGCTATTAACACCAATTTGATATTGATAGACAAGACAAAGATAAAATGAATAGGATTTAATCAGGGAGAAATGACTGTCCTTTTTGTCAGCTGTTAGGGATGTCAAACTTACTTTCATGGATTTGCATGTGAGCTCGCAAGAAACTGGGGCGCCCGAAACCCTTGAAACATATCGGGCAGTTGTGTGGCCGCACTCCTGTATGAATTTCCAGATGTTTCTTCAAGTCTCCCGGGGTATAAAAGCTTTTGCTGCACACAAAGCACAGGAAGGACCTTTCTCCTGTGTGAGTTTTAATATGCACAACCAAAGCTGATCGCTGCCGGAAGCTTTTGTTACAGGTGGGGCAGTTGTAGGGCCTTTCACCTGTGTGAATGCGCTCATGCTGTAACAAGCCCTGACGCCGGCCAAACTTCCTCCCACAATAAGAGCAGGGGAAGCACCTCCCCTCTGTGTCAGCATGCTGATCTATTAAAAAGACAAAGAGGAAAATCCATTTAATCAATGCCATTATTAACAAGCCTACTGGGATCAGACAAGCATATATCCATTAACAAGTCCACATCTAACTGAACAAATAATTACGTCTTCACTAAAAGGGTCTTAATACAAAGCAGGTCTTTTAAGTCCCTCAATAGCATGTAAATAATGACATTAAAAATGAATAGCTAATGTCAACTTTTACAGTGTTATTAGAAAGCATTTATATAAACAAAACAATCAAAATCCAATGCATATTCTTTTTATTTCTTGGCCTTTTTGGCATGTTTCCAGTCCTGTGTTTCCTATTTCTCCTTGCTATATTTTTTTATACAAATTTATACAAATTTACAAAGGGAAAGTGTATATTGCACATCCTTTAACTGGTAACCATGTCTTTAAAAAAAGAATAAAATACAAATATTACAAGTAGTCCCTCAATTAAAATGAGGTCATACAAGCTGCGTGCATAATAATTATTTTTAAAAAAGTATAAAAAATGCTGCTAAAATAGCTCAATATGTATGATAGCATGGACATGTCAACTTGTAGAAGAATTTTGTAAATGTCTCTTAAATGTATCTTTTTGTGTCATGTTTGTGTAGTAGGGAATGAGCTTAAATGTCAACCCTGTTACCATGAATTTGTCTAGGAAACAATCCATTATTGAAAAGTGGATATTTGTAGAGAAATCTGCATTAAATTTTCTTTTAAAAAGCAACATACAGTGCCAAAACATTGAGCAGAATCCTAGTATTGACAAACTAAACTGTTGAACAATCAATCTTTCTGAAGGCATAGTTTTATCATAAAACTGACTGTCAATCAATTACATTTTTTTATCAAAATAATTACGTTATGCAGATTAATCAATCAAATAAATCACAATTAATCACATATATAAATATTTGCAGAGAAAGGCCACCAAATAACAATTCAATATTTAATGATTAAATAATTATAAATCATTATTTATGAGTAATTATAATATATGTTATAAATATAATAATTCAGAAAATTTTAATTGAACACATTATTGTGTTCAATTATTGTCATTATTGTGTAATTTGTTGACCAGACAATATAAAAAGTGGATTTAGAGGTGAATTTATTGTTTATGTCCATATAATTGAACATAAGCCAATCATTGGCCTACAGTTTATAACAATCCATTTTGCAATGGAATTTGTCAAACTGTCTGAAATGTATTATAAGGGCTTTCCTAAGGACGTGTCAATGTATGTGTCAGATGGACGCTTTTAGAGTGCTTTGTTTGCGTTGCGTCATAAACGCAGCATATTTAGGTAGCTGTGTCAAGTTAAATAAAGTTTGAAACGTAGAAAAGCACGTCTCGAGATCCCTGCGTTCGGAAACAATGCAAGAACATGTTCACAACATGGTTTGTTTTTGTTTGTACCACTGCGCATTGCTTATACAGCTAGGGTTTCTCTTACTGCCCCCAGAAAACAGGTGGAACTTCAAGATTCAATTGCTTCGATGGTAGGAATATTCCATATTATGTTCTGGGGACATGATGAATTGACAAGCTATTTATTTTTGATAATTAATGGCACTGAATTTGCATGCTGAATTGACAGCCCTAATCCTTACATATACTAGTACGATGCAATTTATTAAAACTTAAGAATAGTTTTTGTTAGGCTTAGGTATTATTTAAAATTATAACTTGAAATACACTTTAAAAACCACCTTTTCAAAACTGGGAAAGGCATCTGTTTCATAAAATGATCCCAAAAAAACATCCTTACTCAGACTTATTGCAAGTAGTTATCAACACCAAGACAAATGTGAACACTTGAAGTGATGCAACTTCACTAAGAAACTTGCTGACAATATTTCCAATAAAATCCTCATACCTGGATGAAACACAAGCTGATGTTTTTTCAGGGATAGTGAGAGAGAGAAGGTTTTGTTGCATATGGTACAATGGAATGGCTTCTGATGATCTGCTAGTGCTGAACTGAAACTCTGATCAACATCATGGACTTGATTCATTAAAGGACCAAATCCAGTCTCAGGCCCTTTTTGGTGAGAGTGAGACTTTAAAATACAAGCCAGCTGGCTGGAGGGCTCCTCTGTGCTCATTTCTGTAAATACATTAGACAGCAATTAGACAAGATTACTATGCCATGTAAGAACTGTAATTCACACAGTACAGAAATATGTTTTTTGAATAGTTTTATTTAATATAAATTGTCTGGCAAGTTACGAAGAACGGTGATCAAATAAGAAACTCAATGAACAATCCATCAAGTTTTGTTCAATGAGTTCTACTCTGTTTTGAAACAAACAAAAAACAACTCATATCAGCTTGAAATAATCAAGATGGTTTTTGTAACATGGTAGCTATTTTTTGTTGAAGGTCCAAGGTGGTCAACAAGCCCTAACCAGCTTAACCATGATGGTTTACCAATTGGTAGTCCAACTGATCAACCGTCTAGACCTGCTTGGATCAACTAATGATCATAAATAACCAGCTAGCTACCATCTGAAGCTGCTTTTATTTAGATTTTCCAGCAGATGCTCACTCAAATATAGGCCTAGCACACTAAGTGAAATGCTACTGGTGCTACTGAGAATAATTCACCATGAGGACAAATGTCTTACTGTCTTCAGAACATCCAGGGTTTTCAGAAAGCATTAAAGCTGAACTTCCAGAGACTCCTTCCACATCATCGTGTTCACCCTGGTCCTCCTCAGCTCCAGTGGTTAGAGCGTCAACTTCTTGCAACTTGTTGAGATGAGAGTGCATGTGTGCTTGAAGGCTGCTGGGACGAGGGAAGCTTTTAGAGCACAGGGGGCAACTGTGTGGTCTCACACCAGTATGAGTCCCCATATGAGTCTTCAGATCTCCTGAGCCATAGAACCGTCTGAAGCATATGAAACATTCGAAAGGCTTTTCTCCGGTGTGAATTTTCCGATGCACTATCAAAACTGATCGTTGCCGAAAGCTTTTGTTGCACACATTGCATCGGAATGGTCTCTCACCCGTGTGAATTCGTTTGTGCTGCTCCATATCTTGATGCCGCCCAAATATTTTTCCACAGAAAGGGCATGTAAAGCGCTTCCTTTCAGCAACACTCAATTGTTCTGTTGAAACAAATTATTAAACATAATTTCAAAAATGTTTTTTAGTAATATGAACATGGGAGGATTGAGTAAAACTGACAATAGTCAAAGTTCACTTTTTTTTAGTTTAAGTAGTTAGCTTGTATACTATTCCGCCCATGATTTCCCTGCGTGGTGAGTTGTGCGTGGATTACGTGAAGAATAGTGTAGGCCTCCACATGCTCTACCTCTACGCGGTAATGAGCTCAACAAGCCATGTGATAAGATGCACAGATTGACGTCTCAGATGCGGAGGCAACTGAGTTTTGTCCTCCGCCACCCTGATTGAGGCGAGTCACTACATCACCCCGAGGACTTAGAGCGCATTGGGAATTGGGCATTCCATATTGGGGAGAAAAAAACAAAAAACAAAGAGTGCTAGCGATAAGTGAGCGCTCTGCCGTAACACATACAAAAGTCAGTTGGCAGGGTCATGAAGATTTGGTATTTTCGAGCAAGCATGCACTAAGTCTAGGCGCAAGTAGGTTTGGTGAAATTGCACGCAGAAAGCACTAATGGCTGGGTCAAAAGCAATGTAATATTGAGGTTCTCCTCCGGTTAATTGCAACGTCTGCGTCTTATTATACAGCCCATTTCCTCATTTTCAGCTAAACAAACAAAGACAGCACTTTCATAAGAAGTTGGTAATGTAAATTCATTCTGTATGCAATGATAAGAATATAAATATGGACTTACGTGGACATTTGTGTATTAACTGCATCCTTGTTGAATGCCAGGCATATTTCTGACAGTGACTCTCCTTTTATACGCATGGAACATTTGTATAATGCTCCGTTAAATTATAGAGAACGTAAGTATTATTAATCATTTCATCTACTGACACACAAATCATGGCTAGTATTAATAGTGATTGTATCTGCACGCACTTCACCTCTACCTGTTGATTTTGATACATTAAATACATTTATTGAAACACGAAAACAATTAAACCAAAAATAATTCTAATTTCAAATTGCACTTCAAATTAAACTAAAACATAATTAAAATAAACAAGTGGTCACAAAAAAATCATATACCAAATCCAAATATTTTAACCTCTCTAAATTATTTCACTGGCACCATTTTCAGTGATTTAAAAATTACTCAACAACAACAACAGGTGGAAAAATATCAATACAAATGAGATCATAAATACAATTGTAAATATACATAATAATAATAACTGAAAAAGAAATCATGACCTATAGATAGTTTAACACAAATCTCATCCATTTTTGTTTTATAAAATGGCTACAACTCTGATTTTAAGGGACATCATTTGATGTTCCACAATATTTTCGGGTTTGGATGTGAACTTCATTACCACCTGCTGGTTGAATCTCCAAACTGCAAATGCAGGAACAAATATTAGACTTATAAATAGCGCAAAAACTCCCGCCCATGACTACTTGCGCTCTTAGAATTAGCGCCCTCACAAAAATTGGATAAGACGTTGAGCACGGTTGTGAAGAAAATAGAGCCCTTTATGCGTATATCTGATTAAAGTAAATTTTGGAGTACGCTAGCAAAAAGATGACCTTAAAGCTAACAGGCATGGACTAAAAGCCCCAAAACTAAAATTTTGATTCCATGGGGTCTTTAAATATGGAACACTACACACAACACTTGTTCTGTATGATATTACCATATTTTCAAGGGTTTTGCTACTTCCCATTAATGCTAGCTTTAATGAATGAGAGGTTACGCTGATCTCACCTGGATGAGCCACACGTTGATGCTTTATCAGGGAAAACGAGAGAGAAAACTTGCGGTCACAGAGTGTGCAGTGGTATGGTCTCTCCTCCGTATGATGCGTACGGTGATGTTTTCTAAGGTTTATTGCTTGACTGAAATATTTGTCACACAGGGT
Source organism: Xyrauchen texanus (assembly GCF_025860055.1). NCBI lineage: Eukaryota > Metazoa > Chordata > Actinopteri > Cypriniformes > Catostomidae > Xyrauchen > Xyrauchen texanus. The sequence goes on from NC_068317.1 coordinate 9,826,741, forward strand.
GCACTGGTAAGGTTTCTCTCCGGTGTGAACGCGCAGATGGATTCGAAGCTTTGCTTGTTTATTAAATCTCTTTCCACAGTGATCGCATTGGTGTGGCTTGTCTTCATCGTCAACTTGCTGGTGAGCTGAGAGCTGTTCCTCTTGAAGAAGGCTTGTCATTTCAATGGCTAGAAGATAAATGACCATCTTTTTACAACCTCACATTGTAAAAACAACACTTCAGCTCTGCTTCGATCAGTGCATTCAAGACAGATTAAGCTACCTTGTCTGTGGTTAAACTCACCCTTTTCAGCAGACTCGTGAGACAGCACAGATGAAGGAGATGGAGCTCTTTCGGCCTCCTGTTCACTTTGGCCCATGTGTTCATCAGTCAGTGCATCACAGGTAATATTTTCAACAAGCTCCGGAGAGGGCGGGTCACTATTGTCCTCACTTGCGTCAGATTGCATGTGTTTGAATTGATCTTCTGAGGCCACAGAACTGCAAGGCCTCTCAATATTCTGAGCATGGTTCAAGTCTTCTGGTTCATTGAAGGTTTGATCATGAGAAACAAGAGTCTGTAGATGTTCTAAGTTCTTGACACAGTCAGGGCAGCGATGAGAAATCTCTCCAGTGTGTGTCAGCTCATGTTCCTCCAACTGACATGCAAAGTTTTTCCCGCATTCAACACAAATTAAGCATCTGCCCTCCGTACTGACATCATGACCTGCAAAAAATAAGGTTCGGTCAGCATTTCTGTAGCATGAAATCAAGCTAATAAACTGCAAAGTTTAAAGGGATTCAATTGCTTTGATCTGATTCAGTGCATGGCAGTATTCTTTACCTTGATGAAATGCCCGCACATGTCTTCTCAAGGAGGATAGGAGGGCAAAGTTTTTAACACAGATTGTGCAGTGGAAGGCCTTCGCATCCGCATGGACAATCTGATGAGTCTTGAGGCTTCTTTCCCGAGTGAAAGTCTTTCCACACACAGAGCACTCGTAAGGCCTCTCGCCTGTGTGAATCCGTACGTGTTCGGACAGATGCTGTATGCGAGAGAAACCCTTCCCACACTGAGAGCACTGAAAAGGCTTCGATCTGGCAGAATGACACAGTTCCTCTGCATAGTCGTCTGTGGTGACATTTAAAAGGGAAACGACAAAGTTACCATCAATGTCAATCTCTCTACAAATACACCTATCACTTTGCATATTTGACACATAAACAATGTATATGTCTTTAATGGAGAAAAGGCCCTTTTACGATCAAGCATAGCAATGTAAGGTATACAAAAAAAAAGGAAAACTCACCTTGCTCTTCAGAAATTCCTGCATCCTCACCAAGGTCAATCAAGGCATTAGATGAGCATAGATCAAGCGCTCCCTCCACCTCCCCTAAATCAGACTCATGTGCTCCAGTGCCACGTCCGGCCGGAGGAAAGACACCCACTTGCTCTGGGTCACTGTATGACTTCATGCTCAGATTCATGTCTACAGGGCGAAAATATGTAGAAATAGGCTTGACTGATTAGATTGTTGCATGTATTCTGCCTTACAAAATAGTACTGTGATGGTATCAGAAGGTAATACTATGATACTGAATAATTATCATATCCGTGTATCATGGTATTTGAATGCAACTGCAAGGTATTTTAAAGACTACCATGGTAATACCATCCTAATCTATCTATCTATATAGCTATCTGTCTATGTATGTATGTATCTGTCTGTCTGTCTGTCTATGTATGTATGCATGTATGTATGTGTCTGTCTGTGTATCTATCTATCTGTCAGTCTGTCTATCTATCTATCTATCTATCTATCTATCTATCTATTTTTCCTGTCAATCTGTCTGTCTCTCTCACTATATATCATTCTATCTATATATTTGTCTGTCTGTCTGTCTGTCTGTCTGTCTAACTAACTAACTATCTATCGATTTGTCTCTCTTAACCTTCTTTTCTGAACTAAAACTTTGAATAGAATAGAACGCTTTACTGATGTTTTGATGTCTGTTATTGACAATAAAAACCCATGCTGGAGACTGAAGAATCCTCCTTTAGCTGCAGTTATATGTCAACGCAAAGCCCATTATTTGTCATTCATGCGGATGAAGGTGCGACATAAAAAGATATAGATATTAACTGCGTCATGACACAGAAAAACAACTGTAAAGTTCATGCATGCGTAGCTTTACCTTTCCTGTGTCTGTCTGTTCACACAATAATAATCGCATTCGCACGTCCACAGACAGACAGTCCGGAAATGATAGGGGTTTTATTTAATTTTCAAAATAAAAGTCCTCATTCAAAATAGTTTGATATTTAAGCAATATCACACAAGCAAGAGTGTGATATGGCCCTACATCAGCAGTTATTGATATTAAGCGAGTAGTTTTCAGCTGGTCATGTAATTCTAACATGGCAGCCTCCGTGAGGACCCTCTCAGTGTCGAACAAACCAGCTTTTATAAGGATACTGTTATGAATGGAGTCTTCATCTCATGTGTTTTGTCATTCAACGGCACATTTGTGTATTACATGGTAATGACACTTTGCAAACACGTAGTCATATTTTATTTTGGTATAGTAAAGTGTTGCATAGTGATTTCTAATCATTTTACATCAATTATGTTAATGTATCTCCATTTCTTTGGCTAGTGGTTAGATATTTCTTTAAGCAACATATTTTGGAACAGTTTTTTAACTTATACTCAATTTATACTCAGTGTCAGTACAGCGGAAGCTCTAATTTGCAAAATAACCCCTGACACATTATTTGCCTCCCAAGCAAATAAATATAAATGTTAACAATTTGAGCAACCAAATATACAAAATTAAATAGTGCAAAAAATCAAATTGCATACGTTCTTGTTTTCTCTTGCAGTGGTTATTTTTAGGTTAGTAGTGGTAAGTTAATTGTTTGTGTAAGTCTCATACAACTTGTTCAAAACTTTTGTACCACTTTACTCCTCAAGATTTTTCTTTTCTTCCTTTTTACTTTTTTCTCTTTTTACAAAAATGTAAATAGATTATCATCGTTACTTTAAAAACATCCACAAGGACAATATGGTCAAGGGTTCTTTTAGAAGAATATCTGTCAGCCAACTTTCCGGAACGTTGAAGCTAAAAAAGCACATAAAAGCAGCATAAAAGTAATCCATAAGACTCCAGTTGTTAAATCCATATATTCAGAAGCAAAATAATTGGTGTGGGTAAGAAAAAAAAAATACAATATTTAAGTCATTTTTTACTATAAATCTCCACTTTCACATTCTTCTTCTTTTATTTTTAGCCATTCACATTTTTTGTGGATATCGCCACCCTCTGGGCAGGGAGGAGAATTTATAAAGTTAAAGGACTTAAAAATTGTTTCTTTTTTTTTTTTCTTTCTCACCCACACTCATCATATCACTTCAGAAGACATGGATTTAACCACTGGAGTATAATGGATCACTTTTATGCTGCCTTTATGTGCTTTCTGGCGCCCCCCCATCATTGTCAATAAAAAGTGTCTCTTGAATAAGTCTCACCACTTTCACTTTTGTGGTATGCTGTAAAATAGTTCCTACATGGTCAGTTTTACAGCATGCTTATATGTTTAACTTTATTAATACCACATAATAGCATGTGGGGAAAGTTTAAAAACATTCTCAAGACGCGTTTGTTCACTTTGACTCGTCTGTTCGTGATTTTGAGCGCATTATGCCATCTCATCTCACACTGTTTCTGTCACGCTTTATGTCTGCAGCCAGTTGCCGTACTTTCGGAAATACCACCAACATAAAGGGGAGTCCGTTACAAGATATTAAATATTATTACTATTTATTTAATCCACAACACATTATATCCGCATAATTTTTGTTATGTGAGTAAAACATTTTTTAAAACCATCCTACCTCATTAAAAAAGTACAAACATTGAGACACGCAGTTAATATACATCATCCACCCCTCCAGCTGATGCAGTTGTGCAGTCGGTGAGAGGCAATGGCAGAGGTGTAGAGGGAGACAGAGGAACCCCGAGTCTGTGACAGCTTCACCTGAACCCCACACCTGTGACACAGTGATCCGACGACACCCCCACGACACCCGCCACACCAGAGCCGACGGACCGGCCTGGACCCGCAGCGCAGCAGGGCTTTCTCAATCTCAGGTGTGTGTTTGAGTGATCTGCGGGGATGTTAGCACAGACGTTAGCTCGTGTTTCTCCTCCACAACACTTTATTTACGTAATAAACACACGCTTATCTCCCATAAACGCTAGTTTACATATTTATTTGTTTGTCAATCACATGTGCTGATAATAACCCTTCAGGCTCTGTTGTGATGTAATCATGTCATTGACACTGTACAACTAGGCCTCTGTAGTTTGGGCTTGATTCTCTTAGATAAAACATTTGAAATGTGGATTTATTGGAGGCGTAAATAATTTTCTGAAAACTAAAGGAGCTTATTTTCGAAGTGTCTATGGATATGCTTGTATAGATCAGGTGTTATTCGTGTTTTAATATGGCATGGCAGTGTTAACACTGAGATTATTAAGCTCTCAAATTTACATCATTATCACTTGATCTGTTTCTATAGTAATACATTTCCCTTTAATTCTGTTGCTTTTTAATATTGGGTTTTCAGTAGCAGATACCTGTGCTGATATATGTGATGGAGCCTAGATGTAGATATAATTTAATAACAACAAATGATACATACCCCAAATGGTTTTACTCAAACATTTACTCAACTATGAATTTGAAATGTCAAAATATTAATTGTTATCCATTGATAAAGCTGTAGGTTGGTTGACTTGATATTGCTGCGCTACTGCTAATCAGTCAATCAAACAATTTTATTAGCTGATGGTGATCATCTAAAAATGGTCAAAACTGTTGTGAGCATGCGATATACACATAATACACAGGGCCTGAGTTGAAGGGGGACACAAGGGCCCTTGTAAAACCACCATCCCCCCTTACCATCATCCCCTTTAGATACATTTTGTCATTCATTACTTAGAACTAATCATCCAAGTACAATATTTAATAAGGGCGATTAGCCGGTCAGAATAAAATTTTGACATGTGTGAGGTTGCCAGATTTCTATATGTGAAACCTCCCAATCGGATCTGGACACTTGTACAGTTTGGATATATGCTGCCAGGGTGATGCTTTAGTCCCGCAATCTGACAACCTTGAGCACGCAAGCCGGTTTTCTGAAAACACTGTGAAACAAGTTGATGGAGTTTGCGATGGGTTGACTTGTCCTTCCTAGTGTTCACATGAAACTTACGCCACAAGTTTTCAAATGTTTCACACACTTTACACACAAGTAGTAGATTGGAGTAGAAAAAAAATGTGTGTCTGCAGTGGGCAAGCGATCTAGAAAAAAAAAAAGTTTCATGATCATAATGATGATGCTTTTTACAAGATTCATCATAACATACAATAACAGAGGTAACTGGTGCATATTATGGCCATCTGTCCTAAGGGTCAATGAAGTGACAAAATGTTTTGGGTAACCTTCCACAAGCTTCAAGTTGCTAGAATTTTTGCCCATTCCTCCAGACAGAACTGCTGTGAGTCATGTTTGTAGTCCTCCTTGCTCACGCATGCTTTTCAGTTCTGCCAAAGATTGAGGTCAGGGCTTTGTGATGGCTACTCCAATATCTTGACTTTGTTGTCCTTATCCATTTTGACACAAGTTTGGAGGTATTCTTGGGGTCATTGTCCATTTGGAAGACCCATTTGCAACCAAGCTTTAACTTCCTGACTGATGTCTTGAGATGTTGCTTCAATATATCCACATAATTTTCCTTCCTCATGAAGCCATCTATTGTGTGAAGTGCACCAGTCACTCCTGCAGCAAAGCACCCCACAACATGATGCTGCCACCCTCATGCTTCACGGTAAAAATTTTGTTTAATCAGACCAGAAGATATTTCTCAGAAAGTAAGATCTTTTTCCCTCATGTGCACTTGCAAACTATAGTCTGTTTTTTATGGCAGATTTGGAGCAGTGGATTCATCCTTGCTGAGCAGCCTTTCTGGTTATGTTGATATAGGAGTTGTTTTACTGTGGATATAGATACTTGTTTACCTTTTTCCTCCAGCATCTTCACAAGATCCTTTGCTGTTGTTCTGGAACTGAGTTGCACTTTTCGCATCAAACTATATTAATACTCAAGGAGACAGAATGCTTCTCCTTCCTGAGTGGTATGATGGCTGCGAGGTCCCATGGTGTTTATACTTGTGTAGTGTTGTTTGTACAGATGAATGTGGTACATTCAGGCATTTGGATATTGCTGCCAAGGATGAACCAGACTTATGGATGTCCACAATTTATTTTGTGAGGTCTTGGTCTTCTTTTGATTTTCCCATGATGTCAAGCAAATAGGCACTGAGTTTGAAAGTGGGCCTTAAAATACATCCTCAGGTACACCTCCAATTGACACAAATTAGCCTATTAGAAGCTAAATTATACTTGACATAATTTTCTGGAATTTCCAAGCTGCTTAAAGGCACATTTAACTTAGTGTATGCAAACTTCTGACCCACTGGAATTGTTATTATAGTCAATTGTAAGTGAAACAATTTGTCTTTAAACAATTGCTGTAAAAATGACTTGTGTCATGCACAAATTAGATGTCCTAGACGACTTGCCAAAACTATAGTTTGCTAATATGAAATCAGTGGAGTGGTAAAAAAATGAGTTTTGGGGGCTTAGGTAGCTCAGCGAGTAAAGACGCTGACTACCACCCCTGAAGTCATGAGTTTGAATTCAGGGTGTGCTGAGTGACTCCAGCCAGGTTTCCTAAGCAACCAAATTGGTCCAGTTTCTAGGGAGTGTAGCGTCACATGGGGTAACCTCCTCATGGTCGGTATAATGTCGTTCTCGCTCTCAGTGGGGCATGTGGTGAGTTGTGCGTGGATGCCGTGGAGAATAGTGTGAAGCCTCCTTTTTTATCTTGAAAAATGTGTTTGAAATTATTTTGGAAATGAATGATTACGTTGTTTATACTCATGTATTCAAGGACAATTTTAAAGATAGATTACCTTTTTTTTTATGAAACCAAATTGGACACAAATATTACATTTCTGAGAACAAATTGGGAGAAGTTGTGCAGAAATCATAGAAAATTCATTTTTCAAAAGATGTAGTGAATACATTGTCACCTGTTTTTTTTTCTCACATCGTTCCCCTCCAGTTGAAGCCGAAGCCACACCATGTCCTTAAAACCGCGGGTGGTGGATTTTGATGAGACATGGAACAAGCTCCTTACGACAATCAGGGCCGTTGTGATGCTCGATTACGTGGAGAGAGCAACATGGAACGACCGCTTCTCGTATCCTGCACTGAATTGAGCTCAAATGGATGCAGATCTGTCCTGATTTAGAAGAACTGCTTCCTCTTTCTCCCTTCCTATTTCAAAGATTCTTGTAATCATGGATTTATTGTTATATAGTAAAGAATAGTTCTCTCATCATTTACTCACCCTCATCCCATCCCAGATGTGTATGACTTTCTTTCATCTGCTGAACACAAAGTTTTTAGAAGAATATTTCAGCTCTGTAGGTCCATACAATGCAAGTGAATGGTGACCAAAACTTGGAAGCTCCAAAAAGCACATAAAGGCAGCATAAAAGTAACCTATAAGACTCCAGGGTTCTAATCCATGTCTTCAGAAGTGATACGCTAAGTGTGGGTGAGAAACAGATCACTGTTTAAGCCCTTTTTTAGTATAATTTCTCCTCCCTGCCCAGTAGGTGTCGATATGCATGAAGAATGCAAATCACCAAAAACAAAAGAAGAACTCTTAGGACAGAAGAGAGATTTGGAGGGCTGAAAGTGGCGATTTAAATTAAAAAAATAATCTTAAGTATTTATCCGTTTCTTAACCACACCTATCATATTACTTCTGAAGACATGGCTTTAACCACTTGAGTCGTATGGATAGTAAAGTTCTGGTACCTATTTACTTGCACTGTATAGGCCTACAGAGCTGAAATATTCTTCTAAAAATCTTCATTTGTGTTCTGCAGAAGAAAGAAAGTCATACACATCTGGAATGGCATGAGGGTGAGTAAATAATTAGAGAATTTTCATTTTTGGGTGAACCCTTCTTTTAAGAGGGGCATAGTCTTACAGTTTTTCTCAATTGATTTTACACATTTCTCTATACTCGGTTACAACTCTCAATGCAATTAACACAGCCATGTGAACATTTTGTAATTGTCTTAAACAATTTTCCTCATTTTCTCGAAACACTACATACAAATTTCTCTAAAATCCATGCTTTCAAAACAGTTAACACAAACAACTAAATTAAAGTCATACTCTCAAATGCACATGTCATGTTGTCAAATGCCTTCATATTGATATCTGCTGTGTTAGTAATGCACACAGCAAAGAAAATGAAATTTTCATGTGAATTATTTGTGGTATTGGCTAACCTGCTAAGTCAAGCATCACTCAAGTTTAGGATTCTGTACAAACCCACCAATGTCAGTGTTTTTTCATGGTACTTTTCATCCGAATTGTGTCCTAGCCTACTCCAAATTACCCTTAAAATTGGCTTCAGTGACATATATGCTCTGTGTGTTGCATACCCAGAGCCCTTAGGTGAAAGACTGTACACTGAGACAAAAGGGTTTCTGGAAAATCACGTCAGGCAGTTGTTCAAGGTAAGCACGGGAGATGCTCATGGCTCAGGCTGGTGTTGTTTTGATTCAGTATCTGATTGTGGATATTTTTGGTGTGGAAATTGTGGTGTCTTTCTTTCAGAGAGTGCTGGAATCAGAGGAGAAAGTTTTGGTGATGTATCACAGATACTGGGAGGAATACAGCAAAGGTGCTGAATACATGGATTGCTTATACAGGTAAGTCCAGCTTGACTTTAAACATTATTGAGAAGCACTTTAATTGTGAAAGGTAATTGTACTTGCGTTTCAGAATTTCTGGTTGATAAATGATGTTCATATTAAATGTTTGTGCCTGTTACTGGGGGTTCTTGATGGCGAATTCTTATTTGCCAATTGCCTAATTTGTGCTCCAAAAAAATTTACTTTCAATATCGTCAGTTTTATCCTCCTATGTTCATATTACTCAAAAATTAATGTAACCAAGGGAACTTAAATGAACTCAGTTGAACCAACTAAAAAAAACAGACAAACAAGTGTCTTGTCAGCTTTACTTAATCCATTTGCGTTGGGAAAACATAAATATGTTTTGTTCGGCTATCTCAAACTGGGCTTTGTAGAGGATTTCTAGTTCCCTGTATGCTTTGCCTGGGACACGGCAGTGAGAGTAAGAACACCAACCACTTGCCCCACTTCCCAGCAAACAAATCCAAATGATCCAATCTACTAAATATCATCTCCTCATATGCTGCCACCCTCCCCATCTCTGTGTTCCACTCCTGAAATGGGGGCGCTTCAGCTGACTTCCATCCCCTGAAAACAATCTGTCTGGCAACCATCACACTTGTCAGTACCCAGTTCTTTATGTTTTTGTTCCCCATATTGATGACCTCCCCATCGCCCAAAACACAGAGTCTGGGGCAAAACAAAATCCAAGTGCCCAACACGTCACACACACAACACTCTGAACCTTCATCCAAAATCCCTGGATCTCAACACTCCACCACAAAACATGTGACATATCACCATCCTCCGATTGGCATGTGGTTGTGTCTTTAAGACCGAGTCTATACAATCTAGAGGGGGTACAATAGAATCGATGTATAATCTTAAATTGCATAAGGCACACACTTGCATCTCTAGATGCAGACTTTTTTTTTTTAAAAATCCTAGCCCACCCTCCTTCCTCCAATGCCAAGTTTAAATCTTTCTCCCATAATCTCTTGATAGAAATTAAAGCTCTATCCTCCAGACTCTGAATTAGCAGGGAGTAATACACTGATGCCTCAAGACCTTTTCCAAAAGCAGTAATCACCTCTCCGAGAGTATTTGCAGCTTGGGGGGGTCTGTAGTACAGAGCTGGTGGCACAGCTGTAAATACCTAAAGAACTGAGATCTTAGAATCCCAATATGTTGAATGAAATCTTCAAAAGATCTCAACTCTCATATAGGTCACAGAGTGTAGTACCCCCCTCAAAATCCACTCTGACCAGCAGAAAGGGGACTTATTAATACATAATTTAGGATTCAGCCATATGCTCAAAGCAACATTTAAATAAATATCTGAATTAAACACTGGACGTGTTTGTCCATACCAAGTGCAAATGCGAGATAACGGGGTGTAACTTCTCTTATTAGTTTGATAGAAAGGCTTTGCAATGGCAAAATATTGGCAAGAACTTCCTGTTCAATACCAAACCAGGGAGGGGCTCTCTCCGGTGGAAGCAACCAATGAACCAAATTTTTTATACTGAATGCATAATAATAAAACAAAATTTTGGGTAGACGAAGCCCACCATTGTCAATCGGCTTATGCAACTAATTAAAATGTAATCTAGGACGCTTACAATTCCAAATGAAGGACTTCGCTATGCTATAAAATTGCTTGAAATAAGAGAAGGGGACATCTATAGGGAGAGATTGTAACAAGTAATTACATTTTGGAATACAATTCATTTTAATAACATTAACCTTCCCAATCATAGATAAATGTAATGAAGACCACTTGCCCACATCACTTGAAAACCTTTTTATTAAGGGGTCAAAATTAACTCAATCATTCATTTGCTGGGAATAAAATACCCTAATGTTATCGGAAGAGCTGTGGCCCCGAAACACCACCTGTTCGATATGTATAAGAGATGTCATAACTTTTAATCAGTTAGCCAGGATTTTTGCCAAATATTTTATGTCTAGCTGGATCAGGGAAATTGGACGGTACTCTTACTCACTTGGACCAACAATCACATGAACATAAATGTTTTCTTGAGAAATTAAAATTTTTAGTGAGAACAAACAGGCCATATTTTGTTTCCTAATGGATACATGGCATACAGATCTACAATAGCTGTAATGCAGGGCCTGCAAAGATAATTGGGAAGAACATAGAGAAACCAAAACACTCATACAGAACAGAATTCTATGAAGCTAATTTGTTTAATATGGTAGGAATGTTTGTGCAATGGCTAATTATATGAAGAGGAAATTTTGAACATTTTAGAAAGGACTTGTTAAGATAACATCAACTTTTTTCCCTCTTTTATTTAAAGGATTACTGAGTTTAAAGATTTGGTTTTATGTGTTGCATTCAGTGCACAAATTCTTGTTTCTTCGGCACACAAATCTCGGTCTCGCCCAGTGCTGTGGTCAGTTTCTGCTTGAGGTCATCACGCTGGACTGAAGCCCGTCACTGTCCTGCTGATCCCGGTCAGCTGTAAAAACAAGCAGCTTTTGAACTGATGCCATCTGCGGCTTTATGGTGCATCAACAAATGCATGCTTCATCTACAATAAAAGCAACTCTGCTTGTTTGTTTTGTTATTTGACTTATTTCAGGTACCTTAACACACAGTTTATTAAGAAGAACAAGTTGACGGAAGCAGACCTGCAGTACGGTTATGGAGGAGTGGATATGAATGAGCCGTTAATGGAGATCGGGGAGGTATGCCTAGTTACCCAACCAGATGCAACACATTTCAGTGAAACTTCTATAGGCTGTCAAATGAATCTTTTTTTTTATTTATTTTTGTTATTTTTATGTGGAATGTTTTGATTACTTTTAATATTTGTAATGTGTTTCTTGTGATTTGCCCTTAGCTTGCTCTTGACATGTGGCGGAAGTTAATGATCGAGCCCCTTCAACCCATGCTCATTGGAATGCTTCTGAAAGAGATCAAAAAGTAGGTGACTCTTTAATATTATGTTGAAGCAATAATAAGCCACAAGAGGCTGTGTGTTAGTTATTTTACAAAGGTTAAGTGGTATGACACAATGTCGAGAAACCCACCTAACCATGTTAAATCACTGTAACACGTGTCAACTTATGATAAAGTTCAATAAACAATTAGATCATTTGTAAAATTGTCCCCAATTTGGCATGCCCAATTCCCAATAAGATATAAGTCCTCGTGGCGGTGTAGTGACTTGCCTCAATCTGGGTGGCGGAGGACGAATCTCTGTTGCCTCCATGCGTCAATCCGAGCATTTTATGACTTGGCTTTTTGAGTGTGGTATCGCGGAGACAGCGCGTGTGGAGGCTTCACGCTATTCTCCGCTGCATCCACGCACAACTCACCCACCGAGAGCAAACCACATTATAGCGATCACGAGGAGGTTACCCCATGTGACTCTACCCTCCCTAGCATCTGGTCCAATTTGTTTGCTTAGGAGACATGGCTCACTCTGCACGCCCTGGATTCGAACTTGTGACTTCAGGGATGGTAGTCAGCGTCAATACTTACTGAGCTACCCAGGCCCACAACAATTAGGTTTATTAATAGTAATAGTCATAATAAACATTTCCTCCAAGTAACATAGTTCATTGGTCTTACTGGCATGATTAAAATAGTTTCCATTTTGAATGTAGTTTTTAGTTCCATTTTATGTCAAATGTTTATTTATAAGTTTTTAACTTGTATCTTTTTAGTTTCAGTATATTTAGTTTTAGTATTTTAGTGCTATCAAAGTTAATGTATTAACTGATATAATTTAAATAGTTTTATTGCTGTTAAATTTTTCAGGGCCGTCTAGTAGAGCCGGGTGAAATTGCAAATAAATTTATTCAAAATGTTTTACAAACTTATGGAGAATTCATGATTCGATTAAGTGTACTCATGAATCAACATGATTCAAATGACATGTTCTTTATTATGAATGCAAGGCAACCTGGTTAGAGAAATCAAAGTTTTTCATTATAGGAAACAAAGGTGTGCAAGTAAAATTCACAAAATATATTGTCAACAATAATAGAATAAGAAAACGGCTAAATAATTCTAAACCAATGTAGTTATTCATCTTATACAAACCAAGTGTCTCTAGAACGTTATCTACATATCAATATCTATTAATGAGTTTATCTAGAAAGTGCTCCTTGTATATCAAACAATTTGTATGTATAATCATAAACCCCATGCAGACGGAGACGCGCCGTCTAGCGGTTCACACTGAGCAGTGCAGCAATATGAAACAATTTGTCATAACAATTCAACTGACAAATTAGCACTTGTCAGATGTTGGTGATAGATGCAGACAGTACACTTAAAACACGGCACAGAACAAAGCAATAATTAGAGATCTATTGGAATGATCATGGTAAAAGGAGCGGCGGATGTTTATAGCCTGTAGCCTATCCATATTATTTGATATGCAGCGCCTGTAAATGTTATGTAACTAATGCTTTAATATAGGTAAAATGAAAGGAAAGGAGACCGTTCATCAACATGCCTAAGCCAATGCAAATTTTAAGCCCGTGTATACATGCATGATGGACAAAACCTTGATTCCTGGATAAAAAATGCATAACAAATCGTGTCAAAAGATTTAAAAGATTCACATTTTACAACAAACTGTGTATCTCAAAACTGCATTTAGTTTCTGGTCATTTTTATTTTATTTAAGTTTTGATTTGGTTTGCATAAACATGGGTCTGTTTACAATTAGAGCTAAACTACCAATTTTATAATATCGTCTGTGTCCATAATTATTTATTGCATGGTTTTATAAAATATCATGATGTCTAACTGTTTTTAAAGTGATAGTTCACCCAAAAATGACAATTCTCTCATCATTTACTCCCCCTCATGCCATGCCAGACCTGTATGAATTTCTTTTTTTCTGCAAAACACAAACACAAACACATATTTTTGGAAGAATATCTCAGCTCTGTAGGTCCATATAATGCACGTGAATGGTTACCAAAACTTTGATGCTCCAGAAAGCACATAAAGGCAGCATAAACGTAATACATAAGACTCCATTGATTTATTCCTTGTCTTCAGAAGTGATCTTATTTATATTTTTATGTGTGAACAGAACAAGATTTAACTCCTTTTTCCCATTGCATTCTCCTTGTCAATCATGATCTCAAGCTCGATTACACTTCCTTTAGTGACATCTAGTGCTCTGCGCATGCGTGTAATCGAGCTTGAAATCATGATCGACATGGAGACTGCTGATGTCAAGATTTACAGTATAAAAAATAAGTTATATTTTGGTCTGTTCTCATCCCAAATCAATTGGATCACTTCAGAAGACATTGCTTAAACCACGGGAGTCACATGGATTACTTTTATGCTGTGTTTATGTGATTTTTGGAGCTTCAAAGTTTTGGTCACCATTCACTTGCGGACCTACAGAGCTAAAATATTCTTCTAAAAATGTTTATTTGTGTTTTGCAGAAGAAAGAAGCTCATACACATCTGGGATGGCATTAGGGTGAGTAAATGATGAGAGAATTCAAATTTTTGGGTGAACTATCCCTTTAACCCTATGGTTTTCATTATTGAGCCCTACCTTTGGTCCTCCCAGTCATTTTGACCAGACAGAGCAAAGGTGTAACTTTTTTTTAATGATCATTTCTTCTTGCCTGAAGTAATAACAATAAAATCATTCACTTTTGGGGATTTTATGCTATTTTGATCTTATTTACATACTCATTAATACCCTTAATTTGCATATGCAAATAAGTATATTTATGAAACTTTAGGACAGTAAAAACCTACACTTCTATAAGTTGAAAGATGAAGAACAAATGAGGGTATGAGCTATATTTGAGGCACATTGCTGCCATCTGGTGAACAAAATATAAATAACATGACTTGATCAGTGATCTATGCAGTCACCTACCATGTAGTCTGATTGCTTGTTGAAACCTAATTTATATTTTATCACAAGTTATGGATTTGGATATATATTTTGGACATGATCAAACTATTATTTGGGAAAGTTTAGCATTTTAAAGTTGTCAGTTTTTCTAGTTGAACTGCAACATTGTGAAAATTAATTAATAGTATAAAACAGAAGAATAAGTGTAAACATTTGCAATTTCAAACTCAAAAGTCAGTGTGGTGAACAGCAATAATGCATAAAAATTAACAAACTGTAAACAATAAAAAAAATAGTAAGAATGGTAAAGAATGATGCAATGTGTATATACAATTATGTTTTAATCAATGTGTTTATACAATTATGTTGAAAGTTCTGCCTCCTGGCTCTTTTAGGCTCATCCTATTCATGTATTTTTTTGCATTGTGGCTTATTTATGATTGGATTTGACAGATTAAAAAAAAATTGCTCTGTGTTATGGTTTTTTCCATTCATTTGCAAAGACTGTCACTTCTTTTTTTTTTTTACGACCACTAAGACTTATCGAATCATGCACACATTTTTTTGTATGTTCAGATGGCAATTGGAGGAAAACTCAAAAAATACTTGTACCGCTCAGATAAAGGAAATGTATTAAATCAGCTAAAGTGATTCTGGTCAAAAATGACCGAAGACCATAGGAGGGTTAATAAGAGCCTGCTATCATAAATACATTTCATCATTTGTATTGGAGGTCAGAAATACATATATGCAGAGCATCATTCTGTATGCTGGCCAGGTGTGCTTGTTTGTGGGTGCCTTTCTTGATTTGTACACTTTTGATGTTGTTTTTGTAGCGACCGATGTGGGGAGGACCCAAATCAGAAAGTAATCCATGGGGTTATCAACTCCTTTGTTCATGTTGAACAGTACAAGAAAAAGTTTCCTCTAAAGGTGAGTTTTTATTGGATCTGGCTGAGATTCAAACAAACATGGAAAGCATTCATTAGTGCAATTATAAAAACTGCTCAACTAAATTATAAATAAATTGAATGGATATGTCTTGCTTTTTGTGTGTGCAGAGCATGAAGTAAAGTGTACTTTGAGTTTGTTTGTCAGCAAACATGCGTCTTATTTGGAGAGCACTTCCTCTTTTCCTTCATTACAGTTTTATCAGGAAATCTTTGAGGGGCCGTTTCTGACGAAAACCGGCGAGTATTACAAACAGGAAGCCTCCAATCTACTGCAGGAGACCAACTGCTCCCAATATATGGAGAAGGTATTATGGTATCACCATGGTACAACCTGTTACTTGTGATCTTTACAGTGAAGTGACAACTTATAGGCGGATCTTTTGTGACGTCATTGTTTATGTTTGTTGCGTTGCATCATGGGAATCGTGTGGCAGGAAACACCGCTAGATACCTGTAATTTGATTGTTTTGCACGTTTGGAGGAGGATTTAGAGAAGAGGATGGTTCACTCTTGCTGTGTGGTCGATTGTACGGCTCGTTGGGGGCCTGATAAAAAGTTTTTTCGAATTCCCTCCGAAAAGGATCGCGAGAAACGAAAGAAATGGTTGCGTGCAATTTGTAAGTCCTATCCTGACAGCTGCTTCTACTTTAAACATTAAAGCTGCTACATGACTGCATGTTTCTCCAAGACTGGATTTGAAAGAAGGAGAAATGTGTAAGCTGTGATATACAATTTTTCACCATAGTACAGACGCCATTGAAAGTCTCACACTGAACACAATTGAATTGGTACAACAGTCACTACATTTTCAATAAATAAATAAATAAGAACACTGATCAATGAAGACTTACCCGGCTTTGCAGTCGCAGTGAGCAGTGATTATTTCGCCGTTCTCTTTGGCGATCACCCACAGGAGATGCGAATCACGCTGTGACTCTGCTTGGCCAGGTCTAACCTCTGCTTTTAGCACGATCACTGCTTTCTGTTTGGCAGAAAAGATCGCCCAACTTTTCGAGAAACAAAATAATCATAGGCCTCCAGACTTTTGAAAGCCTTTAATCTTTCATGAGTGAAGGGTCCAGGGGTTTCTATTAAATAAGAATAAATGTCTCCCCAGCAGATTGGTGGCCAAGACACGGGCGAGTCGGACCAACGTTTTTTGTCATCCCAGATCTCATATGGGCTTTGAATAACTTCGATTTTGTCACCAATACAAATTTTGAGCTTTTCTCCAAACCTCCTCCGGTCTTCAGATGTTAAAGTGCTTATATATTGTGGATTTCGCCCGCTAACTCTCTTGAAAGTGCTCGTTGCGTCTTTACAGCCCGCCATACTGTTTGTTTTGTTGCCACACAACCACTCGCGCATGCGTACAAAGATGTCAACAAAGTTCTCCTATAACTTTTCATTTGTTCTGCACATATGGACCATTACCATACCAATGTTTGTCATAATCCATATACACTCACCGCCCACTTTATTAGGTACATCTACTTATTCATGTGATTTATCTAATCAGCCAATCGTGTGGCAGCAGTGTATACGTATCTGCATTATATAATCATGCAGATACGGGTCAAGAGCTTTAGTTTATGTTCATATCAACCAACAGAATGGGGAAACATTTTTGATTTCAGTGATTTGGACTGGCATGATTGTTGGTGCCAGACGGGCTGGTTTGAGTATTTTTGTTACTGCTGATCTCCTGGGATTTTCACGAACAACATACTCCAGAGTGTATAGAGAATGGTGCCAAAAACAAAAAACATCTAGTGAGCGGCAGTTCTGTGGATGAAAATGTCTTGTTGATGACAGAGGTCTGAGGAGAATGGCCAGACTGGTCCAAGCTGACAGGAAGGTGACAGAAACACAAATAAACAGAAGTTACAACAGTGCTATGAAGAAAAGCATTTCTGAAAGTACAACACATGAAGCACTGATGCGGATGGGCTACAGCAGCAGAAGACCCCTCCAGGTACCACTACTGTCAGCTTAGAATAGGAAACTGAGGCGGACAGTAGACAGTAGATGATTGGAAAAACATCGCCTAGTCTGTCAAATCTGAATTTCTGCTCAGGTACACAAATGGTTGGCCCACTGCAGTCTCAGTTTTCTGTTTAAGCACCATTCTCAATTCACTCTAGAGTCTGTTGTATGTGAAAATCCCTGGAGATCAGCAGTTACATAAATACTCAAACCAGCCCGGCTGGCACCAACAATCATGCCACTGAGATCAAATTTTTCCCCATTCTAATGGTTGATGTGAACATTAACTGAAGATCCTGACCCATATTTGCATGATTTTATACATTACACTGCTGTCACATGACTGGCTGATTAGATAATTGCATGAATAAGTAGGTGAACAGGTGTTCCTTATAAAGTGAGCAGTGAGTGTACATTTCCTCTGCTGACCAATAGCTGATGTTCTCTGGTTCGTGGCTGCAGGTTTTAGGCAGGTTGAAAGATGAGGAGGTGAGATGTCGGAAGTATCTGCACCCAAGCTCTTATGCCAAAGTCATCCATGAATGTCAGCAGAGGATGGTGGCCGATCACCTGCAGTTCCTCCACGGAGAGTGTCAAAGTATCATCAGACAGGAGAAGAGAGACGGTCAGAAATTTAACCACTCTGCCTATGTTCAGTCTGAACTTTCACTTTAGGTCTATTTAAGTAATTTCCAGTGCATTCAAACGTTGTGTTAATAGTATAATAATTTTCTTTAAAATGACACAAGAGTGGCAAACAACATGGTTTGAAGTGTGCCGATTGTTTGTTGGGTTTCAGACATGGCGAATATGTACACGTTACTGCGGGCCGTGTCCAGCGGCTTACCTCACATGATCCAGGAGCTTCAGGTCCACATCCATGAAGAGGGTCTCCGAGCCACCAGTAACCTCTCTCAGGAAAATGTAAGTGGCCTGAAGAATGCATGAAAAACAGTTGCAGTGTAAACCAGGTTTTGATTGCAGTGATTTAAAGCTGCATTTGTGCAATAATTACTCGCACCTCATCAATATATTGTTAAAATGACAAAACGGGGTATTTGTACAGAATAATCGTTGCTGTTCTCCTCTGATCTTTCTCGTGCAGATGCCAACCCTGTTTGTGGAGTCTGTGTTAGAGGTTCACAGTAAATTTGTCCAGTTAATCAACACAGTATTAAATGGGGACCAACACTTCATGAGTGCGCTCGATAAGGTACAATTATGTTTCTACTCCATTTAAAAATGAGTTAGAAATGTATTGGCTTCTTAGTGTATGATATTTAAAATGGACAGAAGCAGAGGCTAAAAGTCAGAGAGACTTGTGTTTTTTTAGTCAAGCTTTAATGTCCATGATGTGTAATGTCCTAATGTTTTGGATTTTATTGCACCTTAAAACTTGAAAAACTAACAACGAACACCTGTAATATCTGCAGGTGTGTCCAAACTGAATGTGTTGAGACTTGTCTACCCTAAATTAAGAGGACAACCAAACAAAAACGTACTGTACAAATATATGCATGTGATCTTTTCAGTGTCTTGATGGTCTTTTCCATCTCTCAAAGGAAGGCTGTTTGATTATTAGTGGTATTTTCCATGACAAGCATCACTATTGCTATTGCAATGCCCTGACAGATACACACAACCCCCTTATAATGGTGCACCCTACACACAAAGCCCTTATAATGTTGCACCCTACACACAACCCCCTTATAATGTTGCACTCATTTTTTCCCAGACAAGGAATACTCGCATTTCTTTCTTTAGAAAATGTAGAAATGTCATATAAGCGTGAAGTTGAAAACATTCTCCTTTCTGTCCAGTAGGGGGCATGTGTGAGACAAAGTGTGTTGTCCTTTGGGTTCATGTGGGTGTTTCAAACATAAACTGTAGTAACTAAACTGCTCATTTCCCTTGCAGGCTTTAACTTCAGTAGTGAACTATAGAGAGCCCAAATCCATCTGCAAAGCACCTGAACTGGTGTGTAATCACTCTTTACACACCGCTTTTAACAACGTTATCTCGAGATGATGACTGGAACTCAACACAAACCTATAACAAACACGCAAAAATTAACACTTTTCTGATTGTTTTCTCACGCTGTGGCACAGCTGGCCAAGTACTGTGACAATCTGTTGAAGAAATCGGCGAAAGGAATGACTGAGAACGAGGTGGAAGACAAACTGACCAGCTTCATCACAGTCTTCAAATACATCGACGACAAAGACGTGTTTCAGAAGGTGAATGATTCAAGTTACAAACTTTCAGATACAATTTAGCTTTTATTCCAATTTAGGTAAATTCGACGAAGATACTGTGGGCACTCCATGGTACTCCTCTTTGACTACTTCAAAGCTGTATATTCATCTTCAAGTAAACATTTTCAAAGTCAAGTCCTAAAATTCTAATTCAAGTCCAAGTTGCACAAACATCATTCCAAAGGTTTTCGGCTTATTTCAACTGAAACATCTTCCATGAGCGAGTGAGTAATTCACAGCTGATTTTGTGAGGGATATTGTGTCCAATTCAGACTTATTCAACAAACAGAATCGACTGATTCATCAATGATAACCATAACAATCGAGTAATTTGTTTGCAAATTGAACCGCATATTGTGCTTAATTTGTATTTTTGCTTGCAGAATTGTGTTTACCGGCATTTCCTTTGAACAATTTCAAGTTTTGAAAGTTGTGAAAAGGGACTGACTGACTTCTTGTCTTTCTCTCTTTTTTCTTTTTATTCTTGTTTGTTCCCAGTTTTACGCCAGAATGCTTGCAAAGAGGTTAATCCATGGACTTTCGTTATCCATGGACTCTGAAGAAGCTATGATCAACAAACTGAAGGTAGAACGGCACTCTCATACGGCAGCCCGTCTTTACAACAGTGTAAAAGTCCACAGATGTGACTCATCCAACATAATCAAGTGTTTTCTCGCTGTTGGCGCCAAAGCTTTATCATTATGTCTAACCACAGATGGGATTGATGAAGGGTTTCTGTGATGAAAGTGAGCAAAACGTTCTTTCTTGTGTTCCCTATCTCTCTTATTTCTCTCATGCCCTTTTGCCTTGTAGCAAGCCTGTGGTTATGAATTCACAAGCAAACTGCACAGAATGTACACTGATATGAGCGTCAGCACCGACTTAAACAACAAATTCAACAACTTTATCAAAACCCAAGAGACCATAGTGGACCTGGGCATCAGCTTCCAAATTTATGTATTACAGGTGAGAGAGCTGTTACTAGGCCTATGCCTTTGAAAAACATGTTTTATTTTAATTTGTTTGTATTGATTTAGGGGTGAAATATGACTTTTAATTTTTTTTATTTGTAATATTCTTACAAATATGTTTGTATGTGTTTCAGGCGGGTGCATGGCCCCTTACACATGTTCCCTCTTCCACATTTGCCATCCCACAGGAGCTGGAGAAGAGTGTACAAATGGTGAGCTGCCATGGCAACATGTCTGGAAATCTATTATGGCATGATTAGGGCCAAGAAAATAAGCTTCCTTCATGTACTGAGAAGAACAAGTAAAATCCCCTTTTCATTTCATTATAAATGTTGGTGACTCCAATTTAACTGATGTCTTCTCTCTGCAGTTTGAGTTGTTTTATAATCAGCACTTCAGCGGAAGGAAGTTGACCTGGCTTCACTATCTCTGTACAGGTAAAGTCACCATATAGACACATGTATCATGCAGATTAAGGTCATTAAACATGTATTCATGACTTATCTTGGTTTCCAAACTGCCTGATCAGATTAGCATTAATAAGCACAGAGCATCTATTCTTTAAATCTATACAGTTCTGGCATACTGAAAACTGTAATTAATAGGGCTGTCAATTGATTAAAAATCATAATTGAAATAATTTGACGGTATATCCATTGATTAACCAAATTATTTGCACATATACACTGGCAGCCAAATGTTTTGAATAATGTACAGATTTTGCTGTTTCGGAAGGAAATTGGTACTTTAATTCACCAAAGTGGCATTCAACTGATCACAAAGTATAGTCAGGACATTACTGATGTAAAAAAAAAAACTATTGCTATTGAGCATTGATTATTAGTTTGGCTTCTTGCGTAATGTCATAATAACGATACTCCCAAATCGTACATCGAAGTTTCCCAGTTGCACTTGAAAGCAATATACTGTAAATTAACATGTTAAATTGACAGCCCTAGTAATTAGGCTTTATTTGCTCTTCATGAACTATACCTAAATCTGCCACCTACATGTTTAATTTTAGAACAGAGGTTGATTTGTTGAAGGAAGGGATCAGATAGACATGAGAATAATGTATGTTGGCTGGTGCAGTGAAAGTCAGATTACCCTCACCTGGCTTTTCAGCCCAACCACAGTAAATCCTTTACACGGTTCAGGATCAAGAGTCGGATTATCACACTGAGCTGTGACAAAATTCTCAGAGTAATCCATTTATACAGCAGAACACGCAAAATCCAGTCATACACACTCACTCACTTGTGTACAATGGCCCCAAAAAGTATTTGAACATTTAAGCCACACTTAAAAAATAATTGTGTTGTGTTAGATAACAGAAAACCAAGCCAAGTGAATAACACTTCTCTTTCTCTCTGTCTCAGGTGAGGTAAAGATGAACTACCTGTCCAAGCCTTACGTGGCTGTGGTAACCACCTATCAGATGGCTGTACTGCTGGCTTTCAACAACAGTGAGACTGTGAGCTACAAAGAACTGGAGGACAGCACGCAAATGAACGAGAAAGAGCTACAGAAGACCATTAAATCTCTACTGGATGTCAAGATGATCAGCCACGACTCTGAGAAAGTAGGGCTGGAGGACAGCAGATATTTCTGGAAGAATGCACTTATATCTATTATATGTCATCAGGATATTTGATCCTTGCTTAAATGGAAATAGGTTAATAAAGCTAAAAGCCACAAGGCGATGATTTACCATGGTTAAAAGCTGTGCAAAGTGGAGAACCATGGTTTAACATTTTAGGTGAAATTAATCTATAAATGGTTTACTTAAGAGTAAACTTGGCAGCAAATTATGCTGTAATACAAGAAAAACTTTTAACAAAGTAAATCTAGATTGACAAAGTAGACAAACTTCATTGTTAACTTGTCTGAAAGCTTTATAAGT
Source organism: Xyrauchen texanus (assembly GCF_025860055.1). Lineage (NCBI taxonomy): Eukaryota > Metazoa > Chordata > Actinopteri > Cypriniformes > Catostomidae > Xyrauchen > Xyrauchen texanus. The sequence continues at coordinate 9,849,517 of NC_068317.1, forward strand.
TTAAAAAGCTTTAAGGTTATGCAAACTCTACAGTTGGACAAGTCCAGTAAAGCATGTAGCGAGGCATTGCTAGCATGCTTTTGCATTTAGCTAAGTGTTGCTAACATGTTGTTATGCATTGATTGCACATATTAGCATGTAGCTTAACATTGCTAGGATGTTGCAAGGCATTACTACTATGTTTTAACATGAAGCTAGGCGTTGCTGCATTTTCTAACATTGCTAGCATGTTGGTAGGTGTTGCTAGCATGATTTACCATTTATTTAGGTATTGTTGGTATGCTGCTTGGTGATGTTAACATGTTTTGCATATAGCTATGCTTTGTTAGCTTGTTGCTAGGTGTTGCTAGCATGTTTTGGCATGTAGCTAGACATTTTTAGCATGTTGCTTGCTGTCACAATCCTGTTTCAACTTAGCTAGGCATGGTTAACATTTTTTAGGATGCAGCTAGGCATTACTAGCATGTTTAGAGAGAGAAAGGTAGGGGCATATAGATGGAAAGAGAGATAGAGAGAGAGAGACAGCCTAAAATATATTAAATGCCTTGTGTAGGTTTGATTACATTTGAGTTTTGACAGTCGGCTGTCAATGGGATTTTTCAGTGTTTTGATCATCCGCTGTGTGGAAACTGTTAGTCCAATAAGTTAAAGTCATAGCAAACAGAGTCAGAACAACCTGAAGTTCTATCCCAAGTTTGGTTGCTATAGCTTTAAAAGCTCTAGGACAGGGGTGGGGAGACTTGTGTGGGACGGACGTCCTTGACTGCTTCACTGTCTCATTTTCTTCAGTGTCTCACGCAGGACCAGCACATTTTTAGATACTGTGTCAAGTTAAAAATAACTTCAGGTCTCAGAAACGCACGTCGAGACACCTGCGTTCGGTTTCATTCGTTGCACTGCATCTAGATTGTTTTTAGCGCAGATGTCACAAAGATTTAAAGTTTTGATCAGGTTCAGGCTGCAGAGAGGTGACTTTTACAAAGTTTAACATTATTCCACATTGTTCTGCATCAAGCAAAGTTTCAGCGCTTGATAAATGATTTTTCTAGTGTGCTGAGGGGCCACCGAGCCTTGTATATTTAATGTTACGAATGTTGCCTATAAAATACACCCTTTTGCAGTATGAAGAACAATACACTGCAGCATTAGAACCTAAGCTCCAAGTGAAGGTAATGTAAATATGACAGAAATATATTACTATTGTATACAAAAAATCCTTAAAGTAATAATACTGTATCATATTGTATTATAATGAAAAACTGGACAACAATGATAAAATGTTGGGTTATAATAATAATAATAATAAAAAATAACTGAATTCCAAAATGTTAGTGAGTGAAGTAGGTTTTGCACCCCATGTTCATAAAAAAGAAAGAAAGAAAAAAATAATTTTGTGAAAATAATGTAGGTAAATATAGTTATTTTTTTTAATTACTGTATTGTCTAAAAAAAACATGCATTAATTATCTTAAACTAGGTATTTATTTCATTAAACATTTTGAATGCACTTGGCTACAATGGCTGATAGGATTCATTTAAAATTATGATTTAAAATCAGTTTTATGTAAATTTAAGCAAAATGTTCTAAATGGGGTCCTGGGTTGGACGGTTGCTTGGGGCCTGGTAAAACGGTCATGCGGGCCTTATACGGCCCTGAGGCCAGACGTTCCCCACTCCTGCTCTAGGAGGAGTAACTCTTGGAAATGTTGGTCTCCGATGAATAATAAGTTGTTTACATAGTAGAACTGTATACTTTGACAAGCCAACATATGAATTAATACACATCGGCTTTAACTGTAAGCTTTACTTTTCAATCATAAAATTCTGTGTTAAGCCAATTACTATATCGCTGTGATTACGGTTAGCACATATACAGTTATTGGAGTATTATACAGTTGGAATATGGAACAGGTGTCTGTTTATTGGCTATTTTACAATGGTTTTACAGTGGTCCATTTTATAATTTTTCTTTAGAACTATTAATGGCTCCAGAATTTCACAAAAAATACACACTTTCTCTTTGCCTTCAGGAGGAAATCGAGCCTGAATCCACGTTTTCCCTAATTATGAGTTTCACCAGTAAACGAACAAAGTTCAAGATCACAACATCAATGCAGAAGGACACACCACAGGTACTGAACAAATGTCATGGGATCATGTTTTAATTTAGGCTCTTTGCAAATACACTCATGTTTGGTGACATAAATCCTGTGATGCCATTTGTGGACACAGGAAATGGAACAGACGAGGAGCGCCGTTGATGAAGACCGGAAAATGTATTTGCAGGCTGCTATAGTGCGGATCATGAAAGCAAGGAAAGTCTTGAGACACAACACCCTCATACAGGAGGTGAGATTGCTTAATCCATTTGTTAAAGGAATAGTTGACCCAACAATCCTGAATGATAGTATACAGGGTGTTCTGTAGTGTTGTACCTGACGCAAAGGTCAGTGTATGTGCACAGATCATCAGTTTCGGAGAACACCAGGAAGCCAAAGGCATGTAAGAGCACTATGAAATGTCAGGAATGGACGACTTGGTCATAGACTGCTGTCAGAACATGCCTGAAGACCATACAGCCCACCAACATGCTTGACTAACATAGTGTTACCCAAAAACAAGTAATGTGTACTACACACACATTTGCTACTAAACTTGCATTCCTCTTGCTAAAGACAACCTGAACATTGTTTTTACAGTCTGAATTTAGCTAGGCTGTGGTTAAGGTAGGACACACAGCAAAGTACTGTATATCCACAACCTTTATGCACACATATAAATGCATATTGTCAGAGATCTGTTTTCACGCTAGAGGAGCATGTTCATAATGGATTAGGTAATAGATTTGCTTAATGGACTGTCAATTTCTTCTCTATCATCAGCAACCACAGCTATTCTTATAGAGTAATAATGCAACAGTCCAGCTGGAGTCCTTATGCAGAGAGTTATGAACTGATGTGAGGAGTTGTGCTCTGTTAGTCCATGTGGTTTTCATTTCTATCAGTGCTTGCTTTGGAACAAACAGCTTTGGAGACAAACACATCTCCTGCCAGAATACAGCTCATTGCAATGGCAGCACGACTCAACCTTTCAGTTTATTTGTTTATTAAATAACAATTCATCCTCTCATGGTCTGCAAAAGGCCCATATTACTGCGGATATACGGATTCTGAATTTCAATAGTGTCTTGATGCTGAAAATATGTACGCATGTCCTCAACCTTAATCTTTTCTTAGGCTTTGCAGAAAAAAAAGTTACAATCCTTCTTTTCTGGGTCATTTGCTACAAGACACTTGTCAAATCTCAAGAAGCGAGATTGTAATGAGATTGTAATGAGATCACTCACTCATCTTTTATTCTTTTTTTATATTTATGCATTTCAATTCCATAATAAAATTAATATCAAATTCAATTGAGTAATCTTTAATATAATAAAATAAGTCTTTTATGTACTTGTATGTAATATTTTTGAGTGTGTAAGTTCAGATTCAGCAAATGCATCAAAATACCGATGTACAATAGATTTACTTCAACAGTTTTTAATAAACACTTTGTGGCAAATAAAATGTCAACCAAAAAAACAATATTTTATTATTGTCATTACAATGCCTCTGTAGTTTCATCGTTTAAATGCTCGACAAACATTGGATTGCATATATATTTATACATTCATTGTCTAAAGAATAATTGATGGTTAGACAAGTGCACGATGAACAGTCTCTCATGAACACATTCAATATATTTATAATACGCTATCAATTGTAACATGATCTGATTGATAAGTTCCAGATGAAATTTGTGCATTTTTTTCTAATTGTCATTAAAATAGCTACTTTTATGATTTTACACTATCATAGCTTTTTAAGATCAGTTTGTGATGGCCTGACATAGTTTTGTATGAATGTTTGTCAAAACTCCCAAGGGTTACACTTATTAGTCTATTCAAATATTACTGTAATTTTATTAATTAAATTGAATATAAAATAAAAATTATATTCTCGTCCTTTTACTCCAGAACTCTTTGTCCTGCAGTTTACACTAACATGGTTTAGAAAACATAGGCCTTGTCCAGCTTTATATTTTCAATATTTTGCTCTGAAACCTTGTGATTTGTAGAGAACAATCCAAACATCCATGCTGACTTTACAAAATGTTACAAATGAAAACATTTTCAGGATTAGGATTAATTTACATTTAGCCCACACTGTATTCCAAGTACAAGTTGGCTGGGACATAAAAAGTGATGCGTAGTTAATTGTCTGATGCTCAAAACATCTCGCTAAAACTACAGATGACGTTTTTATGACAAATTGTTTTATGACATAACTATCTCGTTATTTTGAGAAAAGATTTTGGATTTATGACATAAGAGAAAAAATATGTAGCAGCATTGCTTCACCGTATGAAAGTTTGCAGTATGGAACAATTGAAACATTTCAAATGCTAGTAAGCTACATTTACTTTAAATTGCACAGTGTATACTGTATATTGCCTACAATAAAAATAAATACATGAAAAAGTATACAAAATGGAACGATAAACGTTTAAATTGCTAGAATAATAAATGTACTTCAAACTGCACAGCATATTCTGTATACTGTCTTCTATTAAAACAAAACAGTATTTAAATTATTATGCAAAGTGGAACGATAAATGTTTTTAAATACTAGTATACTACATTTATTTCATACTGCACAGGATATACTGCATGCTGCCTATTTAAAAAATGCGTATGTGAAAAAGTAGGCAATATGGAACTATAAACGTTTTAAATGCTAGTATGCTACATTTGTTTCATACATATATTTTATGCTGCCTACTATTTTAAAAATAGTGTATGAAAATATATGCATTATGGAACAATAGACACTTCAAATGCTAGTATGCTACTCTTCATTCTGCAGAGCATATATTGTATACTGCCTATTTATTTATTTTCTAAATAGTACTGTATGTGAAAAGTATGCAGTATGGATCAATAAACATTTTAAATTAAAGTATGCTACATTTACTTCTTACGGCACAGAATATACTCTATACTGCCTACTATTTTTTTAATTGTCTTTGAAAAGGTATACAATATGGAACTTTTTTAATGGTATTGTGCTACATTTACTGCAAACTTCAGTGTATATGCTGTAAATTTCCTTGTAATTTTTTTATGGTTCTGTATGTGAAACTGCAGTATGTGACAATACACTTTTTAAACAGTAGTATGGTACATGACCTCGTCACATTGCATTACATTTATACTGTTTTGGCTTATATTCCTAATTCTGTTTGTGTGTGTTTGTTCTTCCAGGTAATCAACCAATCCAAAGCCAGATTCAACCCGAGCATCAGCATGATAAAGAAGTGCATTGAGGTTCTTATTGACAAGCAGTACATCGAGCGAAGCCAGAGCTCTTCAGACGAATACAGCTACGTTGCATAAAAACATATTAATTAAACTAAAGAAAACGCTGCAAAGCGTGAATGGTAAATATGTCTTTTATTTTCGGCTCTGGTGGACTCCGGCACTCAAACATTGGATCAGGACTTTGTGCCTCCATCTTCAGAAAAAAGGGCCTCTGAGTAGCCGGACAGTCATCAAACCACCCCTTCAACTTCGCCCCTTTCCTTCCCCCCCTTCTGATTTTATGCTGTTTACATCACCAGTGCCACGCCCAGCGCGTCAACACAAAAAGAGAAATGCCTATAGCTACTCGAGCATAAATGGATAGTACATTTTTAGACGTAATCGCAAATGAGAAACGAAGAAAGCGAGTGAATGAAATGTATCGCAACGAGTAAAAGAAGTCAAATGTTTGGGAAACAACTGTAAAAACAACCGCCCTTTTTCTCACGTTGCAGTTGTTGTGTGTATTCTTTTTTTAATGTATCACAGTAAAAAACAAATATTGTAATAAAACCGGTATTCTATTAATTGCATTTACTTTCAGAATATTAAAAAACAAATATGAGGTGACAAACATGATTCTGCTGCTTGTCAATTAAACAAATCAAAAACGCACTCTTTCGTAAATGTTTCAAGGTTTTCATCTCAATTAATTTGAGAAGAGTGTAGCTAAAGGCAAACAGTGTCATTTTTTTTCGATGTTAAGATATTTTCTCCTATCCCAGCTCACTATGCCAACATGACACACACAGGAACTCAACATGTTGCTATGAAGGCACTGTCTAATTTGTTAGGTTTAGGGTTGGGTTATAGTTTCTCCAACCAATCAGGTAGCACTTTCATGATGAATATTACTGAATCGACCAATCAGATATTGTTTTCCTTGTGACTTCCTCTGCCATACTATGTTTCGGAGAATCACCCATGTAGAATATAACAGCCACAGATATGACTGGAGTCTTCATCTCATGTGAGTGTACCTCATTTTAAGTGTATCTGCCAAAACACTTCATTTCTTTACTGGTATAACTTTTTAAATGTGGAAAACGTTAGTGCACCTTTGAGGATCCTCCTCAATGAGAGTTCACAGTACAATGACTGTAGATTCAGAGAGGGCTGTACTATATTGATATTCTTTGTAAGCAAGTCTCATCTATCAGTAGTAGCATATTCACTTTTAGTCCTAGCTGAGGATTCGTTTCTAATGAGACCCATATGGAGAGGCCTGACCAAAGCAACATGTCTTCAGTATGTTTGCGTCATCAGCAAAACATTTTCTGTTCAATACATCATCTTACATAAATCTACGGTTTTGCAGATTTAAGGACTTCAAGTCTTTGGGTGCTACAGAAAGTACTGAATCTTCATTAAATGTGAAGTTCCTCAATGAAAAGGACACCTTTTACCACAAGGGGGCGATATGAATCACTTATAATTGAGAAATAAGAGAGAGATTGTTTACTAAAAATCTATTATTCCAATAAATTACAGTGTAAATCTGCAATTATGCAGGGGAACGGTGCGAGTGTGGATTTTATTTTAATGATGCACTATGTACTGTTAGGCTGAAACGATTAGTCGTCATTTTCAACAACCAAAAATGTTCGTTGTCGAATAGTCTGATTTCATATAACACTAGATCTTTTGAAGCGCTAATGATGACGCGGGAAGGCAGCACTTCAGCTCGCACTTGAATGAGGAGAGGAAGAAAGAACAGCTCACAGTCCAAACACACTCCAAACTTTCCAAACAGATTAAGGTGATGTAGCTCGCAGAGTATTATAATACATATTTTAATAAGTAAATACAGAAGCAGTGTCGTCGTGAAATAAAGCAGAGCCGTACCTGGTGTTCCTCTGAGCAAAAATGGCCTGTCAGAGCTTCTAAAAAGGAAACACTGCGGCGTTATGTACTGTATTAAATGCATTTTTTATTAATGTTCAAATAATAAGGAAGCAAGCTGTATAAATAAGCACAAACTCCGAAACTGGCATTTGTCTGTGCGGTCAGAGCCGCTTATATGAGTCGTGTGAAAAACAGCGAGAGAGTTTCAAACCTCTCCCGGCTGATACACTGTCGCGCGGAGATGGTCATCGCTGGCGCACGCGTGCTGCAGCTAGTTCTCTTAAGAGATGTTCTCTCGTATTGCGTAAGCTAGCTTACGCTACGGGAAAGATTAATCTTTTCTGAGATATTGAAGCCAAAAAAATTATCCTTAATTTTGTATCATTTGTCAACGCAGTGCAGCAACTGCAGACCTTGAGCGGGCTAGCTAGCGAGCTCATTGGTTGCTCTGCGGCAACTGCTGCAGCCTATAGATCGAACTTGGCGTAACTCGCGTCCAATGAGAGGCGTCCGCGCTTACTGCATCAAAGCCCGCCAAAATGGGGTGGCTAGAGTGCATATAAGCGTAGTTCGTGAGGCTGGAACCCTGATTTTCATCTCTTCAGCGAAGCTCTTCGCATCTCTGAACTGGAAGCCGCGTCGCCGTTCGAGGGGCATCTAGCAAGCTTGGACAGTGCTCGAAGAAGCCGGCCGCCTCCGCCACCTTCAGCCATCCTGCGAGCTACGCCATCCGGCGACGTATCCTTTTTAGAGCAAGCTAGTTCTTAATGAACTTCACAAAAGAGTAACGAGCGTCTTTTTAAGATGCCTCGCACCACTTGGCGCTTCATGCCGTGCCCCTCTCAGCGCGGAGACTGCCACATCATCTGGCGCCTCTGCCTGGGACTGGGGCATGCAGAGCTCGCCCTCCCTGAAGGCGGATGCGACCTCTGCGAGGAGCTTCCGATGCTCGACCCTGTGGGCTCGACTCGAAGCTCTCAGAACCGAGCCGCCGCTGCCTTCCGTTCGCCACGCAGGAAAAGCGCCGCTCCCAAAGGCTGCCAGAACCGGTGATAGAAGCGACTGCCTCGCCGGAGCCTCTCCCTCGAGCATCGCTCTCACCCTCCCCGCCCCGGGAAGCGCAGTTGCCGCACTGTGGCCATCTCGGAGGACGAGGCGGAGGATAAGGGCTGTTCCATCATGGCTTCGGACAGCGAGGAGTGGTCAGGCTCCCACGCCTCCTCCTCGGCCCAAGAATCCAGCAGGACCCGCGCCGGAGTCGAAGGGGAACTAACACGCCTCCTCACACAGGCCGTCGACCGCCTCGGGCTTGAGTGGTCACCGCCCCCTGAGAAGGCTCCCAACAGACTCGACTGCTGCTTTCTTCAGAACCGTCGCCGCGCAACACCCGCGGCCCGGGCCGCTCCCTTCCTGTCGTGGAACGCGCCTTTCTCGGCCAGGATCCGTTCCCACATCTCCACCCCTCTCGCTTCGGTGGACAGCGCCACCGAGAAGGGCTACTCCTCCATCCCCCCCGGTCGAGGATTCGGTAGCAGCACACCTTTGCCCGCCCTCCGCGAGATGGCGGTCTAAGCCAGTGCTCCCGTCTAAGGCCTGCAGAGCGACTTCCGCCTATGTTGGCCGCGCCTATTCCGCCGCCGGCCAAGTTGCATCTGCTCTGCACTCCATGGCCGCCTTACAGATCCTCCAAGCGGACCTTCTTCGGAGTGGGATGAGAAAGGCAGGCACCCAGAGGCTGTTACAGATCTAAGAAGCGCGACGGACCTCGCCCTCAGGCCACCAAAGCTGCAGCCCAAGCTCTAGGGAAGTGCATGACCTCGCTGACTGTGACCAAGAGACACCTGTGGCTGACGCTAGCCGACATGGGAGAAGCAGAGCGCTCCACGTTCCTCAACGCACCGCTCTCTCCGACCGGGTCTCTTCGGCTCCGCGGTGAGTGGCATTGTTGACCGCTTTCAGAAGTCCAGAAAGCCACCCAAGCCATGAAACTCTTCCTGCCGCGATCAGCTTAGCTCCTCTGCAGGCCGCCCACGTGACCAGCCTCCTGCACGAGCCTCTTCACAGCGCCCAGCTCAACAAAGTCAGACTTCTCAGCGTCGACAGGGCAGCCGCCTCGACTAGCGCTCAGACCGCCAGCACTCCGCGGGCCTCGGTCTAAGGTTGCGCTGAAACCTGAGCAACCGAAGTCCTCCTAACCTTGTTGAAAAACGACGGCTCAGTCCCGCCGCGGCCGGACCACCGTCAAAGCTTCGCCTCCTGTCAGTCCCCTCTCTCAGGCTACTACAGTGGTGGATTCAGCAGCCAACAAGCCGGTGATACTGCCCGCTTGCCTGCACTCAAACGCCGTTTTCACGGCGACCCAAAGAAATCTTGTAAAGAGCAAACATGCCTTATGTGTAGAAAATGTGCCCACAATCCAGTGTTCACCTCTACACACAAGCATTACACTTCCCGTGTCCCGATCAGAGCCCACTCACATAAAGCGGACACAGCCCGCTCGAGTGTTAGAGTCAATAAACGCGCGCACGTATTCGTGCCCATTCTCTGCCCGCTCTGTCACACGGCCAGCAAACACTTCTCTGTATGTAAGTCCCGTGCCCGTGACTATGCTCGCTCATCACTTAACAGATGTGACTCTTTCCCCATTCAATCGGGAAGTCACTCACAGAACAGCCTGTCCCTGCTGTCTGCGAGCAGTCATGCATAAGCACAGTAAGCGTGCTCACACATTCTGTTCAGCGCGCTGTGTGCAGCAATCAGGGCGATTTGGCGTTACGCTTCAAAGCGTGGGAAGCTATCCCAGGGATATCCAAATGGGTGTTAAGCACAATAAAACAGGGCTATTTGCTACAGTTCGATCGCCGCCCTCCCCGCTTCAGAGCTGCTCGAAACTATTGTGAACACGGAAGCAGCCTGCATACTTCGCTCAGAAATAGCAAACCTTCTGTGCAAAAGGGCCATAGAGAAAGTGCCGCTTCGCTGAGCTGAAGTCGGAGTTTTACAGCCGTTATTTTCTTGTTCCCAAGAAAGACGGCGGCCTCAGACCAATATTAGATCTCAAGGGTTTGAACAAGGTGCTTGCAAAAGGCCGCTCAAAATGCTTACAATCAGGAAACTCCTCACGCATGCACGCCAGGGGACTGGTTTATTCTCTCGATCTGAAAGATGCCTACTTTCAGATTCAGATAAATCCCGCCACAGGCCATTCTTGAGATTCGCCGACGGCCAGGTTTATCAATACACCGTCCTTCCGCTCGGCCTGTCTTTAGCACCTCGCACTTTCACGAGCGCATGGATGCGGCGCCGCACTCCCTGCGGAGTCAGGGCTTGCGAATTCTGAACTATTTGGACGACTGGCTGATTATGGCACAGTCACATACGGAGCTTCTGTCTCACAGAACAGTTCTCCTGAACAGTTTGGGTCTTGCAGTCAATTGGACCAAGAGCTCACTACAGCCCAGTCAGGCAATTTCCTTCCTTGGAATAGAACTAGACTCCGTGGCAATGACGGCTCGCTTATCTACACAGCGCGCGTGCCGTGTTCAGCGACTAGCCGTGTCCTTTCAGATGAACAGCCTCACGCCTCTGAAAAAATTTCAGAGAGTGCTAGGTTACATGGCCTCAGCCGCAGCAGTACTTCAGCTGGGTTTACTGCGCATGCACCCGCTTCAGCATTGGCTAAACATCCACGCGTCTCGCCGGGCTTGGGCCACAGGCCGCCAGCCGATCAAGGTGACTCAGACCTGTATTTCAGCTCTGCAGCCCTGGACAGTGGCCGAATGGTATCAGCGGGGAGTGACGATGGGAGCTGTATCTCGCCGAAAAGTCATCTCGACAGACGCGTCCAACACGGGTTTGGCCGCGGTCTGCGAGGGCTCTCCGGTTTTTGGCCTATGGTCAGTTCAGGAGAAGCTCCTTCACATAGATTGTCTGGAAATGATAGCGGTCGAGTACGCCGCCAGCGCTTTCTCCGGTCATTCAGGGTCACCACGTCCTGGTCCGTTCGGACAGCAGATCTGTGGTATCCTACCTAAACTGTCAGGGCGGTGTCAGATCCAGGAACCTCTTCCATCCGACGAAATGCATACTGAGTTGGTCCCAGTGCCACCTGTGCTCGCTGAGGGCGATGCACGTGCCAGGCCACCTGAACGACGGCCCGGACAGACTGTCCAGAGACAATATTCCTCCAGGGGAATGGTCCCTGCACGCTCAAACAGTCCAGAAGTTATGGCGCATATTCGGCAGAGCAGAGATAGACCTCTTTGCGTCAGAAGAGAACTCTCACTGCCCAATATTTTTCTCGATGCTGAGGACGCCGCTGGCCCAGGACTGGCCCAACCGCCCGCTTTACGCCTTCCCTCCCGCCTCGCTATTGTCACAGGTAATGCAGAGGATCAGGGAACGCGCCACTCGGTGCTCCTCATAGCCCCGCGATTGGGAGAATCAGACATGGTTCCCGGAGCTTACGCAGCTGTCACTGACAGCGCGTGGCCCATCCCAGTGAGAGCAGATCTCCTCTCTCAAGCTCGCGGCACGATCTGGCATCCCCACCCAGAGCGCTGGGCTGCACGCGTGGGTGATCAACGACTACCCGTCGCTCTGCCAGAAGGGGTAATAAACACCATCATACACGCTAGAGCCCCTTCCACGAGAAAACTCTATGCGTCAAAATGGTCTGTGTTTTCAAAATGGTGCACCGACAGAGACCTGGACCCACGGACATGTGGGGTGTCGTCGCTGCTCGTGTTTTTACAAGAGCTGCTGGATAAGGGCAGATCCCCATCCACGCTCAAAGTGTATGTGGCGGCGTCGCTGAACCCCTGCACGGCCAGTCACTGGGAAAAACGAGCTGGTCATCCGCTTCCTCAAGGGAGCTAGAAGGATGAACCCCGCGCCTCCATCGGTTCCTATCTGGGATCTTTCTATAGTTCTCGAAACTATGAAAGCCCCCTTTCGAACCGCTTCAATCCGTGGATTTGAAATACCTTTCACTCAAAACCGTTTTCTGACTGCCCTGTCATCAGTCAAACGTGTGGGAGACCTTCACGCGCTGTCTGTCAGCGCTGCGTGTCTTGAGTTCAGACCAAGTGACTCCAAGGTCATTTTAAAGCCTAGACACGGCTATGTTCCCAGGGTGATCGGTACTCCTTTCAGAGCACAGGTCATTTCCTATCGGCGCTGCCAGCATCCGATAGCTGAACACGACGCCAATCTCCTTTGCCCAGTCAGAGCACTGAGATTGTATACTGCGCGCTCCGCCTCTTTCAGACGCTCTGAGCAGCTTTTCGTTTCGTTCAGAGGGCGCACCAAAGGTCTCGCCGCCTCGAAACAGACACTGTCTAGATGGATAGTGAACGCTATTGCTGCCGCATACGCGTCAAAAGACCTGCCATGCCCGTTGGGCATTAGGGCTCACTCCACCCGTTGGGCATGGCCTCATCGTGGGCATGGTCCAGCGGGATTTCCATTCACGACATATGTGTGGCAGCGGGCTGGGCTTCCCCCTCCACCTTTGTCAGATTTTACAATCTGGAAGTGCCCGCCCTGCAGGCAAAACTACTAGCGGTTTAATACGCTACAGCTCCCCTGGTGAGCTGCACTGATGGGACTCATTCCACACAGACCGGCACCGCCGCTCTGTCGTTCCCTTCCCACTATATGCTTATGTATTACACACACACTGGCCCGCACTCTTGCCGGCCAAATATTATTTCCCCACTCACAAGGGCTCCCCGGGTCCCCCACCCCGGGGCTCATGCAGTGGATGCTTGAGCGCGACGGCGTTGACAATGGGTTCCCGTGAGCGTAAGCTAGCTTACGCATACGAGAGAACCTCTCGTAAGAGAACGAATCGGTTACCTAACGTAACCTCGGTTCTCTCTAGATGAGGGAACGAGTATTGCGTAGCCGGCCGTGCTTCGCGCCACGAGCGACTTTCGCTTCATTCAATGAAAACCAGGGTTCCAGCCTACTGAACTACGCTTATATGTACTCTAGCCACGGCCATTTTGGCGGGCTTTGATGCAGTAGCGCCGGACGCTCTCTCATTGGACGCGAAGTTCGCCCAAGTTCGTCTATAGGCTGCAGCAGTTGCCGCGAGAGCAACCAATGAGCTCGCTAGCTAGCCCGCTCAAGGTCTGCAGTTGCTGCACTGCATTGACAAATGATACAAAATTAAGGATAATTTTTTGGCTTCAATATCTCAGAAAAGATGAATTTTTCCCGTAGCGTAAGCTAGCTTACGCAATACTCATTCCCTCATCTAGAGAGAACCGAGGTTACGTTAGGTAACCGATTCGATTTTGTTTATGGTGAATTATAATATGAGTGTCACGGTGTGTATCATATGGTGAAGAAAATCGGCGACACGCAGCTATATAAAGAAGAAATAGTTTGTTTTTTGTGAGTAAAACATTGATCGAAATCAAGTGAACAAAAAGGTGAGAGGGTGTAGCATTATACAATGCAAAAATGTTTTTATTTTTTTTATTTTTTGTGTGTGTCTGTTTTGGTTTGTTTTCCAATATAAGTATCTTAAACTCCTTATATACATTTACTTTAGCAGCTATACTGCAGAGGAAAAAATTGTTATCTGAGAATTTATAATATAATATTTAATTCATTTTAATTTTTAAATATTTTAAAATATCGAAAAATCCTTAAAATAAATAAATAATTACCTGAGAAGCAGCATATAAGATATTCAGACTTGCTTTTAGAACAAATATCTTGAATATGAGAACATGTTTTCTTTACTGCACTGGCAGAAGTATGAACAAGTGAAAAAATACACTTATCAAAATACACTTATTTAAGATACATCTTTTTAAAACAAGTCTAAATATCTTATTTGTTGCTGCTCAAGTAAATGTATTTTGCAATTTGAAATGGAAAACAAGACAAAAACACTTAATAACAATAGGATTTTTTTGCAGTTAAATTTGTATTAATTAAACAATACTAATCCAAGTAGTTTTTCCCCTTTAATTCAGTGAATGTCATTTAGAGGTATTTTTAAAAGATGACTTTGTCCTCTTTATTGTTAGTAAGCACATTTAATTCAACCTTTTTATGTCAGGACACAAGCCGAATAATCGTTAAGCGCTTATGATTAATCGTTGCAATAATCACCCGACTAGTCGAATAATTGTTCTAATAATCGTTAGAGTAGTTGATTAAAAAAATAATCGTTAGTTGCAGCCCTAATGTACAGTATGTTTGCTATCCAGATAGACTGAATATGATTTTTAGGTATATCACTCCAGAAGTTTGTCTACATGGAAACAACTACCACATTTATGCAATCTGATGTCCTTCTCAATAAATTGAAACCAGATCCAATCTCTCTCTCTCTCTCTCTTGATCTCGATTTTTCTGGCTCTTGTTCACATATGATTAACAACATCTGACAATTGGAAGTTCTTTAATGAATTGCATTTTATTTCCACGATTGCCAAGAAATCATAGACCATGGTTTTCTGTTTTGATGCTGGTCTTACTTTTTGGCTCCATATATTTGTTAAAATATTCATAAATGTACTGAATATTTCAACCCCATCATAGGTTTACAATGAAGAAAAGTGACAGGGTTGAGTGTGAGTGAGTTGTGAATTGTTGCTCAACATGGTCACTGTTCCTCATGTGGTGTAGGACAGAAGACCACATAGCAAGCATTATATTCATAAATTATATATATATTTATGGATTAAAATATCATATTGAAACTGATTTAATATCTTAATTGCAAATGATTTGGGTTGAGTTGTTGAGCTTGACCATACCCATCATACTATAATACACTTCAAAAGATGAATACAGATTATGATATTTACCTGTTTCTGTACCATGCTGGTGAAGACAGCTGAATGATGTCACTTCTGATTAATTCTGTCACATATGGGCGGAGCAAAATCTTTTATGGGCTGAAAATGGTTGGTGTGACGGGTTGAGTTCAGACTGAGGGACAAACCTTTATAGCCTTCACTTCCTAAGGTCTGGGGGACTGAAATATTACCGAATCCCAGGAATGACCCTTATATACAACAACATGAGCAATTAGAGAATTTTGGTAATGATTTGTCTAAAGACTAATTGACCACACAGTCTCATCTCTCAGAAATCATTTGAACTATTGAGTATTTTGTGACAGGCATGATATCTGTTTTATAAACAGCCACTGCAGAGGAGAGAGCTTTTGTGGATGTACAGTAATCAATTCTAACAGTTATGCTTTATTGATTTATGACTTTATTGAGTAATGACTTGACTTATTCAAAAGAATGGAAATTATGGAGAATAGAAAAAATTAAAGTCACTAAAAAGTACTGTTAAATTTGGAAATATAGCACGAACCAGTAAACCAAGAAGTACTAGTTATGAATAAGTTGTAACTATGGGAATATAGCCAATAATCGTAATGATACTGTATTTCTGAAAATGTTTTGTCTTTAACTCTACATTATAAGTTATGTCAACTAAGAGTAAGTGCCCTGGATAGATCATGTTGAGATAATAATACAAGTTTTTGTTAGCTGAACTTATTCACAAATATACTTTACATCATGTGATTTGTGTTTAAGAAAGTCAAGTTTACTTCAGACATTAAGCTCATTTAACAGATTAGATTGATTTAAGTTATCTGTTTAAACAACTTTCCCTCTTAACACAACTTAAAATTTTAGGTAGCGGTTTATTTTACAGTACTGTTCTACATTTACATTCTATATAATTACAAAAGCTACAGTAATTACTAGTTACTAATCCTAACCTTTACCCATATTAAGTACAAGTAGTTACCTTATATTTCACAGTACTTTTTTGGGTAAGTACACATACTGTAAAACTCAAAAACATATTTTAAGTTGAAACAACAAGATGATTTTTTAAGTGAAGGATACATTCCAGTATCTAGTGAATAAGAACTGGTAATAAGTAAAAGATAGCCTAATAACTCAACACTTACAGTAGGCAAAGCGAAATTCAAAAATACATGAGAAAATGTATTTCATACAAATAAACAACAGCAACAACCAAAACAAAAACTACTTTAATTCTTTACTATGATGAACTTGTTTCCAATGTCTGATTTCAAAGTTATTTTTGTATTTTTTCTGAGGCTTAAAATAAATTATGTCTGTGGTGGTGTAACTTTCCAAAGACAGACAGACAGACATACACAGACAGACAAAAGGTAGATAGAAAAAAGAGACAGACAGATACTTTACACATAGACAGACATACAGACATATAGCTAGATGGATAGATAGATAGAAAAAAGAGACCGACAGATACTTTACACAGACTGATAGATAGATAGAAAAAAAGAGACAGACAGACAGACATATAGCTAGATGGATTGATAGAAAAAAGAGACCGACAGATACTTGCACAGACAGACTGATAGATAGATAGAAAAAGAGACAGACAGATACTTTACACATAGACAGACAGACAGACTGATAGATAGATAGAAAAAAGAGACAGACAGATACTTTACACATAGACAGACAGACAGACTGATAGATAGAAAAAAGAGACAGACAGACTGATAGATAGATAGAAAAAAGAGACAGACAGATACTTTACACATAGACAGACAGACTGATATTGATAAAAAAGAGACAGACAGATACTTTACACATAGACAGACAGACAGACTGATAGATAGAAAAAAGAGACAGACAGACTGATAGATAGATAGAAAAAAGAGACAGACAGATACTTTACACATAGACAGACAGACAGACTGATAGATAGATAGAAAAAAGAGACAGACAGATACTTTACACATAGACAGACAGACTGATATTGATAAAAAAGAGACAGACAGATACTTTACACATAGACAGACAGACTGATATAGATAAAAAAGAGACAGACAGATACTTTACACATAGACAGATAGATAGATAGATGATAGATAGAAAAAAGAGACAGACAGACAGACTGATAGATAGATAGAAAAAAGAGACAGACAGATACTTTACACATAGACAGACAGACTGATATTGATAAAAAAGAGACAGACAGATACTTTACACATAGACAGACAGACTGATATAGATAAAAAAGAGACAGACAGATACTTTACACATAGACAGATAGATAGATAGATGATAGATAGAAAAAAGAGACAGACAGACAGACTGATAGATAGATAGAAAAAAGAGACAGACAGATACTTTACACATAGACAGACAGACAGACTGATAGATAGATAGAAAAAAGAGACAGACAGATACTTTACACATAGACAGACAGACAGACTGATAGATAGAAAGAAAAAAGAGACAGACAGATACTTTACACATAGACAGACAGACTGATATTGATAAAAAAGAGACAGACAGATACTTTACACATAGACAGACAGACAGACTGATAGACTTATATAGATAAAAAAAAAGAGACAGACAGATACTTTACACACACACACACACACACACACGTTGTTGCAGCTATCGTTATGAGGACTCTCCATAGACATAATGATTTTTATATTTGACAAACTATAGATTCTATCCCCTAACCCTAACAAAAAAAAAAAAGTTCTGCATTTTTATATTTAAAAAAAACAAACATAGTTTAGTATGTATTTTTATGCTATTTGAATTATGGGGACACTAGAAATGTCCTCATAACAATATTTATAGCATAATACCCTTATAATTTCCAGTTAGTAACCTAAAAGAAGTCCTCGTAAACCACCCAATCCCGCCCACACACATGCACAGACAGACAGACAGATACATAGACAGATAAACAAATAGATAGATACAATAGGTAGATACTTCACACACAGAAACACACACACCCAGACAGATAGATAGACAGACAGACAATAGGTAGAGAGAAAAAGAGAAAGACAGATACTACTCACTCACACACACACACACACACACACAGACAGACAAATAAACAAATAGATAGACAGACAGTCAGACAATCAAGAAAAGTTACATACTGTGCACTCAAACAATATTTTAGTCTGTTTTTAAGATTTACTTTTAACACAATTCAATGACATTTTATTTTGTAATGTTTAACAAAATGTAATTGATACAACTTTAATTGATAGAATATCACATTTGTATTAAAAATGACCAAATTGCTGGAAATTGGTTATGAGATGAAATTGTGTAAATCTTGAGTGTTTGAGTGTACTAGCATCTAATTAATAAGCTATTAGACCATAGCCTACATGAATAACTCAACAATAAGCAGCAGTGCAGTCAGCAGTAAAACTGATTTACATTTGCCAGTAGGTTTTGAGGGAAAGTGTGCACGTTGAAACAGCTTTCAAGAGTGGATGAGTCAGTGTGAGTTCGATGAGTGAGAGTGCAGAGAGCCCAACCCACGGACACTTCACCCACGACACACGCCAAGACAAGTACACAGACGCCGAACAGGTGGTCCAGTCCCACCTGAGGAACAAAACATGAGGATTTATCCCGCTGTTCACCTTTCTGGATACAATGTTACCATCGCTAACTGATTGTGTCTGAAGAGTGCAACACTTCACGCGCTTCCCGAGGAGTCGCTGGGAATACTGGGCGAACATGAAAGTGACAGTATGTTTTGGAAGGACCCGGGTGGTCGTTCCCTGTGGCGATGGGAATTTCAGAGTACAAAATCTTATTCAGCAAGCGGCGATGAGATATAAAAAAGCCATAGCCAAGGTAAGTCGAGTGTTTTTTTTGGAGGGGTAACAGCGTGTCAACTCCAGTGCTGTTCTCAACATGGCGCTTTTCTGGAAGAAAGAGAACAGGGAAGAGAGAAAAGAAAGGAGGACTGTCGGTATTCCCGAACAGTCTGATTGATGCTGTTGTTTCAAATGGCATTTGCATGTATGTTTTCTTCTTATGACGTTGTATGCATTACCCCAGTCAGAATGGGTTGTTTGTTACATTTGTGTTTCGGCGCGTTTGTGCGTCCGGGTTCGAAACTTCGCAACAAAACTTATATTAAAAGATGACATGTCGGGTCTTATAACGCTCTTATGTCACAGTAAGCTGCATTACAGTGGTCGCAAGTCAGCAGGAAGGATAAAAACAACTTGAAAGACGCAGATAGAGGGCAAGGACTGGAAACTTCCCTGCAAATCAGGAAGGATTCTTTGCCCAGCTGGATTCCCACATGTGCACCCGTTGAATGATGCATTAAAACACTTCACTTATTTACTGGTGTGTGAGTGGACGCGTGTCTTAAAAGATAATTCTGGGGGGTTGCGTGGCTTAGTGGTTGGAAATCAGGCCGGATACTGAAAGGTTGTACACACACACACACACATATACATACATATTGGGGCTGTCAATCTATTAAAAATTGTATTACATTGTATGCTGATTAATTAATCGCAATTAATAGCATATATAATATTAGCTGAGTAAGCGCATCGGTAACAATAATTCAATATTTGATGATTAACTCATTATTAATTATATATATATATATATATATATATATATATATATATATATATATATATATATATATATATATATATACATTACAAATGCAATTGAAATTTTTGGGGGTTTTAAGTAAAAAAAAATCTATATTTTAGTGTGGTGTAACTGTCTTGAGACAGAATAAAACTATTATTATATTTTATATGATAAATATAATGAGAATAACAATTAAACAAATGTATTTTTAAAAATATGATTAATATTTGAAAAACTTTTGTCCACCAGATCAAATTCATGTTGTGTAACCAACATGGAGGTTACCATTTATTTGTCATGTGACCAAAAATAAATAAATAAATACAAATTAAACAGAGACTCCCTTTAGACTCTCAAGACTTATTTACTATAATTGGTTTGTCATATCATTATATATCAGTATTTTTTACATTTGTATGATGTCACATTTGGTTCAGATCATTTGGTGTAACCATGATAACCTTGACTCAAATTTCATATTTGTAAAAAAAAATAAACAAATGTATATGTCACTTTTAAAAAGATGCTTGGAAAACGTTTTTTTTAAAATGAATGATTAATTTGCATACACTCTCATGTATTAAATGTAAAATAGAAGTATTTTAATACCTTTAACATGATGGTTACACACATAACTTTTGTAAAGTCATGTCAATGTTTTTCAAAAATGTGTGAAACCAACTTGGATTCAAAGATTACATTTCTGTGAACTTGACAAATGTGTTTTAAACAAAAACATTTTTGTATCACCTCAGACATCCTTATTTGTCAATGACCCATATACAGTATATATACAATATATTGATTTAGAATTTTCAGATCTACTTTCTGTATTCCCCTGTCTTGATTCAGTATTTTGAAATAAGACAAAAAATTAATTGGTTATAGGTTTTAATCTTGGATTGGAAAATACAAGGAGTGCATGATAAACTTTTATTTATTCCAACTCAGTGGCAGGAACAATGTCTTTTTTATAATGAATTATTTAAAAGTCGATTATTGTCTGTAGTGTTGTAGATACAGCATACAAGCTGCACTCTTATTTTAACCTTTTCATAAGTAGGGTCTAAATTCCTCTCCAGTGCCCCCTGGAGTGAGTTATTTTTGCACGTGACACTGCACAGCCGGTAGAGAGGGGGAGAATGTATAAAAAAAAGTATTTTTTTTATTTTATTTGAATTTGTGATTTCTTGTCATAAAAAAAATAAATAAATCAAAATACTGTATATAATATAGCAAACATGAGCAAATGCTGTCTGCTGTACTGTTTTTGTTTTAAATATTTAGTTTTTATAACTGTAAAAAAACAAATGAACATGTAATATCAGCTGTCTGGTTTGCCTATGCACTATTTGACATCTCAGTGTGTGTATGTGTATGTGTGTATGTTTGAGTTTGTTTGTGTGTGTAACAAGTACTAATGTAAGCAGACTTGGCTGCGTGCATCTGATTATCGCGCCCGATCAGCATGTTTTTTCTGTGAGTATAAAAATATACCTATTTCAGGCATACAAAAATGATATGCCTGAAAAGATTGTTGTTTGTGTGAATGATATCCGCTTCTGCACCTAATCAGCAGACGTGGCTGCATGCATGGGAAGATCGCATTTTGATATGATGGCTGTGCATATACAAGATGTGAACTGTTATCGTGGTACTTTGGTGACAATTAGTCTGTTTGTTACATAAAATAAACATTATGTGCTTGAAAAAGTCTTTGAGTAGCTGTTTGACAATGACAGTCACTACTAATGTAAACAAATTTCACCACGCATCGGAGGAAGATCGCGTTTGATGTATTGACTGTGTGTATACGAGCTGTAAACTTTTTATCATGGTGCTTTGGTGATAAGTTGGATGTATGTATATAAAATAAACATATTCTGTGGTTTAAAAGGTTGTATTAGTAACTGTTTGAGCAAATATAAATAACAGATGATTGACCAGCGCAGCCTGTGTCAGAGCGAAAGATGATTTGAATCTGGCGGTTTGTAACATAACTGGCTGTTGTAGAAACACATGTGTGATGCTACTCTGCTGGGCCCAGTTATTTGGTATGTATGAAAGGGTTAAAAGGGCTTTAGACTATTGCGTACCTTCTAAATGTTTGGCAACAGTGCCATTATTCCTACCCAACTCGCAACAATCTGTTGTTAACATTGGCATTACGTCCAAGCGCTTCTGTTCCCCAGGACTTTAATAGTTTGGTAAACCAATGCTGATATTCCCAGGACATTTCTCTTTTACACAGTGTTGCTTTAAGTATGGAAAAATATTCAGATTTTTCACTCCTTGCATTCTTGTGACAGACTGCTGTTTTCCATGACTAAAGTATTTGCTGCTTTACAAGCACTCTTGAGATGCTATAAGGGCAAAAGCGTTTAGTAGGTTGTATGTATGTGCATGAATACATCAACATTTGTTAAGCAGTTAGAAAGAGTGCATTCCTTCAAAACACAGTTTGATCAGCTGGCCCAACAATAAGGATGACCTGATGGTCCAGTGCCAGTTTATGAACTGTCATTTGTCCAATATAGGCCCAGTGCTTCATTTTCATTATTTATGCATGTTCACTACTACCTTTGTTCATTGCTTATGTACATGTGTTTTTATGTCTTGCAAACTTAAGCATTTGGTTAAATTGAACAGTATCTGTTGCAAATTGTGCTTATGCACTGACTTTGAAAATACCTTCTCCATGTTTAGACATATACTGTAACAATATGTTGCTATATGTTCAGGACAAAATCTGAACTACTGGCCTTTGTTGAGCACTGGTTAGTTAGTCTCAACTCCACAAATCTGTGCAGTAAATCTCAATACAGAATCTATATAAGACTATGTTCAGAAGGCAGGTAAGTGTACCGACATTTTATTTCAACCCTGTTTAAAAGCCAGTCACTCTTATAGCAAGCTATGAAACTTGAGCTCCATCACCTTAAAGAGACCTTGCATTTCAACACAACCCTCAAAGAAGAGCAAGCTTCCAGCTTAAGAGTCGTTCTCTATTGAATTTTCATTCTTTTCATAAATCTAGACAGGAGCTATAGTCCAAAACCTAGTTAGCTGCCTTGGTGTCTACTGCCTATTAAATCAGCATCCAAAATGAAATGTTACCTCATAAGTGACCTATTTGGAACGCTCTACATAGGTAGCAAATCTGTGCATAGAAGACTCACAATTGACCCTTCGCTAAGGTCCGCCCCCCTTGGTTATGGTCGCTCGCTCTGACAAGCTTTACAGTACTCCCCATTGGAATGAATGGGAGATTGCTGTGAACGACGTGGTTTTGGGCAAAATATTCTCATAAACAGAATGGATAATATTTTTGCATGGGCTGGTACGAATAGCGACATTGAAAAGCCATATTTATCTGAAGTTTTTTTGTAAAAGAAATTGTTAAGTTACACAGTAATTTTATAAAAAACTGTGGAGGCTGTGAATCAGAATCAAGATAAACGATTATTACAGTCAACTGAAAAGAGGAAAACTTAATTTAATAGTGATTACACATCTAATAACATGAGCGTAATTGAACAGAGCTGTTTATAACATCTCATATCACATTTTGATGCTGTGAACTGTTTATTTACTATCGCTTTTACTATAACTTGAATCAATATGTAAATTAATTAACGTTGTTCAGTTATTATGTTTAATTTACCTTGCTGCAAATGTAATGTAGGTGTCATTGCAGGTGTTATATGTTCATTTGGGAATGAGGGCTGACACATTTTAATCCATAACATGCTCTCCTCCAGATTTATGTAAAGATTATTTAAAAACAATTCAGACAAAAACTGTGTGTATCTTGTCTGGGTAACTTGTGTCACTATTACAAATGACCTGGCAACAACGTGTTTTACATTTTGTTAAT
Organism: Xyrauchen texanus; assembly: GCF_025860055.1. NCBI lineage: Eukaryota > Metazoa > Chordata > Actinopteri > Cypriniformes > Catostomidae > Xyrauchen > Xyrauchen texanus. The sequence goes on from NC_068317.1 coordinate 9,873,083, forward strand.
TATTTTGATTCAATCCCTCTTAAAAGTACTCCAACACACATTATTTAAATAGGTTGTTAATGGAAAATAGCAAACGCGTGTCAGAGGAATGGCGGCAGGGCAACAGTTTCTAAGACAGGATTGGTCAGAAGCACTTTTAAGGCAGAGAATAGCGAAGGGTCAATTGATTTCTATAGAGCACAGGTTAACATTCTGGTTCCGTAAGTAAAAATCCCATTCATTTTCATAGATTAATGTATTTTTACTGATAACCTAACGTGAGCTGCAAGGTTGTCCTCAATGGTATATTCTTCAACTGAAGCCATCAGTCTGTGTTATTTCAATGTCATTGTGGCCCAGCAGATAAAAAAGATTAACCAATCAGAGAACCTAACAAGCACAGAAGGGACCGCCATTCCCATTACACACTGAATGATGCAGTCGGTTTCCCTTCACCCTCAAACTACTTATATAATTGTATTTATCACAATATTTCACAATAAACATAAACTATATTGTTTCTATACTTAATATCAAAAACCCAAAATCAATTGTTCTGTGTATTTCCATGTTTTATATTCGATTATGTCAGTTGCAATGCTTTATGGGATTGTAGTTTGTGTCCTTGTGAAAGATGGTAAGTACATGTTCTTACTTCTTAGTGATGTTGTGATTGAAGTATTTTATGAAAAGTCAATTGAAAAAATGAATGGGAAAAATAGTTCTGGAGCCCAGACGGCGGTTTTGGCCTATAAAGTTTGACGTTATCATGTTGCTAAGCTAACAACACAATACTCAAAAACAAACATAAAAATACACAGCACACACAAATCTGGGGAAAAGAATTCATTTTATTACACTGAAACATGTATTGATACTTTTCAGTATTATATTAAATAACTTAATTTATAATCAACATTTCTCTTGCCTCATCTGCCATCTTGGATGTATTTTTTGCCTTTTCTACAAAGGATGTTTGTGATATGGCCAGCCCGATCTGTTGATAATCTGGTGACTGAGGTGACAGTTTTCAAAATTATATTACATGGTTCATTACATGTATCGCAGCAGTTCCGAGGTGAAATGTCCACTGGGTGGCGCTAAAAGCAAGTAAAACTCACTCCCAAAAAATTTATATTTAATTTAGTTTTTTTTTTTTAGGGTTAGTGTTATATCAAGTTTTAAATCTAATAAACCTGCATCCCTATCATGAACTTCAAACCTAAACCTTACTGAAAGTGGCATCAAAAGTCAATGTGAGATAAAAATTTTATGGCTGAAGCAACCACTTAATTTTGTAGTGCTTCTATGAAACTTTCAACTCCTGTTGACTCAAATACCCGGTCTTTGCATCACAAGTGCAATGCTCTATCAGTTGAGCTACTGCTCAATTTGATCACACTTTAACAAGTTTGTCAATGTAATTAGGAATACAACCGTTTAAATGTCCTTACAATCACCTAACAAGTCATGCACTGTAGTAAATTTATATATGTCATTAGATAGCACTATGTGAGGAACAGAGCGAAAAGTTAGTGTTTATGAACTGATAAACTGCCATTTTACCAGTTCATTGTTGTTGTCGTGCCTCTAGTGTACATTTAGGAAACTGCCGTGATACGTAATGAGTCATGGAAAATCATTTTGCAAAAATGTTAGCTACAGTAGCGTGATTTTATGAGACCAGGTGGGCTGCGTGCGGCCTTAAAAATTTTCCAGAACAAGGTATCTTAGTATAATATATTTCTAAACTTTTGGAATAACCCTCTTGTCGGGTGTGCGCCTATGATGCCTTAAAATGCTGTTGCCGCAGGCAGATGTCTTGTTTTTGGGACAGAGCTAGAGTGTCCTTGTAGACAGTAGAGACTTGGGTACTACAAACATACATCAAACACACACCCATGCTTGTATGGCTTAGCAGGCACACCCTTTACCTCTACCTCAGCAGAAAAAAGCGGCGGGCTATTGATCCAAGCCAGAGTGGGTTTTCCCAGCGGAGTGGAGCGTGCTCTTTCCAGAGCCAGAACTTCATTCTGGGGATAGCTGTAAGAAGGCATGGATCTGCCTGGATCAGTGATTTGCTGTGTAAGCGGGAGTGTGAGAAGGCTGAATTAGCCTGTGATCTATTGAGAGACATGACTTTGCAGAGAGAACTCGAGCCCTTCATCAATAACACTAATAAATAGGCTTCTTTCTTCAGGACGTCCAATCTTTTCCTCCTCCATCGCAAGACTGCTGTCTACAGCCTTTCCATTTACTTTCCCATGAGTCGATATAAATCCAGTATGCAGGAAGTGGCTTCAGACAGCAGACATAGAGTTGGAGGAGGAAAATGATTGGAAATGATTGGAAAGCAGTTTATTTATTCATTACAGTCCACGCAAAGCACCACTGTATTGATTATTTTTCTTCTATAGGTAATTAATTAATAGTAGGTTGAATTGGTCTCTTTTTGCAGAAATTCTAAACAAGTTGTTGATAGTTGGTTTTGTGGTTGTTTTTGGCCATATGGTGTTATGTCATCAAGACAACAAAGTTGTAAAATTGCACATAAATTTACACAGAAAAGTGTAGTAAGAGATTTTGTCATACTAAATTCATTTTAACATGCATATTGTTAACACCTTTTTGCTTCAATTTTGAAACAGTGAGTTAACATTTACTCACTGGAGAGAAAAGTCGAAATACATTTTTGTTAATCAACTTAACGCAACAAATGCTGTGGATTGAGTTTAACTAGTATTGGACCCAATATGTTCCTTTAAATAATTATAATAGTTATTTTTGCCACAATACAATAATGAATAATGAAAAGGAACATTTTTCAAAACAATGCAAAACATCTTGATGGTACTTTAAATAGACTTTTTTTTATTTTGTATGCAAAATATAATTTCATATAAGAATTATTTTTGTGTGTGTGAAATATGACCCGGATATGTTCTTCACATGTTTCATGAAATTCACCCCTTTATAATTTCTCTTGTAATTTCCTGCAAAAGGTTAAGAAATGGGAAATGCTGAGATGAACACACAGAATAAAACGTCTAGGCATTCCATTTATGGGATCTCTATGAAGTAGACTAATTGTGACTTGATGTGACTTGACTGTTCAAGATTGAATTAGTTGTATTGCTTTGAACTTTATGACCCCCTGCTGCTCACACAATGGTTTCCTCTTGTCAGCCGGGATCAGACATCACCCCTGCTGTTTAATTCTGCACAGTCTTAAGGCTGTAATTATGGCCTCATTTAAGCACACGTCCACAAAAAAAGTATATTTGACATGAGAGTCAAATATATCTGGATATATCTCTTTCTGAGGAGGAAATGCAGGAATAGGAGGTACTTTAACACTGAGATTGGAAATGTAATACATGATCTCCATCCATCCATCCATCCATCCATCCATCCATTCATCCATTTATCCATCCATCCATCCATCCATCCATCCATCCAACGAAGGAAGCTAATTTTGCTTGTAGAAACAAGTGAGAAGGTGACTAATAAATAAATGAGCCAAAAATCTTTGATGTGTTTTCAAGGAAACATTATGAAACATGCTCTCACATCAAGCCAAGACTGATCAATTGCAGAGATCATAATGATGATGAACTTTTATTTGTGTGTTGGTACACATGAACATGTTGAGATTCAAATTCATATTAAAGTTTTAAAAAAAAAAGTTTTTCAAGGCTAAAGTGTGTAATTTCTGTGCCACTAGCGTCACAAAAAGAATGTATGATAATAGTGTCTGGGTGTTTCCCAATGCTAAGTGTGCATTCTCCATCTTGAATTTTTGTGAAAATCAGTCTTGCCTAACTACCTTGGAAGATTTGCACTTGAAAGAAAATGCACTTGTGCAAGAAAATACTTTCTTACGCCACAGACCAGGATCTGCCTTTGCTAGTTTAAATGATGTGCACAAGCCTTCATTACTAATTAAAAAACATCACTTTAGAACTTGTAACTATGTCTTGGGGTGTTTCTTTCAAGTAATTGGAGAAAAATAATATGTTTGAGAGAGTGCAAGTTAGTGTGTGCCTGTCACGACTCCCAAGTAGTAAAGCTATTGCTGTTTAACCCTATTCCTCAGCTGTAGTGTAGTGTTAGTCAGCTTGGTCAAATACATACTGATTGCTCTAAGTAATAATAGCCATCTGAGCAGGGATCCTCCCTGATTATTTTACGGTAGCCGGTGCTCAAGAGTTTTTCACTATAGAAACCATGCTCTCCTCCGCCATGTTGATTATTTATATCTCCTTTTAACTTGCAAACTCCAGTAAAATTTAAGTAAAAAGCCTTGAGTATGTTTTTGATTACTCTGTCTGTTGTGTATCTCAGCTGTGATAAGACTTAATGCTGAAGCTGTTAGTTTAACTCTATTTCCCAGCTGTAATGTAGTAGTAATCTGAGCGATCATGGAGTGAGAGACAATGCCTTCAAAGAAAGCGCTGAATCAACTTAACTGGCTCGTAACACATACAAATTGTCTTTTGTTACCACCTACTGGCTAAAATCTTTAATGTTACAGGGAAAAATTAAATGACACACATACTAAAGCTCTTTTACACATCTACACTTCTATAAACTTTAGTTCAAAATGTCAGAAACGCAAGTGGAGTGATACAAACAGTGAAATGTCCGAGTGCTGATGTTCTGAGACATCAGCTCTCTTAGAACGTCTTTTGCCAATCAGATTCGAGGACCAGAACTAACTGTTGTATAATAGAAAGTATTTCAACTTAGCAGTAGGAAACAGTTGGAGACATATCAGTTCTGAGAATGACATTGGCCTTGATACTCAATTTGCAGTTATGTTTTGGCCTCCAGCACTGACTTTGCTTTATTTTGTACCTGGTTTCAAATGTCAATGTGAAACCAAGACCATCAATGTTTCCATTTTCTCATCATTAGATCAGTAACCTTGTATTGTGTTGTAATTTCTCCTCCACTGTTAGACTTCTTTGATTTTTTTATACCCCTTTGTGCAAACTGACAGCTGAACATACTCCACAATGATTTGAGCTCAAGATATGCCAACTATTTTATTGTAGTCAACTGATATGGGTGTGTGTGTGTGTGTGTGTGTGTGTGTGTGTGTGTGTGTGTGTGTGTGTGTGTGTGTGTGTGTGTGTGTGTGTGTGTGTGTGTGTGTGTGTTTTATGGTCAGTGCCATAATCTAGAGTGCTGGAAGTCTGATTGCCAATGTAATGCTGATATTTGTATAATATAGTTTAATGATAGCAAATGAGATACAAAATTGCATGTTTTGCACTATGGTTAATAACATTTTACTCTAAAATATTACAGATAATAGAAAATAAAATGTTAATTATCCTCTGACAAATTGTTCAGGCTGAAAAATGACCTGGACATTTCTTGACAGTGTTTGTGAGATTCACCCTCATAGTCACCTGTCAGTGTGAGTGTGTGTGCCGCAAAAAGTGTCTATCCCAGTATATAAGCAATCATGATGGTTTTGATGTTACCCCAGTGAGTATTGTTCGATCATTGATGATACAAGGAAAGCAGACAGAGGGAATTTAGATTTCACATCAGAGGAAGATACAGTATATGAACGCTCCATGGGAAGAAAGCGCTGGATTTGCGCAAGTTATGGTAGGAACGCAATGGCATATAACAACAAAACGAACAGCGATTGGTTGTTTAAATGTCTCAGATATCTCCTTCACATTCAAGTGGGCGATTCCCAGTGCGAGAATTTATGGTCCTCTGTGATATATTTGTTTTGGTAGACCACATTGCACTACCATTGTTTTTACCAGATTAAAAAATGAATTAAAATGTCATAATAATTTTTGTTCAGGTCATTAAAACTGCTACTGTAAAGATCATGACAGAAATAGGTACTGTACTTAATTTATTCCATAAGACATTAATTGAAATCATTACTGATCTAGTATCATATCCATGTAAGTGTCTGTGTAATTGAGTTCATCAGAATATCAAAGGTGCATGGTATCCTGAGAACCTGGGGGAGAGCATTCATATAACAGCTGTTTTTTGACCATTGTCTTTTGGGACTTTTCCACTTCATGGTACAACTCGACTCAACTCGACTCTGCTCGCTTTTGGGGGTTTTCAACTGAAGATAGTTCCTGGTACCAGGTACTTTTTTAGTACCACCTCGGTTGAGGTTCCAAGCGTGCCGAGCCGATACTAAATGTGACGTCAAAATCCTGCAGATCACTGATTGGTCAGGGAGAATCGTCACTACCAGTGTCAATGGATTTCCAACACGTGACATCAACCCGCTAGTTTTAAAGTTAGCAACGGCGATAACAGCATCATTTGTTAAAGGGACTTTCGAATTGGGAAAAAAAGAAATGGCTATGCACAAAACCACGGCATGGTCAATAAACGAGGTGCAGACATCCACTCGTTAGCGATGAACGAAACGAAAAAGTCTCTCAAGAAGTGTCTCAGCTGTTGGCCACATATGGCTACCACCGAACCTACCAACAGTGTAGGGAAAATATTTTTTTTTTAAAAAGTGGAAGTGGTTTGACCAAATGGACAATATCTACTAAAAAAATACTTGTTTTAGTAAAAAATATATGTAGGTACATATAACTATTCTAATTTCTGTATATTGAAATATTGGTGCATATGGATTTGCTGGAGGGTCCACAGTGGCACGCTATATTGCGAATAACAATTATGCTTAACGTGTCAAAGCCTCTGTATACATGAGTCAGGCACACAAGGTATCATTTGAAAGATTGGAATCTGAACTTTTCTGAGAATACCATCACTTTTGCAGTTATGTTAAATAAAATAACAAAATAAGGCTGGGAAAAAAAATAAAAAATCACGTTACAAAATAGTGTCCCCTAGAGGTAATGTGTAGAAATATTAATATGAATATAAAAGTCTTTCACATAGCACTTCAAGTCATATATCAAATGAAAGCTCGCATTATCATTAAATTATATAGTAGCCCTAATATCACAGTTCGATAGATTTTTTACTTGTCTATGAGCTTTCTTCTGTGAATTAATCCAATGTTATTTCTTAGATGTCTAGAGCAAAATATGCCATTCAGCAAAGAAAAGCATGCTAAATAAATCACTAGAAAAATATATTTTCGATGCATTACAGTGCCACCTAAATTTCAGATCTGTAAATTGTGATGGAATGTGATAGAGAATTTTTTTTATTTTTCTAGTTCTGAAAAGTGAGACAAGTTTGCAATTAGTCAACAGTATGTGTGAATGGTGAGCTTTTAAATTTGTATGTGAAAAATTGCAGATGGCAGCCCAAGTTTAATGGTTAAGCGGTTAATGCCATGATTATATGTAAGACTCGATTTGTAAGATTTGATATTGTATATAGTGAACTGAGCAGGTATACCAGAGAATCATAAAATCATAATGGAAGTGCCATAAGCTGTAGCCAATGGCTTCTGTGCAAAATGACAATTTGGTGGGGCCAATGTGACCATAATTACTGTTTACCAAGCAATCGCTTGAAATCCTCATGTGAGTTTAATGGGAAACCACATGTACAGACAATATCAATGAGACCACAGTGTACGTGCCTCTGAAACTTCTAAGAGTAATTACATAACCGAAAGGCATTTTAAATGCCTATGTGGTAATTTTAATGTAGAGAGTTGCAATGTTATAGCAGATACCATCGCAACAAAGTCGTAAATCAAATAATTATTCAGACTCGCACTGATCAAAGATCGTCAAAGAAACATTTTAAATACTATATACTCTCTCTCTCTCTCTATCTCTCTCTCTCTCTATATATATATATATGGATGGATGGATGGATAGATGATAGATAGATAGGTAGATAGATGATAGATATATAGATATATAGATAGATAGCTAGATAGCTAGATAGCTAGATAGATAGATAGATAGATAGATAGATAGATGATATATATATATATATATATAGAATTTAAATTAACTCCTTTTCACTCTGCCCAGGGAATAGTGAAGCATGCCTGAAATGTTTGTAGGTCATCTTGATTTCCCCTCAGTGCAGCTGGATGTCGTTTTGGTGTTCTGCACGTTTAGTTCTGCATGCTTACTCATTCTAATCATTTGTTAAACACTGTTGGGAAAGATTGGAGGGGCATGTCTTCTGTCTTATTTAATCATGGCACTCTGTAAAATTTGCACAGATTATGAGTGGCCCCCATGCCATAAACAGATTTAGAGTTATGCTGCTCCAAAATTAAAAATATTTCTAAAAACCAAGATTACAAATGCAACTACCAATCACCTGTTGGAGAGTGTTTGGAATGCCTCTCTAATTTGGCCATATTTATACACAGAATAGAGTTCACAGAATGCAAATTGCCTGTGTGCCTGAAATACAGACTTACTTTTTACTTTTACAGTTGCCAATACTAGGGCACGCTATGATGAATACTGTAACCCAGAATACAATACTTGGCTTGATTTTCTTTCAATGTACAGTGTGAAGAATGAACCAGAACCAGAAGTGATAATAACCTTCTGGACTTGATCAATCACCTTAAATTCTACTTCTTGACTCATTAGTTTGCATTGAATTGCAAAATTGTAAGATATTATAAGATATTTTTTGTTAAGGCCAAATTTAAGGCCAAAAATGGCCTTAAAAATGCAATTGCTTTTTATTTCCAAAAAGATCATTCTTTTTGAGAATGCCTGGTGGCCCAACACACACTCATAATGATACGTCATTATAGCAATTTTTTGCCTGAACCATCAAAACGTTGTCCTTGGTTTATATTTTCTGTCACCCTGATGGTTTCATAAAGCAAGCAATATAGTGGACAGTTGGTATTAGGATTATGGGTTAGAACTGATCATTTGAGATTAGTTCCATGTTAGAAATGTAAGTCAGGGATGTAGGCATCAGCCACTGTCTCATTTCATTTACAACCTCAATTCCAAAAAAGTTGGGACCATATGCAAAATGCTAATTAAAAAAAGGAGTGATTTGTACATGTATATTGACTTGTATTCAAACAGAAACAGTATTAAGACAATGTACTTCATGTTTTACCTAATTAACTATATTGCTTTTTTAAAATAAAAGTTTTTTTTCCTGAAATTGATGCATGCAATACAAAAAAAAAGTTCAGACAAATTAGGACTAAACAATCAGAGGAGTTGATATAACAAGGCGATGTGATACAGAAGATGTTAAACAGGTGAGGCATCCATGGTCTAGTATATAAGAAGCATCCAAAAAAAGTCCTATAAGAGCAAGGATGGGTTGAAGCTCATCAATTTGCCAACAGAGGCATCTGCAAATAATCCAACACTTTGAGAACAATGTTCCCCACAGACAAATTGGAAGGTTTTGGGGCATTTCACCCTCTACAGTGCACAATATAGTTAAAAGATTCAAGAAATCCAGTCAAATCTCAGTGCATAAAGGGCAAGGCCTAAAACCCCTTCTGAATGCAAATGATCTCCGATTCCTTTTGACCTCATGGCCTTAAAAATTGTAATTTATCTGTTATAGATATCATGACATGGACTCTGAAATACTTCAGTAAATCTTTGTCAGTCAACACCATTTGCCACTGCATCCACAGATGCAAGTTAAGGCTTTAGTATGTAAAGCAGAAGCAGTACATCAACACTGTCCAGAAGCACTGCAGACTTCTCTGGGCTCGATCTCATCTGAGATGGAAAGTAGATCAGTGGAATCAAGTTTTGTGGTCCGACGAGTTCACATTTAAAATAGTTTTTGGAAAAAACAGCCAACATGTTCTCCGGGCCAAAGTGGAAAAGGGCCATCCAAGGTTTTATCAGCATCAGGTCTAAAAGCCAGTGTCTGGCATCGTATGGGTGTGTGTCAGTGCCCATGGCATGGGTACATTGGTAAATCTGTAAGAACACCATTGATGCAGAAAGATGTGTACACATTTTGGAACAACATACGCTGCCCTCCAGACGCTGGCTTTTAGACATCAAACAACATACTGCCCTGAATACAAGTGCATGGCTGCATTAGCATAGAGTGTGGGTGCTAGATTGGCCTGCCTGTTGTCCTGACCTGATTCCAACTGAGAATGTGTGGTGCATTATGAAAATATAAAATACGGCAATGAAGCCCCGTATAATTGCGTAATTGCGAAGACCTGCATAATGAGTTAATGGGGTAAAATTCTGCTTGCTAAATAAACAAACATAAACCATAACACAAACAGACACACATGCAACGCAGCCACGTACATCTCTCTCCCTCAAAACGGCGTCTCCGACCATCCTTTATCTCACTCTCCCTCTGATCAGCTGATTCAGTGCCTGCCATGCTCCAGCATGGCCCGACCACACCCTACTCCTCATCACACTCCTCCCCTGCCCGATTCTCGGGCTCCATCATTCTCACTTACCTTTCTCACTTCTCTGGGGGAGATGCTGCTCTTCCAGCCGTTATGTCAGCTGGTAGTCCACCCTGCCTCCTGCGAACCCGGGGAGAGACGAGAGGATGTGCGGGGAGAGGGAAAGGGTGAGTGGAGACACAGAGAAAGAGAGAGTGAGGGAGAAAAACTTGCTCGCTTGCTCCCGGATGCACTCCTTGCCCTCTGGTGGACCCCAGCTCGCTCCTCCCCCGGCAGACGGTAGCGAGTCCTCCGGCCCCTGGAGGATGGTACCAATCCCTCCCTTTCTCAGCTGACAGCCTCGCCTGCTCCCCTGGCGGATGGCAGTGGCGAGGACTCCGTGACAGTTCATCCCTCCTCCCTCCCGGGTTTCGGCACCACTGTAACAGGTAAAGGATGGGCAAGGTGGAGGCGGGAAACGGCTGAACAGTCAACATATAGTTTTGATGCAAAACTGAAATAAAACAAACATGAACCATAACACAAATAGAAACACATGCAACTCGGCCACGTACGTCTCTCTCCCTCGAAGTGACTTCTCCGGCCGTCCCTTAGTTTGCTCTCCCGCTGATCAGCTGATTCAGCGCCAGCCGTGCTCCATCATGGCCTGGCCATGCCCTCCTTGTCACAATTGGGTATTTAAAAACACAAACAAATAAACAATTAAATGCATATGGTAAAACATAAAATACTGTGTTGTTGTAGTGCTTTTAATATAGCACAGGGTGAATAGAATTAACAAATCACTCCTTTTAGTTTTCATTAGCATTTTCCATACTGTCCCAGTTTTTTGGAAATGGGGTTGTAATTTCATTTGAATTATTTTAAAATGCTGTCTTGATGCAAATTTGTAATAAAGAATTTAATAATGATTACCAGTAAGAGGAACAGTTTCTGAATCTGTTGAATATGAGTATCTTGTCTTTGGCAAAGTCAAACATAGCAGCAAATTAAAGAAACTCATGTACCCAACACCAAAAGATTAGGGCTACCTTGTAATCTGTAAGAGATCTGTGCAATCAGGTGTGCAACCCAACAGATTAGTGTCTTAATGTTAGTCAGCAACTCATCGTTATTATGGGTAGAACACATGAGCAGAGGTAATAGATTTAGCATGCTGTGGGGCAGTTGGTCAGATTGTAACCCGCACAAGAAGAGACAGTCACAATGTATAGTCAAACTGCATTTATTGCAGGCAAAGCAAAAGTACAAATAGGGCAAATCCAGAAGAGAGTGGTCGAGGGGAGCGTAAGGTCGAAGCCGGGGAATCAGGATATGGCAACGGGGCAAAACTACAAAAGAGTAGTAGAGGAAAGCGTAAGGTCGAAGCCGGGGAAGTCAGAATAGCAGAACGGGTAAACAAGCGAGTTGAATAGACAGGGGAGCTAGGGGAACACTAGAGCTGGCAAAGCGAAGGGGTAAACTAAACAATAACCAACAAGAGTGAAACGAAAGGGTTGTGATATATATATAGGGGAGAAAACGAGCGGTGCAGGTGAAACGAATAACCAGGTGATTGGGATGAGTACAGGTGAAACTAATACTCTGGTGATTGGGAGCGTGCATGAGAGCCAGAGGGGGGTGATTGGGAGTGAGCGTGTGAGCTCGGGGAGCGAGCCTGTGAGCTCGATGAAGCGGGGAGAACTAGAGGAGCGGGGTTCGTTACACAGATTATTTGCAGCATTTCATGGAGATTATTGTTTTAGCACATGTGTTTCTTAAAGGCAAATAATCCTCCTTTTGTAAATAATCCCTTTATATTTTATATAATTTTGAATGCAAATTCGACACTTTATACAGCAAATTTAACAGATTTATATCCAATCTTAGCTTCTGTTCATTTACATATTTACCCCAATAGATCAGTTTTGTTGTTCCACTTTTTAAAAGGGTATTTGAATGAACGCAAAACACAAACATACACTCAAATGCCTTTGTTTATTAGTGAGACCCAAATGCCTTCCTTAAGGATTTCCAAACTAATCTTGATTCACAGTTTCTTTTGTTACTCATTTATCGCACAAAAAATGCACTTCGCTTTGATGCCAGCTAGTATTGATTCTTTGAGTGTTTATGTGTGTGTTTTATAGAACGTGCCATTGTTAGAGCTCCATAGAAAACATAACTCTTTTTAATGAGTTGCTGTGAAAAGACAAAGTGGCCTTGGTTCCAAGTGACGATCAATGGGTGTCACTCTAAAGATGTTTTTGCACAGTCAACCAAACTGGAGTCACGGCTCATTTTGGCTGGGAAAGAGGACCAGTAAACAAACTGTTGCTGAACTCCTGGAAGAATTTTGATTGGTATAGATAAGCTCTGGTAGGGTAGTATTACCTTCAGAAATCCAACAGCATTGCAGCTGTAATGAACTTAACGAACAGTAAGTGGTCAAACTTAGGCCACATCCACACTTATACAGTCTATTTTCTGTTGAAAACTCCAATTAAATATATATGTATATATATGTAAGTAGCTGATCTGACCCTTTCTCTCTCTTGTGTCCTTTCTCTCTACATCTCTCTGGTTCTCCTACATGGTTTCTATAAACAGAGGAAGTGTAGATACTGTATGTAAATAATGTATATGAAAAGGCAGTGAGCTTACTTTAACTGTTTGAATAACATTCTCAGCAGTGTGGCCTATGTGAGGCCTAAACTTCATTTAAATACAACATTTCCTCAATGCTATGCCCTCTTTCCCACTGTGGCACCACCTACCATGACTGTGGTAACCCTAGTGAGTCATCCACAGATACCATTCACATGTTGTTAGAAAGTAGTTGGCTTTTCCAATGTTGCCCTCTGGAATGTAAATACGTGACATACTCTGTAACTAAGAAACTCTCAGGGGGGTTTTAGCACAGCGAAGTCATCAACAGATACCATTATGCAGTGATATACCTATATTTGTGTTTGAAAGAGTAGGGATGGCTCAGCATAGTCAACTAGTGAGTTTTAAGTATTTAGTCTTTAAGAATAAAATAAATGGGTTGAATTTAGACAGGCAACTTCTTTTGAGAAGGTTTTTGCATTCTGACAGAGTGCTGTGTCCTATCATGCTAACAGTAACTGTTGGATTGTCAGCTCTCTAAACCATCTTCGAGAAGTTGTGTCTCTAAATTCATCGATTTTGTAACATATCCACTGTGATCAACAATACATTTCAAGACAATTACTGTCAGACTTCAAATATTTAGTAATTGTTGGTTAATGTTCCTGTGCAGATGACCTTTTAGCCATCATTTTGCATCTGGCTGTTTGTCAGTGTCTCAAAACCATGAATTTTGTCAAATGAAGATAAGTCGAGTTAAAAATAGTTGAACATTTAAAACACAGTTTTTCTTCTTTGGAACACAAAAAGATAAGAGTGTTTACCATTCAATTTAAGTATGTGGGAAAAGGTACAGTACAATGAATGTGAATTGAGACTGAAGTTGACTGTTCACTTAGTAACAACGTTTTGCGCATCCCTAGTGTTTTGGGTCTCGTCCCGCTGCCTACCCTTCCAAGGCCTCCAACCCCAATTTCCACATTATTCATCTTAAAGAGAGTAATGGATTTCTATTCCCCAATGTCTCCATTTTTATATTGGTCAGATCTCTTTCTTTTCTACCCCTTGGTCTTTACTATTGGACAGTATTGGTTGATTTAAATTCACTGATTTTTCTTTGCCATTGACAGAGGGCCTTTAGCCTCTGCCTCAAGCTGAGAGGCGCCACACTCCTTGGCTCAGTCTCCATCACAGAGGGCCTGGAGAAACCACTCCTCCCGACTGTATTTTCTCATCAAACCCCTTGTACAACTGCACATCTAGGGGTACTGACTTTGGCCATTTCTACTGGCTTTGGTCATTTATTTCTACTGTTGTTCGTTCAATTTGCATTGGGAGCAGTTGAGCTCCAGGCTTCACTGTCTGTGATTGAAGCCAGAGAGAGGGAGTCTCCCCAGCTTGAGACAGTGGCTAAAGACCCTGGGTGAACGGCAGTGCAAAAGCCCTGAAAAATTACAAAAGTCAATTTACATTTGTATGAGGAAACATTTAGGAAGCATCTTCATTGTAAGTAAAAGTTTATTTCCATTGCAACATTTCAAATTGTAATGTTCTTTTCAAATTGTTTATAAAATGCACACAAAATGTGTGTTTTGAAACACTTTTACATTTGGTTTACATAGTTTCTACAAGTGGTTTATTGGTGCCTCCAATTGGCCTTTTTTTTAAAGTACACTTAAATAAATCATTTTGGAACAAAGCGCTTTGATCAGATCGACTTCAAAATTGTGTCAGATCTTCATCAGGCATGTGGCTTTATATCAGATGTGGGTTTGGAGCACTGTGCACAGTCTTGCATATTTATAAATAAAAAAGTATTTTATAAATAATTTTTGCGGTCACTAATCAAAATATATGAATAGCTCTAACTATTTTTTTTATACTAAAATTATATATTTTTACTCTTGAATAGCATATGTCTAAGTGTCTACTTTCAAATGAGCCTAAGTTTGTGTTTCTAGGCCAACAGGTCCATGAACTGGAAGAGTTTTACCTTGAGAATGTCGTTTTAAAGCTCATGCACAAAAAGAGGCCAGATGATAAGGGTTAACAGTGCAGAACTTTTCACTTGCTAGCACACGTGTGTATTTTTATTTATAACAGAAATAATTTCGATAAATAAATCCTTTAGTCCTAGGCTTACCAAGGACATGTGAGTCTTGAAATGATGTTGACCACTGGTTGGTAACAATGACGATCTATAAATTAGTTACTATCGTAATCTATTTGGCCAGAATATCCTGCAGTTAAAAATGTTTACAACGTTTGACCTTATCAGACTAGCAATCATTGTGTTTAATGTTAACAAATGTTGCCAAATTTTATAATGTCATTTACTTAAAAATATTAATGTTTCCAATAAGTCAAAACAACAGCATAAGATATGGCAATTACCTGCTCAGATGACTTGTTTTCAGGTATCCGTCTTTTCCTTTCTTTCATTATTTATTGTCCATTCATTTTGATAAGATGTCCTGTATCCTTGTGTACACCAGTGCCTCAAACCACATTCATCTGTGCAGAGGAGCAGAGCCGAAGCACAACCAAAACTAGGTTCTTCCGCAAGATGTATGCTGTTTTATTTTTTAACCGCTAGAGGGCCAAAAGTTACACAGTGTAGCTTTAATATTTATTCACCTCCTTTCATTGACTGTTTACACTCACCTAAAGGATTATTAGGAACACCTGTTCAATTTCTCATTAATGCAATTATCTAATCAACCAATCACATGGCAGTTGCTTCAATGCATTTAGGGGTGTGGTCCTGGTCAAGACAATCTCTTTACTCCAAACTGAATGTCAGAATGGGAAAGAAAGGTGATTTAAGCAATTTTGAGCGTGGCATGGTTGTTGGTGCCAGACGGGCCGGTCTGAGTATTTCACAATCTGCTCAGTTACTGGGATTTTCACGCACAACCATTTCTAGGGTTTACAAAGAATGGTGTGAAAAGGGAAAAACATCCAGTATGCGGTAGTCCTGTGGGCAAAAATGCCTTGTTGATGCTAGCGGTCAGAGGAGAATGGGCCGACTGATTCAAGCTGATAGAAGAGCAACTTTGCCTGAAATAACCCCTCGTTACTACCGAGGTATGCAGCAAAGCATTTGTGAAGCCACAACATGCACAACCTTGAGGCGGATGGGCTACAACAGCAGAAGACCCCACCTGGTACCACTCATCTCCACTACAAATAGGAAAAAGAGGCTACAATTTGAAAGAGCTCACCAAAATTGGACAGTTGAAGACTGGAAAAATGTTGCCTGGTCTGATGAGTCTCTTCTGTTGAGACATTCAGATGGTAGAGTCAGAATTTGGCATAAACAGAATGAGAACATGGATCCATCATGACTTGTTACCACTGTGCAGGCTGGTGGTGGTGGTGTAATAGTGTGGGGGATGTTTTCTTGGCACACTTTAGGCCCCTTAGTGCCAATTGGGCATCGTTTAAATGCCACGGCCTACCTGAGCATTGTTTCTGACCATGTCCATCCCTTTATGGCCACCATGTACCCATCCTCTGATGGCTACTTCCAGCAGGATAATGCACCATGTCACAAAGCTTGAATCATTTCAAATTGGTTTCTTGAACATGACAATGAGTTCACTGTACTAAAATGGCCCCCACAGTCACCAGATCTCAACCCAATAGAGCATCTTTGGGATGTGGTGGAACGGGAGCTTCGTGCCCTGGATGTGCATCCCACAAATCTCCATCAACTGCAAGATGCTATCCTATCAATATGGGCCAACATTTCTAAAGAACGCTTTCAGCACCTTGTTGAATCAATGCCACGTAGAATTAAGGCAGTTCTGAAGGCGAAAGGGGGTCAAACACAGTATTAGTATGGTGTTCCTAATAATCCTTTAGGTGAGTGTATATATATATATATAGATAGATATATATATATATATATATATATATATATATATATATATATATATATATAAAACTTAACTTCAGTGGAGTTTCAAGCTCTTTTTGAAAGTGCCAGTAATACTTGGCTACATACACAAGAATTGTGAACATATAATACCTCCCTAACTTTAAGTCTGTTGTTAAAATGTCATAATGGTTATCAAGTGTCACCAGAAAGACATTCAGAATGTCTTGTACTTGGTTGTGTTGGATGCTGGCTTTTACCTGTAAAAGTTGCTGCAACAATGCCAGGAAGTGGTGGGTGGTTGCCAGGGCATAGCTATGCAGTTGCTAAGGTGTTTTGAGAGGTTTTATCACATTGCTATGCAGTTCTTATGTTGTCCTGGGTTGTTGCTTACTGGCCAAAGTCAAAAGAGCCCACCTCTAATTCTGTTATTATAGTCCTTAGAAGTGCCTCGATTCCTGCTTAATTGTAAGTCTATTGCATTTTTTCACCAATTTTTCACCATCCAGGCTAGAACCGCAAGTCTGATCAGTAATAGCAAATCTTTCCTCAACAACTTGCACAATTTGAGGTGTGATTCATGTGCATAACAAACGTTGAGGACAAGTTAATGCCGATACATACTTCCTAGGAAATCGAAGAACGATTGGGTGTGACATCATTTAGTACAACATCTGTCCAAAATGATAGTTTTTGTGTTTGTTTCGGTGGTTTCTAACAGCTCGCCAAGGCAAACTTTTAGGAAAACTTCTTACCGGCTACTAAACACATTACTGCCATTGTTCCACTTCATCGGTAGGTGTGACCTGGAGCTCCACCTTCTTTGAGACCTACAACTATTTCATGTTCAGTCAGATTAATCAACATGAACATACCGGCGTGTAGAGTTATTAGCGAGCTGATGCAAATTTACCTACATCTGTAAGATTGTTCACATAGAGACATATTCCAAGAATATGTCATGCGATTTTTTTTGTTTTTGTTTAATTAGTCTATCAAAGCAATACAATCTTCTCAACAGTGGGGATTTCTTTAAGACTGCAAGGGAAGCTCAGCTTCCCCTATAATGTCAAAAAAATAATGGTCAAATATGTACTATTGTGTAATCAATTTATTGACTAAAAATGCATTAGAACACGTTCATCTCGAAGACGAGTTCGTTCAGAATCAGCTACATTACATATAGCAGGTCGGCTGACTCGATTTACTTCTCATACATTCCCGTAGCGTCAGTGCATTTCCCTGTTGAAGCCGAGCGTCCATTGACTTCAATGGGGCTGCTCTGAACAGTTTTTTCAGTGCTCGAAAATAGACGGTCATTGGATAAATGCTGCGATTATGTCCCGCCCACGGATGCTCAGCGTCTCTGGGGGTGAATGAGGAGTGGGCTGGCCCGGACTCGGGCTTCCGCGTGATGATTGGAGGATCTGTCGAAAGACTGCATCTCCTTTTGATTGACAGCGAATCTGTACTATAAGAAGTCACTGAAGCTATTTCAAGCTCAGTCCCATCGCGGATTTCTCAAGTGTAGTCGAAAGACAAACTGCTGCAACCTATTTCTTTATATTTGTTTGGCGAAATTGCTAGTCAATTTGCATAATACATTTCACACAATTATACACCACATTCCTTGTTTCAGTTTTACCAAGTTTAATATATTTTGTTTTAGAGCGTTCGTTCGTTCGTTCGTTCGTTCATTCTTTCATTCATACAGTAGGCTAGGCTAGCGTCGTACGGGTGAAACTGCGCACGATGGCAGACGGCGCTAATATTGTCGACCTGATTTTGGCGAAGCCATTTGAAAGTCTTCCTTACGAGGAAAAAATTCGAATTAAACAGCAGGGCAGATCAACACCTAAGATTGATTTAGTGCAAAAAATAGGGTAAATAAGTTTATAATGTAGGCCGAAAATGAGCTTCCCCTCTTTGAAAGACCAGCAGCCGCCACTGCTTCTCAAATACTTTTAACTGCCTATTCACTCTTTTGTTTTGTATGCTGCTTCACTCATGTGCTGTCTGCAGCCGATAGCCATTTGCACATCTGCTCAACGTAAGTTATGCCTATCATCATTCTTATTTACACTCTTTTATACACCCAGTTTTTTAGTAGTATCAGTTTCATCATCAACTGAGTGTAACTAGTGCATATTATGGCTGTGTATACCATGTTAACACATTATGAATTGATGAATTCAGAATGTAAACATTACAAATTACAAATCTACTGTATAAATATTACTTTAAATCATCATTTAGTAGTTAAAACAGATTCTTTTACAGATCTCTACTCACAGAATTAGGCATTAAATCATTGATAACACATTTAAATGTCATATTAGTTGATGTTTTACATGTAGTCTTGTGTGTCTTCATATTTAAATGCTACTCCAAACGCCTCCCCCAGCTGTGTGGTCTGAATGTTTGCCAACAGAATGTTGTTGCTCAGCTGTTTCAAACTTCTTTTTACCTATGAACGAAGAAAGAAGAACTTCTCCGTAAGCATGCTGGGGCCTTTACGTGCCAGAGCTTAATTCTTATTGCTAGGGGTTTGTTAGTATACCATATACTGATAGTGTACCTTAGCAAAAACCACTATTAAAAATAGCAAGAAGGAACATGACAAAGTACTTACGTCGCAGGGTTGATGTGAACTGAAAGATTGACTGCCCTCCACCACCCAGTTTCAATCTCCACCACCCAGTTTCAACTACGTTTTACATTAGTCTCATTCAACAAGAATTCATGCGATTAATGTAAGATTTTGCAGGCTTGTGTGCAATTTCACAAGCATGTAAACACATCTGTGGAGTCTTAATTTTGCAAGGCAAGAAAATAATCCAAAATGAAAAACATTTAAACAGCAGCTGCGTATCATAAATACAATTTCACGAGCTGCTTTAAGCTAATAAACAACTATACCAGGTATTTAACATTAATTATAAAGACCTGCTACAAAGACCAGCTTAACCAGCATACAATTCTCATGATGGTCTAGGATGGTTTATTCTGGTTTGGTGCTGGTCTAGCTGATGGACCAGCATAGCCATGATTTTCAACAGCAAAAAGGTGGAATCTGGGGATGCTGATTAGCCAGCATGGGCTTTCTGATGGAAAGTATTTAAAAGCCTGGGGCAGACACCAGCACACCTGCATCCCATGCTGGAGGGCCAGCTCCCAAAACATAAGCTGGTGACCAGCAGTGCTGGTCTTTTCAGAAGGGAGCTACTTCATAATGTTTGCTAAACATGCAGAATCCTGGAATTGATTCCTTTCTAGAAAGCAGGCTGTGCTTTATACTTTGGTGTTTTGGGTCAGGACTGTAACACACTGTTGCTGTTTTTATGAGTTGCAAAATGATCTCTGTTCAGATGACAGGTCTGCGCCTACAGCAGGGAGTGATGTGGACATGTTGTAGCAGAATTAAAATATTTCGCAAGCGCTGTTCCAGCTTGCTGGGTGAGCCCATGTGGGTGTGATTTTGGTTTGTATTGTCAACAGCTTAACCCACGGTTAGAGGTGCAGTTATGAGGTGTCTTTTTTTTTTTTTTTTGACTAAAGGAATATTGATGGTTTAATACAAGTTAAGCTCAGTCGACAGTACTATGGAAGTGAATCTGTAAACATTAAACTACTCACTGTTTCAAAAGTATAGCCACAAGTTGTAAACAATATGCAGATAAAGATGATTTTAGTGTGATAAAATCACTTACTAACCTTTTCTGTGGAAAGTTATATCCAATTTTACAACTTCGTTGCCATAACAGCATACCACTATCCCTAAAACTTTAACTTTACATCTCAAATATACACTGGTTTTAACAGAAGAATTAATGTAAGTGCTTTTATAAACTTATAAAAGTTTCAAATTTCTGCCTTTAAACCCTCCAAAAATGGTCTCCATTCAGTTCCTTTGTAAGTACTGTAACCTCAATATATATATAGTTTTTAAGAAATTAGAATACATGTTTTTTTTTTTTTGTGGTTATCAACATTATTCCACAAATGCTGTCTATTGAGCTTGACTTATAAAGAACCTGGAATTTTTCTTTAAGAAAAGCTTATTAACTGATGACCTCTGTCTAAAACCTCTCTAACTGCTTACATTGGTGACATTTCAGTTGATTGAATACACCCATGCAGGATTAGTGAGGAAATTAATTGTTGTTATCCTTTGTGAAGTCATTACCTATCATGAAGATGAATGCTTTGTTGTGCCTCTCAACATAAAACAGTACCACCGCTCCCTATAAGCAGAGTACACACTCTGCGTAGGGCACCAACTCCCTAGGGGGGCACCGTCTTACCCGTGGAGGGCACCAGAAAGTCCAACAGCTGCCCTTATTTGCACGTTATACGTTATTCGTATAACGTTATACACGTTATACGGGGTGGCTGTGGCTCAGTTGTTAGAGCGGGTTGGCCACTAATCACAGGGTTAGCGGTTAGATTCCCGGCCCACACGACTCCACATGCCAAAGTGTCCTTGGGCAAGACACTGAACCCCAAATTGCTCCCAATGGCAGGCTAGCGCCTTGCATTGCAGCTCTGCCGTCATCGGTGTGTGTGTGTGTGTGTGTGTGTGTGTGTGTGTGTGTGTGTGTGTGTGTGTGTGTGTGTGTGTGTGAATGAATGGGTGAATGAGTCACAATGTAAAACGCTTTGAAAACCACTAAGGTTAAAAAAAGTGCTATATAAGTGCAGACCATTTACTATTGACCATTATTCAAGGACCCGAAGAAAGTTGCAGAACACAGATGATCGCTTCGTGCTCATATCAGGCGAAATAATACAGAGTGCCTTTTATAGTTTTTGCTATGTATAGATGAATTGTAATTTTTTGTTAAAATACTGTCTGTAGCCCCAGCTGAATATGCAAAAACATATATAGGTAAGCCATTTGTTGGTTGATTCTCCTAAAAAGTGGCCCCAGAACATAACTGTTTGTTATAGATGTTTGCTATAGTTGCTGTATTGTTTCATTGCTATGCACTTTCATTTTTCAATCTGTACTCAATGTCATTGTGTGGTTTAGTGGTCTGGCACAGTGCTTCTTTTTATCGAGACACAAGAACATAATGGCTTAGGTATTTGAAACTGAGCTCTGTATTTGCAGTAGTAACTTTGCATGTTTATATGGCAAATAATAGTCTAATGGCAGACATAAATGCCAAAAATCATGTGAATCATTGCTTGCTCTTCACAAACCCTTATGAACCTGCTGGACTTTGTTATCTGTTGTTTTTACCCATGTGACAATGATGCAATTGTGATTTAATTACTGTTTAGGCACTAGATTCTGTTTTTAATGTTATTAGTTAGTAGATGATTTCAGAGTAAATTGACATATCTGACTAACAATAAAATACAAATCGAAAAAACATAGTGAAAGACAATTATACAACACACTAGTGAACAATTCTTTTGCATTGAAATAGACATTCCAGTTTTCAGAAAGCTCAGTGTTTATGGACAGACTCATTGAAATTCTTGTATATTCATATGATCTGACACACATAGAAGAATGCATGTTTTTTTTCTTTCGTGTGAATGGCCTTGACCTATACTGTTTTAATGCCACTAATTAAGCATTTGTCTGCACTAATAACTAACATAAAATGAATTTTTGTTTGTTTGGCTGATAAGGAGGCTGGCAGCTATTGGATTATGGGATATGTAAACAGAGCCTCTTGACACCGCTTTTAATCATGAACTGATGAGTTTGTGTGTTAGATGGCAGTTTGTTTGTGTGTATGGATAATATTAGGTCATATAAATAATGATGACACTGTGAGTTATTGCAGCACTTTTGTCTATTCTGCATGCAAGTCTCACTAGAGCGTCTGTGATTACCATGTTGCTTCCAAGAAAGTCTTGCATCATAGTTCTAGTTTGTAGCATAAAAGTAACAAGAAGCAGATTTAATTTGAAGACAGTAATGTTGTGCGTTCTTCTTGACCCTATAATGACCTGCCTGATGTGAATGCATACGCAAAAGGGTTTGACATTATTGATGTGTTTGGGCTCCTGTGTATCTGGAGAGGGGTCTGAGAATTTACCCTTCTCTCCAGATGTTTTTGCCACCCATTTAAGCTTTAATGTTATTTGAGGAATGACCTCAAGGCTACACCCATTTAGCAGTCACTACCCCCGAATTCCTCTTCCGGAGTTAACCAATGGAAGTTACTCATTTACACCAGGAACTGATTTCTTTACCAGATTGTTGTTGTATTATACGCTCTCTTTCAGTAATTAATGTGGCTGTCACTCAGCCATATATTATAACAATTTGTATTTGAATTATATATATATATTAGGGCTGTCGATTTAACATGTTAATTCAGTGCGATTAATTTATAAATAATAACGCGCTAAAAATTTTTACTCAATTAATCGCAATGCCCCCAGACCATAATAAGAAAGATTCCTGAGAAATGCAAGCTTGTAATACCACCTGTTTACTCCAGAGGGCAGTAAGTGAAACTTCAGCTGTGTGGTAACGCACAGTTTATACAGTGATGAAAACCCTTCAGTAGGCAGACCAACAGAAACATGCGTTATGTTCTTGCGTTCAAAACACTTGATGGAGCGCAAATTAGAACTAGGGGATCTCAAGATGTGTTCTAAGTATTAAACTATATATAACTTGACACAGTGACCTAAAAATTTTATGTTTATTATGCAACGCACCCGAGATGCTACACAAGCATATCTGACGCAGGTGTACATTGACGGGTCCTTAAACAAGCCCTCATAATAAATCTCCAACTGATTGACAAATTCACTTGTGAAATGGATTGCTGTGAACTGTGTGCCAATGATTGACTTATGATCAATAATATGGTAGTAAACAATACATTGTATTCTAAAGCCGCTTTTTGTATTGTCTTATCAATGATTAACTCTTCTGCTACAAGAATGTAATGCATTTTAATTATCTGAATATTTTTATATTTAAAGATAATTATGTATAATGATTTCATCGTTATATATTGAATTATTGTTATATCGTTATATGAGGGGATTTCTCAGCAAATGTAAATTTTAAATGCGATTAATCACAATTAATTAATCGGGAAACCATGTTATTAATTCGATTCCAAATTTACTCGATTGATAGCCCTAATATATATATATATATATATATATATATATATATATATATATATATATATATAATACATGGCTCGACAATAAGGAATGCCTGATGGCCGTGTGTGAGAAAGATTCGGGCCAGTTGCTTGCCCGATCGTGCCAGTGCTGCATTTATAACATTAGTGCAAGCAAACAACATGCGAGAGAGCACAAAAATTACACGGAGCGAACAAAGTCTTCTAACCGATGAGCGAGAGCGAATATATTTATCTCGCAAAGATGCGCAAATGCATAAATATACTGGACACGCCAAGGCACAGTTGCGTTCACGCACAAGATCGTGCAGACACCGAGCACACTCTCCTAGCATTGTCCTCGCTCTTTTCCAAGTGTCTTAGCAGCAGCTATTACCAATGTGTAGAAAACAGCAGGAAAAAAAATGACTTGATAAATTTCATAGTGGGATTTAACGTTTTGTGCAACATTTTAAGTATCCCTGCACATTCTCACAGTGCATGAAATCCCCTTATTTTTCTTTTTTACATGTTGATGAAAATTACTAATCCACACATTGGAACGCTTGAAATCAACAGTTTCTTTCTATAGGACTAAAAATGAATGTCTCTCCGTGCATGTCTCACCATCATATCTCTTCGTGCAGTGTAGACTGTTTAACGTGCATGCGCTCTCGTAAAGGGACAGATCATTATTTTTATTCCCACTGAAACAACAAACACATTTTCTCCCATTAATTTGCCTTTAGAAATGAAGCGTCGAATGAGACGTAATAAACTTGTTAAACCCGTTATGTACACATGTCTGGAAATCATGAGCTATCCAAAATGTAAGTATACATTTAATTAGGTAATTGTTTCAAAACGTAAACATTAATTTGACATGATAATGCTGTTTGATATGAAAAGCAGCAAGATCATTATGGCTATTAGGCTGTTATTATCAGAGCTGTTCAGCTGCAGGGTGAAGATGAATACTTGAAACAGTCTACTTCATATCATCCTCATAAAACATCTGTTAATTGTCTCATTTCTGGACCACAATACATGTAATACATTACAGGTATTTTTTATTTTGTTCTTTGTATGTTCTTTGTCATGTATATACACATTGTTAATTCACATATTAGGCCTAATATCCCCCTAATGCATATTACACATCACAACTGTCTGTTCTCTCAGCCAATAATCAAATCTTTAACTCAGTGAATAAACTTTGATCCTTCTTGTGAAAACACTACACATGGGCAAAAGTTGCATGACAGCATGACTAAACGGGTAACCGAAAGCCCATCATCTCTTGTCCATCATGTTAAATGGCAGGACAGCTGATTTAAATATGATGTATTTATGGATTTATATCTGTAAAATGCATATATGGGATTACATAAGGCATAAATCATATCTTGCAAATTATAAATGTGATTCAGTTTAAAAAATTATAATTTTTTTTAAATACCAATAAAAGGATTGGACAAAACAACTGGGTCAGAGAACAAAACAAACAGTTTCAACGAACCAACAAGACGTCGCGACTTAAACACAGAGAATGCTGAAACAATTGCGATGAACATGAGACACGAAGGAAAATATATAGGGAGAGTAATCTGACTAAAATTCTGGATGAACCACCGGTAAAAATGGGCAAACCCCCGAAACCATTGGACCACTTGACGAGAATCTGGGGTTGGTCAATCAGCAACTGCTTTTACCTTGGCAGAATCCATTTGGATGCCGTCAGGCAAGAGAACAAACCCAGGAACTGAACCAACCGAGTGTGAAACCTCACATTTCTCCACCTTGACGAACAGGCAATTCTCTAGCAGTCGCTGAAGCACTCTTCTGACTTGCTGAACATGGTCCTGACTATTCTAGGAGAAGATCAGAATGTCATAAAGATAGACAAAAACAAACCTGTTAACCATGTCTCTGAGCACATCATGAGTGCCTGGAAGACTGCCAGGGTGTTGGAAAGGCTGAAGGTCCTCCACTCATCCCCCTCTCTGATCCGGACTAGGTGGTAAGTATTGTGGAGGTCCAACTACTTAAAGACTGTCGCTCCCTGCAAGAGTTCAAAGGCCAAGGACATCAACAACAACTTGATTCTTGACCGTGATGTCATTCAGTCAGCGTCTTTACTTGCTGAGCTACCCAGGCCCCCATGTTTTAGCTTCTTAAAAGTAGCCGTCCTTTGTCTAGATTATAGCTCTGCACACTCGTGGTGATCTCTCAACTAACTTCATGAGGTGCATCCTGAGATTTTTTAAATGGTTTTGAAAAGAATCCACATATATGCTGACCATTTGTTGGCTGCTTTTCTGATCTATACCGTCAAACACGTCATAGTTGTGTTTGTCTACAAACGAAATTTAAAGTAAGTGCGCATCAGCCTTTACTCAAAACGTTTTAAGACCGTGAAGAAATATAAATTCAGTCAAGTGTATTTCTCAGTTTTTGACTGGTAGTGTATGAGCAGCAACAGTTGGCATACAACACTAATTATCCACGCTTTGTAAGATCACGCTTTGGGACTGGTGCCAACAGTATAATTTCTGTAAGCTTATCTTTCATGCATAGCTGCACAGATCCCAGAAGACTAATACTGTTTAAACGCATAAGGTTAGTATGCTGAGAAGCAATGCTCTTATATTCTAATATTGGCTTCTTGTCATAAATAGCGATTGTTCACGCTTTTCTGCACTCTTGTCGATAGTTTCCCCCTGGTCAGGATTCTGTTTTTTCATCAAATTAAATAATTTGTTATTGTGTCAAGCTAAGCACATTGTATAGCTGTGAGCCGAATTTTCATCACTCTTAATAGCCCAGTGGAGTATTTTTCATTCTTTTCATATCTGTAATATTTAGTGAATACAAGAATTTTTCGTACAGGCAAAACCACTTTACCTTGTCTTGGATAACAAAACTCCCTTACTGAGTGTTAGTTGAACTAATGACCTAATTCAACAAGAACATGATGAAAATACTCTGCATAATGTTATGTTTACTCACTAGACATTGTGTGTGCACACCCATGATCAAATAGGATAAGGTCAACTATGAGCATTTCTATGGGTGACTGCCAAATCTCTCACTTTGGTGCTAATGAAACTAAAGTATTCAGACAGGGCTGAGAGATGTTTAGTGTTCCAGGGTGTCCAAATAGTTTTACATTTAAAGGAAAAGTTCACCTGAAAATGTTTATTCTTTCATCATTTACTCACCTTCATGCCATTCCAGATGTGTATGACTTTCTTTCTTCTGCAGAACACAAACAAAGGTTTTTAGAAAATATCTCGGCTCTCTAGGTTCAAACAATGCAAGTGAATGGTGACAAGCTCCAAAAAGCACATAAAGGCAACATAAAAGTAATCCATATGAATCCAGTAGTTCAATCCATGTCTTCAGGAGTGATATGACAGGTGTGGGTGAGGAACAGATCAATATTTAAGTCCTTTTTTACTATAAACCTCCACCTTTCACATGCCCCAACCAGTAGGTAGCAATATGCATGAAGAATGGGAAGAATGTGAAAGTGAAGATTGATAGTTTCTCACCCACACTTAATGTCTCTCTTCTGAAGACATGGATTTATCCACTGGAGTCTTGCGGATTACATTTATGCTGCCTTTATGTGCTTTTTGGAGATTAAAAATGTTGGTCACATTCACTTTCATTGTATGGACCTACAGAGCTGAGATATTCTTCTAAAGAATTTTCATTTTTGGGTACACTATCCCTTTAAAAGCAGGTGGACTCATTGATGGGTGTTTCATCAATTATGGGTGCTTTTGGCCCTGTGGTCACACCCCTAAACACACTTCCTCACTTGTCTATTTATCTACTAACAATGTCCACCAATGGATATACATGCATCATAGAAGAATCTTAATTTTTTTTTAAACACCCATTTATACTGTACTAGTAAGAGTTTTTTGAGTAGTGAGCTGTTATACCTATGAATTAAATTCCTTAAAAAATCCACCACATTCAAACACTTTGCTTTTACGTTTCAGTCTGCTAGTTTTGCTGTTTTAATGAGAAGCATAAAAAAAAGGGAAAGAAAACAACCTGTTAACGCTTCAGATGCTCTTTACTTGTTTCTCCTGGTTGAATTCCCTGAAGGGAGGGAGGGAGTATCCAGTTATGTGCTTACCTGTTCCCTAAACCCTCACTGGAGCTGTGAAGCAGTGGAGAGTGTGTTAATTGATGTCAGCTCTGCTGTGTGGTGCTGCTGTGGGATGTTGGAGAAGAACTGTCACTGATAGGAGAGAGAGAAGAACAGGAGAGTGCAACATGTTTTTTTTTATTAGAAGAGGACAGATATCTTTGGGCTGCTGCTTATGGTCATATTAAAAAAATTTGTACTCTTGCACTGTTTTTCTTTGCTCTCATTTCTAAGTTCTTCACTTGTGCTTCCAAATGTTCCAAGTAGAGTTTCAGTTAGAACAGGGCTGTGTTAAAAATGTCAATTGGGCCACTAGTTCTAGATTGACTGCTCTACTCTATCCAAATAAATCATGGTGTGGAGTTACCGTCACTCTAGTGCGACTCTGGCAGTGTCTCGTTTTGAAGAGTGTGGCTAGGTAGGACGCATACTTTGTAGGCAGCAGTATAATGAGCGTCCGTAACTTTGAATTAGCTTTGTTCAAATGAGATAGCCTGGAGCACATAGCCTTTGAAACGAGACACAGCTTTCGGCTTACTGCTCACATGTTAACAGGTGAAGATCGTTAAAACGGTGGGAAATATGTTACTGCTATTTTGCAATTCAGATTATTTTGCTTTTATTTTTCAGTTTTTTTTGCAATATTTTTTTAAATGTATTTTTAATTTTATGATTCACGCTTATTATTTATTCGTTTTTGATACACGACCACAATACATTTGGCGAAATTTTGACACCATATCTTAGATGCTTAATTCAGTATATTATAGTATGTGGTTCTTTTCTAAAGGTTTAAAGAGCTAAGTCCTGTCACAAAGACAGGTGTAGTTTCTCAGGACACCTACATGGTATTAAAAAAACAAACAACAATAACAAAAACACGTACATCAGATAGATCTTTGCAACAAGTGTGCTATTAGGTATACTATACTATAATGTACTATACTATACTATACTATACTATACTATACTATACTATACTGTACTAATATTATATTATACTATATAGTAGTCTTTGGAGTAGGAACTCATTGAGAATTGGGGAGATATTCAGTTTTCCATAAAGGGGCAATAATTGACCCTGGATTAAATTCTTAGGGGCATTTTTTTGACATTGTATGTGTGTCTTTTAATTCATACTGTGTTATCCTGTTTGCTTTTATGTTTTATGTGTAATGCATCACTATTTACACATATAGTGCCATTTGCAAGGTTTGGTCAGACATTTAATCTGACCTTAGGTTATGTCTTCCATGTAGCACACTAAATAAAACAAATACTTTTATTAAGTCTAAATAAAAACTTTTGTACAGGTTTTTTTACAACTTTTGTAGCCCCAATGCATTGTCCAAGCATACATTCTTATTTAAGTGCAAAGGCTTATGGGTATTTCAACATTGTAACCCACATTGCAGTGCTATACTGTTATTTTACTGTGTACTGTTTTTTATTTTTTTCATACAAAATATACTGTTCAATCCTGGCAATATTTTACATTAATATGTACATTGCTTCAGTGGTTGATTTATACCTTTATTTTTTAATTGACTTCTCATTAGACAGACAAGTGAAGGCTGAGTTTGGGCAGAAACACCATGAACACTAACTGTGTGCCACAAACTTAAATTTTCATGGGGGATTTTAAAATACATGGTTCAAAATGTCACTAGCTTTCACCAAGATGATATCATAATTATGAATGTTAATTTACCTCTAATACACTGCAAACAACAGCTATTTACCATATAGTCACTTCACTGTGAGCCTGCTTTTGATATCCCAGAATGCAAAATAGTACAATACAAAGTATAGTATAGTAAAGGATGGTAAAGTATAGTACAGTGCAATATACAGTAGTATAGTATAGTAAAGTGCAGTGTTGTATAGTACAGTAAAGTACAATATAGTATAGTGTAGTACAATACAAAGTATAGTAAAGTAAAGGACGGTAAAGTATAGTACAGTGCAATATACAGTAGTATAGTATAGAATAGTGTAGTATAGTGTAATATAGTAGGCTATGCTATGAAGT
Organism: Xyrauchen texanus; assembly: GCF_025860055.1. Lineage (NCBI taxonomy): Eukaryota > Metazoa > Chordata > Actinopteri > Cypriniformes > Catostomidae > Xyrauchen > Xyrauchen texanus. Next base: position 9,903,161 of record NC_068317.1, read on the forward strand.
TAGTGTGTTCATCGTTAGTAGCTGTATTAGCAGTATGGTAGTCTCAAACTAGATTTTATTTCACACATGAATCAAACTTAACATGTCTCTACAAAGCTGTAACCCACATTCAGAGTAGTGAGGCAGCTCAATATACCACTGTGATGCGTACAGTACAAAGATGATGATTAAGCACTAATAATTTATAATGTGATGTAATTTCCCGCTTTGCAGTCTGAGTGGATTACAGCTGTGGATCTTTAGAGTTGAGTCAATCCAGTGCAATAAATCAGGACTCGTGTGTGTATGAAGAGTCCATTCACTGTCCTCTGCCTAGTGTTTGATGCATTTACCAAAAAGCACTGTTGCAATATTTCTTCATGAATCAGTGTGCTGCTAAGGACATCCTTCCTTTTCTTTTGTTAGAAAGAAACCAAAATCCTCCCTTTTGTCTTGCTCCCATTCAGCGCTTAAGAGAGAGTTATTACCTTGACAAAACAGGTTTTATTATTTTGCCTGTACTCTACATATTCTCTTGGGTCAAATAGTGAGAATGTAACATGCAGAAATTATTATGGCTCCCTGCCTATGTCATAAGCCTTAAAGGAGCAGTACTATGGGTCGTGAACCAAAAATGAGTTGCTCATCTGATTTGGTTGTGCACAGCAGGAAAACCAATGCTTTATGCAAATAATAAAACAGGAAAATTAATAAATAATTTTTTTATTTGCTAGGGAATTCAAAGGTGTTATTGGACTAATACTGATGTTGATTCAGTAAAAGTAAAATTTTTTTTGGTTTCTAATGCCATTGTAGAAGAAATCGGTCACCCACAAATAATTTCTTTCAGAGCTGAAAGTGTCCAATAATGGGGGGCTACTGGTAAAATGAGTAGTATGAGCTGGTCATGCAAACTCAATATGAGTGCATTCCGAATGTAGGAAAAACAAGCTTTTTTGGACACTTTTAGAACTTGAGTAATTTTTCACATTTGAGTGTACATAACTTTAAACTTATTGGTCAAAAAGACTATTCATTTCTTTAACACAATTTGTTTTTCTTTAAGTGAATGTGTAATTTCTGCATCACTAGTGTCACCGAATAGAATTCCTGAACACGCCCCCTTTTCTCTACTGGTCAGCCAAACATGTAGTCTGCCCTCATATTCATTGTGATTGAGTCACATTGTGGCTGTTTCAGGCCACAGATATAGCATTTTAAAGCCACAGCCAGACTAGACCAGGGGTCGGGAACCTGTGGCTCTTTGTTAAAAATCAAGTGGCTCTCCGGGTGTCTCACCATTCACCAACACGTGATCGGTTAAAACTTTCCTGTTATAATTTTCCAAAAGAAAGTGTGGGTGCGATTGCAAAGCTGGAAGTCAAAGACACTGTTTTGATTTCCTTTCTTCCGAATTTGTCGTACAGCCTACTCCTGGTGAACAAGGTTTGAAATGAACACCTGCCAAATGCTGATTTTTCATGTGGAGTATTTTGCTGATGTACCAACCACTGTGGTAGGCGACCTGTAAGACTTCTCGGAGTGATATGTTACAAGACATTAGACACAAACGTGTTATATTTTGAAGAACAGACAAAAGAAAATGTGCGTCTGATTTGATATGTGTGCTCAGTGAGATCTGCTGTTCACGAGTGCAATGAAAGTGTTTCTCCTAGACACGCACATTCATAGAGTTCTGGGCCTCGTTTCCCAATAACTATTGATCTTAGCTGTTAGGAGCATTTTCTACGAGTGATTTTATGAACATTTCGTTATTTTTTATGTGCACCCAGGGTGTGATATAGCACCCGCAAAATGCGATGAGGCTCAATCCAGTTCACAAGCTCCTCGTCCAAATGTATTTCATGTGTGGGTCAATTTGCTCATCTACCCACAACAGGTGGGTGACCTGTAAGACGTCTCGGTGTGACACGACAATAAATGCTGTTAGTCAAAAAGACGTGCTTGAAGAAACACACTTTATTATATTTTTATGTACAGACAAAAGAAAAGCCATCAATGCTTGTGTCTGATTCACTGTTTATTCAGAGGTTTGCAACTGGACCCTGTCTCTTGAAACAAGTGCATGTAAAGAGTAATCACTCTTTCTCTGTTTCATTCATCTGAAAACTGTTTGCAAGAATAATGTAATCTATGAGAATGCTCCACATGCAGAGCAAGCTCTCTACTAGCGCTTTGAGCGCCTTTGAGCGGATTTCGTCCGCCCCAGTGGAAACGGAGCCTGAGAAAGCCGAACTGCATGTGTTTTAGTGACACGCAGTAAATATCACAAATTCCTCAAAAGCTTATCGTGGATTTTCTTTATCGTGATATATATCGCTATCGTTTTATCGCCCAGCCCTATATACAGGTATCTTTGTATTAAAGAAACAAAGACAAAAGTGATTAAATCATAAAAAAAGACATGTTCACCTTGAACCTAAAATTTTGTTCTGTTTTCTTTTCTTTAGGCGGCATAAACTGTATTATCAAACGCAATACAAACACATTCGATAAGAACACACATTTGACAGCATTTTTGAGAACAAAAGGGAGTTTAGTACACTTATTTATTATGATGATTATTATAATTATATTTACAGTTATTATTGGCTTTAGGTCTTCATTTGTATGCTATTAGTATTTTTTCACCTGTTGCCGGGTACTGAAACGTGCATGATGGCAAATGGAGCTGTTGGAGACGGTAAATGTTTGGATTTGGGGAGGTGGTTTTATATATAATATTTTTTAATCACTTGTTATTTTAATAGCTTTTTTCGTTTTGTTTAAAACGTCTTTTGTTGAAGTTTTTTGTGTTTCAATAAAATAATTACATTTTGAAAGCAAAATCAATAAAGCAAAAATATTCACCATATAATTGGATATTGCGATATTTTAAATGCGATTATCATAAAAATATTTTTTACATATCGCCCAGCCCAAAAGCGAAGTTACATTTTTCATGAACAATTGTAAAAAAGTCATTTTATGGCGACCAGCATAAACACGTGTACTCAATTCCATATTGCAACATGTTACCTATTCATTTTTGCATACTATTTGTTTTATAGTAGTCTATGGGCAATATACAAATTTTAACGCAATCACGTTTTACACAAAACGTGTTCACGTTTTGAAGACCTTTAATGTTGCACTAAACAGCTACACCAATACAGAGGTTGACACTGCAAATCATCACAGGCTTTTGAAATGTCACTGTGTCTTTATTCAGTTTGTTTTAACATCCTGCTCTTTGTAAAGCATGATATACATTTAAATAGCAGTCTAAAGCTAGTCTTATGGGCTAAAGCACATAACTGTTAATCAGAAGGTTGCTGGTTCGATCCCCACAGCCACCACCATTGTGTTCTTGAGCAAGGCACTTAACTCCAGGTTGCTCCGGGGGCATTGTCCCTGTAATAAATGCACTGTAACTCGCTTTGGATAAAAGCATCTGCCAAATGCATAAATGTAAATGTATTTACTGTTTAAGGTCTTTTGCATGAAAGTTCTGTGGTGGTACCATGGTAATGTGATGATGTCAGATGGACATTGCAATTGCATTTCCTATGTCTTACTAGTTATGACCCTGTCATATTGAAAAAGCAATATTAATTACCCCATTTGCTATTTCACTTCCTCTGTGTCCCATATGGAGCCTGCCAAAATTCAAATGGAATAGCAATTGTCTTTGCACTTGCATTTCCGATGCCCTACACAGACACTTGTCAATCAGTTATGTGGGCTTGTTTGTAATTGTAAGTAACGTCAGTCACTATCGACCACATTTTAGAGCACCTGCCACCATGCTGTCGATGGTCAAGAAGGAGATGTGCATTTGTGTACATTATTTACACTTCCAAATGCGATCCAAATGGATCCAAATGCGTGAGAGAGGAACAGCATGTCCGTGAGAGAAACCGTGAACCCTGCAGTTTTTCTCTTTCGGGCCTCATAGATGTGTCAGTGACTGCATTATATCACATTATATCTCAATACATGGATATAAGTATCGATACAATTTCAGGAGAAAAAGTATCACGATATATCGATATTTGATTGTGTTGACACAGCCCTAGTTTGAATGATACATTAGACTAATGAACTTGCAATATAAAGTTTTTATAAGTATTTATTTATTGATATTTTATACATCAGATATTTTTGCTTCGGCTGATCCATGTTTACCTAGTCATGTCAGTAGCATTGGAGACCCAGGTTCGGATTGTGTAGAGCAATCAGTGATGAGCTTGATTCATAGCTTGCATTTTTCTCTCTAGCATTACATTTATACTCCACTGATAGTTAGGTTTAGGTTTGGGGTTTGGGTTGGGGGTACAGTTTATAAAAAATGCATTCCTCTAACTTTTGACACCTCCATTTTGGCCACTGGGGGTAGTGTTTAAAATTTCGGTAAGCATAGACCGATTTCAGTTTAAGAAAAGTCAACCTAGAGTTTCCGATTTTACTGTGAGATCAGTGTGGACCTATTCCTTCTTAATAGCACCCAACTGAACACACACACACACACACACACACACACACACACACACACACACACACTCTACTGTGCCAACCTACATCAATGATAACTGCCGCATCCCTCGTGCTACGCCAGCCACTGTAGGGGGAGGTCTGGATGAGCCCCAGACACGTGTGCTTGAGACTGCCAATTCTGTCTGGCACGTTAAAAGATGCTCTATGGCTGTACCATCCTCTGACTCACAAGTCTGGCATCGGTTAATGCCCATTATTGGTGCTCTCACCTTCTCTCTCTATTTCTTTCTTTCTCTATTTCTCCATCACTTTCACACATATTCACAGTCTCATCATTTGCTGGTGGTCCTGGTCTGTGATGGATTGGGTAGGTTACTCATTTGTCACACCATTGACACTAATGGATACGGGTCACTGCAAAGCAGACCTGTGTCGGAATACCGCCAATCCCCTTTGCTCTTTTTTTTCAAAGCTTTTGTAAAGCTATTTGTATTTGAGGCCAGTGGAAATAGCTGCCAAGACGTGATTTTCCTGGAATCCTTTTTTTGAAAGATAGATGCTTTGCATTTTTGGCAAATATCCCTTATCGTGGTGGGACCATGGTGCAGTGATGATATCAGATGAAAATACCATATTACTTCACCACGTTTCATAGTATTAACACATGGTTCAAAGAACACCATTATATTACCATGGTACATGCTCAAAAACCCATAGTATTACCAGGGTACCGGGTCCAAAAAACATGGTGATGCCGTTATACTTTTTGGTACTTTAAAAAAACCCAATGTTTACCTATTCGTGAACGTGTTCTTGTATGTGTGTATCCATTCGTCATTTTTAATCAAACTTACTGAAATTTTTCAAACATGTGGTTTTACCTTCTCAGAAAAAAATGGGATTGTTTTTTCATTGAAAACGCAATGATTCATAGTTGCATGTCGATGCTAATTCTTTGATATGTATTAGCCAAGAAAATGACCTCATCCTTGGCCAAACTGTCTAGGTTTGTCAGCATTACATGCCTTATACTGTAGTACAAGAAAAATATATTTTGTATTGGTAGACTGTTCCTGTATAGGTAGAATTTTATTTACTGTAGGTGGTATTTTAGAGCATGAAATGTATCAGATGTTTGTCTGTGTTTGTTGGCACTGGCTCATGGTTTAGGAAATGTGTACAGGTGTGTTCTTCTAAAGTGTGGAATTGCTCAAATGTTTGTAATTACAGATGCCCGTGAAACATTTCAGTGCGTTTGTTTCATCTCGAGAACAAGCTTAATACATTCTATAATCACCAGCTTGATATTGTTGATAATTATTGTAAATTACTTGATCTTGACATTACAATATTATTGTGTTATTTCCATGTGTTTTGGACATGTACCATAGTGATTGCATGATATTCTTTGAAAAGTCTTGGAGTACCATGTGAACAGATAGTAAATACCATGTTGGCCAGTAGTGGATTATGTGGATTTTGCTAAAACAAATAACTAAGCTTGTGGAAAATGCAGATAACAGATTTATTGGCCGATTCATTTTTTAAATCTATTTATTGAAGGTAAAAATAATTTCTTTGTCTTTTCTTGCTGTGACAAACACAGAAATAGATGCAACAAGAGTCCAAAATAAATAAAATCCCAGATGCAGTTTATTGTTTAACCAAAATCCCAATAATAACCAGAATAAATATGATTTGGAGCATAACCTTTTGGGGTGTAACGATCCATTGATCTGGATGCATCGATCAAATAACTAATGATGTGATGTCATCAATATAACACATAAACATTGATGTGTATATTTTTAAGATGTACCTTTATTTTGACACTTTCATGCTAGCCACATTCCTATGCATTTCCATCAGGTGATACAGCAACCTTATTATATTCATAGCTTTACAAGCACTAAATATGCTTCTCTTGTGGGACACGGATGTGTATGGGTTGCTTGAAACCTGACATTGTGTTTTGTTTTATCTGTCTGCTCCTGTTAACCATGCTTCCCTCGAAATGTGAGCTTCGATGACAGGATAGCGCAGAGCGGCTCACATGCACAATTAAATTGGGCTTCCTTCGATATCGAGACATATGCATGCAACCCATTGGAATTCTACATGAGTATTTTCTATTATAAAGCACTATGTAACAATTGAATCACCCTTATGCCTTTCAAGATGTGTATGGCTTTCTATCATCTGCTGAACACAAATGAAGATGTTAAGAATTTCTCAGCTCTTTTGATCCATACAATACAGTGCCAAAATTTTGAAGCTCCAAAAATAAAAAATATTAATCCATAAGACTCCAGTGGTTAAATCCATATATTTAGAAGCGACATGGTATGTGTGGGTGAGAAACAGATCACTTTCACATACTTATTCACATACTTCATGCATATCGCCCCCTGCTGGACAGGAAGAAAAAGTTCAAGCAAAAAATGTACTTGTATTATGATATGTTTCTCACCCATACCTACCATATCACTTCTGAAAATATGGATTAAAAAACTGGAGTCATATGGATTACGTTTATGATGTCTTTATGTGCTTTTAGAAGCATCTTATGGACCTACATTGTATGGACCTACAGAGCTCAAATATTCATCTAAAAATCTTTGTTTGTGTTCTGCAAAAGAAAGAAAGCCAAACACATCTGGAATGGTATTAGGGTGAGTAAATGATGAGATAATTTTCATTTTTCGGTGAACTATAACTTTAAGGCCAGGAGAGTGATGCTTATAGTTCAGGTATCACATACCACCTACCACCAATGATTGCAGTCTGTGAACATGTGTCAGTTAAAGCTCTAGGGCGTTCAAACAGAGAGAGGAGTTCTGTCTTTCTCTGTCTGGTATGTAAAGTGTTACTAATATCTGTCAGAGGGAAATAGAGGCTTCATAGATCTTGACCTTTCCTTTAAATAAACACCACTGCTGTAGACAACATTTGCTCAGTTCTTTGAAAAAATGTGTCCGTATGCAATTTACAAGGTATAGTAAGCCATTTTTGTTCATTTTTCGCTAGCTCTTTGGTCCGAAACATAGGCTAGTACTTGGCCGTAGATGCTTCTAGCTACAAAACATTGATTTTATCTGTTGCATTACGAAGTGTGTCAGCATTAACATTAAGCAAGTATGCGTTGCATTCTCTGTGTTGCCATGAGAGAACATTAGTGTAAACTGTCTTTTTCTATGGACATATTTCTCTTTCAGGTCAACTACAGAGCAACTGAAGATAATATTGCTGAGCAAGTTTAATAAAGTTAATTATACTGTCGACTTGTTTATATCTAGCTGCCTAAAAATAACACATCTTGTTCGATGGGACAGAAATTTAGGGGGCCTGGGTAGCTCAGCAATTCAGGACGCTGACTACCACACCTGGAGTTGCAAGTTTGAATCCAGGGTGTGCTAAGTGACTCCAGTCAGGCTTCTTAAGCAACCAATTGCTGGGTAGAGTCACGTTGGGTTAACCTCCTCGTGATCGCAATAATGTGGTTCTCGCTCTCGGTGGGGCGAGTTGTGAGTTGTGCGTGGATGCCGCAGAGAATAGCTTGGGCCTCCACACGTGCTACGTATGTCTCCGCGGTAATGCACTCAACAAGCCACGTGATAAGATGTGCGGATTGGTGGTTTTAAACATGGAGGCAACAGAGATATGTCCTCCGTCACCCGGATTGAGGCGAGTCATTACTCCACCACGAGGACTTAGAGCGCATTGGGAATTGGGCATTCCAAGATGGGACAGAAATATGAAGGTAACTTAGAATGCTAATTAGAATGTACGTTAAGTATGTACAGCAGGACTTTAAGCACCTGCATCTGTATTTGCATACTTGTGTATGGTATGTTTCTGGCCCTTTTGTTTTCTTAGACTTTTACTGACACCTATCAGTAGTGTATACTCTACGTGCCCAATTAGTAGGCAAATTGTATTCCTCAGGATTAATTTAATTGTTGAACAAACACAATGCTCTCAGTCAGTCCAAAATGTTATTGAAACTCAAACCTGAAAGTTTAACAAAGAAAAAGTGAGTTTTGTCTTTCTCATGGAATGTATAAGTGTGTACAATTATTAGGCAACTATTAGTGTGCACAATTATTAGGCAGATCAATTACAAAAATAATTTCTCCCAACTCAATTGTTTATTCTCAATTTTTAGAGTTGGCGCAACAAAAAGATAAAACAAAATGAAAATTAAATGACATTTTTGGTCTTTCAAAAATACTCAGTGACCAATATAGCCACCCTTCTTTTCAATAACTGCCATGAGCCTGCCATCCATGGAGTCTCTCGGTTTCTTGATCTGTTCACGATCAACTTTCACTGAAGCAGCAACCACAGCCTCCCAAATGCTGTTCAAAGAGGTGTATTGTCTTCCCTCACTGTGAATATCATGTTGAGAAGGGCCCACAAGTTCTCAGTAGGATTTAAGTCAGGTGAATAAGGGGGCCTAGTCATTATTTGGGCATCTTTGAGGCCCTTGCAGGCTTGCCAAGCAGTGGAGTACTTGGATGCATGTGATGGAGCATTGTCCTGCATAAAGATCATGGCCTTCTTGAATGCTGAGGACTTCTTCCTGTACTACTGCTTGAAGAAAGTACTTTCCAGAAACTGGCAGTAGGTTTGAGAGTTGAGTTTCAGTCCATCTTCAACTCAAAAAGGTCCAACTACTTCATCCTATGATAGCAGCCTATACCAGTACCCCCCTCCTCCACCTTGCTGGCACCTGACTCAAAGTGGTTCCCTGTGTCCATTAGTGATCCAGCCACGGGCCCATCCATCTGGTCCATCAAGAGTCACTCTCATTTCATCTGTCCATAAAACCTTTGAAAAATCTGTCTTCATGCATTTCTTTGTCCAATCTTGACACTTCAACTTGTGAATCTTATTCATTTGTGGTCATGTTTCAGCCTTCTTGACCTTGGCCATGTCTCTGAGCACATGATCCCTTGTACTTCTGGATACTCCAGGTAGGCTGCAGTTCTGGAATATGGTAGAATTGGAGGATAATGGGTTCCCTGTAAATTCCTGGTTCAATTCTTCTTAAATCTTTTGCAGTTGCACACAAGCTGACTATTCGCAACAAAGCTTTTGATTGTCAGTTGGTCACGCCTCAATAGTTATTGATGCCAAGTCCATTTAATTCACATTTGAGACCCCTCGAGTAGCTCACTTTCATTTTCCAGATTTACGACTCATGTTTCAAATCGGTCCCCTTCATCTGAGCCAGATTGCTCCTTTTAAGGGGACTTCATGTGGTGTGCTTCCTTTGTTTTAATTGGGCACTTCCTGCTGTGTGTAGAGATGTGTTTTATGAGTCCTCTGGGGAAAGCAGTCTTTTATTACACACACACACACACGTTGTGTTTCCATGTTTTATGGGGACTTTCCATAGACATAATGGTTTTTATACTGTACAAACTATAGTTCCCCTTCTGTCACTCACTCGACCATGTGTCGAATGAAGTGACAAAAGGGGTCTTCCTGGGACGCCAAATGTACTTCTGAACCTGAGAAAAGGCCAATGTCAAAGGCCCCAGACATAATGGTATAAAGGGAAGCGGGGCAGCAAGTGCCAGTCAGAATTTTTCTTCGGAGCCGAACGGTTGTGCAACAGCAAGCTGAGTTCACCACTGTTTCACTCACCTCTATTTACAATAAGCACTGCTGTTGGATCTACGGTGCATTTCCAGCTGGCGTTTTCTCTCTCTCTGCACTCTGTGCAGTCTACGCCCCTGGGTGCTTCGACAGAGCTTTCGTTGCCTTAAAGAGTGTTTCTCCTCCTAAAAAGTGTTTATTTCCTCTAAAAGAGTTAAATACACAGCAGGCGTTGAATGTCCTTTTCAGGACGCGTCTTTTTAAAGATGTCTTTCCTGGATGCGGTTGATTTCTCTCCACTTCTAATGGTCATAAAAGCTGCCTCGTAGTGCCTGGGCTGCGATCACACACAGGCAGCGTTTTATGAATAGTTCATGTTCTCAGTACGAGAACATAGCCACTTCAGTCGCCCCCCGCGTGAGGATGACCCGGCTGGCGACGAAGGCGATTTGGGGATGACGACGGGCTCGGTTTCGCCAGGTAAATCCCCATGAACCACCCGCCCCCGGCATGCTTGCTTGCTTCCGTCCGAGCTCGGGATGAGTGCAGCTCGCCTCGCGGCCAGCCAGCATTCTCCCTTGAGCCCCCGGAATTGGATGACGACATTGCCACTGCATCGGAGAGCGTCACAGCTGCGTCTGATGTTGATGACTTGTCTGGGCTGCCACCTTCGGGTCTGCTCGCCCAGCTTCTGCTATGTTTCCCGGGCCGCCGTGAGCACGAGGCTGGACTGGAAACCTCCATCCCCCCTCATGGCTACTCGATTGGTTCCTCGGGTCAGGGCACCGCTCATAGCCATGCCCTCCCTTTTCAGGCAAACTCCCGTGATGTATTTCCCGCGGTCCCCCTGTCGGCATCCCTTGGTAGCCTGCTTGCACCTGTCTCGACAGTTCACTTAACACGGTCAGTGCGTGGCGTTTTTACATGGGACCCCTTGTGTCACTTCATTCGACACAACATCGAGTGAGTGACAGAAGGGGAACGTGATGGTTACTGTTGTAACCTCCGTTCCCCGAGGGAAGGAACGAGACGTTGTGTCCCTCCTGCCACAGTACTAGACCTACCACTGTAAACGGCCGTACCTTATATTTGGCTCCTCAGTGCAAAATCCTGACTGGCACTCACTGCCCCGCTTCCCTTTATACCCGTATATCCGGGGCAGGGCATGCAAATTCTGTCTGCCAACTTGACATTGGCCTTTTTTCAGATTCAGAGGTACGTTTGACATCCCAGGAAGACCCCTTGTGTCACTTCATTCGACACAACATCTCATTCCTTCCCTCAGAGAATGGAGATTAGAACAGTAACCATGACGATTCTATCCCCTAACCCTAAACCTAACCTTCACCAAAAACTTTCTGCATTTTTAAATGTTCAAAAAAACATTGTTTAATATGTTTTAAGCGATTTGAATTATGAAGACACTGTCCTCATAAACCACATTTATAGCATAATACCCTTTTAAATTCCAGTTCGTAACCTAAATAACTGTCCTCATAAACCCCCCCACACACACACACACACTGTCCCTGAGTGAGTCTGACGCTTGCTGCCATTGTTGCTTTCATTGGCAAATAGAGGTGTCCCACAATGTAATACTGGTTGAACAAGTTTAGGTTTATATTGCTGCGTCTCGGTTTATCATCTTTGGTGGCCACACGCCTCTTATGAAACATTTAAATGCACTCAGAGACTGTATTGGTAGGTTTTAAATGTATAGAAAAACAAAGAATGTTGGATTATAGCTAAAAAGCTGTAGAGTGATGTGTCAGATGGTAATACCATGGTACTCTAATATATACAATTGTAAAGAATGTGTACCGTATTCATGCACCACACTCCAAGGTACTCATGGTATAAAATTAGATTAGTGACCCAGAAATAGTGCTAAATCTTAAATATTTCTTTATTTTACCTCAACATAAAAGTTGATTCATCTATCCATCCATCCATCCCTCTATGTCTGTCTACAGCAGTGGTTCCAACCCTGTGTGCTGTGCTGGGGGGCCACAAGGAACAGAGTTGGGAACCATAGGTCTGCAGTATCAATCTATTTGTCTTTCTGTCTGTCTATCTTGTCTGTCTGTCTCATTGTCTACAGTATGTCATCCAGATTGTTTACTACAATATCAGTATACAGTACACATCCGTCCGTCCATCCGTCCATCCATCCATCGTCACAAATTGGATTAGTGACCTAGAAATTTCTTCCAATCTTGAATATTTCATCTTCATTTAACATTATAACAATATTTCTTTTATTTATTTTTTTATTCAAAATCTTCAAATTATTCAAATTGGAACTTCAGTTCTAGGCTTTTGGATTAAATTAATCCTACTACTTGAGCATGATTGAAATTGCACTTTAGTGCATCCGTTTCATGACATTTAGTTCGGCTTTTCCCCTTTTCTGTTTTTTGTCTCATTTCACTGTTATACCTGTCCTCTTTTGTCAGTTCCATCCTGTGCTCAGACATGTGAATGTTGGAGTCATTCCCAGTTGGAGTCATTTGGCAGACACTTTTTGGTTAGTGAGTGCGTTTGCGTGTGTGTATATGTCTGTTTTGGAAATTTATGCGTGTGTGGTTGTCATTCACTTCAGGCCCACTTTGTTTTAACAGCCTGATTTCTCTCAGCACTTAATCTGGCCTCTGAGGAGTCTATTATCACATCAATTTAGCCTTCAGCACAATTCACTTCACCTGCTATAAAAACTACTGTAGCTTCAGTCACACAATTTGCATTAAGTGGAACATAATTCAGTTGGGCTCCTCTGAGCTTCATATTCAAGCTTTTAGAGCAATAGCATCTGTAGACGTCTAATGGGGAACAAATTTGAGCCTGGTGTTCCGCATCCGTCTCGGCTAGCAGATCCCCAGCTGTATTTATTGCAATTATGGGTTCTGTGTTGACATGTTCTTTTCTTTCATACCCAAGAGACATCGTCTGTCTCTTTATTTAGAAGATGATCATCTGTTTGTAGACCAAGGACACTAATTTAGCTTTCAGTGGTGCTATCAGCTGTCTTTGGACTTCATTGGTTATATTGGATTTAAAAGTCACACTACAATGATAACATGAATTTTATATGCCAACCATTAAAGGTGTGCTCTCAGAAAAGGGTTAAGGTAAAGAAAGGTACAAGAAAAAAAGTCACGATAACACCGTGGTGTATAAGTTTGGTGTGCCGGGAGATTCAAGTTTTAAAAATTGCTTTTTGCCTATCTTGTATATTTCAGAGTGTGAGCTGAAGCTGGGGTTAACATTTAGTGAAAAAAAGGTTTTATACATTTTTTGTGACATATTACAATAAGGCTGTTTACAATAGTTAACATGAACAAACAATTAATAATACTTCTACAGCATTTATTATTATACTTGGTTAATATCAATTTCTTTCATTTTGGGAAAAAAGATTGATTTGCAGATGCATTGCAATCGTCATTTGAATGATATCGATTCTTAAATCACATGATCAGATTTCACTCACCAGTGATTGAGACCTGTAGTGGCTAAGAATCTCAGCAGTGAAATCCCTCCACTGCGTGTTAAGAGTAAAAGTTTGGTTTGACTCATTCTGTGTGTCCAAAGATGAGATCCACGCAATCAATTTGTCACTGAAAAATACAACTTTTATACCCTTTCTGTCCTTTACAATCAATATCCAACCTAGTGTGTTTCTGCATGATTTTAAATGAATATAGTAGTTAATGCAACACATTAACTTATAAAAGAGTATATGTAGAATTTAACATTAATAAAGATATTAAATGCTGCAATGTAAAAAAAAAGCACATTGAATCAAACCTTACTATAAAGTATTACCATTTAATTGCTTTAAACATGAGTTGTATTTTTCCTACAGTTGGTCTCTGAAGGTTAAACGTGATTTGTTATGCCATATACAGAAGCATATACCATCATTTAACATATTCAAAGCTTGTGGTAGGTTTACATTTGTATCTAAAAATCAGTGTTTCTGTGGGATTTTTACTTCTGAACCCTATAATTGCTGTCTATTGATTATTTTAACGATTAATCGTTAAAATATCGCGATCTCTATTCACACGATCTCAGTCCTAAATGACAACGATTCTGTAGTGTTCAGTATATTAACATTCCAGTGGCATGCATTTGTAATGCGGTCAAATTTAAATTCAAAATTGACTTCAAAACGTGCTTTAATAAACTTTGTATGGCATCTACAAAACTCAGCGCTCCTGCACGAGGCGCTGAATAAACTAAAACGCAACGGCCAAAGACGTTTGTTCAGCATAGTACTTTACAAACTGCATGGTGCGGACACGATTAGCTAGGAGTGTGACAATCTCTGTTCAGTTCAATATTTTAATAGCCACCGATGCAAAAAAATACCGTCATTACCAAGATCTGACAAACAGAGCTACTCGTGCTCTGTTTGATCACAGTCGGCTGCTTTCAAATGCTCACATGTGTCTTGTGATGAATGCAGCGCTCCTACACAAGACTCTGCACTGCTCTTTATCAAAATACCCCTCTATAGGTGATATCAATGTAAACACAGCTGTTAATTTGTGCGATGTATATAAGCTGCATGATGTCTGTTATAGACATTCAGGCATTCTTACTGCATCAAATCAGTATTAATGTAGATCTATCACACAGTAAAGAGTGTCAAATAATTAAGTAGTTTCATTTTGAATTAAATTAAAAATAATTAATGTTTTTATATCATAATTTTTTTAATGTGTAATTGCTTCTGTTGCTGAAAAACTTAAAGCACTGTCACAATCCCCTGTTGTCTGCCCCGTGTTTCACCTGTCACCTGTTTTAAACTACACTTCCCATAGTTCCCTTGTTCTCACCTGTGTCTCGTTTACTCATTATTGTGTTTGTGTATTTAAACCCTGTTTGTTCCCCAGTCATTGTTGATCGTTGAACGTGGATGTTTGGATGTAGATGTTCTTTTGTCCATGTTACCGTTGCCCACCGTGGATGTTTCCCCAGCATGTGTACCCTTTGGATGTTTTCGTGGTTTGGTTTGGTTTTCCCATCGCAGACGTTTCATTTGTTCCTGTCTTGTTTTGACTTCACCTTTTTCAATAAAAACCGCACTTAGATCCTCACCCCTCGTCTGCCTCCTCCTGCCTTCGTAACAAGCACTATTTACTCCGTTCTCTATTTAATAACTGGCTCTTGAATAATTCCTTTACAAGCTTGGAGCAATTTTTACACTGCAGGCCTCATTGTTTTAATATAAATTGTTAATATTTACTTTAAAATAACATTGTTTTATTGCATATTTGCTTACAAGTGTAATACCAAGTTAACATAGAACTGTTAATGAAGCTTTTTTCTGCTCGTTTTGCTTTTTACTTGGCATGTGATAAACTGGTTCAATCTTTTTTCATTTCATATGCAGTTATTTTAACAGGATTTTTTTTGTCTGTTTTTTGTGCAATAATCACAAGGTGCCGTTTGGCTTATAATGTATTTGTTGTGCCCTCTATTGGACTTAGTACATTTTGTATTTATATATTTGATTTACAACTTTATTGCATTTTTGCGTTGATTGAAGCAGAGACATTTTTTTCAGAACCTCTGTATTACTTTCTTTAATACCCTTATGTCCAGGTTTTGTAAATCTCTGAAATAAGTCTTTATTCTAAGTAATATCACGAATCGTGAAGCTCTACATTGTACTATAAAATGCTCTTAAGTTTTGGCAAATAATATCGTTTTTTTTTTCAACTTTTGTTTTTAACAATGCTTTTTATTACCAAGGCTTGCTTACATGAACTAAGACATATTTTTTTCTTCCTAGCCCAAACTAAAACCACCAGCCTCAGGAAAGAGAGGCATATTTGTTAGATAAATAAATGAAGTCATCGGTAAAAGTCTTGGAACATAGTAGGGGTGTGAGAAGAAAAAGAAACCTGATGAATGAGTTGTGTATATACACGGGTGAATGTGTTTTAAAGAAAGATAGCGTGACCACAAAAACACACCAGTTATGATTAAGGCATCATCTGCGGTCACGGTATACTGTAAATGAAGTGGTAATGAACCGCAGAGGGCTTTTTCCATTCTAATCTGCTTAATTTGTGGCTGTTCAAAGTCAGCACTAGAGAAACAGAAACCTTCTAATGATTCAGAGTCAACAACATTATCACAGTTTACCGCTTGTACGTGAACAAAACTTTTCTTTTCCATTATGTGTTTTTCATTCACGTCTGTAGCTTTCACAGTGTCATATGTCCAATTTCTTTTTGCGTTTCATTTGCTGTGTTAAGCGATAACAACACTCAACCGTATGTTTCACTTGGCATCGCCGAATCCACCATCTGGTATGCATAACTTGTGGTAATGAAATAATAAACAAATGCACTGGGAGATTGTGCTGACTGCTGCGTGCTGAAGTGCTTTCACTGCATTCGACCTGTTTCACATGAACATGCCAAATCTTGTCTGTGACACTTTTGCTAGACTCCTGATATTAAACTTGCAAAACTCATGTTTAGTCTGCATTTTGATTGGGAGACTGCCATGTCAAGTAGCTGATATTTTTAACGCTACATTCACAGCCAAGTTTAATGGTTTGTGTGTTGCAATTTTAGCACTAAGCCGTGCTACATTTACTTGTAGGGTTGGATTGATACCAAAATGTTGGCTTCAATACTAGCCTCTGGTACCTTGTTATTGATACTTACTCAAACAGCCTCAGGCTATTGATGTAATGGAACTAGTATGGAAGAAGATTTAAGCTAAGTACGAAAAAACTAAAATCAACGTTTTGAGATTTTTGAGAATAACTTTATTCTCTAAATATAATGAGTTATGTAAGGGGCAATGTACAGTCAGCCAGTTGTTTTCGCACAATAAACCCCGACGTGGTGATCAGGACCGGGATGGGAAGCAGAGGGACATGAAACATTGATTTGTGTTGAAATGATTTTATTTGGTCACTTGTAGAGATCGTACAGTGTTCTGAGAAGCAGGAGAGGCGGCTCGAGGAACCAGGATGAGGGGTCTGATAAGTGGATGTGCGGTTGTTACAGAGCAATATCGGTGAATGGCGCCATTGACCAATCAGAATCATGTATTCCAGAGAGCTGTGCAATAAGTAAGGGATCAAGTACAGAGAGCTGATAAATATTGCAAAAAATCTCGCTTACTCCAAGATTACATGTCAAATAAATAAATAATTAAACAAACAAGACATGAAATACTGATCCGAGCTGAAATTATTATTTTTTTTTTTACTTTTAAAGATCACAGAGTGATACAAGAAGTAGGAAGGATGACTTGCATTTCCTGGTTGACCGATGAAAAATCAATTTGTGCCTGGATGTCCGGTTATTATCCAGAAATATTAGATGTGGAATGGCATGATTGACTGGTCAGAATCGAGTATTCCATAAAGTTGTGTAATAACAGAGAATATTTAGTAGAGATGGGCCACTTCAAAATTAATGGGAGAATTGGAATGCCCAATCAAGAAGTTCTAGCGCCTTTAAGTCCCACCTTAAAACAGCCAATCACCTTTTAGATACAGAATTCACCTGTCCATGAACGTGCATACGCATTAGCTTAGTGTTTCTCAAATGTATTTGGTCACACCCCCCTTTGAAACGCCCCTTTAAATAAAGTTTTATTTAAAAATACTATGAAACTGAATGAAAAGTTACACTTAACTGAAAAAGAATCTGATTGATGAACATTTGTCACAATGCCAACATTAATTATTTTGCATATAATTTCTGTATAACATAAATCTTAAAACATTTTAATTATGCACTTTCAAACCATACCAATACAGAAAGAAAAATAAATAAATAAAAAGTGATGCTGCAGCAGGAGCAAGCCCTGGGCATGAACACACTGCAAACCCAATCCTCCATTCATCTGCATTTAAATAGCAGAACGTTTTTCTCTCAATTGAGACATTTACACTGGATAGTTTTTTCTTTTTTTTCTTAAAGATAATAATAATAATTATTGCAAGGATTCATACCTGTGAATGTTAATCCACCTCAGTAGTATCTATAAAAGCATTTTTAAACTCCAGAAAACTTCCAAAATAAACGACTGTGATTGGTCCATCCTGGCCAGTGCTGAGAAAAGTAACAGGTACTAAGTGTTAGCGACAAGACTGAAGTTCCAAAAGCATTAAACAAGTCATCTTTAACTCTTGTGTCTTATATATCAATTCTTTTAAAGCCATTCGATAGTGTTGTGTGATGGACCGACTGAAATGTCAGTGTTAATTCGTCCTTTCCCCCATTTGAAACTTGTGCACGAGACACCTTTGTTTACATAAGCGCAGGTGTAGAAATTGCACACATTGGTTCTTGCTGTGTATTGTCACTATTTTTGCTGAATGTGTGAAAGTGATTTGAGAACGGGTCAGTCTTCCACGCCCCCCTTACAATACTTTGCACGCACCACCCTCCCCCACCACGGGGTGTGCCACACACTTTGAGAACCACTGCATTAGCCATACAAGATGGGAAAATAATTTGTGATTAATCAAAATGTTTTTGTTGTAGTTGTTGGTAAAGCAATGTAGTTAAAGTATCCCTTTTGAGATACATTTTGCAACAGAACTTGCATAATTCACAATGCAATGGAATTGTTGCTGTCATCTGATGGTACTCCTATTAGTTTTTGCACAAAAATATGACATTTCATACTTGTTGATCTTCAATGATAATTGAAGAGATGGTTCACCCAAACATGAAAATTCTCATCATTTACTCACCCTCATGCCATCCCAGATGTGTTTGAATTTCTTCATTCTGCCGAACACAAATTTAAGATTTTTAAAAGAATATTTCATTTCTGTAGGTCCATACAATGCAAGTCAATAGTGACCAAAACATTGATGCTTAAAATGCACAAAAAAGCAGCATAAAAATAATCCATAAGAGTCCAGTGGTTTGATCAATATCTTCATAAGTGATATCTACATTTTCACTTTTACACTCTTCTTTTGTTTTTGTCAATTCACATTCTTTGTGCATATTGCCACTTACTGGGTAGGAGGAGAGTTTATAGTCAAAATTATTGGTAGTATTAATTATTGATAGATATAGAAAAGAATATTTATGTTATTGTTGGAATGAATTATATGGTGTTTTGTGGAAATTTTCACAGTTTTTACAGGGCCAAGCTCTCTAAAATAAGAGAAAAAGGCTACAGAGAAAAATATCATATTGCCGAAACATATCGCCACCTACTGGGAAGGAGGATAACTTTTTGATCTGTTGCTCACCCAAACCTATCATATCACTTCAGAAGACATGTATTTAACCACTGGAGTCATATGGATTACTTTTATGCTGCTTTCATGTCCTTTTTGTAGCTTAATAAAAAAATCTTCATTTGTGTTCAACAGAAGAAAGTCATACACATCTGGGATTGCATGAACTATTCCTTTAAATTCTGCCATACAACGAGAGCAAATTACTTTGTTATTCTATACAGTATATAGTATATTAATTAAATAATGAAACAGTCATACCCAGATAGCACACGTTCATCTCTGAGATGTCGGTTTTATATCTTTTAATTTGAAAATCATCGCAACTGAATTAACATCTGCTAAACATCTTAAAAAGATCAGATTTTCAAACATTCAAAATCACGAACGTTTCAAAGACATCTTGTGACGTCTTATTGACATCGGAGAGCAAAAATCTTCTAGATGTATTGCAGTTGAGCAAACTACATAAAAAATATGTCTTCCAGACACAAACACACACATCAAATAGTCTTCTGGGTGATGTATGTGTGCTTAGCTGTGTAGTGTGTGACCATTTTATTAGGCCTGTGCTAATTCTAGGGTTAAATATGTGAACAGTTCACTCATCAAATGTGGCTTGACAGCTCTGCAACATGACACTGAGAATTCCCTCCTAGTTCCTGTGTAGGCAGTTGACACACACAGAATGCTGTATTCCATCAGGTAAAGTACAGGGACTGCTTTCCCCAGACGTGCTAACTCACTCCAGTCATGGAGTGAATGGAGCTCCCCAGTGAATGGACCCCACACTACTGGGAATCTTAGATCTCTGTGCTAATGGCACAATTCTGCAGGGAGGAAAGATGGAAGAGTGCCAACTGCACAGACATAGCAAAGTTAATATTAGCGAACAAAGCAAAACAAACATTCAAACAAGATTCCACGAGAATTTGAAATCATGATTTTAATACAATTAACCATTGTTTTACTACAGTAATATTTTAGTAATCATATAACCATTGTTTTACTGTAGAAATAGTGTAGAAACCAAGATTGAAGTATCCATATATTTTGGTAAATATTATGAGTTTGATACAGTACACCATGATTTTCCTATGGAAATACTGTAGTATCCATATAGTAACCATTGTTTTACTATATATTGTAATAACTATGACTGTAGTGACCATGGTTAAAGTATGGTTACTGTAGTAAAACCATAGTTCATTTTCGTAAAGGTATAGTACTTTTGTGTGAGTATTTGGCCATTTAAAACAGCCAGATGAAAAGTTTAACTAAATGAGAAGTAGGATGATAATAGAAAGTAGGATACGAAGGATTTAGCAATTTGAGCTCTGTTGCCATGTTTTATAGTCATACTTAGGAAGCCTGTTATGAGTGTGCTGTATACTCCAGACTGCATGCTACTTTTTAAAGTAGTGACAATTGTGTTCAATATACTTTATGGTTTCATTAGCACAATATGATATCATAAATCGTTACCTGAGATCCGTATATACATATATATATATATATATATATATATATATATATATATTAGGGATGTAACAGATAAACAAATTTATCACGGTTCTGTTTGTATCACGGTTTCGGTACAGCTTGTTATCTGTTATATTCAGAAAAAGAAAAATATTATTGCCAAATCCAAAGTAAAAAATATTCTATTTGGTAACAAACACTTCAATAGATTTGCCCTCACTACAAATCACCATGGGTTTACTACAGTAACGTCTAGGTTACATATGTAACCTCTGTTCCCCGATGGAGGGAACGAGACGTTGTGTCAGAGAAGCGACACTAGGGGTCTCTCTTGAGCACCGATATTCACCTCTGGACTATGAAAAAAGGCCAATGAGAGTTGGCAACCAGTATTTGCATGTCCCGCCCCCGGACATACGGGTATTTAAGCGGCGCAAATACGGGAGTTCATTCAGGATTTTTCTGAGGAGCCGGAAATGGTCCGGCCACAACAGTGGCTCAGCTCAGCGACGTGGCAGGGGAGACACAACGTCTCGTTCCCTCCATCGGGGAATGGAGGTTACATACGTAACCTAGACGTTCCCCTTCTGTCGCTCTCTCCACGTTGTGTCAGAGAAGCGACACTAGGGGTCCACTTATAAAAGTGCCACGCGCTGAGCCGTGTACGTGAACTGCTGATACCAGCGAGCAGGTATTCTTACGTGCAGGACGACCAACTGTATCAGGCTGCACGTACCCTTCCCCAATGCCCCATTTAAGCCATCAGGATTCCTTATCGTTACCCCGGAAGGGGGAACAAGGTGCTGGCTGCCAACCTGGGAACGGGCCAAGCCTGGCCGGGCCTCTTTTCTCTCTATGTTTCTCGCATAGAGCAACTTAGGCCGGGGCCCTTACACGCATTGAGGGAAGGGGGTCTTAGCCCTTATTCAGGGCGGAGAAGACCCTGTGGAGGCCATGCCTACCCGAGAGGGGAGGCAAGTTTAAGTGGCAAAACCATCAGAGGCCTGACTTAGGGCCTATGTGGAAAAGTCGGTGCGGTGGTGGATCCAGCCTATAGAGGGGGGAACATACAGCACGGCAACCGAGGCAGCCGTGACTGCCTAAGGGAAGCACGGGAGTCCGCTCGCCAGAGGGGACAGAACCGTGGCGTTACACACAGGGGGAGTCCGAAGGAGGCCTTACCTGTGGAGCACCTACACCAGTGCAGGGTAGCTTGCGGTACCCAAAGTGGCTTGGGTCGGCGAGTTCCTCCGCTGAACTGCGACCCACGAGGGCTAGGGAGGAATCAACCAGTGTCCCAAACCTGAGATCTCCTGGGAGTGAAGGCGCACTGTTTCCCTGGTTAGGGGAAGGGCGCTAGGTGCAAGCGATTCACCCGGTCAGATCGTGAGCGTGCCACCGAAGTTCTCACGGGCTCGGTACCTGAGAGAACACGGACGATACTGACCCAACTCGGAGATTGTAGAATCTCGCAAAGTGTTAGGTGTTGCCCAGCCCGCTGCTCTACAAATGTTTGCTAGGGCAGTGCCGGAGCTATCCCTAGCCAGTGCCCATGAGGACGCTAACACTCCTGGTGGAGTGGGCTCGGACCCGCAAAGGGGGCACGGCCTGGGTGTGATAAGCCAGGGAAATGGCGCCGACAACCCAGTGGGCGAGTCTCTGCTTGGAGACAGCATTCCCTTTCTGCTGTCCCCCAAAGCAGACGAAGAGCTGCTCAGAGCGCCTAGTGCTCTGTGTGCGTCCAGGTAGATACGTAAGGCACGTACTGGACACAGCAGTGAAAGGGCTGGATCTGCCTCCTCCGGGCAGCGCTTGCAGGTTCACTACCTGATCCCTGAAGGGTGTGGTAGGAACCTTGGGCACATAGCCCGGTCGCGGTCTTAGGATCACGAAAGTGTCTGCCGGACCGAACTCCAGGCAAGCGTCGCTAACAGAGAACGCATGCAGGTCCCCGACCCTCTTGATGGAAGCGAGCGCGATCAGCAGGGCGGTCTTGAGAGAGAGGGCCCTGAGTCCAACTGAGTCAAGCGGCTCGAAGGGGGGTCTCTGGAGTCCCGTGAGGATCGACCGAGAGATCCCAGGAGGGGAACAGGTTAGGCCGGGAGGGAGCTATCCTCCGGGCACCTTTTAGGAACCTGACGATTAAGTCGTGCTTACCAAGAGACTTTCCGTCTACCGTGTCATGGTGGGCCGCGATAGCGGCGACATACACCTTGAGGGTGGAGGGGACAGCCTCCTCTCCAGCCTCTCCTGAAGAAACACGAGCACTGACCTAACTGCGACTTCTGCGGGTCTTCGGCTCGGAAGAACACCAGTCCGCTGAACAGACGCCACTTTAGGGCATAAAGATGCCTGGTAGAGGGGCTCTGGCTTGGCTGATTGTATCTACGACGGTAGATGGTAGACCGGCTAGATCTTCCGCGATCCCGCCCAGGGGCCAGACGTGGAGGTTCCAGAGGTCTGGGTGCGGGTGCCAGAGCGTGCCCCGGCCCCTGAGAAAGAAGGTCCTTCCTCAGGGAATTCGCCAGGTAGAGGCTGTCGTGAGGAGCGTGAGGTCCGAAAACCAAGTCCGGGTAGGCCAATAGGGGCTACCAGAA
Organism: Xyrauchen texanus; assembly: GCF_025860055.1. Classification (NCBI taxonomy): domain Eukaryota; kingdom Metazoa; phylum Chordata; class Actinopteri; order Cypriniformes; family Catostomidae; genus Xyrauchen; species Xyrauchen texanus. The sequence continues at coordinate 9,926,561 of NC_068317.1, forward strand.
TGACTTGCTCCTCGTCCTCCCTGACCTTGCATAGCACCTGTGCAAGAAGGCTCACTGGGGAAATGCGTACTTGCGCAGCCCCGCGGGCCAGCTGTGTGCCAGCACATCTGCCCCGAGGGGAGCCTCTGTCCGGGCATACCAGAGCCGGGCAGTGGGAGGTTTCTTGGGAGGCAAACAGGTCTACCTGAGCCTTGCCGAACCGGTCCCAAATCAGCTGGACCGACTGGGGTGGAGCCTCCACTCCCCGCCAGGCAAGCTTTGTCTTGACAGCGCGTCCGCTATCACATTGAGGTTGCCGGGATGTGAGTGGCACGCAGTGACTCCAGTCGCTGCTGACTCCAAAGGAGGAGACGACGGGCAAGCTGTGACATGTGGGGAGCGTACTCCGCCTTGGCGGTTTATGTAGGCTACGACCGTGGTGCTGTCTGTCCTGACTAGGACGTGTTTGTTCCGAAGTTAACGGGAGAAACTTCTGCAGGGCCAGACAAACAGCCAGCAGCTCTAGGCAGTTGATGTGCCAGCGCAGCGGCCTCGGTTCCACCGCCTGCGGCTGCGCGCCCGTTGCACACGGCGCCCCAACCCAATTTGGAAGCGCCGGTTGTGACCAGAACGCCGGGACACCTGCTGCAAGGGTACACCTGCCCTTAGAAAGCAGAGGTCTGTCCAGGGTTTGAAGGTTTAGCAGCAGGCAGAAGTAACTTTTACGCTAGCGTGCCACGGCGCCATGCTCGCCTCGACTCGAGTCCGAGCCAGTGCTGAAGTGGTCTCATATGCATCAACCCCAGCGCGCGCCGCCGCGGAGGATGCCATATGCCCCAGGAGCTGTTGGAAACGTTTTAGCGGGACCAGGGCACCTGGCTTGAAGGAAGCGAGGCATTTCAGCACTGACTGAGCACGCTCGTTGGAGAGACGTGCTGTCATTGAGACTGAGTCTAACTCCAGACCGAGAAAAGAGATGCTCTGGACCGGGAGAGCTTGCTCTTTTCCCGGTTGACCTGAAGCCCCAAACGGCTGAGGTGCCTGAGCACCTGGTCTCTGTGTGCGCATAGTAACTCTCGAGAGTGAGCCAGTATGAGCCAGTCGTCGAGGTAATTGAGTATGCGTATGCCGGCTACTCGAGCGGGCAAGAGCTGCCTCTGTGACTTTCGTGGAAGACGCCGAGGGACAGAGACAGGCCGAAGGGGAGGACTTTGTACTGATACGCCTGGTCGTCGAACGCCAACCGTAGGAAGGGTCGATGTCGAGGGCAAATTGAGACGCGGAAGTACGCGCCCTTCAGGTCTACCGCTGCAACCAATCTAGATGCCGGATGCCAGATAGAATTTGTTTCTGGGTGAGCATTTTGAACGGGAGTTTGGACAAGGTCCGATTGAAAACTCGCGAGGTCCAAGATCGGTCGTAAGTCACGCTTTCTTGGGTACAACAAAGTAAGGGCTGTAGACACCCTTCTTCGCTTCGGTTGGAGGGACAGGCTCTATCACGCCCTTAATAGAAGGGAGGCGCATTTCTTCGCGCAGGAATGGGCATGTTGGCCGTGTACTGCGGAAAAATGTACGCCTACGGCGGGGGCGGAGACCTGGCAAACTGAATTGGCGTGAATCGAAGTCGAATGGTCCGTGCAGCCAGCGTGACGGGTTGGGCAGTGAAAGCCACGCTCTAAGCTCCGCGCTAGGGGCACCAAGGGGACGAAGTTTTTGACGCATCCGGCGGGCTTCGCAGCGGTGCGGAACAGGTAACGCGGCGCCGGGAGGCAACGTGGCGCCCCGAGGCTCCGTGCTGAGAATAAACTCAAAGCACTTACCTTGCTTCACGCGACCCGCAGGGGCGGGTTCGTGACTGAGGAGGAGGTCTCGATGCTGGCGCCCTCTGACTCGCCTGAACCGCCGGCCGGGAACAGTCGTGAGGCTGAAGGCGGGACACCGCGCCCATGGAGCCGGGACTGTTGAGGCCTGAAAGCAGAGTGCCGTGGAGAACGGCATTTGCGGGCCAGGTGACCCCAGAGACAACAAGGAAATAGCTCTATAGAGTGTAACGAATTTAACAAAAATTCTCCTCCCGCCCTCCACCGGGAACGGAGTGGTCTTACCAGCTCCGAGCTAACGCCTCGGTCTCTGGGTCTGTCATCTCAGGAGCTCTGGGAGCCTTCTGGGTCCTCAAGGGGGTCCGTGAGACGATGGGCATCCAACTTCTGCGGGGACTCAACGCTGGGGCTGAGAGCTGGGCCCACTCACTTGTTAGTTGAGGCGGAGCACCACTTTCTTTCTTTCTTGAAAGCCGCAGGAGGACGCCTCGGCGAGCAGACAGGGCATGGCCCCTGGCGCAGGTTTGCGCAGGGCAGGATGCTTTTTTGCTTGAAAATAGCCTTCGCTCTGTTTCTTCACCACTGAGGACTGCTGGGCTAAGTCGCCAAGTGGTGTCGCCGAATGGACGGAGCTGGGAGACGGGGCGCTTTGAGAAAGCGTGCTTTGTCTGCCTCCCGCACTGCCTGTCCATCGCTGGCGCTTCTGGACCACGGAGTGGCTATCGCCTGTTCGAGTGCAGTTCCTGCAGCACGCCAAGAACAGGACTACCCAAGTGCAGATTTTGAAGTGCCCTGGCCCGTGGACTTGCAGGAGGGGGCCATGGCGTGCAGGGGAGCGGTCTGGGACCGCTCTACCACCGAGGGTAGCGAGAGCGGAGGAGCGAGGAAGCTGGGCTTGCTCAGCTCGCCATGCACGTCCGGAAGGAATCCAGGGGGCGCGCTGTGAGCGGCGCGACATGCCCGCTGAACCAGTTAAGCCCGGGAAGCATAGCGGACCTTCTTGCGCCAGGCTCAGACTGGGCGGAGACCCGAAGGTGGCGGCCCAGGCGAAGTTATCCGCGATCCGACGCCGCTGTTACGCTCTCCGATGCAGCGGTGATGTCATCATCCAATGCTGGGGAGCTCGAGGGACCGGACGGTAGGCCGTTAAGCGTGACCGCGACTAATCCCGGAGCTCGGACAGAAACAAGCAAGCGTGCCGGGAGGCGGGGGGTTTCGAGGGGTTCACCCGGCTAAACGGAGCCCGCTCATTGTCCCCAGATCGCTTTCATCGCCACGCGGCGCCTCGCCTCAATCCCGTGGGAAGGAGGCGCAGGCGCTGGGGTGGCTGAAGCGGCTTTCTCACTACAAGAGAAAGCCTACGACCGCGAATGCTGTCATGGCTATGTTCTCGCGACTGAAAACATAGACCATTCATAAAAACGCTGCCTGCGCGTGATCGCAACCCAGGAATGCAAGGCAGTTTTTATGACCGCCAGAGGTGGGGAGACATCAACCACATCCAGAAACTACACAGGGCGGAAATATCGCCTTTAAAAAGACGCTGCCCTGAGAAGGACGCTCAACGCCGCTGTGTTTTGCTCTTTAGAGCTAAATTACTCTTTTAGAATAACTCTTTCGAAGTTGTCTGCGCTGTCGAAGCTCCAGGGCAAGAATGCACAGCCGCAGCACGAAGGAGAAAGCCGCTGTTATGCGCCGTCAGATCCAACAGCATGCAGAGCGTCAGAGGATTAACCAGGAACTTGGTGTGTAACTCGCAGCAGAGTTCATGCACGCACCATCGGCTCCGAAGAAATTTTCTGAATGAACTCCCGTATTTGCGCCGATTAAATACCCGTATGTCCGGGGGCGGGACATGCAAATACTGGTTGCCAACTCTCATTGGCCTTTTTTCATAGTCCAGAGGTGAATATCGGCGCTCAAGAGAGACCCCTAGTGTCGCTTCTCTGACACAACGTGGAGAGTGCGACAGAAGGGGAACCAAAGTTTAAAAATGGTATTTGTAGTAAAATCATAGTAACCACAAAATTAACATGGTTACTGTCATGGTTTCTACAGTATTACTGTCGTAAATCAATGGTTAATTGTATCAAAACTATGATTTCTGCCAAGAAAACAATGGTGACATCAGTCATTGTTACTTCAGTTATGGCTACTACAATATTACTATAGTAAAACCATGGTTACTGTATGGCTTCTACAGTAATACTGAATAAAACCATGCTTAGTTTTTGTTAGTGTCCTTAACTAAATTCCTTCCCCCCTAATTACTAACTCAACATTTAACTTAATACATGCATTTATGCTACATGGATCAACATAAAGTGCATTTCATACACAACTCAACATAAATTCAACATTCGTATGTTCTACATCAATATAGAAGGAATAACCTTGCTGTTAAAATGGATCCTAGAAGGAGTAGTTTTAATAATATGTGGAATTCCCACATCTTCATCAATGGACTTGGTCAAAAAAACTTGAACATTGAACTTGGCAATGAACATTCCAAGATCTTTGGTTATTGAACTAGCTCTGAGTTCCTTAAAGATGGAAGGGATTGTGTCTGTGTGCTGTTTCGGGCTCACCTGCGGCTCTGTGTGTGCCGCACGCTATCTATCCTCTGGTAATGTCAGCTTAACCCTCTGAGGTTTGAGGGTGTTTTGGGCCCTGGAGAAGTTTTGACATGCCTTGACATTTGTGCTTTTTTCAGTTGCTTAAAAACATATTAATGGCTAAAGTCTGATAACACTGTATTCAGCACAAACTGGGCTACAATAATATGTGAGCAACATGTGTGTACATGTTTGTATTTTTGAGAAAATAACGTTTATGTTTGGTTTTTGAAAAAAAAAAAAACATTTTAAGTCATTGAAATAAGGTCAAATAACACATACTATACATTTGTCCACAAGCCGTTTTGTAAAGGTTTTATGACCATCGCTGTTGTGATTGACTGCAAGAACGTTCCCAATCAGGAGACTTGAATGACTCTCTATCTTGTATCTTGTTTTATCAGCTTGCCATTTTCAACAGCAGAACTGTGATGTCATCAACTGATTTAACATACTTAAAGACAAAAAAAAACAGGACAGCTTCTCTCTATAGAAAGGTGACCCATGTGAAACAGGCAGAGCATGTCTACAGAGCGATACAGATGCATTAGCGGAGGTTACTGCGCATGTCTATTTGCCGCTTATTTTCTTTGCCAAACTGTATGATCCAGTTTCGTCATTAAACCAGAGATTAACTGTGGTTTGGAATAATGTACAGATTTTGTTGTTTCGGAAGGAAATTGTTACTTTAGTTCACCAAAGTGGGATTCAGCTGATCCCAAAGTATAGTCAGCACATTACTGATGTAAAAAACAGCACCATCACTTTTTGAAAAAAGTCATTTTTGATCAAATCTAGACAGATCCCATTTCCAGCAGCCATCACTACAACACCTTATCCTTGAGTAATTATGCTAAATTGCTAATTTGGTACTAAAAAAATCACTTGCCATTATATCAAACACAGTTGAAAGCTATTTGGTTTGTTAAATGAAGCTTAAAATTGTCCTTGTGTTTTGAGTGCCACAGTATGCAATAGACTGGCATGTCTTAAGGTTAATATTAGGTCAAAAAGGGCAAAACATAAACAGCTTTCTCTAGAAACTCGTCAGTCAATCATTGTTTGAGGAATGAAGGCTATACAATGCGTGAAATTGCCAAAAAACTGAAGATTTCATACAAAGTTGTTCACATCAGTCTTCAAAGACAAAGGACAACTGACTCTAACAAGGACAGAAAGAGATGTGGAAGGCCAGATGTACAACTAAACAAGAGGAAAAGTACATCAGAGACTCTAGTTTGAGAAATAGACACCTCACATGTCTTCAGCTGACAGCTTCATTGAATTCTACCCGCTCAACACCAGTTTCATGTACAACAGTAAAGAGAAGACTCAGGGGTGCAGGCCTTATGGGAAGAATTGCAAAGAAAAAGCCACTTTTGAAACAGAAAAACAAAAAGAAAAGGTTAGAGTGGACAAAAAAACAGACACTGGACAACAGATAATTGGAAAAGAGTGTTATGGATCTTAACCCCATTGAGCTTTTGTGGGATCAGCTAGACTGTAAGGTGCATGAGAAGTGTCCGACAAGACAGTCACATCTATGGCAAGTGCTACAGGTAGTGTGGAGTGAAATGTCACCTGAGTATCTGGAGAAACTGACAGCTAGAATGCAAGGATCTGTCATTGCTGCATGTGGAGTATTTTTTGATGATAACTGTAGTTTAAGAGTAGATAAATACTTTTTGTGATACACACTCCTGTATGGATCTGTAGGTGATTTTAGAGATTATTTATTGACTTTTACAGCTTCTTTTGATATTCCTCCATGATGGACGCTCAACACCCCCTTTAATTTATCTCCTGAAACCCCTTTTAAAAGTGCTACATATACACACATTCTTCCCACCTCCCCAAACCCCAGACTACAGACAGATACATCTCATCTCTAATGCCTTAACTGCTTTAATTATGTATAATTATAGGCTCATTCAATTGGATCCTTATGTGATTTTAAAAGCTCATTGCTGTGGTAATTATCCCAGCATCCTGCTCACATACAGCACATTGTGAGGAGTCCTACTCCATGCTGTCTGAGCAAACTGCTGAGATTACTGTGTGCACAGACATCATTTATTAAACAGCAGTTTTCAAAACATGACATCACACTTACACAATCGCTCCTCTTCAAAAGTCAGGCCAAATCAACAGTCCAAATCGAGAGAATCTCAAGAGAGAGTTCTCTGAATTGGTATGTAAAAAAAAAAAGACATGCATAGCAGAACAATGATTAAAGGAATAGTGCAACCAAGGATACGCTCATTCTGTAATAATTTGTTCACCCTCAGGATGCATTGTTATCTATTTCTCTATTGTTTTTTCAGAGATAAACTTGTAATATACTGAAGCTGGTGTCATGGCGTACTCTTCATCCTGTTGTTTGCAATGGCTCAGAAGTTTTGGATCTGGTGTCTCTTAAATATGCACCAGTACAGCTAGCATGATGTTGGCTTTTGCCCTATGAAAGCCTTTGGCAAACACATTGTAAGTTGAGGCTAAGACCCAAGGCTTAACTCAGCAGCTTTCTTCCCTCTTCATTCTTTCCTCGTTAGTGAAATTGTTGTTCCCTTCATCTTTTCCTGTGTCCTCTGTGAACTCTTCTCTAAACGAAGCCCAGTTTCAGGATGTCAGTGACTGAGCTTAGTGTTTTTATGGGCCTTGTAGCAATGCTTTGTGTCCAATTTCAACAGAATCAAATTTAGGTTAATTTGGTGTTTCAATGGACAAACAGAGTGAATAAGTCAAGTGTTGGGTAACTTGATTCTGTCATTGATATCAGTTATATCAATGACAGAACCAAGTTGAGCCTAAATATTGAAGTGCAGCCTTAGAAACCTTATGATTAAGATTGATTAGTGCTGTTTTTTTTCCTTTCTGATTAACATTTTTTATTGATTCAGACCAATGAAACAGAATCCTCGTTTAACCACCATTATTCCCTTTCCCTTTCCCCCTCCCAACCCCCAACCTCACTCTGACCCTCAACAATATCCCTGTGGTCAAACACACACACCAAAATTATATATATATATATATATATATATATATATATATATATATATATATATATATATATATATATATAATAATCACACACATTTAAAATTACACATCTCTCTCCACGGCCCTTCCCTTGAGCCTTCTAAAAAGCCCAAATAGCTGCCCCATTTTTTAATTAAATAAATCCAAATTGCCCAGCCTTCTATATGACATTTCTTCAAGTGCCCTGCCCATCTATGTGCACCACTCCTGAGGGCGCTCCATCCCCTAAAGATAACTTGTCTGCCGATCATAATACTGGCTAGGACCCAATTTTTTATGTATTTATCCCCTATATTAATGAACGCTCCATCGCCTACAATACAGATTATGGGGCAAAATTACATTTAAGTGTCCAAAACGTCACACATAGAACTCTGAATCCTCAACCAAAAATCTTGGATCTTAACACAGTGTGTCTATAAAGTAACGTAATTCATCCATTAAAAGTATTTCTGAACCCGTACAGCCTAATGTTATCAGAAGAGCTATGGCCCTGAATAACCCCCGCCTGATCTATTTGTATAAGAGATGTTATAACTTTACTTAATCGGTTAGCCAAAATTGTTGACAATATTTTAACATCTAGCTGGATCAGGGAAATTGGACATTAACTCTTACACATGCTTTGATCTTTGTCCTTTTTAAGAATCAGTATGATCCAGGCTTGACGTGTCATGGTTGGTGGAAGCTTTCCATTCTTTACTGATTCAGTTTAAACTTCTAGCAAAAGTTAGAAGTCAGTTCTGTAGCATAAGATGTACAAAATTCAGCCTGTAGGCAAGGCCTTAATTACCCCACCAAGCTCCTCCAAGTTTATTATTATTAGATTTTTTTTGCTCAGTTGTTAGTTTAGGAAGTTCTAATGGTTCCGCAAAGTTTCTAATACCGTCATCTGTAGACATATATGTGGATCTGTAGAGATCAACAATTCTTTAAAAGCATTATTAATATCAATAGCTGAGGTAAATATTTCACCACCAGCAGATTTCTCTGAGGGAATGGTAGAAAAAGACTCTCACTGTTTTATATATCTAGCCAGATGTTTCCCTGCCTTGTCCCCCGACTCAAAGTATGATTGTTTTGCCTTGAATAGCCAAAACTCCACCTTCTGTGACAAAATAGTATTATATGTGTATTTCAATTGGGTCAATTCCCTGAGACCATTAGACAACATTCAGCGCTCTGACTCTTCCTAATTTATCTTTACTCTGTTTGAGACATTTGAATTGTAGATGTTTACTTATCAATGTAATGAATCCCCTGCTCTTACTCAAGCCAGGACTATAAAATACAAATGCCCACCCTATATCTATCCACATTTTTCAGCTTCTTGTGGAGAAAGGCGCATTTCTTGAATAAACACTGTATCATATTTCTTATGCTTAAGAAGAGAAATAAACTTCCTTATTTTTTATGGGGTGTCCCAACCCATTCACATTCCACATGGAGAGAGACAATCCACACATATTAACATCTGACATATTGACATATAAGAAAAAAAATAGATTGTTTGTCAAAACAAGATCATAAAGACCACAGTCCAACATTAGTGCAACCATCAAAACCCAAACTTCCCCCAGAACCAAACAAACAGAAAAAAGAAAAACGTGTCCGTGCACGCCTAAAGAACCCCTGCGACAAATATGCCTGCAGATTACTCAAGTGTGAGATACGGCAAAAGATCATCTATAAAACAAACTCCAGCCTTTAGGCAGAATAAACACAAAGAGGATGTAGATTCATCCATAAAACTGTCCTGAAGCTGCTAGGAGGAACCAGCACACAAAAAAAAATCTTGCAGATTTGTCAAAAGAATGTTCAGTGAGCCAGTCCACTCGGCTGCAACATGACTGCAAACAAATGACTTAATCATTCCAATAATTTTGCAAGAAATACTCCACAAAATAAACTCCAACAAATAGGAGGAATCAGCACAAAGAGCATGTGTATTCATCCATAAAACTGTCCTAAAGGTGTCACTTCACAAAATAAACTCCAGCTGCTAGGCAGAACCATCACAAAAAGAGCAAGTAGATTCTTCAAACAGTCAAGCGAATGGGATGCAACGTGAGTTAAACAAAATGACTTACTCCATTAACTTTATGAAGGACATTGCTTGCTTTGGGCATGCAAATGTTTTACTACCATCCTTAATATCTATTCTCAATTTAGCCAGGAATATCAGAGCAAAAGCAATCTTCCATTGATTTAAATTTCTTGCATTCCTTGAATTGATCACATTTCTCTCTTGTTGAATTTGCAAAGTCTGGGAACAACAAAATGCTGTGGTTTTTCCTTCCTTTACTCCTCGCCTCGCGTAACACATGATGTTTATCAGAAGATCTGCGGAATTTGGCCAGAATTGATCGGGGCCTGCCTCTCTCTGCTGATGGCCGAGCAGGAACCCTGTGAGCTCGCTCGATTTCCAGCTTATGGCCTGCTATGTCGAGCAGATTCGGAAGGAGCCCATCCAGGAATTTCACCATATCCTGTCCCTCTTTGCCCTCAGTAATTCCGACAATATGGACGTTATTCCACCAGCTGTGGTTCTCCATGTCCTCCAACTTCTCCCAGACATGCTCCAAATCCACCTTGGTCGCTGGCGGATTAGCAGATAATTTCCTCTCTGATGACTCCATGTAATCGATCAATTTCTCGACATCTGAAACTCTTGTAACCACCTCAGTGAACTTGGCCTCCAAGGCAGTGTTCGATCAACGTATCGCAGCAAAACCCTCCAAGTCAGCAACGACCTACGTCAGCATTGCCGACATGTTCAACATCTCTCGCCGCATTTCACACACTTCCCCGACTAAGTCGACTCCCAGGCTCGCAGTCTGCTCGAGGGCATCAGCTTAATGTCTTTTTAATTCTCCTCCCAGAACAGTTATAGAACAGAGTGTGTCAAATCTCACTGGTTTATGTCATTAAAAGTGTTAAAACTAGCAAAGTGCGCAGAGCTCGCCGTTCACACATCCGATCCTTGCATGGCATCATGTGACTCCAATTAGTGCTGTTTTTAATGTGTTTTGATCACATGCAAGCAGGCTTTTAAGCTAACATATTTTAAAGTTATAGTTCATCCAGATAGGAAAATTCTGGCATTTCATTTAATTCATTTTCCCATGTAATTTTGAAAAACTGTATGTTTTTTTCTTCTACCTAGTCTCATAGAAGCACGTTAGTTTACCAGCATTTGAACACTAGAGGCACAATAACAATTGGTGTGTCCCAATTGACGCACTATACACTTACAATACACACTACTCAGCCATGTAGATTTTAACATTAATATTTTTTGTTTTAACTATTCATTTTTATCAATAATTCATATACCTTCACTTACAAAGGCATTATAACTAGTACTAGAAGAATAGTAGAGATATGGTCAGTTTAATTGCCAAATTATAGCGAGGGTTGTGTACATTGTGTTTTAGAGTCAGTTTGATGCTTTAAATAGAAAGGAATGGTGAACAAATACACAATACTGATAGAATATGAAATGAAAAGCAAGATTAGGTGGATTCAATGTGTTTACAAATCATTTGTGGTGTGCATTTGAGAATATACAGCACAGAATGTGTGAGAGGGGTGTATTTATAAAAGTTACACAAGTACGGCAACATTAATTGAAATGAAAGGTCATTTTGCACCCTTAACCTGTGCTTTACTAAACAAGTTTCTTGTACAAAAAATTTGTTTTTTAAAGTGTAGATTTAAAATGAATACAATCAAAAGTATTTTGATTTAACAATGACCTCATAACAGCTTTTAAAAGATGCACCATTCACATTAATCTCTCTATTCAGATCTTCCATAACAGGCTGTTTACTGACTAAACCCAAGAATATGAAGTTAAATTGGCATTTGATTCTTGAATAAGCAGCAAGGCAAGTCTCAGCACGGCAGATCTGTCTAGGAAAGTGAATTGTCCGCCTCTTATACAGTGAAGTCTACATCACATTGTGTCCCTTAAGACCTGCGTACAGTGTGTGTCTTCTGTGCTCGTGAAACTTGATGTTGTATGAGTGCTAGTTTTGTCACTTAATTACACTGGTGAACACATGCTCTCTCGAACATGCCTTTACATGCAGACCTATTGGCTATTAATGAGCAATAGGCCTCTGGAAATATATGCTTATCAACACTTTTTGATTACAGTTCTGTGCTTTGTGTGTAATGTTGTCACAGCGTGGTGGTGATAATAGATTAAAGTTAGCAAACAATAAACCGATTCATATATCTCATGGTTGCACAACTGTGTTTTTAGTTTATTAGATACAGATTTAAAGAGTTTCATCTTGATTTATTTAATAAGCTCAAGGCAAGTTAATTAGCACATCACAATTGCACTACCAATTCAACAACATCTGAAATTAAAGTTCTGTATCTAGAATTCACCCAAGATGTTGCTTTGATGTTGGTTAAGGGGCATTCCCAATGAAAGCACTTTGCAGCGACAAGTGACCAAGAGTTTTTGAACTGGAGGTGAAATAGCTTGTAATTATATTATTAAAGTTCAAAACTATGGATGACTTGATATACTTCTAGATGCTTATTATAGTCCAGTCATTCACAAACATCAGTTTAGTGACATCACAAAAGGATTTATTTGCATTTATAACCGCTGTTACAAAATTCCAAAGTAGGTTCTGGTGAGTTACAGTTTTTGTTTAATGCAAGAAGCTGTGTTTTGTACTCAAAACAACGCCTGGATGAAACATGAAAATTAGATTCTTAACTGATATATAAAGGATGAAAAGCTAACATTTTAATTAATCAGAAAGTAATGAATTGTTTAATTATTAAGTCAACAAATGGGTTAACTTTCAGGTGTGAGAGACTGTTAAGCTCTGTAAAGCCAAAGCTGAAAAGGTCCAAAAGAATAATTAGAAATAATGCCAGCAATCATAGATAATTAAATTACTGTTTCTAACTCTTGAATATTCTTCTTCAGACAAGATGTGAGGAACCGACAAACATACTAGTTTAACAACAAGGACTTCCTTTTATTTTAACTGCTTGTTTAATAGCAAAACCAAAAAGGAATAATTTTCATTGGAGGAATTTGCAAGATTAGATATGTACACATGTGCAGATTAATTTTGACTAAGCTTTATGTACATCTGCATTACTCTTTGATTCAAATCATTTCAACACGATCATTCTGTAAATCAACATATTGCTTCTGAATGTTCATGTGCCCTAAAATCATCCCCAAATTCAGCTGAATTACTGACAAGAGCCACCTGTGTTAATACCTTAATTTTGGCATGACCACATGTCGCTCTAGCGCTACTGATTTAGCGCTACTGTTGCACGAGCAACCTCTGTGACACAGGTTCTGGTCCCACTGGAACCAGGAAGTAATTGTGTTCACATGAATAATGAAGAGCATGATTGGGAGGTTGCATTTTCACTCTGAAATCACATTTTCACTCCACTGATGTTTAGAGTTAGGGTTGGGATTAGGGGTGTAGGGTTACTAAAATACGCATTCCTGATTTATTTCAATACAACTCGCTTTTTGTGCCCTCTGTGGATATTTCACCCCGAAACTGGAGCTCACACATTCCCATATGTTACATTATTCAATGAATCGTTAAAAGAATCAGTGAAGTACTCCAGAGTAATAGTTTGGTGTTGCCTCAATGCAGTTATATCACATTATACCTGTATTTTTATGTGTCGCCCCGTCTTTTAGGTATCGCCAGTTCATATAATTTCAGTATAATTGTTTTGAGTTTAAAGGGGACATATGCAAAATCCACTTTTTCATTTTTTTCCCCAGTGTGTGTAGACAACCACAATATATGGTAGAAGACCATCCCCTTGTTACTTTCCTTTCCCCATCAATAATAAACGGTGTCTCCGAATGAGCCATTCAGGTTTGCAGCACCTTATGATATCAAAAGGGGAAAGGTACCACAGCTGGCGAAGAGATCCGCTTGAGTAGCTTAGATCTGCCCTCATTAAAACCTGAGCAAGCATCGTGCAGTCCGCCATATTTATCTCCTCACTAGAGCTGCTTGTGTTAACTTGGACTGCTTCATCATCGATGGTCTACACAAGGTTGGATTTGCTTCAAAGTTAAGGATCAAGGATGGATCCATACAAGCTTGTTGTGAAAACATTGTGCTTTGTGTAATGTAGAAACTAGTCCCTAACTACCTTATTCCATACCAATGAAGCTGTAGCTCTGTTTCGGTTACAATATAAACTGATTGGCATCCTCCACTGTCACATTTGAGTGGTCATGCAATGAAGATTTCCATGTAGTAAAACCGGTCATTATTTCAAAAATGATTATGAAAAGATTATGGATTTTCGACAACTATAGCTGTTTTTCATATTTCATAACTCGACCTTACGTTATGCACAATACAGTAAGATAATTGACTTAGTATGTTCTCTGTGTTATTTATAATTTGTTGTCGCCGGTGTATCCATGGCACCAGTCGGAAAGGCACAGCCCACTTCCAGAAAGGGGTGTGGGGAGCAACAGCTCCTTTGAATTTAAAGCTACAGACACTAAAACAGCCCATTTGGAACAGGTGCACAAATGTAATGCTTGTCATTCTAGTACAACAGGAACAAGTGTCTCCTTGTTCTCAGACAGTTTTGAGACATCTAGTGTCGTAACAGTGGTGGCAGAAATTAGCTCTGTAGTGATTTTATCTGCACTTGAGGAATGTAAAATGACTCATCAGTTGAAAGATGAATTCAGGAAACAATAGAGAATGTGTTTAACCAAAAAAGGTTGCAACCCAAGATCTTGATACTGCATGTTTAACTTTACCTTGCATATACAAAAAAAGTTTTAACACACTTGACAGAAGTTATGCTGTGTTGACAATAATAAATTGTGCCTACATCTGAACACTTTGCTACATGTTCCATGCGTTCATTTATAAAGGGATTATAAATCATTAATATGTGCTTATAACAACATGCATAAAGGGTAACTATACCTTCCAAATAGTTAGCCATTTATAGCTGACATGTAATAAATGCTTAATAACACTTTTTCAGCATTAGTAACCTATGAAAAGATACCTTAACCAACATTAGAAATCTATGAACATAAAGTTCAGTATGGCTTAATGGATATCAGGGTTTATTATATTATATGTGTTGTGAATGAGCATGAAGACATGAAAAGTGTTTTATAGAGGACTTTAGGTAACTAGGACTAGGTAAGTTGTGGCACCACTTCTTTTTGTGACAGGGGAGGCTGTGGCTCAGTTGGTAGAGCAGGTCGGCCACTAATCGCAGGGTTGGCGGTTCAATTCCCAGCCCACATGACTCCACATGCTGAAGCGTCCTTGGGCAAGACACTGAATCCCAAGTTGACCCCACACTAGCGCCTTGCATGGCAGCTCTTCGTCATTGGTGTATGACTGTGAGTGTGTGTGTAAATGGGACACAGTGTAAAGCGCTTTGCTAGCTGATAAGGTTAAAAAAGGCACTATATAAGTGCAGACCATTCACCATCAACGTGACAAGGAAAGTGATGACACAAAAGAATCAAGACATTAAAGTAATTCATATAAACACAAAGTGAACTGTGGTGAACTGTGGTGAAATGACATGATCCCTCCTTTTAATCTCACTTTAATAGTATATTTTGTTACATTGTTACAAATCATTAATTAGGGCATTTTATGTTTAAGATTTAAATAAGTATGCAAATACACTACCGGTATTTATCAAGCATTTTATAACATTTAAGTGAAAATGCTCACTATTTGGCAAACTGTATTGGATGAAAGTCGCCCTTTTTTATGCATGTTGCTGTAACTGCAATGATTTATAATGCATCTTTAAATGAATTATTTGTCATTAATGAACCCCATTATAAACCCTTATTAAAGGGAACATTGATGTAAAGTGTTACCTGATTATCTTTTTAAAAAAAAAAAATTTTTTAATGGTTGAGTTGGAACTGGTGCACCCAACTAAAACTTTGACTAGGCTTCTTATATTTAAGAAGCTAAAATATAAGATTTTGTTCTTTCTGGTCACTACATAATTCATATACATACTTTAATTTGCATTATTTTATAGTTTTGATGAATTTGCTATTATTCTGTAATATAGAAAATACAGTAAGAATAAAGAATGGGTGGTTGTGTTCAAACATGTGACTGGCTGTGCTTTTCCCTAGACGATCAAACATTCAGCTTTAAAAGCAAGGTGTATTTGCACTTTACTCAGGGTAAACCAGCATTCTCTCATGCCTCTTGCCTCGGGTGTGCTGCTCACAATAGGTCTTTGATACAGAAGTTGCTTTAAAGCCATTGAAAGTGTCATGACACATCGCCAACCTCCCTGATGTTGCTAACGAGAAGCTTGTGGTTAGTTTGGAAAAGATTTGTGACTCTTTGTTTGATTCAAATTAGTTTTCTTTATGAGTTAATCTCCATTTTACTGGCATTTTCCCCTGTAAAATGTTTCTGCTTTGACAATGGAACGGCGGTCTGCAGATAACTTATGAACTTACATTTGCTTAGAGCTCATTCAGATCTGAAAAAAAAATGAAATGGAGAAGAAAACACTCATGAAAAGAACAATATTTGAACAAGCACTGCAGCTGGCTGCAGATTTTGTTTCTCTCCTTCCAACTTTGTATACCCTGGATGGAGATGCGCTTCTCGACGTGTATTTGAAGCCAAGATCCTTCAGCTGTTCGTTTGTAGGGAAATAAATGATGCATTGGTGTCCCTTTCTGCTATGATCTCAAACCGTCCTGGAATGTAAACTCCATCCATCATCACATCTCCATTAGGGCTGCAACTAACGATTATTTTGATAATCGATTAATCTAATGATTATTAGAACGATTATTCGACTATTCAGCGATTATTGGATCGATTAATCATTAGCTCTTAGCCGATTATTCAGCTTGTGTCCTGACTTAAAAGGTTGCATTAAATATGCTTACTAAAAATAAAGAGGACAAAATCATCTTTTATAAACACCTCAAAATGACATTCACTGAATTAAAGCAAGAAAATAGTTTTTATACAATTTCATTCAGAAAAAGTATACTATCAAGTCTAAATATCTTATATGCTGCTTCTCAGGTGAATACATCTTTTTACATCATTTTTAGATATTTTAAAATATTTGTATTTTTAATATTATATCCAACATTCTCAGATTTTTTTGTGTGTCTGCAATATAGCTGCTAAAGAAAATGTAGGTTGTTTTAAAAGAGTTTTGCATATTTATATTGGAAAACAAGCCAAAACAAATCAAAAACATATTTTGTTGTCGTGTATAATGGGGTGAAGACTACCCTCTCTCACATTTCTGTTCACTTTAATCCATCTTTAACTCACAAAAAACTCTCTTATTAATAAAGCCGCATATTGCCAATTTTCTTAATGATAAGAAATGCACAGTGACACATATATTATAATTTGATAAGATGTGAGCCATCACGTTATAATCTAGCTGCAGCAAGCATGCGCGCTCGAGGGATGAGCATCCCCGCGACAGTGTGTTCAGTCGGGTGCAGTTTCAATCTCTGCTCCTTAGATCCGGACACTTCACGCAGCTCATAGAAGAGGTACTGACAGTTTGTTATTTACATGATCTGCTTCCATATTATTTGAACTTTAATAAAGCTATAACGCATGACATATAACTGCATTTGAAAGTAACACCGCCTAATTTATGTCTAATTTACAAAGCAACAGTTGGGTTCCAGAAATAAAAATCCTATTCATTTTCCCCAAAGTTAAATAGACTTTTAACAATAATTTATAAATCTTTGTAACCCGCACACACAAACACAAGACGAGACAGTCACAATGTCGGAGAAAACTGCTTTATTCCAACAAAGGCAGGCAACAGTACAAACAGGGCAAATCCAGTGAAGAGGCATCAAAGGGGAGCGTGATGTCGGAGCCGGGGAATCAGAATAGAATGGAGGGGCAAAATCCGGGAGAGAGTGGTCAACGAGAGCGTAGGGGGTCAAAGCCGGGGTAATAACAATAAGAATAACAAGACAGGACTAGTGGGGAGCAAAAGACAGGGGAACAAGGGGAGCTGGCAAGCTAAGAGGAGGACAAGAGGAGTTCAAAACTAGACGAGACTAGCGGGGGGGCAAAGACACGGGAAACTAAATACAATAACCAATGGGTGTGAAACGAATGTGCTGTGATATAAATAGGGGAACTAACGAGCGGTGCAGGTGTAACGAATAAAGGGGTGTTAAGACGAGTACAGGTGAAACTAATGATCTAGTGATTGGGACGAGTGCGGGTGAAACTAATACTGGTGATAGGAGAGCGGGCATGCGAGCCCGAGGAGGGAGACCTGCTAACGAGCATGAGAGCTCGTAGGAGCAAAATGAGCGTGGAAGCTCGAGGGAGCAAAATGAGCGTGCGAGCTCGAGGGGGCGGAACGAGCGTGGAAGCTCGAGGGGGCGGAGCGAGGGAGCGGGGTTCGTGACAGTACTCCCCCCTCTAAAACGGACGGCTCCTGACGGCCGCGCTCGGTTGCGAGGAGCGCGACCTCTGGGAAGTGGTGCTGGACGATCCCAACAAACAAAAAACCCCTGAACAGACAACCCACAAAACACACAAACAAAATTGAGGGCAGTCCAAGGGGTCCATGAGACAGTCCATGGGGTCAATGGGCAGTTTCAAGGCAAGGTCAGGGGGGACAGCGGACAGGTGGGTGGTCAGGAGATCTAGGGGGCAGCCATAGGGCAGAGACTGGGTCAGGGGTTCTGGAAGGCGACTGGAGGACAGGGACTGGGTCCGGGGGTCTGGAAGGTGACCACCGGACAGGAATAGGGTCCGGAGGCCAGGGAAGAGGCCACAGGACAGGAAGGGGGTCAGGAAGTCCGGGCTGAGCCGTGAAAGGCGGTGCCATCAGAGGCGGCACTGTAGGCGGCTCTGGAGGTGGGGTTCTGGAAGGCTCTGGAGGTGGAGCCGAAGGAGGCTTTAGGGGTGAAGGCCTGGAAGGCTCTGGAGGTGGAGCGGAAGGAGGCTTTAGGAGTGAAGGCCTGGAAGGCTCTGGAGGTGGAGCCAAGGGAGGCTTTAGGGGGGTAGGTCTGGAAGGCTCTGGAGGTGGAGGCCTGGAAGGCTCTGGAGGTGGAGCCGAAGGAGGCTTTAGGGGCGAAGGCCTGGAAGGCTCAGGAGGTGGAGCCAATGACGGTGGCGCCGTGGGAGGCTCTAGCGAGGTAGGCCTGGAAGGCTCTGGAGGTGGAGCCAAGGGAGGTGGCGCCATGGGAGGTCCCCGAGGCGACGACCTGGCAGGCTCTGTAGTCTCGGGGGGTAGAGCCGTAGGAGGCCCGAGAGGCGGAGCCATAGAAAGCTCTGGAGTCTTTGGGAGCAGAGCCGTGAGAGGCTCGGGAGGTGGAGCCGTGGGAGGCTCTGGAGGGGGAGCCATAGGAGGCCCGAGAGGCGGAGCCGTAGGAGGCTCTAGTGGCAGAGTCCTGGAAGGCTCGAGAGGCTTGGGGGGCGGAGCCCTGAGAGGCTTGAGAGGAGGAGGAGCCCTGAGAGACTCGGGAGATGAAGCTGTGAGAGGCTTGAGGGGTGGAGCCATGAAAGACTCGAGGGGAGGAGGAGCCCTGAAAGACTCGAGAGGGGAAGCCCTGAGAGGCTTGAGAGAGGGAGGAGCCCTGAGAGACTCGAGAGGCAAAGCCGTGAGAGGCTTGAGGGGTGGAGCCATGAAAGACTCGAGAGCAGGCTGAAGCCGTGAGAGGCTTGAGGGGTGGAGCCCTGAAAGTCTCGAGAGGAGAAGCCCTGAGAGGCTTGGAAGGAGGGGGGGCCCTGAAAGACTCGAGAGGAGAAGCCCTGGGAGGCTTGAGAGGCGGAGCTCTGGGAGGCTCGAGGGGTAGAGCTCTGGGAGGCTCGAGAGACTTGAAAGGCAGAACCCTGGGGGGCTTGGGAGGTAGAGCTCTGGGAGGCTTGGGAGGAGGAGCCTTGAAAGACTCGGGAGGAGAAGCCCTGAGAGGCTTGGAAGGAGGAGCCTTGGGAGGCTCGTGAGGCGGAGGCCGCGAGGGCTCTGAGGGGCGAGCAGAGGCTGGCAGAGCCGTGGAAGACTCTGAGGGCGGAGCAGAGGCTGGCAGAGTCGTGGAAGACTCTGAGGGTGGAGCAGAGCCCGGCAGAGCCGTGGAAGACTCTGAGGGCGGAGCAGAGCTCGGCAGAGCCGTGGAAGACTGAGGGCGGAGTAGAGGTCGGCAGAGTCGTGGAAGACTCTGAGGGCGGAGTAGAGCCCAGCAGAGTCGTGGAAGACTCTGGGGCGGAGCAGAGCCCGGCAGAGTCGTGGAAGACTCTGAGGGAACCTCTGCGGTCTTGAGCACAAGACGAGACTGGGGAGAAGGGGCCCTCTTCTCTGACGTCTTCGGCCAACAGGGGATGTGGCCATGGGGACGGTCGAGGCTACAGGCGCTGGCTCTGGGGCGGTCGAGGCTACAGGCGCTGGCTCGCTGACCGTGGCAGACATGGGCGCTGGCTCATTGGCCGTGGCGGGCAAGGGCGCTGGCTCGTTGGCCGTGGCGGGCATGGGCACTGGCTCGTTGGCCGTGGCGGGCATGGGCACTGGCTCGTTGGCCGTGGCGGGCATGGGCGTTGACTCGCTGGCCGTGCCAGGCTTCGAGGCTGGGGCCGTGACAGGCCTCGGGAATGGGGCCGTGTCGGGCTTCGGGACTGGGGCCGTGACAGGCTTCGGGACTAGGGCCGTGTCAGGCTTCGGGACTAGGGCCGTGTCAGGCTTCGGGACTAGGGCCGGTAAGGCTTGACTAGGGCCGTAGGCTCGACGGGGCCGTAAGGCTTCGGACGGGGCCGTGGTAGGCTTCGGGACGGGGCCGTGGTAGGCTTCGAGACGGGGCCGTGGTAGGCTTCGAGACGGGGCCGTGGTATGGAACGCTGGTTCAGTTTCTGCCTCCCCCACAGTAAACGAGGAACCAGCGTACAGTAGGGCGAGGTCAATAAACTGAGCCAGGTTGAGAGAGCAGCGACCACCAGGCATGAATGATGTGGCTGGCTCATTCAGTCCATATTGAAAAATGTCTTTCAGAGCCACCTCATCAAAATTCACCTGGTTAGCCAGGGCACAAAAATCCACAACATAAGCCTCTAAGGGTTGGCTCCCCTGGCGCAAAACCAAGAGTCGGGCTGCTGGCTCCATAATGTCAAGGGCGGGGTTATGAGTTACATAACCGCTGCCTTGCATGAAAAACCCTTGGTTAGCGTCAGAAGAGCCATAAAACCTCTCCGGGGATGGAGAGCATACGGCGCTCGCGGATGCATGGAGAGCATCAACGGGCTCAGGGGCAGACACAGGTGAAACAGGGTGAAATAAATCAGACATAGCACATACCTGCTGTCCCTGGGCCGCGAGCGCTTGGTCAAGCTTCCAAACAGTAGCTCCTCGCGCTGAATGTGACGTGTACCTCCGCTCTAGTGAGCTGCGCGAATCCTCAGCGCGGGGCATTGTGACTGTCTTCGGTAAGGGTTGGTTATTTTGTAACCCGCACACACAAACACAAGACGAGACAGTCACAATGTCGGAGAAAACTGCTTTATTCCAACAAAGGCAGGCAACAGTACAAACAGGGCAAATCCAGTGAAGAGGCGTCAAAGGGGAGCGTGATGTCGGAGCCGGGGAATCAGAATAGAATGGAGGGGCAAATCCGGGAGAGAGTGGTCAACGAGAGCGTAGGGGGTCAAAGCCGGGGGTAATAAGAATAAGAATAACAAGACGGGACTAGTGGGGAGCAAAAGACAGGGGAACAAGGGGGAGCTGGCAAGCTAAGAGGAGGACAAGAGGAGTTCAAAACTAGATGAGACTAGCGGGGGGGCAAAGACACGGGAAACTAAATACAATAACCAATGGGTGTGAAACGAATGTGCTGTGATATAAATAGGGGAACTAACGAGCGGTGCAAGTGTAACGAATAAAGGGGTGATAAGACGAGTACAGGTGAAACTAATGATCTAGTGATTGGGACGAGTGCGGGTGAAACTAATACTGGTGATAGGAGAGCGGGCATGCGAGCCCGAGGAGGGAGACCTGCTAACGAGCATGAGAGCTCGTAGGAGCAAAACGAGCGTGGAAGCTCGAGGGAGCAAAACGAGCGTGCGAGCTCGAGGAAGCAAAATGAGCGTGCGAGCTCGAGGGGGCGGAACGAGCGTGGAAGCTCGAGGGGGCAGAGCGAGGGAGCGGGTTTCGTGACAATCTTTAAAGGTGCACTCAGTAACTTTTTGCTCATTTCATCTTGGACTTACAGTGGCACCTAGTTGTGTGGATGCATCATCATTTAAAATCAACAGTTTTCAGTTACAGATGCCATTGTGAAATTCACTATTCACAATCAGCCATGATTAATTTAATCCAAGAGTGAAAGTGTCCAATAATAAAGCTACTGAGATTAAGTGAGTATACAGAATCATGTAATGGCAAATGTTCCTGGTTCACACAGAGGAGGAGACGCACACATTATTTTTTAGCTGTGCAGAATGTAATACAGTGAAGAGGAATGCATATTTTATAACCTGTACCCCCAACACTAATCCTAAAACTAAACCTAACATTGGAGTAACAATGCAATGTTAGAGGGGAAAATGCAACCACCGAATCATGCTCGTCACTGATTATGTGAACGTGATTACTTCCTGGTTTCAATGCAGGATCCTAATCAGGGTCTCCCATGCTGCTGACGCAAAGTGTTTCACAGGGGAGGTTAAACACACTGGAGTCGATTCCAAAATGTCTGACAGGAGATGGCACTTATCTGTAAGTCTGCAGAGTGTGGCCAATCCTACAGTACTTGAACTGTCAGAAACAACATGCCGACTTCCTATGTGATAATGTTGAAATTACGGTAAACAAAGTGCAGCAAACAAGCTTTGAAGCTGTCGCTCGCAATCAAGCAATACTTCTGGACATTACAGCTCACACTGGTCTCTAGGCTACATGTATTATTCAGTAGTTTTGGATGCGCAGTTAGAGTCGGTTTGACTGTCTTGTTCAAGTGTGTATGTTTGTGTTTGATCATAACACAATTTACTTCAGTGTCCATGGTTGAGGCCAGATGTGTGTTTGTTTTTCTCTCTCAAGTCAGGTCAAACTAACTACCTCCTCTGCTCCATCTGTCCCTCCTCTTCGTCCTTAATATTTCATCCCTTGTCTTCGCCCTGCCTCTTTTACCTCCTCCCTCAAACCAGCCCTGTGAGCCCTCATTTCATCTCTATTTCTCTCCATCTTTTGGTGATTAACTGGTCCATTGATCTTAATCTGCGTGTTAGTCTCTGAGTTTTAAAGACCTCAGGGAATGTGGGAGGATGAAATGTTGCCCAGCATTGCATGTCGTCTCAGTGCCAAATTTGTTCAAATTTGCTGAATCTTGTTCTGGGGTTTTGGCCAGAAAATGTCTTACAGATAAACTCTGTTAAAACTCTGACGATCTTGTTGATAATTACTTAAGAAATGTTCCTTTAAATGAGTTCATACACAGTATGAATACATGGTTTTTCCTAGTATAACATCAACACAACTTTAAAATGGACAGATTGCAGAAGTTGGGGGTATTTGCTTATACAAACTCTTTCATTTGTTTTTGTTCCTGGCTAGAGGATGATGAGCTCTGATTTCTCCCCAGGCGGCACTAACCATTGGTTGAGACCATTGGTTGAGCCAGAAGTTGCCATGTTGGACCTATAAAACAAACAGGGCAAAGTCTTAAATGCACTTAAAAATACAAACTTCACTTTTAGGGGGGAAGACGGAGAGATAGACAGAGGACGTTAGATAAGAAGACTCACAAGCTAAAGATCACTCATGATTATCCTCGTCAACTGGCCTACATAGACTGCCAGTCTATGACTGCACTGTAGTCAGCAGAGATTTGCAATCCATCGGTGTACGACCCCGATTTTTCCCATTTTCATCTTCGTCGTCATCTCTCTTTGAAGCTCTTCCAGGGTCTGTGTGTGCCAAGCTGATTGTGGGTTGCTCAGCTGTGCCCATTTATGAGATTACAGTGGTTCAGATGAGTTCACTCAGGACACAAAGTCAAGCTCAGAAAAAATATCAGCAAAACTGGCTGCATACTTGGTGGACACTAATATTGTATGGATATATCAGCCTCTTGCCTGGATTTGTTAACATTTAAGCATGCTCTGCATACAATTTCATCTTGATAGCAGCTGTTATGAGCATTTGGAATGTTTGATTTATGTTATTTGCTGTCAAATTTAAATATGTGTATGTGAGCCAGGCTTATATCATTCCATACTGGCTCTAAATGTTCCAAAATCTAGTGAGCTGCCTACTTATACATCATTTTAAGGCAACATTGGAGCATTTAGTATGCACGGAGTATGCAAGATATATACAGCGATAATCCATAACATTAAAACCACCTGCCTAATATTGTGTAGGTCCCCCTTCTGTTGCCAAAACAAC
This sequence comes from Xyrauchen texanus, assembly GCF_025860055.1. NCBI lineage: Eukaryota > Metazoa > Chordata > Actinopteri > Cypriniformes > Catostomidae > Xyrauchen > Xyrauchen texanus. The sequence continues at coordinate 9,950,447 of NC_068317.1, forward strand.
TCCAACACACATCTCAGTATAGCATTCAGAGATTATATTCTTCTCACCTCAATTGTACAGAGCGGTTATCTGAGTCAGTTCAAACTCATCTGGCCATTCTCTGTTGTCCTCTCTTATCAACAAGGCGTTTCCATCTACAGAACTGCTGCTCAATGAAACCATTTTAAGTAAATTCTAGAGACTGTTGTGTGAAAATCTCAGGAGATCAGTTATAGAAATACTCAAACCAGCCGGTCTGACACCAAACAATCATCCATGCGATTATCTAATCAGCCAATCATGTGACAGCAGTGCAGTGAATAAAATCATATAGATATGGGTCAGGAGCTTCAGTTAATGTTCACATCAATCATCAGAATGGGGAGAAATGTTGTGGCAGGACGGAGGGCGGGGCTGGGTCGTGATCATACACACTCGGTCCCGTATTAGGCTAATCAAGCCTCTGAGGTTTAAAGGCCGACTGCAGAGTATCATGCGGGAGAGAGAGACCGTTAGCGGACATGTTAAATGTGATCTAAGTGATTTGGACCTTGGCATGATTGTTTGGTTTCAGATGGGCTGGTTTGAGTATTTCTGTAACTGCTGATCTCCTGGGTATATATATATATATATATATATATATATATGTAGACTGTATATGTGTGTTAAAAGTTCCTGTCGTTATCTTATCAACATGCTTACATCATACTCTCTTTTTTCAGGACCCAGGCTACTGGATTCAAGTTCATCGGTTAGAACATGGAGACGGGGGCATTTTGGATCTGGATGACGTGCTGTGTGACGTAGTTGACGACAAAGACAGGGTGAGTCATTAGTGTGTATAAATATTTTGTTGTTCATGGGGAGATGCTGATCTCTAATATTTTATGAAATATGGAGTAGCTTACTGTTTTACTTTGTAAGAAGTATGCTGGCTTCCCATTGCAAAGTCTATAAGTTGTTTCTTGATAAAAGGCTGACAAAAAGTTTTATGTAACAAAAGCTAGCCTATATACTGTAGAGTTCAAAATATACCAAATATCCAGATAAAATATTCATGTGTTCCACCCCCGTTTGAGGGTGATAGCACCTCACTCTCGCTGTCGGACGTGTATTTTCTTAACTTGTTGTTATGGTTATTACATCTGCCTGCCTGTATCTTTTCACTAAGCTTGGGAATGGCTAGGAACCTCAGCAATGCTATTGGAGTTATATCATCACCTCTTCCTTAAATGTTCCATTAGCAAAGGCCAAAATGACAGTGCGATTGTGTGTGACTTGTCTCATTGTGTAACGTTCATAACAACCTCTCAGTTTCATTCACACACTGTTTCAGAGAACCTCATGTCAAATACTGCAGTGCTCAAGGAATGCCATGAAAAGCATCAGGATGCCGTAATGGCAGTGGAATTTGGGAAATGTACCTCACTCAGAGTCATTGGTCTTGTATGACCCTGACTTGAGCACTGTGAATAATGGATGATCTCAATTTTGCCAAAAGATTTGTCCCGTTTTGTTTATTTGTAGTTTGTTCTTTAGCGTTGGTCCTAGTGTCATCAAGCTCTGAAAAATTGTGTTTAGCCAATAAAGTGTTTAGCCAGCAAGCTAATTAGCTTGTCTGTTCTTGCTGGGCTCTTGTGGTCTCATCATGTCTCGCTCGCAAGAGCAGCTTTTGTTCCTGGTGATTTATAATTGTCCGCTCAGCAAGAACCGCTAATACATGTTAGCTTAATTAGTAAACAACACATTCTGACTCCGCTTGTGGTTTGACCACTTGTTCAAATCCATATTTTGCAAGGTTAAACTAGCACTATATTAGTAGGAGAGCGCTGTTATGATATCGCCATTGATGCATGAAGGAACACACTACCGGGGCTGCTTAAGCCCAAAGTATACTTCGTCAGATGTGAGCACTAGGCTTCTGTTTACAGGTCAAATGATGCAAATTCCATCAACAGAAATCTTACTTTAAAAGTTGCTAGTTTCAAACTTGCCACAAATTTGCTGTAAATTTGACACTCATTATTTTCACATGCATTTGAGCTTGTGATTCGCCACATATGTTGGATGAATGGACCATTTGCAGCAAGTTTGCAGCAAAGCTCATTTGCATGTGAAAATTATCTGTGGCAAATTTGCAGAAAGTTTACGGTAAATTTGCCATGAATTCTTGGTTTTTGTACGTGTGAACATGTGCTGGCTGATTTATCTAACCGTACGTGCTCTGAATGTGCAGTATGCACATAAGCCTGGAATCATTAGCACTTATTAGTTAGTCCACAAGGTGGCAACATTCATAGTTTAGCCATTGCTGTCACGAAGAATCGCTGCTAAACTTTAGGTGACCTGTGTGAACGTCAAGAGCGCGTGTGTGAGGAGTTCAGGAGAAACATACATTTGTAAAACTCGAGCCTGATGGAATATAAAAGCATCTTTATGGGTCTAAAGTCCTGAAGATAAATGGTCCAGTATCTCAAAGCAGTCGTAGCACTTACGCGCAAACCGCCTTTATCTGCGCGCACTGTCAAATTAACTTTGAATGTACGCAGAGGCTAAATGTTTGAATTAAAACTGAAGTGTACTTTGGGCTAACAGCCAACTGCCCAGTTGTGCAACAACAAAATAAAACATCCCACTCAAAAACAGGCCCTTCTTTGGTCCAGTCTTGAAGACTTTGACCACGTACATTTTGATTGGACCCTTGTGAGGGGTAATGTACATCAATCAGATGGACAGTATTGCAATGTAAATCCTGACAGAACCCTGAAGCAACTCAAGAGTCATCATACAAGCAAGTGTTTCGAGTGCTGTTGGTCTGAATATCAACACGGCTCTGATTTGGCTATAGGCATGAGGCCACAGGCCAAGTAAATAATATTGAATAACTTACATTTCAGACATAAATTGGCTAGTTAGTTTTGTGCATTTCTTCTCCGCTTGCGAAAATCACTTAAACTGCGTGCTGCTTCAGTTGAGAACATGCACAACAAGCAGCCATGTAACATTTGTGAAGACAAGCAAGCGTACAGGTTTGTGTTTGAGTGTCTTGAGAGCTGGTGCTCATCTTGGAAGTGGTGTGCTTTATATTGTGCTGGTGCCATGGTAACATCTCTGCCAGGACGTGGAGTCAGACGTCTACATCTGTGGCACTGCTGTGAGAGATACCCCGAGAGAGCCACATTACACCTTCCTCCCTGTTCACACCCTCCAGTGTTCTTTCATCTTCGCTTTCCCTTCATCCCTCTCCCCTACATTCATCTGTTTCACTTTCTCTTTGCCCTTTCTTTCTTTTTCACCCTTGTTCTCTGCAGACATGTTTTATTAAGCACCCTAAGCATTTTGTTCCTGAACCTTGCATCATCTCTTTTGTCCCCCTACAATCTCCAGATCTCTAGATTATTTATTCACTGCTGTTTGGTCCTCTGAGGTTCGAAGCCCGCACTTGGCGACATGCATTTCTCATGTTGTGGATAAGATTTGAATATTGTTATATGCTGTGCACTCGATGAACTGAGCATAAGTAGCTTTGCGTCTTTGTGTTTTTATTTGATTTTCAGTTCTCAATGTATGTACTTGACCTTGTGTAGTTGAATGAACAATAAGGTTATTGAAGTATCCAGTTACGTCTGTTGTCATTTCGCGTATACGTGTTTCGAAGGTGCACTTGTAATTAGCATAAAGTCATGATTTTTCAAATTTATACAACGCCTGAAAGTGTCTGATAATGGGCTACTGAGATAAAGTGAGTTATATTTGACTGGTCATGTGATCTCAACATGGAATGCACCAAGAAGGGGAACATTCCTATGTGGAATAAAAGAGCTTTTTCTTGGTTACTGATATGACTGAAGTCACATCTGTACTATTGATTTCTTGAGGTGTAAAACAATCCCCTTTAAAAGTGTGGTCAGGCCATGTAATAATAACCACTAGTAAATTTGTACAAATCAGTCATTTCCTATGCCTGAATCAGAGGAGCCCCCTGTCTGTCATGAGATATCATTACAGTTCTTAATAGTGTTTTTTTCAGATCATTCTTGCTTTGTGAAATAACAATAACCAAACTTATATCATGCTATTGATGTACAGGAGTCTGCAAGAACAATATGCAAAGTCAAAGGGCCATAATATTTCATTGCCTCTTTATATTGCAATGCTTTGTTCAGTTTTATACCTGAACTCCATAGTTCATTCAGGAATACCTGGCGTGACATGTCTTGACAAGCCATTTTGAATGTATAGAAGCATGGATAATATTTGTGCATGAGTAATATTGGATGCTTTATGATACATTTATGGTGCATTTTGTCATTTTTGCTGCTCAATAACCAATAGCTTTTATTGCATGTCACAGCCATGTACCACAATTTGCTTTCTATTGTTAGTCAGAGGCAGGTAACATTATTGGGAGGGAACATTCTCACTCTAGAGGGCATTTGATTGGACAAAACTCCAATTTTGTTTTCTAGCATGTAATATTTGATACATGATTTTCTAAAGCTTTAACATCATCAACATGATTAATTATTTGTTGAAAAAACTTGTTGCATACAATGCGCTAGATGTACCCTATCTTCTAGTGAATTATCCTTTCTCTCAGGAAGTAGAAGTTCTTGTAAAGTTATTTCCAAAATGGCCACCTTTGTATTGAGATGCACATGTATTTTTGCCATGAAATCTTTGCTGATTTAAAAAAAACAGTAACAGTAATGTTCATAATGGAACTGATAAATTAAAAAATAATATTTACTGGATTTAAACAATTTTTGCTTAATATAATGTATATTATATTTTTGTAAGTTAATTTGAAAATGTATCAAATATGATACAAGCAAGCTTTTGAGATATATTTGTAAATCTCTCAGCCATCATTACATTGCATTCTATTATATAGTAATCCCATCAGAATAAAAATGAAATAATTTTCTCACTATTACTTCTTATATAAGGCTTAACAAGGTTAACTCAATTCATTTATCTAGTAAGCTTCTAATACAGTGGTTCTTAATTTTGTATAGGTTCATGCCACCTTTTGAAACAAAGAAAAACTTTCAAAAACTTTTCATCACCATCCAGTAATAGTAAACAACTGAGATTGGCCCTTCATGGCCAGCACTGAAAAAAATGGCAAGTATCACGTAACAGTGTCGTCTATTCGATGTTCAGGTAGTTTTCGGTTTCAATAATTTACACGTAATTAATGATACTGACAAACAATAATAACCACTAAAATAAAAACTGACCTTTCTGCCATCATTTACTCACCCTCGGCTTTCAAAGGCAATAGGACTTTTTTTATCTGTTAAACACAAGATTGAGGGATGAGAAGATTGTGCTTGTGGCTGTCCAAACTCCAAAATCACACATAAAAGCTCCTTAAAGTCATCCATAACACTTGGGCCTTAGAGTTCAATTCTTCTGAAGCTATATGATAGTTTTGTGAGAGGAACACACAAAAATGTAAACATAATTCTCCCATTTGAAACTGGCGCGCACGCGAGAACGACTTGCTTTCATAAGTTCTGCGAGCACACCTGAGACCATGGACGCTCTGGGCTGTCGAGAGCTGTGTGTGCAGGACGCGCTGCGGTGCCAGGCAAAATTTTTACAAGGCAGTGGAAAAAGCAGAGGAAATTAAATGGCCCACATTGTTTCTATTTTCACTGAATGTGTGAAAGAGAACGAGATTTGAGGATGGGTCAGACTTTCGCTCCCCCCTTATAATACCTCCGTGCCCCACACTTTGAGAACCACTGATCTAATACATACTGAGCATTGTGAGCACCACAGTGTTGACGATATTATTTTATTTCTCTTGTGGATTAAGCTGGAGAGGTTAAGGATTGGTTTAATCTGTGACAACAAAGGAAATTAGCAATATTTTCAGTTCAAGAGCTACGCCCTTACTTTGAATGTTTTACTGTTGTCTTGGACGTCATTAGGTATTGCCACATAAAACATTTTATTTTGTAGGGGCTTTGATATTAAAATGATCTTTCTTTCATATTAGAATAGAAGTAACCTTGATTTTGAAGTTCAGCAATTTTGTTCATGGGAAATCATGACTCAGCTGCACAACACAGGAATATGTCTAATTTCTAGATCTCATAGTCTGCAATCTCCTGCTTTCTCTCAGTGAATTATAAGACAGCTCACAAGAAATAGATTTATGAAACATTCAGAGGAGCTGCTCAGGCCCTGAGAGACTGTGACTGAGTTCCTGTGAGTTATTTCAACTGTCACCACTCCCTTTTGGAAGTTCCTCTGTTTATGTTCATGAGCTTGTACTCTGCCTTCCAATCTGCAAGGCCTTCTGTTAGTAGCCAGACCTAGACGGGTAAGTGTTTTTCCAGGTGCCAAGTTATGATAAGCCCCCTTTTAGCTCAAGGCTGACTGTACATTTGCATTTCTGCCTGCTTATGCACTGACCTTGGATGCAGGATGTGGAATTGCACTATGAATATACAGTAGGATAGCTGTATAGCTCTGATAAAATACCAGCTTAGACCAGCATGAATTACCAGGCGGGTTTATGGTGGTTTGGTGCTGATCTAGCTGGAAGAGCTTGAGCAAAGCAAGCTAGTGATCCAGGATGGTCATGCTTGTGAAGGTTGACCAAAGAAGTCTTGCTGGTTAAGGCAGTTAGGCAGCATGGTGGGGACACCAGCAAACCAACATTCCTTGTTGAGGAATGGGCCACAAAGCTTGACCTTGGTGTCGGCCACAAAGCTTGATGTGATTAAGCCAGGTAAGACCAACAAAGGATAATCCTGTAACAGCATTCCTAACAACCAATTTTGGTCCTAACCAATCCTCTTCACCTTAAATCAGATTATTTGATAGAGGTGCACAGGTAGAGATTTTGGGGCCTGATGCATTACATGATTTTACCAAGAAGGACCAACTAATAATGCTCATGGGAAAAAATGACAATCAACCATGATGGCCATTGCCCTACCGCTACGCCTAGCTTGATCCCAACCCTAACTCTACCCCTAAATTCTGATTGGTTGGTAGAGGTACAGAGGTGGATAGTAAAGCATGACATGATTTTTCCAAGTAGGACCAACAAAGGATGATCCTGGAACAATATTACTATAAATCAATGATAGTCCTTACCCATCTTCTACCGTAAAATCTGATTGGTTGATAGAGGTGAAACGATAGAGAGATGGGGAGTAAAGCATGACATGACTTTACCAAGTAAGCCTACAAAGGATGATCAACATTCCTCCCAACCAATGATGGCACAAACCCTACCATTATCCTTACCCCCACCCCTACCCTCATCCCTAAAGCCCAAAGTATACTTTGATTTTGACGCAAACTCAGCATTTGTGTATAGGCGACCGCAAACCTGTCAAAGTATACTCCATTTGAAGGTGCGCGCATGCACAGGTGGTTGGCGCCTGCACTACGATTAAACGAGACGACTGACTATTTCTCTTTAGGAGTTTAGACCTATAAAGTTGTCTTAATAGTCCTTCAGACTCGAGTTATGCAATTACAGGTATCTTCAGACCTCACACATGCTTTCTTGACAAGCACATCCACTGTTGATGTTTTTACCATTGTCTCCTGTTGTTTAGTGGTGATTACATCATCTTCTAGTGCATCTTTATGCCAACAACGTCTCAAATGTGAGTGTTGCCACCTTTTGGACCCATTAATTAGTGCAATTAATTTCAGGTGCACATGCATTCTGTGTGTTCAAAGATGCGTTGTTAGAAAATCGGAATGCGCATGTTTAGTGCTTGAGCACTCTGCTGATGACGAGAATTGCGTCACGTGTCTTGTATGCAAGCGTTTGACAGAAGTATACTTTGAGCTTAACCCTACCTCTGCACCTAAATTCTTATTGGTTGATAAGAATTGTTGTTCAAGGATGGAAAAATGATGTTGATCCAAGAGCATACTCTGTTTAATGGTAGGCTGTTTTCATGGCTAAATAATGTTGAGTGTGGTGTCACATACTGTCTGTATACTCATTGCTTAAATACCTTGTTTAGTGTATTGTAACCGTGGCTATTGTACAAGCTCTTGGTCTTCATATTCAGAGTGCCATGGACCCCCAAATATGATGACCCTCTTGTGAGGGACCCCCTCCGTGAAAGGCAGCTATATATTTTCATGTATAAAACCCTCTTTAAACTGTGTGAGAAAAAGAGTGCTTATGATATTAGACAACATTTAGACACCTAACAAAATTAAATATTTTTAAACGTTTTTTTTCTCTTAACATTTTTGCGGACCACCTAGAGCTGACTTACGGCCCCATGGGGGTCCACAGATTTGAAAACCCCTGGTCTGGGCCTTCTTGTGAGGGGTCTGCAGATGATGGTTCTGACAAAGAAGACATCAAGCAGCTATTATTGGTAATTGAAATGTCTGTGGGAGGTGTGATCTGCACTATTGTATAAATATCAAAAACTGGAGAATTTCAGTTTGTCCGGTTGGATGTTATTTAATATCCCCCCATTGGGATCGTTTACTCTTGGTCTCAAATGATGATGAATTTGAATCATGAGTTTTTGACATGGAAGTTGTGAGTTTCTTATAATCCCTGTGTATATGTGTTAGTTTTCACATGTGCAGCAATTACGCCATTCACTGAATAGAGAGATCCAGTATTTCTTGTTCTCTAAAGCTGCAGCTAATCTGGCTGGTTATGCTTCCATTTTAACCTACCTTCTCTTGTCATGGGTGTGTGTTCATTTTCTGTCACTGTCTCTCATTGACATCTCCTGCTCGTCACTGTCCACACAAGCCAGATCAAATACATCTCAGGATGTGCTGAATATTTATAGTTCAAACCTTTGAAATGGGCTAAATAATGGATTGTGGTTTTGCTGTTTGAAGAACAGTCCAAAACAAATCCGCACACAATCACAAACTCATGCACATAAAATGCCTTATGCTGTCACATCCCATGTCAAATAAGTTTAATTTAAAGAAAAGGGATGTGTGTGTGTTCAAAACATGCATTATGCATGTATGTGAATGCTAATAATTTTAGCTACACAAGCTCGATTCCATGTAATGTGTATGTGTTACAAGTGCACAAGGGTTCTATGTGGACATAAGTGTAAATCATCTTCCGTTATGGTCAGTTTTCTCTTTAAAGTCAGCCAGTGTCATAGTGGAGCATCAGTTTACAGAATTTTGCTGAGCAAGGTTAATTAAACTGTCGGTGTGTATAGCTTTCTAAATAATAACAATGAAGTTGCTTTCATGATTTTTGCAATTCCATCTGATGGTGCAGAAATATATAACACTTCACGGTTTAGTATGTGCAACAGGACAGCACGCTTGCAATGCACTGGCCAAGTATTTCAGTCTGTTTGTGCATATTCGCGTAGAGGAGGTTTCTGGCTTCACTGACAACAGTTCCATTCCAAGGATAAATTTGTTCTGTCTTATGATATGTCATAAAACATTTGGGAGCCAAACAAAATATGTACACATGCTGCATATGTCACACATACCATCAGCCTTAAAATGTCTCTTTTCCTCTACACTTTTATTTCGTTCTCTCACTTTCAAGACAGATTTTGGATTCAAAGCATTGCTTCTCTCCTTTAGGACAAATGCTCCATACAGTATATATAGTTATTTTTCTCTCTATTATTCAGAAACTGCTATGTTATGATATCTACACACCTTTACTATAACATATCTTTTGAAAAACAATACATTTGAATGGTTTAATTCAGACTCACCTACATACACCGATTAGCAACAACATTAAAACCAGCTGCCTAATATTGTGTCGGTCCCCCTCGTGCTGCCAAATCAGCACCAACACACATCTCAGTATAGCATTCAGAGATGATATTCTTCTCAACACAATTGTACAGAGCGGTTATCTGAGTTACTGTAGACTTTGTCAGTTCAAACTAGTCTGACCATTCTCTGTTGACCTCTCTCATCAACAAGGCATTTTCATCCACAGAACTGCCACTCACTGGATGTTTTTTGTTTTTGGCACCATTCGGAGTAAATTCTAGAGAATGTTGTGTGTGAAAATCCCAGGAGATCAGCAGTTACAGAAATACTCATATCAGCCCACCTGGCACCACTTTTTTGAATGGATTTGTACTTTGGTAGTTTCACTTTTTTTAACATCACTGTACCACAACAGTAAATGTTTTTATTTTATTTATTTTTTAACAATATTGTTTGGACAAGTTATTTTTGGACAAGTACCATAGTAATACCATTTTATTTTGACATGCCAATGGTAATAACAGAGAGTGTTTAGCAGAGATGGGTCACTTCTATTAAAATGAAAGGGAGAAATTGGAACACCCAGCAGTCAACAGATGCAGATAGGATAAAAAAGGTAAAAAAGCCAACCACCTTTTAGATCCAGACATCGCCTGTCAGTCAACTTGAGAATGTGCATTGGCTGTACAAGCTGGGAAAATACCATTTTTTAATATAAACTGAGGTAAACAAGCACAGTTAATGATGCCAGTGTTGTCATATTTCACTGATGATTTGAAATATGTTCTTTGTTCATAATCTTGACCAACCTTTTTGGGAGATTTCGGTCTTTCCTCATTCAAGTTGATAAGAGCTGCACTTTCATGCCGCTTGTTTACATAGAAAAATTGCTGCCTGGGAGCACTCCAAAGATGGCAGATGAGTAAACAGATTGCTAAAAAAGACTTTTGTAATACCCTGTTTTTGACATGTATCATAGCAGCACTATTCTGGACATGTACCATGACACTACCGTGTGTTTTTTACCATGTGCCATGGCAGTATTGATGTTTCTGGACATGTGCCATGACACTACCGTGTGTTTTTGCCATGTGCCATGGCAGTATTGATGTTTCTGGACATGTGCCATGACACTACCGTGTGTTTTTTGCCATGTGCCATGGCAGTATTGATGTTTCTGGACATGTGCCATGACACTACCGTGTGTTTTTTACCATGTGCCATGGCAGTATTGATGTTTCTGGACATGTGCCATGACACTACCGTGTGTTTTTTGCCATGTGCCATGGCAGTATTGATGTTTCTGGACATGTGCCATGACACTACCGTGTGTTTTTTGCCATGTGCCATGGCAGTATTGATGTTTCTGGACATGTGCCATGGCAATATTTGACATATACCATGGTGACACCATGCTTATTTCTGCATGTACTGTGCCATGGAACTGCTACAGTTTTCTGGACATCTACCATAGTAATACCTTTTTGTTGTTGTTTTTACATACATACACGTATTCAGAGCAGACTGTATGTGTGGGTGTGCATGATGGTTGCAAAGAGAGAGAGAGTGAGAGAGAGAGAGAGAGAGAGAGAGAGAGAGAGGGGCTTAAAGTATGTCTGTGTGCCAGTATAGTGCCACAAATTCACTGTATGAGTTATCACCCATAAAACTGTAAGTCACTGGGCTTGAAACATAGGCATCTGCCCTAGCTTTATGCTGCCAGACAGACAATACACACTCTCTCCTTTCTTTACTGTTATTCATTTATTTACTTCTACTATTTCCTAAGGCAAGCATCACTATTACTAATGCTTTGGATTTGGACTAACCACTAATCCTAATGATTAAACTTCAGCATATAACTTGTCTGGCACCTTTGTGCAATGGACACGAATGATACATCAAATCTTGTGGCTAGTTACATTACAGGTTTTTGCTTGGCTGCCGATAAAACGGTTGTAGATATACCATTAAATTTAGTTTATCTTTTGTTTATATTTAACTCTCTCTTTAAAACACACTGGGATGCATTATAGCACATTTAACTGTCAGGTTTTTGGCAATGAGTCCTTTTATAACTTGACAATGGCCATCTCTCACACACACACACACACACACACACACACACACACACACACACACACACACACACACACACACACACACACACACACACACACACACACACACACACACATGTTGTGTTTCCATGTTTTATGGGGACTTTCCATAGACATAATGGTTTTTATACTGTACAAACTTTATATTCTATCCCCTAAACCTAACCCTACCCCTAAACCTAACCCTCACAGAAAACTTTCTGCATTTTTACATTTTCAAAAAACATAATTTAGTATGATTTATAAGCTGTTTTCCTCATGGGGACTGACAAAATGTCCCCACAAGGTCAAAAATTTCGGGTTTTACTATCCTTATGGGGACATTTGGTCCCCACAAAGTGATAAATACACGCTCACACACACACACACACACACTGTGGCTTAAGTGGGCAAGACTTGTTTGGAGCAATTGGATTTCTCACCCAATTGCTTTATGAAGTGGCCATTATGTGTCATCGTGATGTACAAGAGGCTACTGTGTCATGTGACGTGTATTGTTGGAGAAGAATAGAGGCATGAATCAGACTATAAAACACGTCTCCTGTATAATAAATAGGTGTCACACACAAATACGCATGCAAGCATACATAAGCGAACACGTTGTGAAAAGTATCTCACAATGGTTGCTAAGATTTTACAGCTGTAAGGGGAATACTGCGTCAAAGGTTTCACCAAAACATGTGGAATGTACCTGGAGTTCAGAAGTTATCTGTGACTTGAGTGTATTGATAGTTGAAAATGCTCTTGGATGTTGTCATGGAATGATGCACCATTTGTATGGGTACAAGATACCCTTGTGCTTTAGAAATGGCACTGCCGACCTCTAGTGGTTATAAACCTTAATGAAAAGTCACAAAATCTGAGAAGAAACTCATATTTAAATGTTTTATACTTATAGTATATATATATAATAATATATAAATTGTTATTATTAGTTTTATACTATTAATTTATTATTAGTAGCATTTAAATATTATTAAAAATATATACATATTATTAAAACATTAAAATTACATTGTATTACAAGAAAAAGCAAAACAAAAACTTTCTACAAAAGACCTAATCATAATTTGGTAATCTATTATCTTTACATTAGATATTCTTTTGCCTATATTTGAAAAAAATATATATTGCTTTATTAATAGATAAATATTTATATTAGATTTATTTTAATAATTTATCAAATATTTATTTACTTAATTAGTTATGTATTACTACAATAACAATTAACAAGAAAAATACTTTTTATTGTTAGTATTATAATTATTATTGCAATATTTATACTACTACTTCTACTACTAATAATAATAATAGTGCAAAAACAGACAAGTACCAACAGTAAACTTTATTTTTATTTGTCATAAGAAGTTTCTCTGTCATACGATTCATTCACATTTATATTCGACTGTCATATTTCTCCCCCTAGTGGCAATCGTGATGAACTGTCATTTTGCTCGCAGTGGATTTTATTCATTATGCGAGAAGCTACCAAAGGTTTGCCTCCAAACCTCAGAATGACATTACTGTGTGATTTTGTTGAGCAGATGGATGAATTCAGAGAAATGTATGATTGATAAATTTAATTTATTTTAATTGATTTAATTTTTATTAAAATATTATTATTAATGATAATAGTCAGTCTGGGATTACATGAAGAGACAGAAGCAATTGAGACAGCCTAAATAGACACAAGAACAATCTGACAATAATTTTGAAAAACTGTGTCCAGGTGTATCTAGGAGAATTGGGGCTGTTTTGAAGGAAAAGTTTGTCACACCACTGGTGTGTTTGTACAGCCTACTCCTGGTGAACAAGGTTTGAAATGAACACCCACCAAATGCAGATTTTTCATGCGTAGTGGCAGGTAATTATGCTGATGTTCTAGGCATTGTGGTGTAAGATGTCTTGGAGTGATATATAATAAGAAATTAGACATAAAGACGTGCATTTGAAGAAAGTTGTGTGATTCTATTTTGAAGAACAGAGGAAAGAAAAGTCGCCGATGCGCGTCTGGTTTGATATGTGTGCGCAGTGAGCTCTGCTGCTCACGAGTGCCGTGCGAGCACTTCTTCAAGATATACACATGCATGGAGTTCAACTCTTTCTTCTCTGTTTCAGTCAACTGAAAACAGTTTACAAAAGTGTTATGAGAATGCTGCAAATTATCTCAGTCAATCTCAGGAAGTGCTTTGAGTTTGCTTTAATTCCTCAGAGCAGTTTGCGTATCAGAAGGCTTGCATGAAATTGAACTTGACCACCTAATAAACAGGCTACAAAGTTTGCTGTTTGTTCAGAGGCGTGCAGTGGGACAATGTCTCGTGGACCAGGCACATGTAAAGAGTTATCACTCTTTTTTCTCTGTTTCTTTCGTCTGATACTGGTAATGTAGTCTATGAGTATGCTGCAAATGTTCTTCAATCATCTCAGGATGTGCCAGGAGTTTAGTTCGGTTTATTTCTTTGGAGAAGTTCGCTCTTATGCATTGTGAAGGAATCTCTGCAAGCTCAATAATATATATACAGTATACAGTATATGTATTAAAGAAACAAAGATGAAATTGCTTAAATCATAAAATAATACATGATACCTTGAACATAAAATTGAGTTCTATTTTATTTTTATTTTTAATAATTGTATTACAAAAACGTACAAAACGCAATACAAACACATTTGCTAAAAAACTTTGGCAGCATTATTTTGGGAACACAAGGGAATTTATTAGGCTTATGTATTAAATGTATAGTTGTCTTTAGTTCTTTTTTTTCTCCCCAATTTGGAATGCTCAATTCCCAGTGCACTCTAGGGCCTCAATCCGGGTGGTGGAGGACGAATCTCTGTTGCCTCTGCGTGTGAGACCATCAACCTGCACATCTTATCACGTGGCTTGTTGAGCACGTTACCGCTGAGACATAGTGCGTGTGGAGGCTTCATGCTATTCTCCAAGGCATCCACGCACATCTCACCACGCTCCCCTCCGAGAGCGAACCACATTATAGTTACCCCATGTGACTCTACCCTCCCTAGCAACCGGGCCAATTTAGTTGCCTGGGAGACCTGGCTGGAGTCACTCAGCACGCCTTGGATTCAAACTCATGACTCCAGGGGTGGTAGTCAGCGTCTTTACTTGCTGAGCTACCCAAGCCCCCCTTGTCTGCGCAGGTTAACGGTCTGAGAACATCAACCGCACATCTTATCACGTTGCTTGCTGAGCACGTTACCCAGGAGCTACCCAGGCCCATGTAGTCTTTAGTTCTTAATCTGTAGGCTATTAGTAATTTTTCACCTGTTGTCGTTGACTGATACTTGTGTGATGGCAAATGGGGCAGATGAAGACGGTAACTGTTTGGATTTGGGGAGGGGGTTAAAATAAGTCAAAAAAATCTATTTGTTATTTTAATGGCTTTTTTCATTGTTACCTATTAATTGTTGCATATTTTGTGTGTGTGTGTGTTTTTGAATATTCTATGGACATAATAAAATTGTATTTATTGAAAAACTTGAAAATCGTAAACTAGTATCTTTTGCTATGGCTCTTTTGAAAAAATTCATCTAATGCAATTAAATGCAATTAAAAAAACAAATTGGCTCCTTAGTGAAAAAAGTTTCCCGCCCCCTTGTCTAGTCGCACAAGTTGAAGTTCTTGAACACAGCCAAAGCTCATATCGGATCAGAAAATGTAGCATCCGGAGATGGTTGTGACCTCACACAGCCCCCATCTGACCCGCAATTGGAAATGAATGACTTCCGGTCTGTCGATTGTCGAATGCATTGAAAAGGCAGCTTTGACATCCCTGTGGGTGTCATGCTGCAAGTCTTCCCTCTCAGTGTGAACTAGAGGGACATTGATGACCCTTGAATGCATGCTACAATGGGTTACTGTGGTGACAAGTTAACAAGTACAAACTCCCAGCTGTAGCACACACGGTAGGATCAATGCCACTGTCTGTACCATCATCAGCCCGGTGACAGGAGCTTGCCTCAGTGCAACACACTGCAGACAGTCGACAAGCACATCACATGCACACAAGACACAGCATTCAAGTGTGTTTACAAGTATAAACATTGACAAAACACACACACAAACTCAGAAAATACAAATGCCATTTTGGAAACTTTTCCTTGTCTTATTATGGGACTGTGACCAAAATACTTCGATTTTAATTGCTTATATCAGCCTGCGATTGTCAAAGTGTAAGCACTCTAAACTCAATCAAATTAATTATGCATTAAATGATAGGTTACACACGCACGCACACATGCACGCACATACACACAAGACAATTCATAATTTACTCACCCTCATGTCATAAATTATACATCCTGAGCTCATGACATTTACATGAACTTGACAACATTTTTGCAATTCAAAATTGATGTGCTGTGTAACATGTTTGGCTGCAGGTTTCCAGTGAAATGTGCAGCGGGGTGTGCCAAAAGCGAGTAAAATGGTGTCGTATTCAGATGCTGTTTTAAGGTGAATTTTAGCTGGATGTTTTAAAACACCTCCCTAACCTAAAACTTTTGCCTGAGCCAAACCAATAGTGTTTAAAATATAAAAGAGACGTTTAAAAAAGATATCCTTACCAAATCAACGCCTAAACCTAACCAAAAGTGTTTTAAAATACAGAGGCGAAATGAAAAAACACATTTTCTTAAGCAACCAACTCATTTCGTGCTGCTTCTATGACTCTGTCATGTCACGTGTCAGCTTGGGTTTATGGCTTGAGTTGAACCGCGATCCTCTGACTCAAAGTCCAACGCCCTATCAGGTGAGCTACCGCGCAACCTATTGGTGTTGGAATAAGTGTATACAGTATACTCCGATCAGCCACAACATTAAAACCACCTGCCTAATATTATGTAGGTCCCCCTCGTGCCGCCAAAAGAACGCCGATATTTTTCTCAACACAATTGTACAGAGCGGTTGGTTATCTGAGTTACCGTAGACTTTTTCAGTTGGTGCCAGATGGGCTGGTTTGAGTATTTCTGTTATCCTCAGATTTTCACGCACAACAATCTCTAGAATTTACTCAGAATGGTGCCAAAAACAACAAAAAAGAAAAATCCAGTGAGCAGCAGTTGGATGGAAACATCTTGTTGATGAGAGAGGTCAACAGAGAACGACCAGACTGGTCTGAATTGACAACTGGATCTAGTAAAATAGGTTTACATGCTTTAATGTTCAAGAAATACATTATTTTTCTCATACTATACTCTTCATACTCTGGCTGAAATGCTCTGATCCTGTCTCTTTAAAGCCCACTTTCCGAAAAGCCCAGTCTGCTCTGACTGGTCAGATGGCTTAGTCTGTTGTGATTGGTCAACCGCATAGAGTGTGTGTCCCAAATGTAACGTCCCTTACCATAACAGAGTTTCAGGCTTCCTGAGCAGCTGTAAACACTATTGTAACTATGGTAACAGTGATGTCAGTTTTTGCCGTACCAGTTTGATCCAGAGTCCGATAATGAATTAAATAAAAACAATTTGGAAGAACAAGCTGATCAACTGGAACCAACTTCGCAAGCACTTGAGCAGGACGTTTCACAGTGGTAAGTTTGAATTTATTTGCTTTCTTTCAAGTATACTCTTGATTATTGTGAACCTAACAAAGCTTAAAGTAAAAGACATGTAGTGCATCTATGTTAGTCATCTTTTGCTGGAATGGGTGTAGCCAAACTTTTTTCGCTCGAGATATGAATGGAGAACAAAGGCTTACGGACGGTTAGTGAGCAAGTTAGCCGTGGACTTCTGATAGCGGCTGTAACATTACAGCTTGTAATTACTCTTGA
Organism: Xyrauchen texanus; assembly: GCF_025860055.1. NCBI lineage: Eukaryota > Metazoa > Chordata > Actinopteri > Cypriniformes > Catostomidae > Xyrauchen > Xyrauchen texanus. Next base: position 9,968,061 of record NC_068317.1, read on the forward strand.
GATCGACCATTTTGTTACACAGTTTTAGGTAAAAGCCGGCCCACAGCTGAATAGTTAACCCTTACCAAAACAATTACGTTACATTGCAGGTTAGCCGAGCACTACCGTGGATTGCAGATGTAAAATGTATCATTATTCATGATAGTAAGAACAGCAAACAATCTGCATAATTATTCACAGTTGTAGGTAAATGTGGGCCTTCAGCTGATTAGCAAATCTATTTCAACACAATAACATTAGCTAGCAGGTTAGCAGAGGCCTATAGCTGTGCACTGGGTGTACACTGTAGCTACAATTCAAAACTCCTCTTTTGAACTCTCGGTAGCAGATAAATCCACAAATAATCAAACATACTTAACAGGTTGTGATCCTGAAGCGGCAGATTGTTCCAACAAAGTGGGAACTGCACCATCTTTTAGGGGTAACCGAGTTGAAAACCTGGCATTGGTTTTGGTTGTACTGTTGACAAATTTCTTTTAACCACTGATACTTCAATTTGTCTGGCTTTGGAAGTCCAAACAAAGAGGTTTTGCTTTCGCAGTGAAAACAGCATCTTATCGACATGGCGACAACACTAACCCAACTCATCTTGGCCTCTGCTATAACTACGCTTGTTTGAGGGCGGGCATTATGCAAATGTGTTACATAGTGACGTAGATACTTTATGGAAGAAATGGATGGACAATCCAGCCGTTTCTTGTAGTTCTTGAGCAGTGATGTCTGTGGGAGAGTATAACTTCCATCTGTGTGGACTTTGTGTTTTGTAACTTTGCAAACCTTTTACATGCACATAGAGCTGTTATACACTAAAGGAAAGGTAAAATTCCAAAAAGCATAATAATGCCTCTTTAAAATTGACTGAACTTAAAAAGGACATTTTCAATATGTTTAGCATGCCAGAGAAACACATTAGTTTCCACATTTCTTTAATTATATTTGGAATATCCACGTCCGCACAAAGTGCACAAATTCGAACAGCCTAACATTGGATGGGGCCATCTGACAGACATGAAAAGCAACCATCCACAGCTTGTTTTTTCTTTATGTGATGTGTGGGATGGTTAAAAAACAAAGGTTTGTGCTTGGGATAGGGTCTTGGTAAGGGTTAATCCGTAATTTTTTTTATTAATTTTATGTAAAACAATAGGAGTCTATAGTATGTCCTCATTTAGATAGCCAGCCAGGCTAGCCAGGTTAATGTGTGTACGTGTGTGTGGGAATGCAAAGGCTTTTTGCATGTACTTTTCTCATGAGAGCAAGACAAGTTGAGTCCATTCAGATGGATGGACACACACGCACACACACACATTAAGAAAGCTCTTCAAAGGGGTCGAGTCTTCAGAGAAGAGGCTTGTTCATCTCATTTGTCATTTAATCAATACAGCACACTCTCTGATCAATGCCGAGACTGGCGCCTCACAATCAGAGTCGATACATGACCTTACTCTGTCTCTCCCCCTCCTCCTTATTTTCAACCCCTTTCCATCATCTTTTACTTTCAAAGCACTTCTCACTCTCAGTTTCAAGGATACTGTGAAGAATAGAGAGATACAAGTGAGGACAAAGTGCTTGAACAGAGAAAGCGGCGGACAAAATCTGACAGAAATGTTTCTTTTATTCTTGCTTTTTATCCTAGAGGATGTGTTAACTGTTTATCTGTGTCAGCCAGTTTGACTAGTCATTCAGTAGTTGCAGAAGTTTGAGATAGACCGCCCATTGACATAAAAAGCCAAGAATACCACAGGTTACGGCAAAAAAAACTTTAGTTATGGCTATTGTTGGTTACAATTTGGGGAGCTTCCAACACTGTGTGAAGAACTCAATTATTATTCTTGGACCTTTTAGTTTTGGTTTCAGTAATATTTTAAAGATTTGCTATATTAATGACACCTCAAAGATGCAACTTTTAAACTTTTCTTGTAAAGTTTATTATATTTTCTGATATTTCATCAAAGGATGGACCTACACATATCTTCAGAGGTCTGGGCTAAGTCCCGAATATCCACTGACCTTAGAACTGCCCCCGGTATGAGCCAAGGTGCAGTACGTGCTGAAGTTTATAACTTGGGGTTAGGGTTTTTTTTTCAAATCTGTAACCCTAAGAAACCATTGCGAAAGTTGTGATTACAGTGGTACATTTTGAAGGTTTATGGGAGTTTATCCATCTTGACATCTAATTTGTCTTTGGAAGATTCTATTTCAATCTCTACATTTTAAAGCTAGTCATGGAGTTAGTATGACTGACACAGTCACGACTGTTGAACCAGAAAGATGAGCACAGAGAGAGAGAGACTTTTGGAAGACGTTTGGTACATCTTTCTTATAGTTAAAATACTTATAGACTTGAGCCTGTTTTCATGCTTCAAGCATGAATTCTTAAATAATAAGCATAGATAATGACATATCGTAACTTATAGCAGACTATCCTTATTCAAACGTGCCCAAACATAACGCAATATAGTAAGTAGATATTTCAATATTCCTCAAAGTGTGTACATGAAAAGATGATGCACGAAAGGGCGCTTAACACACATTATGGTTGTGTGTGTGTTATGTGTCTGCACGTGTCAGAGACCTTTGCGTGTGCAATCACACATACACATATGTGCACATAAAGGATTGGGAGGCTCCTGAACACTTAATATTTCTGTATTTTGTAGTCTAATACATTCATTTCCAATGGCCAGTCATTTTTGACCGGGAACACAACAAGTGGAACAAAATGAAATAAATAAAATGAAAATGGCCCATTTATTTTCTCGTGTTTTCAGATACCGTTTGTGAACAAAGGAATTTGATTCTAATTGGATTAAGTAAAAAAAAATATTAATAAGAAGAAAAAAAAGTTGTCTGGGTCAAAATGAGCAGAACACAGATGTTTTTTCAAAAGTTTGTGTACTTGTTAACCAAATCGACAAAAGTGTTAATCTGTGTCTGAATATGCATATTTTCCTACTATATAGAATGCAAAAACAGTCCAAAGTGGTACTTTTCCTCAATCCTCAATAATCATAAAACATTAAGCGAGAAATACCTCGATGACCATTATTTCCGGCGACATTCTGAAGCATGGATCGACTGGACATTTAAGGATCCCCAAGGAGACATCACCTTCAAATGCTTGATTAAAAAAAAAAAACCTGACAGAGAACTTCAAGTCAGATGCTCATTTCAGCTGTAAGTGATATACAGTATATACCAAGAATGTTGTTCTTTGTGCAGGATACTGTTAAATACACAAGGAATTAGCCTTAAGACACAAGTCTGCCATTTTATTTCAAAATATTAATATTTCCATCTCCTTCATTTCTACCAAGAAATTCTCTTAAACAATACAGACTTTTAGTTGTGCTGGAAATGACACTGTGGTGGGAATTTTCATGACTTTAGGAAAAAAATGACATTAATCTTCTATGATGAATGCACATACACTGTTGGACTTTGTTAGTGAGCATGTAAAAATGCTTTAGAAAAATGCTTTTTTCATTTGCTAGAAGTTGGAACACACACAGCAATATAAGGCTGAATTTTGGACCAATGGGATTTGACTGTAGGTGGAGCTGTCCAAGGTAACGCGGCAGAAACAAAATTATTATGCAACCAAAAAGATTTCCTGTCGATGAATTGGTCACAGCTGGTTAGAACAAAATATTTGAATTATGCAGATTGAAGCTTTTGGCATTTTGCTTACTTGCCTAGTTAGGACACATTTTTAGTCTAAGTTGGTTACGCTTTACATCCTGGATTTTCATTAGTGCCCTAGACAGTTCGAAATAGTTTTTTCAATCTAATTACTCATGTTTGTCTAACAACAACCGGGTTTATGATAGAAATTTCTGCAAGCCCTGTCAAAAAATTATCTAAAAATATTTAGTTTTAGTCGCTACAGTGTTTGAGGCTTTCAAGGTTAAAATCTATTACATCTATTATGGAAGTGTCTGAGAAGTTTGATTGACATTTCTCCTGCTGTAAGCTCTTTTCATCAGGGTCACAGAATGGTCATGATGCCAAATCTGCTCACTAGCTCCAGCGTCTTTACCTCTAGTGCATCTGGTTAGATCACTGAATTCTGGTGAAACACACACACACACACACACACACACACACACACACACACACACACAAAAACACACACACACACACACACACACACACACACACACACACACACACACACACACGTTGTGTTTCCATGTTTTATGGGGACTTTCCATAGACATAATGGTTTTTATACTGTACAAACTTTATATTCTATCCCCTAAACCTAACCCTACCCCTAAACCTAACCCTCACAGAAAACATTCTGCATTTTTACATTTTAAAAAAACATAATTTAGTATGATTTATAAGCTGTTTTCCTCATGGGGACCGACAAAATGTCCCCACAAGGTCAAAAATTTCGAGTTTTACTATCCTTATGGGGACATTTGGTCCCCACAAAGTGATAAATATACACACACACACACACACACACACACACACACACACACACACACACACACACACACACACACACACACACACACACACACACACACACACACACACACACACACACACACACACACACTTTGGTGCAAAAATCATTATGAGTGCAGCTATCATAATGATTTTTATACTGTACAAACTATAGATTCTATCCCCTAACCCTCATAAAACAATTTCTGCATTTTTACATTTTCAAAAGAAATATTGTTTAGTATGTTTTTTTAAGTTATTTGAATTATGGGGACATTAGAAATGTCCTCATAACCATATTTATAGCATAATACCCTCATGATTACCCGTATGTAAACTAAAATGTCCTCATAAACCAGCCAAACACACACGCGCACACATACACGTGCACACACGTCCGCACAGTCATGCAGAAATGTTTGTCTTAGCTGACATCTGTCAGCTCTGATACTGCTCTAGTAATAAAACCCTCCAAACAGCCTATTAGCAATGGCTCATCTGGAAAGAGAGGGAGCCACACTCACGCACCCACACACACACACACACACACACACACACACACACACACACACACACACACACACACACACACACACACACACACAAATAGGCAGATTGAGGTCAGGCACTAAGGGTGCTCTAAAACAGAGGTGACAGGTTGAGACCCCCTGCTGGGGTGTTTCCGGTATGTTTATGTAATACCTGCTCCTTCCCCATGGGGGCACACTTTAACTACACATTTTGTCATGTGTTCAGCAGAGGTTTGCATTATCAAGTCCAAACCCTGTGACATGACTCGACCCGACTGGCACTCTCAAATTTTATGACTAAATCCAAACAGAACCGAAATCACTCAAAATGCAAATTAAAACACTACCAACTGGCTGACTGTACATTATCTATTTAATGAACATTGGTGTCATTTTTTATATTGCTGCTGCCAGGTTTTATGCTCCACATTGAGCTGTGCAACATCCCCTAACAATGGAAATCACTTATACGCACAGCCTTTCTTGGCTCACCGTTAAATGATTTGGTCTTTGGTTTGTACACTTACTTGGCTATATCAACATGTCATTTGAGGACGAATCTGAAATTCCTTTAAACTCCCCAAACTTTGGATATGCACATCATTGATGATCCATCATTCTGTGTGACTTTGTGTTGGTTGTGCTGAGGTTAGTGCTGATAGCCGATGCATTTTCTAAATAGATTGAGGTCTAATATCTCTTACTCCATTTAACATCTATGCTCTGCTGGGGCAGATGTAGGTCACTGTGCCAAATTCAACAGCTATCTTTAGACAAGTGTGCTGCTGTTTGTGGCTAGAAGCCTATTTTCACTCTTCTTCTATCGCTCGTCTTTGCCTGTGTGCTGTTTGTCTTTGCTTTGGACTGCTGGACACAAAGGACATTTTTTGTGACTGCGGCACTTGGATTTTATTATAAATTAAATGTTCAATTTAAGCTTTGTAGCCTAAATTAAAAACCTGTAGACTGAAAACGATGCTGTGAGGGATAGACTTACCATTTCTTCAGTGAGCTGTTCTGCAGTTTAAAGTGTTTTTGGATTGTTCCGCAGACAAAACATTGATAAAATATTTGTCCAAGAACATTTAGTAGACAGAGAACTCCAGACAACATGAGTTGTGGAAAATCAGATGTGATCTAGGAGCTTTTTACAGCTTTAAACTGTTCATGCCATTGAAGAGATAGTAAGTCTATCCCTCACAGCCACGTTGTCATTCCCATTAAAAATTAAAAATGGCACTAGCTTGAATACGGTCTATTAAGATAATTTGGTTTTCCTTTCTTAAATTCTCATTTCTTCTTATAAACATTTAGCACTTGTGCTATTTGGTCCCTTTGCCAGGTGATTCTGGGATCTTTTTTGCAGTGTTTAGGAATAATTATGCTTGAACAGACTGAAATGTAGAAATATAGTTGTGGCAGGACGGAGGGTGGGGCCGGGTCTGTCCCGTCTGTCATCGGCCTTTATCCCTCTTGGAGGCTTAATTAGCCTGATAAGGGACCGGGTGTGTATAATCACGACCCGGCCCCGCCCTCCGCCCTGCCACAATATTTTTTACCAAATTTTACAATTATTTAATTTTATATTCTACTTCAGTCTTTTCTCATTCAACAGCCTTGACTCTGCCAGTCATGCTAACTGCATAACTAGCTCTAACATGTCCCTTGTTAGAATGCAGAGTTTGTAATAGAATCTGCCAAAGGTACATTCACACTATATAGAGGCAGTCAACATCACTAACAAATAACATCCTACATCCACAGACTACTAAACAACTAGTAAAGATGCTTAAACAAACTGAGAAAGAAATCCATTTAACATTTACATGACATGTACGTTCTCGGCAGATGGTTTTGTTTTGTAAGTGACTTAAAATAAAATGCACAAATCAAATTGTCAGTTACCCAGAAAGGTAGCTGAGAATACATGACGTTGTTACAGCATGACGACATGCGGAATCAACACATTGCTACTGAAAGTTCCAGTATATCCTGATATCAACCCCATTCTTCCGAGTTACTTACAAGTGCCATCTCCCATTAGGCACCAACTAAAATGTGTTTACTTTTTCTTGCTTTTCTCAAACAACCTCAGATATATAGGTTCTGGTCCCATGGAAAGCAGGAAGTGATTCAGAGATTGCATTTTCTATTAATATTATATTTTTACTCCACTGACAATTAGGGTTAGGGTGGGCTAGGTGGGTAACATGTGCCCATATGTTCTTCCTGCTTCAACCACTGGGGGCAGTGATTTGAATTTCAGCTACAGAACTATAGACTTACAGTCACCGATTGCTAAGCTATGCCAGAGAGAAGCTCTTTTGCTTAAAATTAATCTTTGTTTACAACAGTCGCTGGCACTCATGTCGCTTCAGTTCCCCAATACTCATTGAAAATGACTTCCGGTTGCTTTGTTGCTGTAAATCGCTGTCAGTGTGAATTAGACATTTGCCGATATTCAATAATAAGGTATACCACGATAATTAACATGCACAATATTGTTAACGTGAGCAATTCAAAATAAAGTGAATATTTCTAGATAAACTATTACCAAATTGTTTATATTTTTCTGAATGCATTGTAGCATTTCCATCAATAAATAAACATTACCAACACTTGAACTCTACAGTAATACAGTAATAGGAAAACATAACTAATTACTAGGAAACTCTAAAATTCATGTTTCTTTTTCAATTAAACTTTTCCCGCAAAATGTTACCATTGTTGTTACTTGTTCATTTGCAACGAAATAAACTGTAATAAATTAGATGAATGCAAAATAGAAGCATTGGACTCTGACACTGGACTTGGACTTTTGAAAGCCACCAGGTCTCTTTGAAACTTATAAGGTTTGATCTTTGCAAATGCATTTTCTTTTTGCTCTTTTAATTTAAAAAGTACAATACAAGTAAATAAATCTTGTAATTAAGAACAACAATACATTTTCTTTAACTTTAAACCTGGTGTGTAATTCAATACAATACAGTGATAATACCATATATACTGTGATAAATGCTTCAGCAATTATCGTGATATGAAAATTTTATACCGTCACATTCCTAGTGTGAAAGCCCCTTAAGAATTAATGAAGTCCATTTGCAGTTGTTTGCTGTTGTGTTTTGTTACCATAATATCATATAATAGTATCATAGTAATTAGGGCTGGGTATGGCAAACCACCTCGAAATATTCCACGCATCGTGATACTTACGTAACGATTCAATATATTATGATACCTCATCAAGGGGCGGCTGTGGCTCAGGTGGTAGAGCAGGTTGGCCACTAATCGCTGGGTTGGTGGCTCATTTCCCAGCCCACTTGACTCCATATGCTTAAGTGTCCTTGTGCAAGACACTGAACCCCAAGTTCCCCTTCTGTCGCTCTCTCCACGTTGTGTCGGAGAAGCGACACTAGGGGTCTCTCTTGAGCGCCGATATTCACCTCTGATCTATGAAAAAAGGCCAATGAGAGTTGGCAGCCAGTATTTGCATGTCCCGCCCCCGGACATACGGGTATTTAAGCGGCGCAAATATGGGAGTTCATTCAGAAAATTTCTTCGGAGCCGATGGTCTGTCTGCAGTTTGCTGCGAGTTACACGCCACTTAAACGTTCCTGTTTTCCTCTGACGATCTGCATGCTGTTGGATCTTGACGGCGCACAACAGTGGCTTTCTCCTTCTCAGTGCACGGCGTGCATTGTTGCCCCTGAGCGCTTCGACAGCGCAGACACGTACACACACACACTGTGTATTAAAAGAGTTTTTACTAAAAGAGTAATTTTCTCTAAAAGAGCAAACACAGCGGCATTGAACGTCCTTTTAAGGATGCGTCTTTTTCAAGATGCCTTTCCGCCCCTGTGTCGTTACTGGATGCGGTAGAGTGCTCTCTGCTTCAGACGGCCACAGGCGCTGTCTCGTGTGTTTGGGCCGCGATCACACCGAGGCGGCGTTTGTGGATGGTTCATGTTCTCACTGCGAGAACATGACCATGACCACGTTGCGGTCGCGGCTCGCTTTCAACAGAAAGCAAGCCACCCCAGCTGCACCCCGCATTGCTCCTTCTTCCCACGGGATTAAGGACGGTGCGGTTGGCGCTGAGGGCGATTTGGGGCGGCAGCGGGTGCAGTTTCGCCGGGTAGCCCCCGCGAACCTCCCGTTCCCGACACGCTCGCTGGTCTCCGTCCACGCCAGCGGCGATAGCGGCTCGCCTCACGGCCCGGCTGTCTATCCTCCCGAGTCCGAAGCAGATGAGCTCGCCGCTGCATCGGAGAGTGCGGTGTCTGATGCCGAGGACTCCCTGGACTGCCGCCTCGGGCCAGCAGGCCCAGGCTGAGGCCGACGCTCAGATGTCCGACATGCTTGCCCGGGCCGCCTTGAGCGTGGGGTTAGACTGGAACCCTCCATCCTCCCCACAGCCTTCTCGGTTGGATGATTGGTTCCTGGGGGCAGCGCGCCGTTCACGGCCTCGCATCCCCCCGGTCCCTTTCTTCCCGGAGGTGCATGATGAGCTGACGTCTACGTGGAGAGCCCCGCTCTCCGCTCGTCTAGGTGCCACCCGCTCCACTCTCTCCACCCTCGACGGCGGAGAGCGCCACGGGTACGACGCGATTCCCCAGGTTGATAGGGCAGTTGCGCACCATCTATGCCCCGGTAGCCCTACCTCCTGGCGGGGTCGCCCCGTACTCCCGTCCAAGCCCTGTAGGACAACATCCTCGCTTAACGCGAAGGCCTACACTACGGCTGGACGCGCTGCCTCCGCCCTGCATGCGATGGCCCTCCTGCAAGTCCACCAGGCCAAAGCTCTTAGAAACATGTACGGGGGTGGACCTGATCCTGATGTGCTGCAGGAACTGCGCTCAGCGACCGACCTCGCCCTGAGAGCGACGAAGGCCACAGCGCAGGCACTCGGACAGACGATGGCCACCCTAGTGGTCCAGGAACGGCATCTTTGGCTCAACCTGGTCGAGATGCGTGAGGCTGACAAAAACCGCTTCCTGGACGCACCTGTCTCCCAGATTGGCCTTTTCGGTGACACCGTCGAGGACTTCGCCCAACAGTTCTCCGCGGTGAAGAAGCAGACGGAGGCCATTTCGCACATCATGCCCCGCCGCAGACCTGCCGCTACGGGCCCTGCCCCGTCTGCCCGCCGAGGGCGTCCCCCTGCGAGGAAACCAGCTCCTGCTCCGACCTCAACCCGGGCCCAGCTCTCAGCCCCAGCGTTGAGCACTCCGCAGGCGGTGCACGCCCCCTGTCTCACGAACCCCCTCCAGGACCCGGAAGGCTCCCAAGCGTTCCTGAGACAGCCAACCCAGAGCCGAAGACATTAGCTCCGGAGGTGGTAAGACCGCTCCGTCCCCCGGTGGAGGGCCGGGAGGAGAATCCTTTGTTTTTTCATTTGCCACACCCCCTGACGGGGGCTGAGGTACCCACATTCTCAATAAAAGAGCTATTTCCTTTGCCTCTGGGTCACCTGGCCCGCAAATGCCGTTTTCACGGCAATGTGCTTTCAGATCACAACAGTCCCGGTCAGACCTCCTCCTCAGTCAAGGACCCGCCCCCTGCCGGGCGCGCGGAGCAAGGTAAGTGCTTTGAGTCTATTCTCAGCACCTCAGCCTCAGGCCGCAATGAAGCCGCCCGACGCTGCATTACCTGTTCCACCCCGCTGCGAGGCCCCGCCGGGTACGTCCAAAATACTCGTCCCTTTGGTGCCCTTAGCGCAGAGCTGGGAAGCATGGCTTTCGCTTCCCAACGCATCACGCTGGCTGCACCGGACCATTCGACTCGGTTAAGCAATTCAGTTTGCCCGGCTCCCGCCCCCCTTCAGGGGCGTCTGCTTTTCCGCAGTACACGGCGAGCACGCCAGTTCCCTGCTCACGGAAATCGCGACCCTCTTAGCCAAGGGCGCGGTAGAGCCTGTCCCTCCAACCGAAATGAGGAAGGGTTTCTACAGCCCGTACTTCATTGTACCCAAGAAAGGCGGCGGCTTACGACCAATCCTGGACTTGCGAGTTTTCAATCGGGCCTTGTTAAAACTCCCGTTCAAAATGCTTACGCAGAGAAATATTCTGGCTGGCGTTCAGCATCTAGATTGGTTCGCAGCGGTGGACCTGAAGGACGCGTACTTCCACGTCTCAATTCTGCCACGACACCGACCCTTCCTACGGTTCGCGTTCGACGGCCAGGCGTTTCAGTACAAAGTCCTCCCCTTCGGCCTGTCTCTGTCCCCTCGCGTCTTCACGAAAGTCGCAGAGGCGGCCCTTGCCCCGCTACGAGTAGCCGGCATCCGCATTCTCAACTACCTCGACGACTGGCTCATCCTAGCACACTCTCGAGAGTTACTATGCACACACAGAGACCAGGTGCTCCGGCACCTCAGCCGCTTGGGGCTTCAGGTCAACTGGGAAAAGAGCAAGCTCACTCCGGTTCAGAGCATCTCTTTTCTCGGGTTGGAGTTAGACTCAGTCTCAATGACAGCACGTCTCACGAGCGAGCGTGCTCAGTCGGTGCTGGACTGCCTCGCTTCCTTCAAGCCAGGCACAGTGGTCCCTCTAAAACTTTTCCAGAGGCTCCTGGGGCATATGGCGTCCTCCGCGGTGGTCGCGCCGCTGGGGTTGATGCATATGAGACCACTCCAGCACTGGCTCCAGACTCGAGTCCCGAGACACGCATGGCACCGTGGCACGCATCGGGTAAGGATCACCCCCGCCTGCCTCAAAACACTCCAAAAAAATGAGTGCCCCTGCAGCAGGTGTCCCGACGCGTCCTGGTCACAACCGACGCCTCCCGGTCCGGGTGGGGTGCCGTGTGCAGCAGGCACGCAGCAGCGGGCCGTTGGAAAGGGGCCCTGCTGCGTTGGCACATCAATTGCCTGGAGTTGCTGACCGTCCTTCTTGCTCTCAGGAAGTTCCTCCCGTTAGTTCGGGACAAACATGTCCTCGTGAGATCGGACAGCACCACGGTGGTGGCGTACATAAATTGCCAAGGCGGCGTACGCTCCCGCCACATGTCACAACTCGCCCGCCGTCTCCTCCTATGGAGCCAGCAGCGACTCAAGTCGTGCCACTCACATCCCCGGCAAGCTCAACGTCGTAGCGGATGCGCTATCACGACAACGCCTGCCCGGCGGGGAGTGGAGGCTTCACCCCCAGTCGGTCCAGCTGATTTGGGAACGGTTTGGCAAGGCCCAGGTAGACCTGTTCGCGCCCAGGAAACCTCCCACTGCCCGCTCTGGTACGCCCTAACAGAGGCTCCCCTCGGGACAGACGCGCTGGCACACAGCTGGCCCTCGGGGCTGCGCAAGTACGCATTTCCCCCAGTGAGCCTTCTTGCACCGGTGCTGTGCAAGGTCATGGAGGACGAGGAGCAAGTCACGTTGGTGGCCCCCTACTGGCCCACTCGGACTTGGTTCTCGGAACTCAGGCTCCTCGCGACAGCTCCTCCCTGGCAAATTCCCCTGAGAAAGGAACTCCTCTCTCAGGGACGGGGCACGCTCTGGCACCCGCGCCCAGACCTCTGGAACCTCCACGTCTGGTCCCTGGACGGGACGCGGAAGAGCTAGCCGGCTTACCGGCGACCGTTGTGAATACCATCAACCAAGCCAGAGCTCCCTCTACCAGGCACCTTTACGCCCTAAAGTGGCGCTTGTTCGCAGATTGGTGTTCTTCCCGAGCCGAAGACCCACAGAGATGCGAGATTAGGTCAGTGCTTCTGTTCCTACAGGAGAGGCTGGACAGGAGGCTGTCCCCGTCCACCCTCAAGGTGTATGTTGCCGCTATCGCCGCCCACCACGATCCTGTAGACGGCAAGTCTTTGGGTAAGCACGACCTGATCCTCAGGTTCCTGAGAGGCGCCCGGAGGTTGAATCCCTCCCGGCCAGGCCTAGTTCCCTCCTGGGATCTCTCGGTAGTCTTGGCAGGACTCCAGAGACCTCCCTTTGAGCCGCTCGAATCAGTTGGACTCAGGGCCCTCTCTCTTAAGACGGCCCTGCTGATCGCGCTCGCCTCCATTAAGCGGGTCGGGGACCTGCAAGCGTTCTCTGTCAGCGACACTTGCCTGGAGTTCGGTCCGGCAGATACGTCTGTGATCCTAAGACCGCGACCGGGCTATGTGCCCAAGGTTCCTACCACACCATTCCGAGATCAGGTAGTGAACCTGCAAGCGCTGCCCCGGGAGGAGGCAGACCCAGCCCTTTCGTTGCTGTGTCCAGTGCGCGCCCTGTGCATTTACCTGGACCGCACACAGAGCACCAGACGCTCTGAGCAGCTCTTTGTCTGCTTTGGGGGATGGCAGAAAGGGAATGCCGTCTCCAAACAGAGGCTCGCCCACTGGGTTGTCGATGCCATCACACTGGCTTATCACACCCAGGCCGTGCCCCTACCCGTACGGGTCCGAGCTCACTCAACAAGGGGTGTTGCGTCCTCATGGGCACTGGCCAAGGGCACCTCCCTAGCAGACATCTGTAGAGCTGCGGGTAGGGGAACACCCAACACCTTCGCGAGGTTTTACAACCTCCGCGTTGAGTCGGTTGCGTCTCGTGTTTTCTCAGGTCCGAGCCCGTAGAACTCGGTAACACGTAGACCGACCGGCCGGGTGGATCGCTTGCGCTCAGCGCCCTTTTCCTGACGTCAAGGTAAAGTAGTGCGCCTTCTTCCCAGGGCGCCCCACTCCGAGTCGGGCCCCTGTCGATTCCTCCCCAGCCCTCCGGGTCCGCGGTTCAGCGGAGGAACTCGCCGACCCAAGCCACTGCGGGTACCCTGATGGCTACCCTGTACTGGTATAGGTGCTCCACAGGTAAAGTAGAAGGCCTCCTGTGCGGACGCCCCTGTGTGTATTTCCACGGTTCTGTCCCCTTACGAGCGGACCCCGTGTCTCCCTTAGGCAGTTACAGCTGCCCGGTCGCCGTGCTGTAGCAACTCCCCTTCGAGGCTGGGATCTACCACCGCACCATACTTTCCACACGAGCCCTAAGACGGCCGTGTGACGTGTCTAACACTTTTCCTCCCCAAGAAAAAGGGCAGGTGTGGTCTCCGCGAGGGTCTGGGTAAGACCCCTTCCCTATATGTGTGTAAGGGCCCCGGCCGTGATTGCTCTATGCGAGAAACATAGAGAGAAAGAGGCCCAGCCAGGCTGGCCCGTTCCCATGTTGGCAAACATCGCCTTGTTCCCCTCCCAGGGTATCTAGAAGGATCCCGATGTTCAGTATGGGGCATTGGGGAAGAGTACGTGCAGCCGGGTACAGACGATGCGTGGCACTGGATGAATCCCTGCCCGCCTCTGTATCGGCAGTTCACGTACACGGTTCAGCACATGGCAAGATTGGAATGGGTCCCCTAGTGTCAGCTTCTCCGACACAACGTGGAGAGAGCGACAGAAGGGGAACGCTTGGTTACGTATGTAACCTCCGTTCCCGAGGGAGGGAACAACACGTTGTGTCTTTCCTCCGCCATGTCACTGAATCGAGCCACTGTTGTGGCCGGACCATTCCGGCTCCTCAGAAAAATCCTGAATGAACTCCCGTATTTGCGCCGCTTAAATACCCGTATGTCCGGGGCGGACATGCAAATACTGGCTGCCAACTCTCATTGGCCTTTTTTCATAGATCAGAGGTGAATATCGGCGCTCAAGAGAGACCCCTAGTGTCGCTTCTCCGACACAACGTGCCGTTCCCTCCCTCGGGGAACGGAGGTTACATACGTAACCAAACGTTTCTCCCAATGGCAGGCTAGCGCCTTGCATGGCAGCTCTGCTGTCATTGGTGTGTGAATGGGGGAATGAGTTCACAGTGTAACGTGCTTTGAAAACCACTAAGATCAAAAAAGTGCTATATAAGTGTATTTTGCCAATTTGCCAATATCCAGATTTTCTATCACAATATTGAAATGCCAATCTCAGAATTTGCCCTTATTTTGATGACCTGCTTCTTCATTAATGAGCTGTTGATCATATACTGTATGAATACTCAGAGTTGAATAAAAATATGGATATGGATCAAAGTTTTGTGTTATAACGATATGATTGTATCGGCACATCCTTATTAGTGTTGAAGATATGAGTGTATTATCTCACTGTATGTTTCTGCCGTTAGCAGAAAACTGTTCAAACATGTTGTTTTCAGTATTCGGTGCTATACAGCATGAAGCTTAATATACAACATTCTTACAAATCACAGAGAGCACAAGGTCATAAATAACCTGTTATATAAATATATAAAAGTTAAGGACTATATAACATAATGTACCTGATCTGAGCGCTCTCCAGATTTCATATTCAGCACAGGGAGAATGAGAGGCACTCATACGGAAATAACACTCAAACACGCTCGCAGAGAATTGGCCTGAATCAGGGGCTTATATTGAGTGTGTTTTACTGAGATTGGCTGTATAATGAATCTCTGAACTTATTTGAGCTCCATCTCATTTTCGAGATGGTTCAGTGGTGTGTGACCGCTTTAGCATATGGGTGTGTGCATGTGCTTGAAAAGAGACAGCATGACAGAAGCCCTCCAGTTCAGTGCAAATGCTGATGTGTGAGTACGTGGATGCTGTTGACAGATCCAAAGCACCCCGGTACCTCCCCCTTATCCCAAATGTCAAACCCAAAACACTTCTGCAAACCTCAACCCCCACTGCTGGGGGATGCATTCCCCCACTCAATCCCATTCTCTGTCCCCAGAGAAAACTGACTGCATCCTATCAGAGCGGAGAGGAATGAGACCACTATGTCCTCACATGCCCTATGAGACGACCCTCCTAATACAAAGCAGATCTCAGGGCAACAATGCCACAGCAATTGACAGACATGCTGAAGAAATTCAAAATGTTTAAAAAAAAATAATGTTGCATGGTTAGCTCAAAGCAGTGCTAAAGCTAGTGAGGAGAACTGATCTGATTGCATGTCAAAACACGTCTGGGCCTCTGAACACAGCTTACGGGCTGTAGCGCACGGCACACAGTGCCCAGCTGCTCGCCACTCTCTGATCATCGTAGAACGCATTCCCTAGGCACTCCTTTTCTGCTTTTTCTTATCTTTCTTTTCACTAGGGGAGAGGTGCAAAAAAACAGCCGTGAAGTGAAAAGAGAGAGCAAGGAGTGGTTCTAGCAGTGACATTTGAAGTGAGAGACAGAAGGGTAGAAAGCAGGAGAGGAGAGAGGCAGTGTTGAGGATGGGACCTCAGATTCTCTCTAATCTCGTATTGATCTCCAGTCAGACGATGAATTGTGCCTCACTCCTGCGAGGCCTCTGAAGTCTCAGCTATTGATCGGGGCTGCCAGAGCGCACTGGAGGAACTCTCCCATACAAAGCTGTCCCTCAGTACATCCACGTTCTCAGAGCACAGCATTCTGCTTTCACAATATTCTTATTCAAACTGTTGTTTTGAAACAATTACTGTGAGTTTCAGGTGGAAGGTTTTACAAAAGTTTTGCCATTTACAGTAAATGCCCCCATGTCTGTAAGAGGTTCTGGTGCAAAGATATCTGTGTTGTTTTACGGTAGATAAGTGGATTAATAAACATTCAGTTTCAGGTGGAATTGCTTACAAATGTATCACGTTTACCTGTTATTTTACAGTTCAAGAAGAGCGCTTATAATGCATAGTAACATGTCTTTTAAATATTAATGGACAAATGTGTTTTTGGCCATTTTATGACTACAGGCATTGTCCGATAATGCTGCTTGGCCACTTGTGTTAGTTCCAAAATCTACTAATAGTCCTGTAAGAAGATACAGTTTTATTTCAGAAATTTTTTGTCTACCTATGAGATTCTGTCTTATTTGCAATATTTAAATTACATGTAAGAATTATACCAGCAATAAGGTGTAATCACATATTTTTCTACTTCTGCAATTTTGTGTTATTTTCTATATCTAAATTATATGTATCATATTTCAGAAAAGGTTTTACTGTATATCTGCAATTTTGGGTCTATTTCTGCCATTGTTTTATTTGCAACAATTAAATTATATGTAAATATAATATTGGCAAAAAGGTTTTATTTCTGCAATTTTTAGTCGACTTCCACAATTGTTTTTTTTTTTAGGATTCAATTATTTTTAACTACTATATCACCAGTAAGGTTTTATTTCTTAATTTTTAAGTCTTATGCCCTCAAATTTGCCTTATTTTGCTAAAACAAAATAATATGACAATACATTACATTTATTACAAATAGGGTTGGGCGATGTCCCCTAAATTGGCAGTTGACGATGCTGACAGTAAAACATCACGATGGACGATGATATCGTCGGTGGAGTGGGGCGGGGCGGGGGGTGGGGGGATTATATAATTTCATATAATTTTCAAAAATTATATGAAAAATTATAATTTCATTATTTTACTAACCCAACTAATGACTCGTCGGCGCTTTATCAGTAGGTTGCACGACACGTGAAGCATTTTTTTAGCTTTCACTTAAGAAGAGTTGTGCACTTTTTATTTTAATATATATCTTTATTTAAATACTATTTTCCACTTAAAAACTATAATTTCGTTATTTTACTCACTGATGAGCAAAAGGTCGAGGCAGAAATGACCATGTACCTGCAGGAAATAGCCATTGATGGGGAAGAGGACCCGCTGACTTGGTGGAAAACGAACGACAAAAGGTTTCCCCGTTCATGGCAAGATTAGCACGGAAATATCTGTGCTACCAGTACTCCATCAGAGCGGGTCTTCAGCACAGCGGGTAGTGTAGTTACTCCAATCCGCAGCTTATTAAAACCAGATAAAGTGAATATGTTGGTATTTCTGGCCAGAAACATCGAAATTTAAACATGGTCTATGGTGAAAGATATTAGACTTCTTTACGCATTTTTCGCCATCGATCCGTTGCGGAGCTATTCGATTTTGCATATAATTTTTTAAATGTTCATTTGTGTAGTTCATATGACCACTTTACAATATTTCAATAACATAATTTATTTTGTAGCCTGTGCTGAAGTTAATTGTGCTGCTAATTATAAGTGAAATGTTAATGCCGAGTTTCGGTCGGAGTGTTGTTCCGTTTTCTTGTTCTTTATTTGTTGTTCTTCTATGTTTTAATAAATGTGTGTTATTCATATTCACCTTGTTTCTTTCATTTGATTTGACATTATGGATTTATGGCCAAGGAAATGTTTCTTTAAAAGTATTAACCAGACAAAAGTTATTTGACGTTTGCTGGTCTGGGTTTATCTTAAACTTCCGCTTCAGTGTATACAAGAGCTATGTGACAATGAGCAAGATTTTCTGAGACACTACAACTACTAATAATTAATTAATAAAGGCTATTTTCTTGTAGCCTACAACATAAAATATTTTAATCTAAATGTACAGTGTAAGACATGTAAAAAAAAGACAAGAAGCTAACAATGTCCAGATCAATATTTGTGTAGCCTGCCTGACACTGTATTTTCACAGACTAACACGTCACGTCTCTGGCATATACTACAGTATTTAAAATAGCATATATGCATTAGTTAGATGATATCGTCCATCGGCACAACCCTAATTACAAATACAATATGTTTTTATTTCCGCAATTTTGTGTTATTTACTATAATTGTATAAAATACAAGGATTATACTACCAGTACATTTTTATTTCCGCAATTTTTTGTTATTTACTATAATTTTATAAAATACAAGTATAATATTACCAGTACATTTTTATTTCTGCAATTTTAAGTCATATGTCCACAATTTTGTATTATTTACTATTATTAAATAATATTTAAGAATTATATTGTCAATGAGGTTTTCCCCCCACAATATTTAGTCTACTTCTGCAATATTGTGTTATTGTCTATATAATTAAGTTGTAATAAAATTCACATTATTCAAATGGAGTTTCTGCAAAACCACATATTTGTTTTTAAAAAGCTAAATGTTATGAGATTTTGGCTCATTCCACTCGTTTTGGAAACACAGAGGTCTATTTTTAATTCCAGACATGTCCTCGTTTGGAAGAATAAAGCATGCAAATGGGCTCATGTAATTTGGCGTGCTGTCAGGCCAAGATCCCGCCAAAGTCAGGGCGACTGGCAGGCAAGGGGTGGGGGTAGTAGGTTGGAGGTGATGCTTTGAGGGGGAGACATTGTTTGGCTGATGGGGGATTGACTGCCGCTGTGGTGTGTAAAAGTCTCGCTTCTCAGAAAGTGACATTTGCCTCAGTATGCAGAATGTGTTTGGTGTGGAGTTGCCATGTTTACCTGTAGCTGGGAGGAGGTTTAAGATGTTGCATTAGTATGGGTGTTTTTGTGTCTCTGCATAAAAAACAGCTTGACTGATATCCTAACCTGTCTTTCTGTGATGTTGTTAGGAGAGAAGTGAAGAAAGGAAAGTAGAAAGGGAGAATTTATGGACATAAATTGTGCATACATAAAAAATACTATACTAATACTATACCATGGTACAGTGATGGTATCAGATGGTAAGATCATGCAACTTTGATATACCATATTTGTTTACCATAGTCTTTGCCTACTTCAAGGTATTTCAAGACTACTCTGGTATTACCATGGTACAGTACATGTTTTGGTACAGAACAGTGCATTGAATGATGTGCTTTGACTAAGCTGCTGCTGAATTTTCTGATATTTATGATAGAAATAAGAATAAATGGGGCTGTGATATTCAATGGAATGGAGAAACTGGTCTCTTATAGGGTTGCGGCGGTATCACCATATACCACAGTTTGAAAATTGACGGTCATCATACCATGCACATTTGCTAATCTGCGGTATTAAAACAAAATGCAACCGGACAGATAATCTCACATGCGCATGCGCATCTCCTTTCCTCCTCGTCAGATTCGTCTACTTGCGCCCCGCACACACACAGCGGAGAAAATGTCAGAGAGAAGTGAAGCGAGGGGGTCTGACATAAGTGAGTGTGTGTGTGAGTTAAAGCAGGGTTTCTCAATTGTAGTTCAATTCGGACTGGCTAACAAACAGAAGGTTAAGAAGAATGCCATGGTTCTCCCATTGAAGATGCCGCAAAAATTTTATCTTATTTAGGACTGCAGAGGCAGATATATTGATAATCTCGCAATCAACTAAAGGCTTCTCATCTGCACTTTCGCACGAGTGTAACGAGCTCACGATCATGATCTGTTCTACTCTCTGGTGCGCGCGTGCAACAACACTCGAGTGCAGACCTCAAAACTGTTGTGACCAATTTCAATTCTAGTGAGACTTTTCCAGTTTAAAGTGGTCAGGAGGAAATTAAATTGAACTTCTCAAACAGCAGGCAGCCCTGACTTGCCAAACAGCACTGAAAAAAAGAGCAACACTGTGCTCTGCGCCAGAAAATAAAATAATTACACAGCATCACCTTTACTAAATTGTTTCATGATTTTACATGAGTAAAAGTAACTTATATTCAGATCAAAACGTAAAACATCAGATTTTCTGTTTCTAAATGCATACTTTTTGCTTTGTTCATTACACAATGCTATCTTATGACATCGAAACAAATTTTCTATAGTGCATGACTGTTAAGATGATACATTTTAATGTTTGCTAATAATTAGTCAAATAGACATGCAAATAGATGGGATACGAGGCCTGTAGATCATGGAATTCAACATGTGAGCCGTAAGTAAGAAGCACCATAAACTGATGTGATTCCAACTTTGCATTTTTCATCACACATTTGCTTTTTTGACACTGTCGGTTAGGTCTAGGTTTAGAGTAGGGAGGCCAGTTTTGTTGATACACCTATCATGTCACTTCTGAAGATATGGATTGAACCGCTGGAGTCTTATGGATTACTTTTATGCTGATTTATGTGATTTTTGGAGCTTCAAAATATTTTCCACCCATTCACTTGCATTGGACCAAAAGAGCTGAGAAATTCTTTTGAAAATCTTCATTTGTGTTCAGCAGATGATAGAAATTCATACACATCTGGCATGTCATAAGGGTGTAACTTGTATTGAACCTGGAATATTCCTTTAAGAAATATTCAAGAATCGCACTTAGGAACATTATTACAAACGTATAATTTATCCTAAGAATAAAATACAAAAAAATTCTGAAGATCATTTTTGTGAATCAGTTCCCTGATGTCCAACATTAGCACCTTGCATGCTCTTGTCCTCTGGAGAGCTTTTTCAGATGTCCCCTGCGCAGGACAGCAGCACGCGCACCCCCTTTTAGCTTTTACACAAATGGGGTATCCAGAAATATTTTTCAGCACATATAACTTGTGTCAGTTTAAAATTTCCACAATATAACCTTCATCAAGCTCAAAGACTTCACCACAACACTTTAGGCAGACTCCGCTCACGTAACGCCTCAGCGCTCTTTGATAAAGAACCCGGAGCGTTCTGAAAACACCCTCTGTCTGATTCATCAGAGTAAATTCTGCAGTAATTATCAGCTCACTCACGCTCATTATATCAAGTATAATATGGAGCTCAGCGCATCAGCGTATCCCACACGTGAACTTCTTATCCTCTCCGCCGTACACATGCAGATGTCACTCTGCTATTGTTCCGTGTGCAGTGACTTAATTACCCACATACACACACACACCCACATGCGTGCAATGCTTTCATAAATAAACACCCGCTGTACATTTTGCAGTCAGAGTAAATGTAGCAGTCTGTTGTTGTGTCTTCAGGCCCTCATTTTTAAATGAACTAATTCAGAATCAGTCCCACAGTGGATATTATAAGCAATGTAATCACACAAACGCAATGTTCTTTGTGTTTGCCCCTCTGTCTTCTGATAATTTATCTCTCACCTACACCTTTAAAAGATCTTAGACCGTCTGTATGCTATTTAATCCTCTGTGTAGTACGCTCCCCAAGTCTTTACTCACCTGAGAGTCTCAATGTTTTTGACACTGTTGACTGTGTGATGCAACTGTTCCCAACACTGTTTGCAACAGTCCGCTGGGACCTTGCAGTGTACAAACAAATGTAGACTGTATGTGTATTTCATGTACTCCATATTAGCATAGTAATGTTGTATTAGTGTCAGTAAAAGCATTAAGCCACTTGAGGCTTGGTGTAGCATTTGAAAAGGTGTTTGTGTCAAAGACATACTTATGGCCAATCCAAACTAGCGCAAAAAATAGTTTTATTACTTTAAAAATGTATATATAAACTCAGAAAAAATAACTTAATTTTAAAGATCATTTTGTCAAAATCCAAATAACTTTACAGATCTTTATTGTAAAGGCTTTAAACAATGTTTTCCATGCTTGTTTCCATGATTGTTAATGAACCATAAACAATTAATGAACATGCATCTGTGCAACGGTCGATAAGACACTAACAGCTTACAGACGGTAGGTAATTTAGGTCACAGTTATAAAAACTTAGGACACTGAAGAGAATTTTCTACTCACTCTGAAAAACACCAAAAGAAAGATGCCCAGGGTCACTGCTCATCTGTGTGAACATGCCTTAGACATGCTGCATGGAGGTATGAGGACTGCAGATGTGGCCAGGGCAATACATTGCAATGTCTGTACTGTGAGATGCCTAATACAGCGCTACAGGGAGACAGGAAGGACAGCTGATCATCCTCACAGTGGCAGACCACGTGTAACAACACCTGCACAGGATCGGTATATCATCCGAATCATCCGAATATCACACCTGTGGGACAGGTACAGGATGGCAACAACAACTGCCTGCATTACACCAGGAATGCACAATCCATCAGTGCTCAGACTGTCGTAATAAGCTGAGAGAGGCTGGACTGAGGGCTTGTAGACCTGTTGTAAGGCAGGTCCTTACCAGACATCACCGGAAACAACATCGCCTATGGGCACAAACCCACCTTCGCTGGAACAGACAGGACTGGTAAAAAGTGCTCTTCACTGACGAGTCGTAGTTTTGTCTCACCAAGGGTGATGGTCGGACTCGCGTTTATCATCGAAGGAATGAGCTTTACACCGAGGCCTGTTCTCTGGAGCGGGATTGATTTGGAGGTGGAGGGTCCGTCATGGTCTGGGGTAGAGTGTCACAGCATCATCGGACTGAGCTTGTTGTCATTGCAGGCAGTGTCAATGCTGTGCGTTACAGGGAAGACATCCTCCTCCCTCATGTGGTACCTTTCCTGCAGGCTCATCCTGACATGACCCTTAAGCATGACAACGCCACCAGCAATATTACTCATTCTGTTCGTCACATGTCTGTGAAACTTGTTCAGTTTATGTCTTAGTTGTTGAATCTTTTTATATTCATACAAATATTTACACATGTTAAATTTGCTGAAAATAAAAGCAGTTGAAAGTGAGAGGACATTTCTTTTTTTGCTGAGTGTATATTATGTAGTAATTTTTTTTTTTATACTTCATTAGCCATAGATACCTGCTGACTCACTACAGCACTGGTAAATCTTCTTCATATTGCATGAGTGATAATGCAAATTGTTTTTGTATAGGTTAAAAATTGTATATATTAAAATAAAAATGTATCTGATTTATCCAAGCCCTGTACATAAAAAAACTAAATAAAAGAAAAGAAAAAAAAAAGCAGTTTAAATGTAGCTGATTTTGTTGTTACTTTATGGTAACACATGGCCTCGCAGCTTATTGCTTTTATAAAATAACGACAACAAGAATATGATAAAAGACATGTTCAATAAATAGTTTTATTAACAATGACAAACAGAAAAAAGAAATTGCTTCAAAATAACGGTGCGTTCATATGTCAGAATTACTGTTATATTTACTGCACCGTTAACTGCCGTACCCAGAGTGCTTTCTTTGTTCTTAAAAATTTTGCAAGCATAGAAAGGTATAAATTAATGTAGTGATACATTTTTTGCTTTTATCATGAACATCGTTGTTTTGGTGATATGAGTATTGCCATAGAAACGAGTAACTTCCAAGGACGTGAACAGTTCTGAGTAGAATCTCAGAGTTGCTGTCTCTTCACGTAATTCTGACATGATGTGAATGCAGCATAATATACTTCAGTCATAATATATTGGTCTGTTTATGGTTGCCAAGCAACATAGCAACTTTGTGCATTAATATAGAATCCAATTGATTTATGATCACAGGTATATAAGCTATTTTCAAATACTCCACAATACTTGTGGCTCATCTAATACATTTTTTCAACTTTGCAACACACATAATTGTGTTTCTATGCAAGCCTGGTCTCATGAATTGTGTGTGAGCATTGCAAAATTTTTGCAAAACTGAAATTGCATGCTTCATTACACGTTTGGCTGCAGTTTCCAAGTGAAATGTCCAGTAGTGGGTGCCAAAACAAAGTGAAACAAAGTTTTTAAGGGGAATATTAGATGGAGGTTTAATAAGTAAAATGTACCACTTTAACCTAAATCTAACCAATAGTGTCCGGAAAGATAAATGAGAGTTTAACAAAACAGACATCCTTACCCTTAACCAACACTTAACCCTAACCGATACTGATGTAAAATGCAAATTCGAAATAAAATAAAAAAATAAATACATTTACTGAAGCAATCTCGGCATTTTGTGTCACTTCTATGCAACTTTCTCTTTCATATCTCTTTGGCTGGTCTCGATCCACAATTGTCGAATCCAAAGTCCAACACGAGCTACCAAACAAGCTAATAGACTAGGAATAAGTGTTTATATGTAGGTGGGTCTGTGATACAAGAGTTCAAATGTATTGATTTGTATTGTTTTTGTAATGTATTGTTAACATGCATTAAAGTAAAAGTGTTTTAATATTATATCATAGTGGGGGTGTGTAATAGGTTGAAAATGTATTTTTTATAAAGCCATAATCATCAATTTTACATACGATTTGTGTGACAATGAATAAAACGCAGAGTTGTAGTAGTGCCTCGAGTGTTCATTTCATCAAGAAACTGCAGCGAAACCTAGAAAGCGGTAAAAGCCAGTTTGCAAAAATGTATAGAGTAACGTTCATTCTGTGAGACCAGGTTGTTCTATGCTGTTACATGTCTGAATACATTTGCCTGTGGACACTGGCTTGTTTGTTGACTTGATCATTAATGTCGCTGTGACTTCACTCCATGCTGTCTCTATGTTGCCGTCTCCTCACAGGCGACTGGCTGATAAGTGTGCCTGCTTCTTAGCTCTTTGATCTATGCTAGAGGTCTTCCAGTGGAGTTTCATGGTAAATGACCTCTACGCTGTCCCCTCCGTGCCTACCTTGATGGATAGGCCCTTGACCCGAGCTCTGATTTCATTGTGATCATGCTGTGGAGAGATGCTCCAGAACTGTGTGCTTCCACGTCCACCCAATAACCTGCTGATAGAACTGCAAGCCCTGTCCTTGCCACTTATCTCTATTTGGTTGAGATCTGCCAACTGGCAGGATTAGTCAAATCTCGGCTCTCTCATTGGTCAATTGATCATCCTAGGCCACTTGCACTGACTGATCAATGAGTGGAAACTTATGCTGCCTTAAGGTCTTCCTTGAACACCTTCTACTTAAGAGTTTTGAAGTTGTAATTAGGATGTGATGTGCATTCAAGTGATTTTGGTGGTATAAAATGGATATGTTTGGCAGTTTCTTGTTGGAATGAGCGTATATACTGTTTATGCAGTTGAGCGCATATGAACACCACCACATGTTTTAAATACAAGTGGGGAAACTCTGGATTCTCGAAGGTGTGTCTATTGAAAAATGGTAGACATAAATTTGAATTTGTGATAAAAAAGTCATTTTGAATGTCGATGGAACAAATTTGTTGCAAGTTTAGTGTACTGTAGTTAAAAAAATAGCACTTAGGCTTGCAAATACATAAAAAGTGATGCAATGTTATTATGTAGGTTTATGTCTTTATGTATTTATCTTTTTTTGTCTAGATGTTTCTATTGAGTTGTTCATTGTATTAATAAATAATAATAATAATAATAAAAAAAAACATTACATAAAGCATCAATTACACATCTTATACACCATTTTCTCTTCGTATTGTTCCACTAGAGCTCCTGTCTTTGTTGGTAGTTGAAAAAGTGGAAAAAATATATGAAATTGTAATTCTAACCAAAACCACTTGAATGCACATCATTACAACTTCCAAACTCGTAAGTAGGAGCTTCCCAGGTGGAACCTTCCAGTAATGGACCTTTTCAAAGCTAGATGCCATGTTAGATTTGATATTCACAGAAACAAAGATTTTAAGTGGAGACATAAAGTTCATTTAATGGACTGTACTGTCTTAAAGTCTTAGGTCACATCTTATTTTCATGTTTTCATTTTCTTATTTCAATCCATGTTTCAGCCGGCACCTGTGTGCTAATAGCTAACATGCTAACCGTGTGCTATCTGTACTACTGTATGTTCCAGTGGTTAAGTAAACATAGACTAAATGTCTCACTTTACCAAGCTTTTCCTTTCTTAACTAAAGAATAAACTAGGCTTAGCTTGCGTGTTCTGTTGTTTGCCTGCCGAACATGGCTGTTGTTTTTTTTTTAACCCTTGAGTCTTTCTCCCACGCAGTTTTACTCGGCTTGTAATGATGGACGCCAGATTGTTTGGATCACATAGAAGCCGGGAGCTCTGCAGTGTTTTGCACTTGTCACCTGAACTGTAATTAGTTTGGTCTGTTCGCATTTCATGAGGGAACGAAGACTGCAGCGCGGTCCCCTCTGTGTTTTGATATGCAGCCGAGTTCGATTTGTGTGCCTGTGTTCATTTTTACCTTGTCATTGATTTGAATATCAAAGTCCTAGTGCACTCGTTGGCACTTTCTGGTTTGTTGGCGCCGGAGGAAGGGAAGGTAGGCATGACAGGCGGAATGTACTGAGCAAATCTCAAATCACATCATCACTTTGACATTAAACTCAGATGGGTGGAAGTTTTGTATATTTACCGCCATGTTCATGCTCCCAGCTCACTCAGGCAGAAAGAGATGAATTAAATATGTAGCCGTGTCTCCTTCCATTTCTCTCACTCCCTATATTTTACTGACTAAGACATGTCTATGGGCTTGTTTACACTTAGCCACATACATGTGTCTCAGAAAAAAAATGTAAATGAAACATACTACCATTCTAGCTCTATATGCAAATATAGTAGAGTTTAATGCTGAAATGATGCTGATGCCAGGCATTGAAATTTTGCTGCACGTAATGTGGCTCATACAAACTTAAAACAGGAAGTAGCTCAAATTAAATTAAATTCCAGTTTTGTCATCTTCGGGCTCACAAACTTCCATATCCAGACGTAGTTCTGTTTGGGAGAGGGAACGTTTATGCATGTGGCCTGAACAAACAGATGCATTTAAACATGGCCAAGTTGTGTCCAATTTGCTTCTCAAACCACCTCCTGAGTAACTAAAATTGCTATCCATCTTGAATGTGTTTTGAAGAGCATTTACAATTGTTTTTTTCCATTATCCAGTAAAGTTGCAAGAACGTTAGCAAAAAAACTTGTATCAGCCAGTGCAATGTAGGTGCATCAGCCAGTGCAATTTAGCTTTAGTTTTGATAGGTCAGAGTAAAAACAATTGAGGGTAAATACTGTGGACATTCCTATCTGGACAGGATTTGATTTCTCAGAGATTTCCCAAGTTTGCAGAGTTTGAGTGATCTCGGGCGATCACTCAAGCCAAATTCGGAGGTTGTCGAAAATGCATTTTTAGTGTAAACACTAAAATGAGTGTTTTTAAACATGCACAAGACTTTAAGGAACTGCGACAGGATGCTTGAAATTCCTGAGATGTGCCTTAAATTGATAGTTCACCTCAAATTGGAAGGAAAACATGGCCGTAGTTAATTTGCTAAAACACAGACATGTTCGATTTGGACAGTATTAAACACACCAAGTTCGTCAGTAAAACGAAGTAGATACTTCGAATTTATACTCGAAGTATCTACTTAGATACTTCGAATTTATGTAACCTCCTGAGGAGGTTACATAAATTCGTACTTCGGGCCAACTACTGTTTCAAAGATAGACGTTATGAAGGGAAAACAGATACATGCACAGAAGGATAAAAATAAATAGTTTTACCTGATGAGGTGACGTAAATTCGTACGTCACCTCATCAGGTAAAACTATTTATTTTTATCCTTCTGTGCATGTATCTGTTTTCCCTTCATAACGTCTATCTTTGAAACAGTAGTTGGCCCGAAGTACGAATTTATGTAACCTCCTCAGGTCAAACTAGTCCCATCCGAATATTGTTTATGTTTATGTGCATTGTGTGTATCTGTTCTTCCCTTTTTAACGTCTATGTTCATAACAGTAGTAGGTCTCATTTTACTGACTGAGGTAATCAAGGCCATTGAAACACTCGCTCACAATGCACACAGAATAACGGCAGAATTCCAAATGTGCCATTTCCTCTCCTCCATCAACAGGCTCTGAATGGCATCATTATGCTTCTGATTTCTAAAACAAAAGATAAAGATCGACCATGCTTGATACACGCACACAAGCACTCGCCTAAATAAAGTGGTTTTGGATTGCTCAGTTAGAGTGACGCCGCTGGTGCAGTTATTCATAATGACGCCCGCTATAAGAGGTGTCATCTATAGAAAACCTCACCTGGAGTGTCTCCAGGGTAACGCAAGTGCTGATTGTGTGTCCTGCTGATAAGATGGGGCAGACACCAAAGGAGCAAACTGTTGTTTGCCATCTATGATTGTTCTCAGTAAAACCACTCACACTAAACTTAGTTTTCTCTCATTTACAGCACAAGAACAGATTTATATGATAGATTTGATACCTGTTTTTCTACTTATGTTACTACTTTTATTTACTGCATGATATATATAGTATACTGTATAATGAAAGCTTGAAAAAAAAAATACTTGAATAAAATAGTTATTATGTACTGCTTTTTTTCTATGCTTTTGCACTTTTGACTCATATGTTTGGATGTTTAGGTACATTCTAATGCATGTATGATGAAATACTTCATTATGTGAACAGAAGGGGTCACTGTGGTATTTGAGTTGAGTTGCATTTGAAGCAGATTTGAGTTTTCCTGTGATCAAACACTCGCTAAACACAGACTGACTGCCAACCTCGGCATCTGTGTATATTTTCATGCTGCAAAAGGTTCATTTGTGCTAAAGATAAAATAAATGTTTGTGTATGCGCATGTTTTCATGAGCTAAAACATAATCTTTGCTTGCAACTAAAACATTTTCTTTGTCGGCATGTGCACAACTTTGGCTGATTTAAGTGTAGCATGCATCTGGATCCAATGCACATAATCACCTTATCCAGAAGACTACAGACTTCACCGCACCTCTCGCACACCACACATTCCTTTTCAGAGAACATAATCCTCGATACTTGCACATGGAGGGCTCTTTGATGTATCTGTAATCAACCACGGTCTCCCCCTATGGATAAATGCGATGGACAGAGAAGCATTATTTTTCAGAATATCACATTTTCTGGGCCATGACTCCGATTCTCCAGCCATTAAGAAAGCGGACATGTGTTTCCAACCATCACTTTGAACTCCTATACTGAGTGGCCCATCCTATTGGCCCAATATCTCATATTGAGAACAGAAGTGTATTGAAGAGCTGAAGTTCACCTCCGAGAGAGAGGTCGCTATTCCCAATGGATTCTGTTCTGATCCTGTTTTCACCTGATTTAAGATTCATCTCGGGCGATCACTCAAGCCACTTTGAGAGATAGTCGAAAACTTATTTTTAGTGTAAACCATATACAATTAGTGTTTTTGAACATGCACAAGACTTTAAGGAACTGCATCAGTATGTCTAAAATCCTGAGATGGATCTTAAAGGGATAGTTTACCTCAAAATGGAAGGAAACATGGCCTCTGTCTACTTCAAATGCAAGGTCTTGTGGAATACTTCATTTTCACTGTCTACACCTTTTGTGATGGGGTAGGGATAAAACCATGAAACATGGAGAAAGGGGATAGAAAGTGGGAGAGTGAGAGACAGGAACAGTGTGTTTCTATCCCACCACCAAATCATTCGGCAGATGCACGATCCATGAAGTGGCTACAAACCAAAGGGATTTTCCAATCCTCTCTCGCTTTATTTTTTATTCTCCCAATTTTCTCCTATTTTGAAGTCTTCAGCTTATAGTCCGTGTTCAGATTCATTTTCTTTCATTCTTTAATCACTTTTCTGAAACATTACACACTAGGGCAGAGAATCCATACTGATGTCATTACTCCCTGCAGGACCCTGGCATGCATGTGTATTTGTTCTCACGAGTGTGCTGATCTGAATGGATATAAAACTCCTTGGAAGCCAATGTCTGTTTTTGACGAATTGATCGACCAGTCTCAGTGGATTCTGTTTCTGCAGTCTTGGACAGTACCGCTTGCTTTTATTTACTCTCTGTTGGATCATTTAGAAAGTATAAATCACTTTTATCAGGCTGCCAGATGGTTTTTAAGTTAATGAATTTCCTAATGTGTCTTTCTCATTGTCAAACCATCTTGGCCCAAATGCATTCAGGTGTCGTCTTTTCCTCTTGGAACTTTACAAAGTCGAGGAGCTTCTTTGTAGAGTCTTTAGCTACTTCTGCCTAATCTCTGCTTGACGTTGTCTTCAAGTTAGTGAGTTGTAGCCAGTGAAGTTTGGATATGAATCAAAGGCTTTCCGGTCTAGTCGTATTTAGCTCAGGGTTTTTATGCATACCCATCTCAATTCAGCTCTTACTGTCATTATCTATCCTCCTTTCTCCTCTCACTCCATCCGTGAATCCTGCATTGTATCTCTTGACTTTTGATGCCTCTTAGAGGGCTTGGATCTTACTGTAGCACCAGCGGGAGCTGAAACAAGCTAATCGTACACTAAGCATCAGCTCATCATTTGACACGGCCCTCTACAATCCTGGGAGAACTTTATGGATCGGCAAGCTTTGGATGAGACATTGAAGCAAAGAAGGAGGATTTATTTGCGGTTAAACCTTCACAAGCCAAACGTAATGACAAAGCACAGCTTGATTCTGCTGCTTGGCACAATGAGTCAACTGTGAGATGCCAATCTGCTAAATCCACACCTACTAAAAATAACTTAGTGTTGACTTAAAAACAATAAAAATTAACATGTTCTAGGGTAAGAAATACATATTTACTTGACTGGCTTTCAGTTGTAAGAAATGTTCATTTAGATACATAACATACACATTGGTAAACATGTACAATGGTATTCCTTTTATATATAATTTTTTAAATGATATGTTTAGCTGTGATATTTCATACTGATCACACTGTGAATTCGGCAACAGTAGATTGAATGTTCAGCTGCTGAAATTGGTCTAAACTTGTCGGAATTCTAAACATTTTCCCCAGGGAAGCTGGAAGTATTGTCAAAACATATGAGCACATGTGAGCTCCAGTTTGCCAAGTGAAATGTTCATAAAGTGCTGAGTTGTAAAAGCAAGTAGTATTTATTGTTGTTGTATATTTTATTAAATCTACTGCTTAACCCAAGCCCAGGCCTAAACCTAACAGTCAATTGAGTACAAATATTTCCACGGAGGCAAAAACCCATATCTCTGAGTTTTCTTGTGCAACTTGCTATCAATAGTGCTAGAGGGAAATGAATCATGGCTAAAATAATGCATAAATGTCAAATGGGGGATGGAGCTTGTCAGTAATTTGAAAGTATGAGGTCGATTTCAGGGTTTATAAACTTTCGATAGCTACATGTCGATTTCCTGATTTTGAGTGGTGTTGGTTTAACAAGCATTCTGGTAGCATGCTGCATATTAGCTGCTAGACAGTTTGCACTACAAAATATTCTTGCAAAAGTTGCGTCTTTAAATTAGTCCCTTTTATAGCACACAGCTACAGCCGTTCCCATTCAGAAAGATGTCTTATTGCTGTTGTGCTGTTTTTTAGCTCCCCTCTTGAGCATTGGAATTTTAAGATGCTATGTCAATTTAAAAATAGTCCAGCTTTTAAAAATGTGCCTTTAGTGTAAACACTACAATTATTGTTTTTGAACATGCACAAGACTTTAAGGAACTGTGTCAGTATGCTTGAAATCCTGAGATGGATCTTAAATGGATAGTTCACCTTAAAATGGAAGGAAAACATGGCCTCTGTCAGCTTCAAATGAAAGGGCTTGCAGAATACTACATTTTCACTGTCTACAGCTTTTAAGAGGAGATGGTATAAAACCATGGAACATGGAGAAAAGGGAGATAAAGTGTGAGAGAGAGAGAGAGAGAGAGAGAGACAGGAACAGTGTGTTTCTATCCCAACACCTTATTCTCATTTAACAAATAATTCAGCAGATGCACAGTCCATGAAATGGCTACAAACCAAAGGGATTTTCCACTCCTCTCTCGCTTTATTTTCTATTCTCCCAATTTTCTCCTTTTTAGTAGTCTTCAGCTTAAAGGCCGTGTTCAGATTCATTTTCTTTCATTCTGTAATCCCTTTTCTGAAACATTACACACTAGGGAAGAGAATCCATACTGATGTCATTAATCCCTGCAGGACCCTGGCATGCATGTGTATTTGTCCTCATGAGTGTGCTGATCTGAATGGAAGGAAAACTCCTAGGCAGCCATTGTCTGTTTTGACTAATTGATCGACCAGTCTCAGTGGATCCTATTTCTGCAGTTTTGGACAGTACCTACTAGACAGTTTGAATGGCAAAATATTCTTGCAAAAATTGCATCTTTAAATTTGTCCCATTTATAGCACAAGCCACGCACATTCAGAAAGACGTCTTTTTGCTGTTGGGCTGTTTTTTTAGCTCCCTGCAATGAGCATTGGATTTTTTTTACGATTCTGTGTCAATTTAAAAATAGTCCAATTTACAAAATGTGCCTTGAGACCCTTACATTCTGTTTCATTCTGTCTCACTTCATCTAGATGTTTTTTGAACAAGTACATGTCTTATGTAGACGCCTCAGGGGAAAAAAACCCTTGTCAAATCGGGGTCAGGTGAAACTAAAAATAAAGGACTTTACTAGTCATTCAGACATCCAACCAACTAATCGATTTTGCAAATATGTCATTGTGAACGTTCCTTGTCCAAATGTATGATGGCCTCGATAAAGGTGTGAAGTCGTTAAACCCAGTAACTGTTCTTGATGGTCATGCTTAGTGTACCCATTTGACAGCAGAAGATAACATAGGCTACATCTAATCCACAAACTAAAAGCCACCAGATTCACACATTGACTGTAATGCAATGGCTCTAACATAACATTATAAACCAACCTTCCTTTGCCCTATTCCTTGCAAGAAGACTTTTCTATGAACTGTAGACCCACAGTCCATAACCTTCCAGTTTTGATTTCCTGCACGGTGCCCTGACATTCTGCTATGATCATTTTTACGACTGCCGAGGGTGATGAAGTCACTTAAATGGCTCATCCTATAGTTGCTAGACATAAAATTTACGACAGTGCTCCCTCGCTGCGCTCATGACGTATTCACGAGGGCCGAATACGTTCTTTATGAGAGTGATTTCATATGTTTTTTGCAGTGCAAGCTCTAAAAGCAGTTTTGAAAAATCAAGAATTCACAGACCTAATTCAACTCGCTCCATGAGAGCAGGTTTTTCTAGCTAGAGCGATGTTAGCATTAGCGCTGTCTGAAAAAGTCTTACTGATGGCAGTGCAATTTAAGTGGTGCATTTTCAGGGGCAGATTGCTCATGCTGAAGAGCTCATAAAGATAATCTGAATGTGTCTCCATTGATTCCTGCCAAAGTGGCTCTAACTGACTTGGAAGCACAGTGAATGCTATTTGGTTCAATTGTAAGGTACAAATTGTATGGTCATTCAAACTTTTGTAGTGTCAGCTACCACCATAATATTGTGGCCCATTTTGACAAAAAGATGGGCAGGTACGGAATGGATAACTCTTCACCTTCTTTGTTTACTCGCCTTAGGAGCGTGACACATGAGTCCGACACCTTGATGCTTTCCATCTCTGTCTCCTCACTCTCATTCTTTTAATATGCATCTTAGTCCAGGGGCAGGAGGCATCCCTCCCGCGGTTGGGTAAACAGGATGAGGGGTGGTGGAGGAGAGTAAGAGTGTGTGGGAACTGAAATGAGCAACGGGAGGATGTAGCACTCCCATTTGGCTGTTTTTGTGAGGGAAATGGCAGGAGTGCAAAGAGTTTCCGCTTGGAGGAACACGAGAGGCCCACTACCATTACACATATAGGGTGATTAAGAAGATGGCAGATGGCGTAGTTATGTATATCATTTCCCCTTAAGATTCTACTTGTGTTGTCAAAAACTGACAGCAGTCACTACAGCTTATGGCACCTTGGATCACGAACATCCATTGAAAATGTGTTGCTGTATGTGTGAATACACGCCTTAGCACGGAACATCTAATAAGCATCTATACTGTTTCAACCTGTTGTGCTGTAAGCATGTGTGTTTGTTTTGCAGTTTAGGCATGAGCTCATAGATGCTGCGTTAGGTCTGTGCTGAATAGGCTATACTTTACACCCCATTTCTCTGGCCACTTACTGATAAGAACCTCATTACGCATCAAATGGGCACAACTTGCCTCAGTCTTGCAATGCTATCTGGATGAATAGATCCCTCCTGTGCTCTGAGGCTGAAATAGATCCGTGTGTTGTAGTGTGTTTCTGCTATCTCATTTTTTCTGCTCTGGCTTTAGTTGTTGTGTTGGGTGTTACATACTACTAAAGTATGTATCTTTGGATATATACCACCTTGCAAGAATGTAAATGTAAACACACACACACACACAACCGTAGCCAGATTGCCTGGCACTGTTTTGGGGTCTGAGGAAACAAAGATAGAGAGGGGCAATAATGTGCTATCAGATGAGTGGGAGAGAGAGTTTTGTTGTTCTCCATCTCTGATCTGGTTCTTTGGTAATGAGCATAATTGTCATAACAGTTTCATCCATTTTGGCAATTAACACATGTTCACCCCCATTTGCTGCATTCAAGTCCGCCTTGAAAGTTCTGTTTTTACAAGCTTGAAAGTTGGAATTAATATGTAATGTTCGTTCAAGGGATTTTCTTTGGGAAAAATTGGTGCATGGGTCAATTTCCTATTTCTCTCTCATTTACTTTCACTATATGACAAACATAGGAAGCTTTTATAGCACTAGTGGAATGCATTTGAGAGCAAACTGCTTTTGGTGTGTCATTTTATAATTCTCGTGCTGTCACACAGAATTATGGGAAATTAAGTTTTGCCTAACAAACCTGTCTTTTCATAAACAGACTGCATTGTTTTCTGGCAAATGCATCACTGTTCATTAACAGTACACAAATTTGCTTTCACAAAGATACGAAAATGTATGCCCCCAACCCAAAGCCTCAGCTTAAAGGAATAGTCTGGGTTCAATACAAGCTAAAGGGTAAGTTCACCCAAAAATCTAAATTCTCTAAAGATTTTCTTACATTTAAGCTATCCCAGATGTGTAAGACTTTCCTTCTTCAGCAGAACTGAAGTGAAGATTTTTATAAGCCCAGTTCAGCTATGTATGTCCATAGAATGTAAGTAAACGGGTGCCATCAGGCTGGTTGTGGTTTGACGGTCCAAAAGTCACATTTAGGCAGCATAAATGTAATCCACATGACTTCAGTCGATCAATTAATGTCTACTGTAGCAAATCAATAGGTTTGTTTGAAAAACAAATCGATAATCAAAACTTTATGGACTTTTAAAAATCGCTACTTGCCAGCAGTCGACGTATCAGTGATGTAAGCGCAATGGTGCATTCAAGCGAGAAGTAGGAAGCACGCTCTTTGTGTACAACAGAGGAACAAACATCACATGAGAGTTAATTAATTTCAAACAGCAAAACATCGCTGGCCGGAAGCATCAATTTAAAGTAAAAAGTTATAAATATCAATTCGTTTCTTACACAAACCTATCGATTTGCTTAAGAAGACATTAATTTATTGACTGGAGTCATTACTTACAGTCATACACATCTGGGATGGCTTAAAGGTAAGTAAATCATGAGAGAATTTTCATTTTTGGGTGAACTAACCCTTCTAGCTCAGTCGACAGCGTTTGTGGCATAATATTGATTACCAAAACATTTTGACTCGCCACTTCTTTTCTATTAAAAAAAAAATTAATCGGGGCCTGGGTAGCTCAGCAAGTAAAGACGCTGACTACCACACCTGACTGGCCTCCAGTCAGGCTTCCTAAGCAACCAATTGGCCTGGTTGCTAGGGTCACATTGGGTTAACCTCCTTGTGGTCACTATAATGTGGTTCTCGCTCTTGGTGGGGCGCATGGGGAGTTGTGCGTGGATGCTACGGAGAATAAAGTGAGCCTCCACACGCGCTAGGTCTCCGCGGTAAGGCGCTCAACAAGCCATGTGATAAGATGAGCGGATTGACTGTCTCAGACGTGAAGGCAACTGAGATTTTTCCTCCGCCACCCGAATTGAGGTGAGCCACGACACCACCACGAGGGCCTAGAGCGTATTGGGAATTGGGCATGCCAAAATTGTTCATTACGACTTTGTGGTGGCATTCATGTGCGTTTTAACTCATAGTATGATAATTCCGACATGAATTGAGTGCACCAGTACACACAGAGAAAGATACACAGCAAAAAATGTACTTTTTGTAGTCTTACATGATTTTCTTACCAGCTTCCTTGCTGGAAAAGCAACAACAACAAGAAAACACTTTAAATCAATGATGTGCTAATCGTCACTGATTTAGCTGGTAACAAACATGGTCATGATAGTCTTCAGCTGGTCTCCAAGCCTGGCCAGCTAACATGTGCCCATAAACCTTCTAAAAATGAGAACCAGCTAAGACTAACAAACCAGCATAGGCTGCAGGGGATGACCCCTGGAAAAGTCTGGAAAAACACAGTTTAAATGTTTATTGTGCATTTGTTGTTGTTTTTTACATTTTAAGTTCTATTTTATAAGTCTACCTGAGGTTGAGTGAGGACATTTTTAAGGCACCACTGCCCCATGTTATCCTTCTATTGTTCAGTCAGTGTTAATTAAAATCAGCATCCATTCACTCTCTGTCCTCTATTGGGGATTGTGGAACGTGTTTGCATGCTGTTGCCCCCTGTGGTGAAGGTTATGTATTGCAGACATGCACCTCACATCCTGGACCCCAGAGTAGGGAATTAAACTGTAAATAGATCAACACAGAGCACAAAGGAATTCAGGCAGGAAGAAATGGCAGTTTTGTGACTCTCACTTGCAGCCCAAACAGTCAGGGAATGGGGCAGAGGGAATTTGTATAGTCTGGAATCTCAGATTAAAGAGACAGTATAGGAACACTATAAAACCCACTGTAAAAGTAGTCGATATGGCCAACTGGCACAATTTATTCAAAGTGAATTTTCTACTAAATCTTGCAGTCTTTACAAATGCTTGTGCTGCAGACACACACACACACACACACCCATGCATGCACGCTACAGCCGTGTAGCTTATAAATATTTAGATTACATTCTTATCCCTACAGTCAATTAGCACATAAATTACATTCACAATAAGATATGATCAATCAACATTCAGCGGTCGGCAGTCACTGTTTACAGTGACCCTCTGTGTTGGCATGAATATTAATGTTGTGAACACACACCCACTCTCTCACACACACACACACACACACATAGAACTGCATGATTAATGAAGCCAGTTTGAGACAAAGACCAGGGTCACACCTTTTGTCTCCTCCCATGGTGGCGCATCCAATAATAAAACTTGTTTTAATAACACCGGCTCTTTTTAATAAAGCTCCATCACTTCGGTGACTGATCCAGGCATGATTCCACATTGCCCTCAAATGACCGGGAAGCGCTGACCCCATTGACATGAGAACCCCTCTGTGTATAGAGTAATTCCTTTGATTTTATGAGACACACATCCTATTTTTTGGAGGGTCATCTTCATGTATTTTGGGAGATGAATTGAAAGGTCCTGACATCGCTTTTGAACAATAATATAATGTGTACTGAGAGTCAAGACCACATGCTGAGCCTACAGTCGTCTTGTCGAGGTTTGGCACGATGATCTTAATTGTTGTACTGCTTGAAACCCACACCCCAAAAAAGAAGTAACAATAATATTCCACAAAGCATATTTTCCATGTAGAAGTTTTGAAAATCAAGTTCATCCAACTCTCACAGGATTGTTTGGAGTGGATTTTCCTTGAAGAAGAATGTTTGATATACTATATAGACATAATCTTTCACATTACACAAAGGCCACACTGTAAAACAATGTAATTACATCTTATCTAGTGTATATGGGTATTTGAGTCACATATACTATGGAAAGTAAATTACTTTGCATCTGCATTAAAACAAATGTTAGACCAACAATACTCCCCCCAAAATGTTGTCCCAACTAGCCAGTTGCTGATTTGCGAGTTCCCAGCATTCATTGCAAATGTGTAAAACTGTGTATTTACAGTGTGAAGTCTTGCAATGTGAATACCCAGGATGTATTACTTACCCAGGGTCAAAAAGGGCTTTTCATAGCATAATAACTGTCACAGAAATACCACTGTGTAACAGTATCATGGTATTAAGACTAGTATTGCAATTTAGTTATATGTCACACATCAAACATCATCTTTTTAAATATAATAAGAATAAATGGAGTTTATTGCAGTTAATATATTTATGTATGCATTTATTTTTTCTCCAGTACTATCTATTTTCTGATACTGCATAATTTAGTACATGGCTAAAGCACTTCCCAAACCTTATTTAGTTCTTTACAAATAAAACATTATTTCCCTGCACTCTGCGGCCAGAAAATGGATGGGGAACCGCCACCTACCCTGTGGAGGTTGGGTGCCGAGGATTTATAGGAACATCAATACAGCTCCTTTTTAGAGACATTGACATCATAGGAGGAGCTTTAAAAAGTCTGTGAAGGAATTGGCAGAGGAAGCTGAGATAGGGAGTTTCTGGCTATGGTTAAGATGGAAAGACAAAAAGTGGGGAGTTAAAAAGTATCAAACTAAGGAATAGGGAACCTGGGTGAAATGTGGTGAGGGCTTGTGCTTGGGTAGTATGTCATACTGCTCCGGTATCACTGAGTTACTGAGAGATATGGTGCCAGTATTGAGTATGCGTCTCGGTCCCAGTTGGTCAATGGGCTGGAGCGTATGGTTGTGTCAAGGTATTGTGACGTATAGAACACCTGGTTGCATGTCATTTGTGAAGGAAGGATATCTGGATGGGAAAGCAAGGATGAGAGGCGTTGGAGGGGATCCGGTGTCCAGCAGTAGGGGTGGCAGGGAGACGTCTGTCCAACCACCATGACATATTCTGGGATTAATTGGCAAAACATTAAAGATAGGTGGCTCCCGGCTGATGAACCTGCAGCTGGGCTGAAGCACTGGTGGAGGTGTGGCAGGCAATAATGCCCGGCAGGTTATTACAGCTACCTGTGCATCTGTTTAGTATTAAACACATTGTAGGCCTACTGTTGCACTGCACTTAAGATTAGTTCAACCAATAATGGAAATTAAAATTTAGAATTATTTTATTGCAATAAACTTTGTGAATATGAGGTTAAAAATGATACAAAAGTGTAGAACAAGGCTCCTTTAAAAACTCTCTTCTGTATGAAATCTAGTAAGCATTTTTTAACTTCTGCTGTCCAATACATTTCTTTTGCAGTTCCTCTGCATGTTTCAGTGGTACCACAGGATAGTTTAGCATTCACACCGGCTCTCTGTTGCAGCCAAATGTAAAACTCATTCTCTCTCCCTCTTTCGTTTAGCCCGTTGAGAGATTGCATGTGTGTTTCTCACATGAATGCCTGCACTTGTCAGATAGTGAATACTGTCTCCACTCATACTGCTGTGTATTCATGATTTTGTTCTAAAAACAGACTATATTTTCTGCAAGTCAAGTCAAGTCAAGTGGTTTTTATTGTCGTTTCAACCATATACAGTTAGTACAGTACACAGCAAAACGAGACAACGTTCCTCCAGGACCATGGTGCTACATAAAAACAACAAAGGACCAACACAGGACCACATGAGACAACACAACGAAATAAAAAACCTATATATACCTATATAAAGTGCACGTGCAAACATGTGCAAAAAGTACGGGACAGTACAACAAATTACTGACAATGAACAGGACAATAGACAGTGCAGCGCCGACCAGTACTCAGTAGTGCAAAAAGATGACAGTTTCTAAAAATGTAAATATAACATGCTATGAGATAATGTTCTATGCACATAGCAGTTATTGAGGTAGCAGACAGTTATAAAGTGACAGTAATTAAAGTGCAACTCAGGACACGTGTGTGTCAAACCAGTCTCTGAGTATTGAGGAGTCTGATGGCTTGGGGGAAGAAGCTGTTACACAGTCTGGCCGTGAGGGCCCGAATGCTTCGGTACCTCTTGCCAGAGCAAAGCACATGTGCATGTGCACATGTGCATTCGCTGAATGTGTTTAAATTTAACATGAACATTCAGGAATACCGTGTGAATAACGGTGTTACATTGTATTTTCTACCAAGGATGTTTAACAGATCAATTGATTGCATTTAAAAAGTTATTGTATTTTCAATATTAATGAATCACAAAAGTTTAAAAGTCCCTGAATATATGTTTGCATTCCTATCTATCTCAATGGCAGTTCCTTGGATGGTGTATGCGACCCTGAAAGTACTCAATCTGAATGCTCCCATTTTTGCACCGTGGGCATTCACTTTTGTAAATATACTGTATACCATAATATAAAGATTTTTTGTGATATATGTTACTTGCAATCTCTACATATTTACATATAGCTTGTAAAAGTAGATTACATACTTTTCAATGTACGTCAATGACGAAACATACTTTTCGCCTGCATATTGGTGTAGTTACTGCATCTATCTGCAGGGTGCCCAAGCAAATCAGCCAAACCTTGACCAACTCTTATCTACCTACTAGCATCTTCAGAACCACAAAGTTGTCTCCTGTTGCAAATTGGACATCTCCAGTGGCCTTATTGGTTGAATAGACCCTTGAAAATGAATTATTGAAAGTCTCCTTGAAGTAC
This sequence comes from Xyrauchen texanus, assembly GCF_025860055.1. NCBI lineage: Eukaryota > Metazoa > Chordata > Actinopteri > Cypriniformes > Catostomidae > Xyrauchen > Xyrauchen texanus. The sequence continues at coordinate 10,008,928 of NC_068317.1, forward strand.
TTGGGGCAAGACGAATACTTCATTTGTCCTTAATCCTTTGTAAAGTACTGACCTTCGTGTCTTTTTTGAGACAAGTACCCACTGTTGTGTACAATACAGAGCATATGATCGAAGCGGAGTGGTGTGACACTCAATAATCCGCTCCATGCACATGTGCTTCGCTCAACTGTTCACGGCCCAAGTGAATGCTCCGCTCAAGTTTGCTCACGCTTACCGGTAAAAAAAGGTTCACTCAAATCCCTCTCCAACAGAAAATGTCTCTGTAGTGGGCTATAATTGGTTCAAGGCATGTACACAAGCCTGAGCAACTGCCCCTTTGCCCACATTGTCTGAGGTGCCCCTCTGGGTGAAATATAGGCTATATGCCAACATTTGTTCAATTACAAAATGCTTAGTGACGTTCTCATCAGACATTATATGATTGTATTGTGTGTTGAGTATATAAAACCTCACTGTTTATTTTGTACTGGTTCACAACAGCTGTTAGATAATCGGGTCTAAAAGACCTTCCTTATCATTTGTAATCAGTCAAATATTTCTCTGTTATATGTATCTCTGTAATATACAGTATGTTCGGTGCGGAAATTCACGCTTTTCAGTTTAAACTGGATCTGAGTGACACAACTGACCCTGAAAAACTAAATCTTTTCAACTTTAAAGTTTTTCCAAGTCATTTATGGCAATAATGAAAACATGGAGTGGTACCAGGAAAATATTACAGGTTAAAGTGACATTCATAATTGTTCTTCAGTTTTCTCTACGGAACGATTATTAGGCTACTGTAGATTTGGTACATTAATAGGTTACTGATTTAATGCTATCAAACTTTAGGTCTGTAAATTAAAAAATGCAATTTATCAACCTAATTTTTTTTTCAGTTTTAAAGGGTGTATTACGTTATCCAGAAAAGAGCAGTGAATGTTTTTTCTCTTTTTCAGTGTTTTTGCTTGATTAATATTCCCTGCAATTGTATATGTACAAACCATATGCAATCTAAAGGACTGTGGATAATTATATAATAATTATTATATTATTAGTAGATACCATGTGCCCCATTTGTTTTTCCTTGGTATTTTTAAAGCAGCATAACGTGAATCTGAACTTTGTAGGCATGAAAAGATCACGTGTTGTGCATGCACTCTTTATATGTACAGCAGGGTTTAACCAAGGTTTTAACTAATAAAAAAATGTTCGTCTTGCATAAAGTGAGATTTTGTCCAATACTATATATATTAGTTGAAATCATGTTTAATGATCCCAAAACAAAAGAAAAATATTTAATCCATGAAATACACTGCCTTTGTTTAAGAAAGGTTTTTTTTATTCTAATGTACAATCATTTATAGCTCTTGTCTCTGCGATGTCGGAAGATGTTATCCGCAACCACTAATCTAGAGTCAGTTTTTACATTTCACTAATCGTTAAGGTGTGGATTTGGCTTTGGGAAACTGACCAGCGGTTATGTGCACTTTATCCCGGAGCAGAAATCAAAAGCAACGGGCGGTCGATTAAGATAATTCCGCTATGAAATTCTCCATGCGAGAGCAGAAATCTTTACTAATCAAATGATTAATTGTACAATAGAGGCATGAAAGCAGAATGCTGCACCTGCAAATTAGGACACACTGATCTGCAAGATCATACATGTTTATTAGTTTTGTTGCAGGGATTTTTGTGTGTGTGTTAGCCAGGATTCAAGGAAATATGCTTTGCCAATATAAAGTATTATTAAGCTTACATATTCAATTGAGGGTGCTCTAACTAGGGCTGTGCAATATGAACAAAATAATCACATTGCGATTTTTTTATGAATATTGCAATTGCGATTTTATTTGCGATTTTGGCAATTGTTTTTGCTTTTTCAAACATGCTACATTCTAAATGTATTCAGTGCACAAGAAGTGCATAACGCAACATTTCACAATGAAATAACATTAGTATTAACAGTTTGATAAACAAAACTGTAATATTTAAAACAGACAACAAAATAAATTAATGTTAACTAACCTAAATTCCAGTCATAAAAATAAAGTTAAATAAAATATTTTTCAGTGCACACATTTCACAATGAAAAAACATACTGTGTACAGTAGTATTAACTGCTTGATAAACAAAATTGTCATAAATTGTGTCAGACAACAGACAATTAAGATGAACTAACCTAAACTCCTGTCATAACAATAAATAAACACTAACAGAATTCAAAACCAAAACCTCTTAAAGGTTTTTGCAAGGAAAACCAGCATGTCCACCATTTCTGGTTTTAAGCATGAACAGTGACATGTCACCACATTTCCCCAGTACTAAACACTCTCTCTGAAGGTGAGCTGGTGGCAGGAATACAAAGATACTTTTGTGCAACCCTGCTCATTCTTGGGAAATTTATCTGATGGAGTCTCCACCATTTCAGAGGATCTTCCTCACTGTCAATGGATGGAGAAAGCAGGTAGCTATTTAGCTCAGAGGCTATGGCTTCTTCAAGTTGCAGAGCTGCTGGCATGGCTGATGTCGTTTTAAAGAAGCTTCCTAAGGACTTCCTTGCTTTTTTGCCTGGTGGAGGTAGATCGATGTCAGGATTCTCTCTGCTTGTGCTACTCCCAGATTCAGATGTATCCTTGACATACAGAGCAGAAATAATATTACAGGTAAATATTAAAAAGTCATAAAAAGAGTGTTTATCTTAAGAGATGACAATTTCATCCAGTTTACATAAATTAACTCACCTTGTGGGAACTCGTATCCATATCAGACATGACCCTGCCCTTAATGTTTGGAAGTTTATCCTCATCAGTGTAGCTGGTTTTGAATCTTGGATCCAAAAATGTTGCTATGTCCAGAAGCTCTTGGGTAGTTTCATCCTCATAATGTTTGTTGATGTAGTTAAGAATTTTTGGGCATGATGTTATGAGGGCATGTTGGGGAAGCTGAAGTTCTTCCTGGGCTTCGGCTAACATCATCTTTTTTTTCCAACTGTGGGAAAAATGTCCCACAATCTTTTTGCACAAGCCGTTGGCTCGGGAAATGCGAGGTTCATCCTTGATTGCATTTTCTAAAAAGAAATAATTGCAAAACATGATGAAAATGTGTAATATTGTAAGTATTGCATGCATTTAAATATAACTATTGGGTAATATTTTACAATAAGGTGCTATTTGTCAACAATTAGTTAAAGGTGCAATGTGTATTATTTCTGAGGATCTATTGACAGAAATGCAATATAAGATCCATAACTATGTTTTCAGTGGTGTATAAAGACCTTACTTAATGAACCGTTATGTTTTTATTACCTTAGAATGAGTCATTTATATCTACATAAGCGTGGCACCCCTTAAATGAAGGTCGACATATTGTGACGTCATGTTTCTACCGTAGCCGACAGCGAACACACAGCGCTACAGAGTTTGCTATGTGGGGAGATATGTGCTGCTGGTTACGTCGGCCACCGTAGCTTCTCCTTAGATTTTGAGAAGGGAGGGATAGGCCGTAAGTGGCTTTCTGTTTGCAATTCGCAAATCTCACCACTAGATAGATGCCGCTAAAAATCACACACTGCACCTTTAACGCATTAGCTAAAATGAACTAACAATGAACAATACTAATACAGCATTTATTAATGTTAATTCATGTTAATTTTAGGATTTACTAATACATTATTAAAATCAAACATTGTCACTGTTAACATTAGTTAATGCACCATGAACTAACATGAATAACTAGTGTGATTTTGTATTTAATGTATTAGTATGCTAAAATGAACATGAACTAACATTAATAAATGCTGTATTAGTTGTTACATACTATTGACACGAACTAACATTAACAATAATTAATAAATGATTGTGTTTCTTTCAATTAAACATCTAAATTGAGCAAAAGTCTCCATCTATTCTCCATCTAATCTCTTTGCTTTCAAGGAGAAACTTTTGAGATATTAAAGAGACCACAACATGTTTTTGTTTGTTTGTTTCTTGTGGTAATTGCACCATTGCAATCACTTTATATGATTTGTGAGGAAGAGAGTACACCGATACAGAAATAAACCACAACAAGGAAAAATGTTTCTCTCTATTTGTGTTATGTATACCTTGTCTTGTCTCACTGTTGCCCTTTGTTTGTCATTTTTGTCACTTTTGTAGTTCCTTAGTTTTCACTTTTGTCACCCTTATAGCTCCATAGTCGTCTTGTTAGCCCTCGTGTTCGCTGTTCATTGTTTTCACCTGCCCTCGTTAGTTTCCCATTGGTTTCTGTTTATTGCCCTGTTATCTTGTTTGAGTTCTGTTTGTTCATTGGCTCCCATTTTCCCATGTCCATGTATTTTAACCCGGTTGTTTTCACTCCCCTCTGTCAATTGTTGAATGTTGTCATGCCTGGTATGTGTTCCCTGCCCGAGTTCTCAGTTTTATTTCATTGTGTTTAAGTTTCCTGTTTTCCCATTGTGGTTGTTTCTTTTGTGTTTATTCGTTTGTTTATTTAATAAAGTAAGTTGCATTTAGATCCACTCTCCTCGTCTGCCTTCGCTGCCTCCATTCTTAACAATTTGTGTGTTTTGCACATTTACAGGATTTCCTGTGAGGAATATTTCTAACTTTTATAACTTTTGGATACAGATAAAGGACTCTTTCTGAATCAAGAGACTGATTGAAGTTTTAGACAATCCTGTCAGGAGGACATTACAAAAACAGAGTTGTCCTAAAACAGATATATCTGGGGAAACACCTCAAGGCAATTTCCATGATAAAAATATACAAAATAGCTTGAAAGTCAAATTTCAGCCCAATCTCATAAGTTGTACTGGTATGAGATTTTGAAATCGTAAGAAAATGTATGAGTTGGTGTGTACAAACATGTACTACTTTTATTTCCAAAGAGAAAAGTGGCAATCTTATGGCGAAATTTCCTGAGTTTAAGCCTAACCCAAACCCCTAACCTAAACCCAATAAAGTGAGACCCCTTCCTCAAACCTTAAACCTAACTATGATTTTAATAGGAAAATAACTTTAGTGTACCATGGCACAGGAAAAAAAAAACATCAGTGGTTTTAGAACAAGATCAGGGAAGCATATTACGGGTTATAAAAATGTGTCAGTCATTTGTGTGTGTGTGTGTGTGTGTACATATGGAATGAGCAACCACACTTGCTCACAGATGTTTCTTTCTTAAAATAAAATGATTGTATCCATAGAAATAGCTGCACGGGAGCATTCCAAAAAAGCCCGCCAAGAGAACTGACTTGCCTTGGAAGGGACTTTGGTTTTATTTAGGTCAGAATATATAATACCAATTATTTATTTTACATGATCTTTGCACCCCTATTATCATAATTAATGTCTGAATACAGTTAAAACTCCCAATTTGTGTGGTTTTGTTATTTTTTCGCAATAAACTTAAAATAAACATAAAAATGATGTAAACATTATTACATCCTATGTTATATGTTCTTATAAAATAAAAATGATTAAATGAGCCACATGGTTACTGGTGTGGTTTAGCCTAAATAAAGCTCTGTATAGAGGATAACTAGTTTAGCACCAAATGCTGGTTATTGATTAAATATGGTTTCCATCAATAAATAAAAAGAAAATATATATATATACAGTTGAATACAATCGCTACAAAACTTTTTTGTTAAAATTGTAAATCCGCTTTCCACCTCATGCTGTAGAAAGTTTCTAAATCATGTTACTACATGGTGTCGTAATTTAATGTAATATTTCATTTTTTCAATGGAGAATTTAAAACTTTAAAAGAAACGTTTTTGTATTTATCAACGATCAATTGAACCGATTATACACTCAAATATATTAGCCTGTTTTTAAGATTTTCACATTTCAATTTCATAACAAATTTTGGTTGCACATTATTTTACTCAAGGTGTACTCTCTGTATACTTACAGTGTACTTACCCAAGAAAGTACTGAGTAATATTAAGTAATTTCATGTACTTAATATGGGTAAAGGCTTGGTGTGAGGTTTAGGGTTAGTACCTAGTAATTTCAATCAAACTGATTTAAGTAATCTTAAAGTTAGATAAATAAACTGGAATATATTAATGTTTTATAGATTCAATTTGATGGAAATTTGTTATGAATTTGAAATGTGTAAATCTGAATAAACAGGCTAGAATATTTTTTCTAAGTGTACAAAACATATGACATAATTGTTTAATTATATTTGTTGGAATTGTTGAAAACGTGCTACTTTCATTTTTATGGTAGCTTTATGTCAGATGGTCATCTAATATATCCAATAGTTCTCCCTCCAACACATGATTTGCACTTTTATTGCTTTTTAAAAAAGTGATGGGACACCAATTTGTACCCTATTCATGATAAGTGCCCCAAGTAGTTTGTTGTTGGGGTATCAGTGAACATTGGTGTCTGTACTTGATGCAGTAAAAAAAAAACAATTCGAAGTTCTTTGGACATCAAATGATTGAAAACATCTTTCTCGGTTCTATTTTACAGGCTGCAAGGCAGATTATGAGCAGGAGCAATTCATACCAGGATACTCCTATATTTCTGGGGGCATTGTGAAAAATAAGATACGATTTTCTTAGTAATGTTTTCAGAACTGTACCTCAATATGTGGAACAGGAGACCAAATATCCCTCCTAGGCTTTCCAAAGGGGAATCCCGGTGTTAGTGAGACACATAGAGGCACACAGACACACATACTTTTATTGTTTCTTACTCTGTTTTCAAATGTTTCTGCTTATTGTTTTACTTGTTTACCTAGAAGCATTGTTGGAAAGGTCAGCGTTATTGAGTTTTCAAAGAAAAGGTGTATCAAAAGCCAATAGAGAAAAGCATACGTCTGGCTTGTACACTCATGGACACAAGAAAACATTTCTGTTTCCCCACATCAAGCACAAATTTCATGTCATACCATGCCATCCCCAAACAAGATCTCACAGCATTCGAATGGCTGGTGACATTTTAATTGCCATTGGTTAAAATGAACAGTGGTTAAAAATGATTGACAGACTGACGGCCAGCCATAAAGAAGTCACTTTGTTGTGACAGATCTCTTCTCTTCTCTTCTCTTCTCTTCTCTTCTCTTCTCTTCTCTTCTCTTCTCTTCTCTTCTCTTCTCTTCTCTTCTCTTCTCTTACTGGGACTGAGCTGTTTATACAGTAATGTGTGTGTGTGTTTCTAATGCATATACAGTATGTATTTCACATGTGCCCATTAGGCGTCTACAGCAGCTCCAGTGGGGCTGTTTTATCATTGCTAATAGGACTAAAGTTGAAGCCCAGATTCTCTTTATTTTGCTTTAACAACACAGACCCACGACTATGATATGAATCATGGTGTACTACTGCTAGTGTTTGTGTGTGTGTGTGTGAACATTTGAAGAAAACAGCCTTTGGAAGTTTATGTTCCAAGCAAAATAAAAACATACATCAACCACCTTATTTCGAGTAATCCCTGCAGCCCACTGAAGCAAATATCTGGCTGCTGTGGCATTAACTGTCAGGTTATAGTTATGGGAATTAATTTTACTCTTGTTAATTCAGATGCTAAAATAGATTTTTCCCTTCATCCACTGATTTGTGTCTTGTTTTCCGATAAAATATTTAAAGGTCCATTTTTTTTTACCCCATTTGCAATTTTTTTCTTCTTGTTTCAACCATCAATCTCACAGAATTTTGGTAGATTTATGTTTTCAACAGAAAATGAAAGAAAAGGAAGCCAATTGAGAAAAAAACCAAAAACACATTGACTAATCCGGTTCATTTTTCTAACGCCACTGTTTTCCAAATGCACTACTACAGAGTGTTTCTAAAAGTCTCTGTTTTCTGTGGAGGAAAATGACAGAAAAATTAATCCGTTTTCAAAAATGTATTAGTGTGGACATCTTAATTCATGATAAATTCTCTGAAAACAAGTGATGATATCTTACACGTTTTTCATCTTTTTTTTAGAACTGAAGTTTTGCTTTTTTTCTATATACATTCACGAAAACAACAACTTTGCTGTCATGTGGCAACCATGCTTGGTTATCAATAATAATAATAATAAATAATAAAATGTATAAAAAAGGAAGTCTTTCCAATGAAGTGTCTTTGATAATTAATGTAACTTCACACTATCCAAAACTGGATTTTTAATTTAGTATCTGGATTTCATTTCTGAATGCAGGTGAGCCGCAGTTGGTCTCTGGGTCATGCACACTAACCAAACTTGTGTTGCACTACTGTTTTTGTAGCTTAGAACCAGCATACCCAAAAAAACATGGGTGAAGCTCTCCCCAGGGTCTCTCTGATTGCCGGATTTTACAGCCACTGTGCCGACAGACGGCCTGTATTATATTTCAGTCCGTCAGCTGCTGTCTGCACACCCTGATTAACAGGGTCAGATGTCGCTGGAGTCACACCGCTAACATGAGGGGGCTTGTGTTAGGGCTGAGAAAACACTATGCAATAGTTTTCTTTAATTGAAATAATTAAAAAAATTTTTTTTTGATATTATATTTAATTATATTATATTGTATTATATTATATTTAATTATTTATAGAGTGGTCTGACGCTATCAGCACTCAGACGTTTCACTGTGTATATCACTCCGCTTGTGTTCGTAACAGCAGTGCATATGTGTTAAGAGATAATGTTTGTCTTTTTTTATGTTGTTTTTTTTTTTTTAACGTTACATATGTTAGCCAGCAGGTGGTGGCAAAATATAAGAGCCAGTTTGGTGATGTGAAGTGAATCCGCATCAGCTACTGTTTACATACAACAGCTCTTCGTGATCGCTTGTATTACTACTAAAACTAGGAAATGTCTTTAAACGGCTTAAAATGAACAACTTCAGCATTACAGCTCATCACAGCTGAGAGACACAACAGACTGATTAATTACAGAATGGGTGCTGTTTAAAATGGCGGAGGACATTGCGGTTCCTATAGTGATCGACACTTGCACACCAGCTACCGTGAAATAGGGAGAAATACCCCATCTTGGATGCTATTTTTCCACTGAGAAAGCTGATCTTCAGAAAGCTGACAGCATCTCTGCTTAGGTGTGACAACAGGTGATTGCACACGCTCCGTCTCTCTCTCTCTCTCTCTCTCTCTCTCTCTCTCTCTATCTCACACACACACACACACACACACACACACACACACACACACACACACACACACACACACACACACACACACACACACACAGTAGTGTTTCCATGTTTTATGGGGACTTTCCATAGACATAATGGTTTTTATACTGTACAAACTTTATATTCTATCCCCTAAACCTAACCCTACCCCTAAACCTAACCCTCACAGAAAACTTTCTGCATTTTTACATGTTCAAAAAACATAATTTAGTATGATTTATAAGCTGTTTTCCTCATGGGGACCGACAAAATGTCCCCACAAGGTAAAAAAATTTGGGTTTTACTATCCTTATGGGGACATTTGGTCCCCACAAAGTGATAAATACACGATCACACACACACACACACACACACACACACACACACACACACACACACACATCCATCCTTGTTTATCCAATAACTTGTTAGAAACAGCACAAGGTGTGATACTATTTCTGAAGTGAACTTTTTTAATTAATAATGGAGGCTTGGTCGCATCATTTGTTTTGAACCAGCAACGGCCACAATTATTTTATTATTTTAAAATAATAATAATTATTTTAATTATATTATATTATATTATATTATATTATTTTACTTTATTATATTTTTTACCAAAATTAGGATAAATAATTTAATAAATAAATACATTATATACACACACACACACACACACACACACACACACACACACACATAGAGCTGCATGATTAATGAAGCTATAAAATAAATAAATAAATAGCCAAAAAAGTGTACTGATACTGTACCATTAAACAGTATCAGATGGTAATTATTTTTGGTACTTTTTTGTTAGTGGAAGATTTACATTCCATCTTTGAGACAGTGGTCTACATGTCTATGAATTACAGACCCAGTGGTCTAGATGTACCAGAATTCATAAATAAATACAATTTTAATTGAGTGCAAAACCCAACCAAACAATAATTTTTAACAACAACAAAAATGGGGCCAATCAGCAATATTCACTGAAAACATGAAAAATGGTGTCCATATAAAACTGTTATACTGGAGGTCACTTGAACTGTTTGATAAAGGTCCGTGTATAATCGCCTCCAGGAAGGAGAAAGTTCCACAGCAACAGCAAGGTGTTTTCTTCTGTCAGAGTTACATTTATCATGAAGACCATTAAATCGTGCACAGGCCTGGAACAGGCCCTGCAGACAGACAGAGAGGGTGGAGGACACGCTATACTCTGGGTAAGGGGAATAAATTGGCCCAGCAGATAAAGCACAGTTCACACTGATAGCAATGAACATGTAGAAGTGGATTTCAGAGTTTGTAAGTGACACATCGAGTCTAGTCAAGTGCCAAAACAGGATTTACCCATTTGGCAAGTGAAACACCCTCCACCTACTGCATGGCCATCTCTCTTTGTTATTTATTCTCAGACCTTTTAATCCCATAGTATCATACAAGAAAGAATACATTAACTTCTAAAAAAATAAAGCATTAATAAACTTAAGTTTACCAAACATCTACCCATCATGAAATTTTAACATGAAGTCATCAAATGTTCTCTTTTATTTTATTTTATTTTATATGCAAATATTACAAGAGAGCAATATGGTGGATTGTGTTGCCTGTATTCAGCTACAGATCCATTTTGCTCTGTCTCTCTCCCACTCTCCCCTCTCTGAGGCAGGCATTGCTGTATTAGGCAGGCATCGCAATATTGGGGGTAGCAGGTGGCACAGTGACATCTGGATGATAATGAACACTCCTTTGGGAGTTCCCTTTTTCATTTTCTCTCTCACTCTCTCTCCTTCCATCCCTTTTACATCTGCACCTCATCAGGCAGGATTCAGGCCTTCGTCTCAGCCCTCCAGAGCTTCTTCATTAGCCCTTTGGTGAAACAGCGGGCAACTAGTGATCTTCCTCTCAGCTTTTCCAGCAAACCTTTTATTTCTTTCCTTTCACTCTTTTTCTGTCTCACACTTGGTTTCTTCCTTAGGGATCTTTTCAGCATGGGCCCATAATGATGCGTTAAATTCTCTCATCTGCTTCCAGCAGCTGTTGTCACAGAGGACAGGATGTGAGAGACAGTATAAGGACAGCAGAAGGACAGTAGTAGATATACGGTTCAGCCTCTGGTCAATGTGATGTGACTGGTTTAATAAAGCGGGGGCTCGAATTCTGGACTTTCTGTCTGTTAATGTCCTCTGAACTTAGAAACTGGTGATTTGCTTAATTGGCATGAAATGAAATCGAGTACCAACATGTTTTGGTAAGATTTAACTGAAGAAAACATCCCATGGATAATTGCACAGAAGTTGCTCTTTTAAAGTACCTCCTGCATGCCGATCTTCGGTATCAAGTGTGTTCCAATTGGTTTTAAGTCAGAGTGCTTCCTGATTGGCCAGTTCTTTAGTGTTCCAACGTGGTACTCTGAGCACCATTGTTCCATTTTATTTAGAGGGCTGGCATTTTGGTCTAATGCTAGGAACTCAAAGTGGTGGAGAGGTGCTCCTGTACTTTACTGTACAAGGAGCACACTGTGATTCCTGTACTTTTGTGAGAAATACACAGTGATTTATTTGAGAAAATGTCATTCAAACAGGACTCTTTATGGAGCTGTTTGTTGTGTTCTATTTAAAGGAATGTTCCGGGTTCAATACAAGTTCAGCTCAATTGAAAGTATTTGCTGCATTATGTTGATAACCACTAAAGATTATGTATAACCCTGAAATACTGAAGCTGGCCCCAATCATTTCCATTGTAAGTGCCTTACTGTAACCAAACTTATTATTATTATTATTTTATAAACCAGGGGCAAGTCTGAATATTTGTAATTTTTTTGGTAATCTACAAGTATCAATTTTTTCTCAAATGTTTTGCCTTAAATTTTCATAGAGCAATACTGCAAATATAGACACAAACAAAAGAATTCTTGACACAGCAAGAGTGTAGAGCTATACAAATAACATGGATATTAAAGCTTAGATAACTTCTTTGAAGAAATAGAAGAGAATTTGATAATGAAATCTTTTAGACTTTGGTATTTGGCAAATCTAAGCACAGTTTAAGACATTCTTGAGATCTTCTGAAACTCCAGAGCAGACACACATAAAATTACTAGGGTCCTTATATGGCTAGATATAATAGTAGATATGTTTAATAAAATTGTGCACTGATTAATTTAATTGCAACTTACAGTGCTTTGAGCCATAACCATCCTCAAAGCATGGTCTTCCTTCTCTTTATTCTTTATCTCCTACTCTCTCATCCCATTTTTTCCTCTCTGGTTGGCTTGACAGAACAGGAAAAATGGAGTGCGCTACATGAAGCGGCAAACTGCCTAATTTCAATGGGCTTTGGAGAATCAATTTTTACCAGTGAAAGGTCCCTGAAATAAATGGCAGGGCCCTTTCCAAGGCCAGCATAAATACCCATTAGGGTTTCTTATTGTCTTAGTGTCAGGTACGGAGGGTGATTTGCTAGGAAAATTGAATGGCGGGCTGCATTTGTCAATGTTCACTCTTGTCTGGGCCCTCTCCATTGTCTTGGTAATTGACAGAGAAATTATTAAGTCTGTTTACCTTTTGAAAGCGCCCATTGCACAACGTTAGCTACTCATAGTGGATTGATCGCCTCTGGATGTTCTCTTTCAGTCCTGTAAAATGGATCTGGATGAAAAAGCTAATGTTAAGCTAGCAAATGCTAATAGAGATTTGGTTCGGTCTGGCATTGCACCATTTTATTGTTGCAGTTAAGCAAAAGGATCAATTTTATAACTTACTTATCTCACATTATATGAGGTATTCAAACTCATCCCCTTTGTATCGAGCAACACTTCACTTACCATTAACAATCTTAGCTGCCACACGGTTTTCATATAATGTAATGTGTGCCATAATCATTACACTGGAGAAAATAGAGATAGGCCGTTTAATCTCTCTGCTACACACACTAGACAAAAGGCAAGAATCACCCCTAGAACTTGTGGTAAACCCTGTTTACCCCCTTGATTTACTTACAAAGTGAGCAGCTGTGTTGAAACACCTCGTCACCCTGGATGGATTGCACCCTTTAAGTAGCTAGTATGCTGCAAATCAACTCATTCTGGTGCTTTCTGTGTGTAATGCTTTAGGACATGGCTGTGACTGGTTCTCCAGTCAATCACTTAATGTGACCACCCTGTCCCCATGCCATCCCACCTCATAATTCAGGAATACTGGTCAATGTCAGGTCCATAGAGACCATACTGATGTAAGCGACAGTGACATCAGGTTTATTGGCTGCTCGGTCACAGCTGGCCACGCTGTCTGATCAGTGAAATGGTCTTGGAGTGTACTGATGTGCACAGAACGGGGGCTACAGGGGCACAAGCCCCTGCCCCTTTCGTTCACAAATCTAAAGGTGCCCTTTTAAGCAGAAGTGCTTTAAGAGCATGGAGGTGCCTTAAAGAGTGCAGAGATATAAGCGGAGGTGTCTTTATTACAGCGCAACCCCCCCACTCAACAACTATTTTTGGCAGATTTCTCTACACACTCTGTCCATGTCCCTTCAACCCTGCCTCTGCTCAGGACTGTGCATGTCATTGTTGGGGTGGAATGAAAGACAAGGTCTTCCTAGTCTCAACCTCAGATGGCACACCCACAGATTGTTTAGGAGAGTCTGAAGCATATTGTATGCCAAAAGTGCAAGAGCATTCTGATTGTGATAAATGTGATAAGACTGTCCAGTGTTATGGAAGTCAACAGTTTACAAGGTATATCCTACAGTTAGCTTATAGGCGAAAACTCTTATATTGTAATTTGTTTATGATCTTCATGTCATCAAATTTTTCACAAAGCGCCCTAATCCCTTGCAGTCCTCCTCCATGTCCACGCATTGGTGATGTAATACCTTATTGACTGTTTGTCAATTCGCACTGGAGTCCACAACATTGTGGGATCCGACAATACCGCATCCAGGGTGCATAGTGGCCACAAAAGTGGCACAGTCACTTGTGTCCTACAGTCATGTGGACTTCACTGGCATGTGTGATCTAAGGCCACAAGACCACAAGTCAACATGAAGTGTGACATTTAAGAAAGACCCCAAGTAGGAGGAAAGGTTAGAAAATCCTCTACCAAAGCTGTTTATTACAGTTTCTTTTTAATTTTTCTGCCCCTAAACTTCATTTAAAAAAAGCATACTGTGATTGTTTTTTTTACATGTCACTTAAACAGTCTCCTGCCATCTAAAGCCCAAAGTATACTTCGTTTAGACGCAAATGCTAGACATCTGTGGACAGGATGCATGACTAAAATTTAATTATCAACAGAGTGCTCAAGAATGCTTTCAGCCTGATTTTTCTATACGCACGTACTCTGAATGCATAGTATGCGCATGCGCCTGGATGTATTTGCACTAAATAATGGGTCCACAATGTGGCAACACTCACAGTTGAGACATTGCTGTCATGAAGAAGCACTGGAAGAAGATGTAATCACCAGTAAAAAAATGGCGTAGGTGATGTGCACTTCAAGTCAGGACGTACTCGCATTTATATAACTAGAGTCTGAAGGAATATGAGGAATATGGATCTAAACTCCTGAAGAGATATAGTCTAGTATCTCACATCACTTATAGTAGCCTATATGTGCCAACTGCCTTTGTATGCATACAGAGTCAAATGGAGTGTACTTTGAAAGGCTGAACATTCGACTCTATGCATACTAGAGGTGTAACGATTCATGGTTCAATAACCAACGATCCAATGTTATTGATACAACGTTTAAATATCGATATAGACATTTATTTTAAGATGTACCTTTATTTCAATACTCTCATGTCAGCCACATCCCTGAATATTGTTGTGCATGCGCCCCATTTGAATTTTACATGAGAATTTGCTATTTAAAGCATCATGGAGAAGTTCAAACATGTGAAACGTCTTGACAACGCTGACATTCTGAACAGCACTAATGAGAGAAAGAGAAATCACCTGCTAAGCTCCAGCATCAGTTATAAGACTTAACACATCTACACATCAACACACTTACTGACATTTATCTCAGTTAACTGTAACATCAATTTTCATTCAATTTTCAGCCAAGAAATCCACGGATAGTTGGAAACAAGTCAAGGGTATGTAAGTACTTTGAATAGGATTAAACTGAAAAATAAGCTGTTATCAAATGAGTGATGATCACTTGTGTGTGAATTTTTTCAACATCTGAAGTACCTTATTTTGTTGTGGATGTCCCAATATGGATATTAAATTCGCACTTTTCAGAGAGCTCAATAAAATATTCAAATTATATTTTGGTTGCATTTGAGGGCAAATAAAAAATGTATTTATTGTGAAAAATAGGCACATAATATCGGAATATCGATCGCAGGGCCCTGAATCTAATCAAATCGGACCATACCTCACGCTGAAATTCAAATCCTTGGCTTGGTAAGATTCGTCCCTTCCTGCTCTGTTCATTGTTTCGACAGGCCCATTCAGAAGTACTGATTTTGACTGATTATATTTCTATCGGGAAGACACGCAGGCTTGAGTGAAGTTTAAGATGCCATTTATTTGATAAATGTAAAACAGAAAGTAATGTCTCTCTCTTTGGCGTAGGCCCCGTCCGGCAGTCCGAGGGAGCTGTACCCAGAACCGTCATGTCCTGCCGGAGATAGGAGGCAGGGGCGAGGAGCCTACCCCCGTGCGGGACAGGGCTCAACTGGTGGTGGTGGGGTGGTGGAGGTTGCTGTGTTAGCACACTGAAACAGCAATGTGATAGATTGTGAGCAGACTTATAAAGCAATGGCTTACATGCGATTGGCTAGGATTTTGACAATTTTATCATAGTAATCTCCAGACTTAGTTCCCTCCAAAAAGCATTGTTTAGCGTAAAACACGTTGAAGGTTAGCGAACAGGCGGTTCATTTGTTAAATAATGATCTGTTACCTCACAAAAGTGGTTTATTCAGTGTTATTCATAGACATCCATTCAAAAAGAACGGCCTCTTCTCTCCTTGTCAGTTTACTGCCATAGAATGTCTATGGAATGGCTGCATTACGCTACTCTATGCTAACCTTGTAGGCTTCCTTATCAGAAGGGCTTTGTGTTATATAGTAAACAAGAAGGCATATTTTATTAACCATATGCCCTAACCCAAACCCTAATCCTAAACCTAAACATAAGTGGAGTAAAAAAGTCAACTTCTGAATAGCTTATTATGCAAACACGATTTATTTTCCTGGTTTCCATGGAACCAGAACCCGTGTATCGGAGACTGTTCAGTCGAGCCACTGGAAAAGGTAAACACATTTAAGTTGATGCCAAAATGTCTGATGGTAGATGCGCTTGTAATTCGACAGACTGGGGTCGATGTCAGGGTACTGTATCAACATACAGTAGCAACAAGTTGAGTTCCCATGTGATCATGTTGGCATGGAAGCGTATCTCTTATATTGGTAAAACTGTGCCATGTTTTGAAGTTGGGAAAATTTTACACCCTGTCTACACCGGATGCATCTGTTGATGCAACATGACACAATGGTTAGAGGCTGTATACACTGTTCGACACAAAGTTGTTGACAGTAGTAGCGCCAGCACATGCAGCGCAAAATGGAATGGGACACCCGATGATTACAAAGGGTTCTATTGCCTTTGACATGGTGCAACATGCCACTCACATCCAGTGTAGATAGGGTGTAACATCTTAAACATTTAAATTTACATTTTGAATAATTTTTTAAAGACAAATTGTATGTTAATGCACCTTGTGACCATTTTAGTTTTGTCTCCCAAAGCCAAATCAAATACAACCACTCTTCAAACTAAGCTGAACAGTATCTTTTCGTCTGTAGTAATGACCTGGGTATTGATTGTCCTAATGCTTTGGGATCACAAAGCACTCTGAATATTTTTCCATGAAA
Source organism: Xyrauchen texanus (assembly GCF_025860055.1). Classification (NCBI taxonomy): domain Eukaryota; kingdom Metazoa; phylum Chordata; class Actinopteri; order Cypriniformes; family Catostomidae; genus Xyrauchen; species Xyrauchen texanus. Next base: position 10,025,906 of record NC_068317.1, read on the forward strand.
TGTGTTTTTTTGTTTCCCCTCTTCTGATAAGACTTGAGGGAGAACATGAGCAATTATCTTTAAATGAGCTCAGCTCCTTGTTGAGGCCTCTCTGCTCATCGAGGGAAATACTGTCAGGGAAATGACCCCTGCTGGGCCCCGGTAGAGCATGATGTGTGCATCTCTGGATTAAAGCTGAACACTAATGTTCCAGAATTCTTATCACTTATTCTGCCCTTCTGTACTGAAGGGTTTTCTTGAGTATTATAGTAAAAATCAGCAGTATTACATGTTACCAAAATTATTACCATTACCATGGTATTACCATTGTACATGTAAGTGGACCACAGTACCATGCTAAGTGTACTATGTCATTTTTATTGCTCAATCACTGATATTTAAAATCGATTTGCATGCTTATGACATCAAGTCATTTGAAATAAGCTTTTAATGTAACTTTTTTGTTTTAAAGCACCTTATTAGCATGTTTGCCATGGCAACCGTAAAATGATCTTAAATATGGTGTGTGCGGTGTCGTCCCTGTCTGGAGGGGCTCTGTTGACTTGATTTTCTCAAATGAAGCATTAGGATTGCCCACCTCTTACTCTATGCAAATGCTACAATGCCTCAAGATACACACAAGCACCATTACGGAATTAGCATAATTTCCAATTCCTGCTGTTAATTTGTTTTTGTTTGGTGATGTGTTTATTTGGATATTATGCAATCCATTGGAATGTAGTAATTACACAGTTTGAAAGCAGCAGCCTCCTCCACATGTGACTGTATATTTTATGCTTTTGTTTTAGTGCTTTATGAAGCATGCCTACACAAACCATCACTGTAATTTTTTTTATTTTCTTTTTGGATCATATTTAGCCACTTTTGATGTTAGGGAAGATAAAGTGTGCACCTAATAAAGTTTGTGTTTATGTTGTGCTAACACCTAGCGGTATAGATGCAGCATCACACAAAAATAGAAGTCCTGTGTTACCAATATGATTGTAAAAATGTGCTATTTTTTATAATAGTTAACAATAATGAATTTATCCTGCGGAAGTTCCCAATTACAGGGGATTATGGAATACATACAAAATGGTTAGAATTAAATGAACACACTTGCTTTACAATGCTGTTGGTATATTGTTAAACTAACACAAATTTGAACTACAGATAATGTCAAAGTATCAGCCAATTCATTGACTAATAGGTTGACTTTATATTTATTGACTTGAAACAAACAACAACAAAAAATTCTTGATTTGAACTGAATAGATTTAAGTTATCATTTTTATTGCATTATTATAAGTATTAGAAGTTTTTTAATCTTTGTCTAATAGATGTTGTGTGTGAATGGTGGGGCATGTGAAATATTCACCTCACCTGTTTGTGAATCTCTCTCTGTATGTCTCTCTCTCTCTCTCTCTCTCTCTCTCTCTCTCGCTCTCTGTCTCTCTGGCTCTCTCTCTTGCTCTCTGTCTCTCTCTCTCTCTCTCTCTCTCTCTCTCTCGCTCTCTGTCTTTCTCTCTCTTATTTCTCTGATTTGTATTCGTAGCTCCATCACAATGCAGCAAGCCCTCCTCCCCATCCTCCTCAACATGTCAGGATGTAGGGTTGCTTAGAAACACTCGTGCCACCTTCTCTGATGGGTAGAATGGGGGGAAAAGATGCTTTTTTTTTTTTAAGAATTTTAAGAATTTATGTTTATTAGACATAAGTGAATCTCTTTAATCCTGTCAAGAATTGTCTGTCCCATATTTCACTCCACAAAATAAATAAAATAAAATACAATTTGGCCAATTTTAATCAAATGTATATAAAACTTTTAACTGTGTTATATTGAATACAATTTAAGCTGATTTTGATCATTTAAATCAAAATTGAATAGACTTTAATTAATGCTATACAAACACACAAATATTGTGAGTGCAATGAGAATTTAGGTATAAAATGTGCTTAATTGCCATGAAAAAATATCACAATGCAAAACAGTTTTGTGGTTCTAAACCAGGGATGTTGGTGATTAATCGATTAATCGGTGGTTAATAATTTGATCGATTTAAGCTTATCGAGTGTTGATTAATCCATTTCAGAACAAATGTGTTCAGTAATCATGCCAGCAGACATTAATAACACTATCTATACAGTCACCCGGCGCTATGTTTCAGTGATCCATGCTTCTGATTTGGATTGAAGCTACTAAGAGTCGATCAAAATGGATTGCGTGAGGGCGAACAGAAAGTATTTTTCACTAAGAGTTGATGGTGTGAGTCTACACCACCACTTTACTACGTGAAAATGCTTGTGAGGTGTTTTTCTGACATCTCACCATCACCAGCAGCAGTATGTTATGTACCGTGCTTAAGTGGCGTGTTATGATTTGACATAATTTCAAGTCCAAAAGATTGAAATATCTCACAATCCACAACGTTTCGTTTTAATGAACTCAAATATGCATCTTCTATACAAGTTATTATTAACAGAAATTCATTTACTGTAATTAAACAATACACAAATTCCTACTAAACGTAGCCTAAATGTATTAAATTACACTGAACAAAGAATATTTTAAGAGGAAAATGCTAATATTTGCATTTCTGATGTGTTATTGTTTAAATTATATTTTAGCAGTAGGTTACAAGCACATATTATTTTGAGTCCTCCGTTTGCGTTTTTCAGTATTAACGTTAAAATTTAGATTTTGGGGTGCAGTTTGACCCAGACCTTTGTTAATGATCTACTCTCCCCTTATATAGATCAACCCAATTCACAGATTTTTCCATTACGCTCACCCCAAGCACTTCTGATTAACTTATTTGCTGTAATTTGAATTATTAATAGCATCTTCTTGCATCCTCATTTCACATTCAGCAAAGCAGTACAACCAGAGCGGGGGGAAAATGTGGACCGCTACATCTCAAATCCTCTGTTATCTTTATTTAATCCCTCTTTCTCTATTGATCTCTCTCTTTCTAATCTTTAGCCTCCCTTTAGCAGTTGTGCCATTCTGTTCCTAAGCACCCTCATGGATACCCTTTGCCTGATAATATAATTGTGTATCTAATTTATGTTTTGTTTTGTTCCGACGCCACTGAAATTTTGGCTTCTGTGACCCTTAAAAAACATCACGGTAGTGAAATACTTGCAGCCTTTTATCACATTAAATATCGATGAGGAATTGATCAATAAATCAGATGCAGGATCTTTGAACTGTCTTCCCTTTTTAGAGTTGACAACTTTTGAACTGAAAGAAACAAGAAAAGTACAGCAAGACTAACTAACAGATTAGCAGGTATAAAGTTTGAACGATTGCCTTTTTGTTTGAATTTCCTGTTTCTTTCTTTCTCTCTATCGTGGGATTTCTGCCTGTCTTGTGTCTTCTGTTGATCTTCACAGGTGAGTATACAGTCCGTCTGTAAATGACTTTTTACACACCAAGCACAGCTACTCTTATTTTACTAATCAAATAGTCATCCAGAAATGTAGTTGACTTGACTACTCAAATATTTACCTTATGTAAACGCAATTAATTTCCTATCACTTTTTCTATGACAGCATATTAAAACCTCATTTACACATTATAAATATAGTGTGTGGTGTGTGTGTGTGTGTGTGTAGATGTAAGTTTTTAGGATGCGTATATTAAACATGCACCTTCGGTTTCGTTATTTTGCATCTCAGTCTACACAGCCCATTTCTTGTGCCAGGTATAGGCAAAAATTGTGTATAGACCTTAAAGGGATAGTCCACCCAAAAATGAAAGTTCTCTTATAATTTAGTCACCCTCATGCCATCCCAGATTTGTATGACTCTCTTTCTTCAGAAGAATAGAAATGCTGATTTTTAGAAGAATATTTCTGCTCTGTACTGTAGGTACATACAATGCAAGTGAATGGTGATCAGACATTTGCAGCTCCAAAAATCACATAAAGGAAACCTAAAAGTAATCCATAAGACTCCAGTGGTTAAATCCATGTCTTCTTAAATGATATAATAGGGGTGGGTGAGAAACAGAACAATATTTAAGTCCTTTTTTACTCTAAATCTCCACTTTAACGTTCACTTTCAGTTGTAAAAGTAAAAGTGAAAGTTGAGATTTAGAGTAACAAAAAGGACTCACATTTTGATCTGTTCTCTACATAGGCAACAGCTTGTATATCATACCAAAATATCTGTTCACATGAATCACACAGGACACTTAATGGAATGAGGTTTGTTGACCTCATATCGTCATGGCAACACAGTTGTAAAATTGGCTTTAATTTATACAGAAAATGTTAGCAAGTGATTTCATCACACTAAAATCATGTTAACAAACATATTGTATATACTATACATGTATACAGCAATGTAATATGTGTGTGTGGGAAACAGAACAATATTTAAGTCATTTCTACTCTAAATCTCCACTTTAACTTTCAGATGTAAAAGTGAAAGTGGAGTAAAAAAGGACATACATTTTTATCTGTTTCTCATCCACACCTCTTCTATCACTTCATAAGACATGGATAACCACTGGAGTCTTATGGGTTACTTTAATGTTTCCTTTATGCAATTTTTGGTACTTTAAATTTCTGGTCACCATTAAATTGCATTATATGGACATACAGAGCTGAGATACTTTTCTAAAAATCTGTATTTGTGTTCTGCTGAAGAAAGAAAGGCATGCACCTTTGGAATGGTATGAGGGTGAGTAAATGATGAGAGAACTTTCATTTTTGGGTGAACTATCCCTTTAAATCTGCAGGATAGGTCTCAATCTTATATGATCAACAGATGTGGCCTTGCCTGTCTTTAGTGAGAGAGAGAGAATTCCGAACAATATATCCATTACTGCGATGGAAGTTTAGCAGACCTTGATCATATCAGATTTGACACTTCGAACGCGAATTCCTGTTTTTGATGTATATTGTAAGTCTGCGTTTCATTTTAATGACAGCTGCTTCATTATATGAGGAACCCCTTGCATAGATTGATTAATAATAGCAGGCTTACTGTCAGATGTTTGTTAAATAATTTTTTCCCAATGTGACTTATGAATTATTGCATGAATGATTGAAGCCTGAGCTGTATTTAATATGTTTATGTATTATATACATATATATATATATATATATATATATATATATATATATATTATTTTTATGGACATTATATTATGATTATAGTGGTTGAACAAGTTTTGATTGTGGGCCTATCAATCAAGTAAGATTGTTTTTATGCTTGTTAAATCCTTGTTTTGTGTAGCAAATTAAATAAAGCATATTACCATGGAGTAGTTGGGTGAATTTGGTGCTACAGTAGAAACTTGATTAAAGGGAACTTAAAAATGGCACAATGACAAGCAAAGTCATTACTGGAGGTTTAATAGTGTTGATAGTTTAAATAGGTACAAGGGAATACAAACGTGTGCCATAAATAATTTATACAACACTTCAAATTCAGAGCTTCCTTCAACATTCGGAAAGTAAGACACATGGATTAGGAAAACGTAATACTACATTGCATACCACTAAAGGCCTAATTAGATTGTACTGTTTTTGCCTAGTTGCCACAGGCCTGAATTCAGTCTTTTGAGAGAGTGGATGTTTCAAAACCTAGTGTGAAGCCTAGATAGGCAGGTGCCTTCTAAGCCAGCATGCCAACTAAAATGGAACCTTAAAAGCAGCCATTTTTGAAAGCTCTACATAGGCAGCAGTTTGTGTGTCTTACCAAAAGTGTGGTGTTTTACAGCAGTCAGAAGAGAAAAATGGCGAATTTACTCTCATTCCATCAGCTGTATTTGAAACCCCATTGCAGCAGTGTTTTTTTCATTAATTAAGTTCAGAGAAAAAATGAAGTAACTAAGTAAAATGTACATTTAAATTAAATAATGGTACATTTTTAAATATAGAAAAACGTTTACTTTTTACATTTCTGCTGCTTCTGGCTGTGAAGAGGGTCCATTGATTCACATCGGTTTAGTAGTTTTTAAGCTAATGGCACAATATTGTAATAAGCATAAAAATACACAGCACACACAAATGTTGGGGAAATGGTGCGTTGAAGTCATGTTGTGTGCACATGAACACCATTTTGTGATAGCCCTCTCCGTTGAGGATACATGCGAAGCTGCCATAGAATTTGGCTAAATGTTTTCTTAGAAAAAAAATGACCTGCCTTTTGAAACAGCTTTTGCATTTGCTGCTTCCCTGTGATGCCTGAAATACTGCCTTTATAGGCAGCTTACTAGCTTTTGGAATAGTGCCAGTGTAAACAAGTCCAACATATCCAGCACTGGTGGCTGAGATCTGGTGGTGACCTTTGGGGCTACCTCCGTGGTTCTGCCACACATCGGGGGGTTCATTAGAGTTGAGCTATCGAGTGGTGAGCCTTGTTCACATCGGACACAACCAGCGTTAAGTTTCACTCTAGTACTGTTAAAGTGCTGTCTTGTGGTCGAGAGGGGTCAAGTTATGGACCGCATCAAGAATAGCCTGGGAGTACAGGGGAAAGGTCTGGGTGGGAAGTTTCCTGAAGACAGGCCCAAGCGTGTACTTAACCGTATCCTCGGTGGGGCAGTTACAATGGCTGCCCTGTGTGTTGTAGTAACTCAATGTCAATTAAATGTGGGAAAAGTTGAAGTGTCAGTGTAGAAAGTGAAAGTACAGGAAGGAACAAATGTGGTTTCAAGCCAGAAACCTTTGACACCAGACAAGTTTTCGGTCACATGGGCGCAGTAGTCAAGAGAACAGAAAAATACCATTCTGGGAGACTTTTTAAATACAATCACAATGTTAGCAATAGCTTCTCTTGTTAGCCGCAGTGAGTGTTGGATTGCTCTGAAATCAGAAGATATCACAGATGATAATTTTATTGCTCAGAAGTTGATCTTTGAATGTGCACTCAGTACATTTTGTTGATGTTGTCTTGGACACCTACGGGTGTGAAGAAAGCCATAATTCATTGAATCCATGAGTGAAAGTGTCCAGTAACAGGACAGTTACTGAGATTTAGCGGGTAGTATCCGGCTGATCGTGTGATTCTAATATGGCCGCTCTGAGATGTCTCAGACGTGGAGGCAACTGAGATTCGTCCTCCGCCACCCAGATTGAGGCGAGTCACTACACCACCACGAGGACTTAGAGTGCATTGGGAATTGGGCTTTCCTAATTGGGGAGAAAAGGGGAGGAAAAAAATAAAATACAGAGGGCACCTTTAATAGCTCAGCAGGCTTGATACAGGTATGTATCATTTACCGGATCAACTTTGCCTCAGATGTTTCTCCTTGAATTGTTGCCTACTTAAAAAACGAATTCATCACAAATTATTAATTTCTTCTCTAAAACTTTACAGATTACTTCATCTTAAATGTAATCACATTACTTATTACTTTTAAGTTACTTTCTCAAACAGTTTTAACAGAAAAGCTTTTGTTATTCTGTTAAACGAATTCAAAATAATGTGAATATTTCCTCCTTGATCATTGACTCGTTTGGGGGCACTCAACCTTCAGCTGTCACAAAATGCAAACAGATGTACATTTGCCACATGCTTGTCTGGAATTCGGCACATTGGTCCAACTTTGGGTGGAAAAACATTCATAACCAATGCAACGATTTCCCATGTGTGTGTGTAAATGTGTGAGAGGCGCACACACAGCTGTGGAATGCATTTAAAAGGCTTGTGTCTCTTGTGGTTCATCTGACACAGAAGTCCAGCTTTTCTGTGGGAGTATGAATGGAAATGACCATTTAAAGATACACTGCCTGATGAAGAATAATATGGCATAGCCTACGTTATTTGTTAAAATGAGAATTTAATACATGTTGAAGAGAAGAGACAGACAGATATTTAAGAGTTATCAGATTGATTGAAAGTCATTTTAGAATCTCCTCCTTTTAGTGTGTTAGTGTTTTTTTTAGATTATTAAAAAACATGAAAAGTCATCCCGATATATATATATATATATATATATATATATATATATATATATATATATATATATATATATATATATATCACTGTGTCAAGTTAAATATAGTTTAATACTTAGATCACATCTTGAGATCCCTTAGTACAAATTTGCGCTCCATCAAGTGTTTTGAACGCAAGAACGTAACGCATGTTTGTGTTCTTCTGTCTGCTGAAGTGTTGTTTTCTTCACTGTATAAACTGTGCATTGCCACACAGCTGAAATCTCAATTACTGCCCTCTGGAGTAAACAGGTGGTATTACAAGCTTGCATTTCTCGGGAATCTTCCTTATTATGGTCTGGGATAATTGCCAACCAACTCCTGATTCATAGTAATTTACAATATACATTCATTTTCTGTCTTTTCTTTGTAATTTAAGTTTAATATGTTAGTCTAACTCTAACCCCAATACATTACATTATAACATTTAATGTCTTTAACATTCACATGTCATATTCAAATATTTGTCCTGATAAAAAAAGAAGTGCAATCTTTTCAGATTCATGCAGAATTTGTCAGTCATTCAATAAATGTCACAATAACTCATCTGTAGTTTTACATACAGAACACAATCCCTTCCCGAATCTCTGAATTTGGAAAGCAAAATATTTGTTGTAATCATCGATCTCTTTTATATTGGATGGTGACCTGTGATGACTGTCTTCCTGTTCATTTCAATTCAATGCATCCAGCTTTAGCAGTGAATCAGCCCAGATTAATAAAAATGTAAAATAACGATTTTTTTAAACCTCATTTCACTCCAGGTCGGTGTTAGAGATCTCTTAATATCATAGCGTTAATGCCGTCTCTTCCTGCAAATATTTGATTCTGTCTCCAAAGCCTTCAATTAGGCCAATCAATGCCTATGATATTACATTGACTGTCGAGCACAGCTGAGCTTGGATAATCTTTTCTATTCCTCTCATGTTATGTTGTATAACATCGAAGTGTGTTTAATATTTAAGTCCTTACTGGATTTAAATCTTTTTTTAATGAGACTCAGATATTTCACAAAGCCTTTACAAAACTTTCCACAAGGGTTTGTCAAGCCGCCTCAACCTTAAACCACCCTTAGTTGGTTTGTTATTCTTAGATAGTTTAGGCTTATCTAGCTGGTCCAGATTAGACTGGTTTCAGCTTTTTTTTTTTTTCAGCAGCATTCCTCTCTTTAGTTTGAAATACAGCTTGAATTTCTCTGTTTTTGAAATGTATCATATAGTTAAATAATGCTACATTTCCTCAGAATGATACACCTTAACTGGGCAAGAGAATGTGTGTAGGAACAAGGCCTGTGCAGAAACAGCAGTAATTAGGAGTTTAGGAAACGACAAACGAATGCATAGCTAATTAGACCATTACTATGTCTGAGGAGATCAGCAGCAGGTATAATGGGCACATAAATTCCAATTTATAGGTCATAATCCATCATGCATTTTCCCAAGCACCCCAATTAAGGAGGCACAGTGTTTCTCTTGGGATTCTCAACACCCTCCGGTCTGACTGTGGGGACCCCCATTAGTAACTCCACTGACCCAATGACCATATAAAGCCTTATTCAAATCATAAACAGCAGGAAGCAGCAGGTGGGACATCGGGAGGCACAGGAAAGTCTGATTCCGACAGGAAACTTTAATTAGAATGGCCATCAGTTGACACTCTTTGACGTCAAATGAATTGGGTGGATTTTTAAAGTGTTTCTGCAATTGTTTTGAAAGTCTGATTGGGTGAATCTCATAAAAACCTGTGTGGGTCACATTTTACCACACAATAATAATAATAATAGTATATATATATATATATATATATATATATATATATATATATATATATATATATATATATATATATATATATTTGCATTGTTACATTATTTACATGAAAATTAACTAACTACCCTTATTACTTATTAGCCTAATTAAAAATAAAAAAATTAAAAATATCTTCCACATTACTGTAAAAAAAACAAAAATAGGTAAACAAGAATAAAATATATTTTATAATATTACAATAGTATGTTTAAACTGCTTTATTATAGTAATGAGAATTCAATGTGATTGCCATTGAGAATAATGGGAATTATTATAAATTGTTATTTAAACTCAAAAGTAAAGTACCCAGAAGCATTATGTTTATGACACAATTTTGGTTATAACAAAAAATACTGTCACAATGCACACAATGTAAATATACACTATATATAAATAATAATTTTGGTTCCTGTCAGCTTGGACCAGTCTGGTCATTCTCCTCTGACCTCAGTCATTAAAAAGTCATTTTCTTCCATAGAAAAGCCGCTCACTGGACGCTTTTTTAGTTTTTTTACATCATTCTCTATACACTCTAGAGACCGTTGTGTGTGAAAATCCAACAATCATGCCACGATCCAAATCACTGAGATCACATTTTTTCCCCATTCTGATGGTTGTTGTAAACATTAACTGAAGCTCCTGACCCATATCTGCATGATTTTATGCATTGCACTGATGCCACATGATTGGCTGATTAGATAATCACATGGATGATTGTTGGTGCCAGATGGGCTGGTTTGAGTATTTCTGTAACTGTTGATCTCCTGAGATTTTCACACACAAAAGTTTCTAGAATTTACTGCCAAAAAAACAAAACAAAAAAAAACAACAACATCCAGTGCAGTTGGAAAGACCTTGTTGATGAGAGAGGTCAACAGAGAATGACCAGACTGGTTTGAACTGACAAAGTTTACAGTAACTCAGATAACCAATGAATCATTTTATATGTATTTTGTATATATATGCAGTGCATACACACATATATATATATAACTGCTTATATTTTCAAAATACATATAAAATAAATAAATACATACATTTTGATAAAAAAATACAATGCAAAAATGGACTTGATTTTCTTTCATTTCTAATTTTGTTCCTTTGATTCTGGGGTGAAACATGTCCTTGATAGGTTTGGTAAGATTAAACTGGTGGTTATAGTGATTACATGAATGAGTATATGAGTGATTAAAAGGAACCTAATTTTACTACAAGTACAAAAGCATATTTGCTTTTTTGTAAGCTGTTTCTTTTATTTCTTGCATGAAAAGTGAAAAAGCAAGTTTGAGGTGTTAATTAACCACTCAAAATTCCAGCAATCCATAAAAGTTTTGGAAATGTGTTTGAGAGCCAAACTTCATAGAGTGCTACGCTATTAAAGCCTCTTGTGGATAAACAGCACCAAAAGAGAATGCCGAAAACTTCTACTCCTTTGGTTTATTAAAGGTAAAACAATATATATTTTTCCTTAACTCATAAGGTCATTCAAAGGAATTTTCATAATATTTTCATGCTCAGTTTTTCACAAATGATGAAATATCAAGGACATTCAACATATTGTTGATTTGATGCATTTGCTAACATAATGCTTAGTGTACCACTGAACTGTTTATCTTCACAGACTGGACTTTGAATAACTTTGCGATCCTCCCAATAGCAGCACACAAAATACATTATCATAAGTGTATTTTTTTTCCTGTCAATGCTTAATTAAAGGTATATGTGTGAGAGCAGTGTGAATCAGAGCATGCTCAATTCCATCCTTTATTCAAGGTTCGACACTGCATTTAACATGGCAACCAGTAAACATTTTTAAAGCCTGTACATTATCAGGACAGAATTCATTCACTTTTTGGCCTTCACCATCTGTCAGTTCCTGGTAAATGGGGTTATTCTGAGTTGGTGTACCAATGTTTTGTTGACATTGTAAAGAATTAGTGTTGAACTGAAATGGGAATGACTCTGAGCTTATGATCTATGCAAGATTTAACAAAGGTGTAGCCGGGTTCACCCCAAAGTGTCTCACTCTTTCTCTGTCTTTCTTTTGTGTCTCTGTGCATTCCAATTAATTCTCACACTTGTAAAAGATTATAGACATGAATGATGCCTCAAATCATGCAGCTTGTAGAGGAGAGGTGTGCTATTTTTTTTTTTTAAAGCAATCAGACTTGCAAGTGTTGTCTGGTGGACAATAAAATTGGTGAAAATGTTCATAGACTTATAATGAAGGAGCGACCTGAGACAGGTCTAGAAACCAGAAGATCATAGAGGCTTTGAGGTAGGCTGTTTTGACTTTGATTCTCTTTTACCCTGACACCCTAGCAACCACCTAGCGTCACACTTGGAACACCTTACCAACCGCAATATCTGGCAATGGCACCAGCCCACAACACCCTATCACTGTGGCAGTGGGTATTTATTGTTTATTTATTTTTGGTGCAACGTCATTTGATGGATTGTTGCGAGACAAAACATTTTGGTCCAAGTTGAGTCTGTCCCACCAGCTATGTTGCAATGTACGTGGGTGTGTATTGATTGCTTATATCATTGTGACTTCGCAGTTTACTTGCAGGTCAGGCTTTATTTTCCCACACAAAAGAAAATCCCCTTGCTTGGAAAGATTTTGATGTTATTTAACTGCCACTATCTCCTGGGATGGTATCATATAAATGGTCTCTTTGTGTTTGAAAAGAACAAACAGCAGTCTTATTTGAAAGATAGAGTGATGGGTCCCAAAAGAATAGACAAAAAGTGTTAATTTGCATTGAGTATTAGGGCAAGAACACTAAGTGTTGTTACTATGAATGGCTTTTATTTGCCGTTATTCACAGATAGCGGAAGTAAATGGCATACAAATTGTTGTTTTATTATTTGATGCTATAGCAGATAGATTACCAGGTGAACAATTTACTAGATTGCCTGAATCAAAGACAATTCCCTGTCTATGTCGGCAAAGAACTCATGTTTGCCTCTAAGCCACCGATACTTCTCGTCTAAACAACCATTCAATTACATAAACATGCCAACACACACACACACACGCTCACTGCAGATTTCCCTTGTGCTTGGAAACACACGGTTGGCCTTCTTCGATTAAGCTCAGGTATGAATAATGCATGGCAGCTAATGAGGTACCCAAATGGATCATTGAGTAGTTGATTACTTTTTGCATAAATCTATTAATTAGTCAATCAATAGTCCTCCTCACTGCATTATATACTTAAAGTTGTGTACTCCACTTCATCCCTTGCTAGTCGTAAATAATTCAGCCTTCTTAAGAGAGGGCCTGAGGTTCTGACCCTCAGTGTTGAAAGCTAAACTAACTGTCACTTTTCCACTTGATGTATGAGTAGCACTTGCATAGATCAACCTCCAGAGATTTCTGATTCTCCTTCTTTGTATCATCTTCCCATTAGCCAAGTATGGGCAGCCATGTATTCCCATGCCTTCTTTTGTGGAATGGACTCAAACATTCATGCTGAAATCCCAGCATTAGATGCTGGTATACCCACTAGCTTAATCAGTAAAAGCACCCTTGGCTTCACCTGAAATATCATGCTGTTATATTACGCTGTGTTTTTGTTGTGCATTTGAGCATTTCAGTTAGCACACTGTAAAAGCGTGTCATGACTGGAGTCCTGTTGCAGTGCGGATTATCTAACCTCTTTTGTTAAATGCTGATATTGTTTTGATCTATGTTGGCGGTCGGACTGATTTCTCCGGCGGTCTGCTTCACAGATCCTTTAATGAGTAGCCGAACATCATGTACACCTCCTGCGCTGAAGAGGGCGATGCTGGAACGCAGACTTGGAGCTTACAGCCAAACCACTGGCGCCAACCACATGGGGCGACAAGCTGGTAATGGCGGGGCGATGGATCATAACACACCCATGCCACACATTTCCTATGGGACCCTTAACCGAAAAACAAATGCTAATCACCTTACGGTAGTTGCCATGTAGACGGCCCACTTTAAGCCTCCCAATTAAACATTCTATAAAAGGTTCTAAATATGGCCATGTTAGGTGTCTATAGTGTGGTTTCCTTCTTTTATCTTTGAATCTGTGGTGAGTATACACCTTCAATAAGATTAGGGAGCTATAGGACCAATTTGGCAAAGTTAGCCTTTAGCTGCTTAGACAAAGCCCCTTAATGCACATTTTTAAAGTTCTTCCTGCCCATTTTTGCTTTCTTCTTGTGTAATTACTAGCATATATCTGGAAATAAGCCTGAATGGCTGCTTAGGTGTTAATTGGTTTGAGAGACTGCTAATGGGGCAAACTGTAGACCAGGACAGTTAGCTTGCTTTATCTTTTCCATGAAAATCCAGGGAGCTGTCAGAGTCTATTTGGGTTGACCCATTCTACATTGTCCATCAGTTAACTCTAAGCCCCAGACCCCAGTGGGGTGGACATCCTGTTCACGCTCCTTTGGGACTTGCCCAACTTCACTGATGCAGGCCCACAATTAATTCATAACAGTCCATTCATAAATCTTAAGGTAATGGCAGACATCTACCTCAAAACGTTCTCAGAGTGTTTCACAGATGAAAGAAAACAGTGGTGTCTGTGTTCTACTTCCTGATGGAAAAGGGCTTTTTGCAAGTTTTGGAAAATGGAGGACAAATCAGAAAACACATAAGCTGACCTACTGAAAAAACTCAATTCCTCCTTTCTTGTAAAATTATAACAATATCCAGGTGGTATGCATAATAGAAATTGACCTGATGCAAGTTATGCTTAATTTAAGTCCGTTCCACTTTATTTATTGAGCAATTAATTAAAGTGTTGTCACAAAGCAGTCTTAGATGGTCACCTAAAACCCTTAGTGGGCACAAAGCAACATTTGCAATGTAGTCTGGATTATACCAATGCCCAAAGTGAAGGCCCATCATCCTCTAATAGGCCAAGTCAAGTCAGTCATAGTAGTTCACATCTAAACTCCCATGTCAACAATAAATATAAAGGTTTTGTAATGGTTTCTGAAAGATACCCTTACCCTTGCAGGGGTTTCTTTGCTTTAACCCTGTGACAGAATTATCTAACAAATCATTAATCACTAACAACGTACCAGTGTGAAGTTACACAAACAACTCCCTCTGAGACCTTCAGTGCTGTTTAGCTATTTGTTTGCTGTCTTGGAGCAAGTTAGTGGCTTTTGATCTTAAGAGGGTCCATTTGAGAAAATGATGGTGTTAGAGTGTCAGGGTCTGTGTTTGAATGGAAGTCCTGGTTTCTTTCCAAAATATGGGGCTCTGGACTGCCTCACTGTCAGATGAGAGTGCTAAGGGTCTTGGAGGCTCAGCGAATGTGCCGGCTCTAAGAAGGTATTTTGGATCGTGTCAGTCATCGTTCTACCTTCAAAGAGCAGCACTTGAAGGCTGTCAGATTTCCTTATAAGCCACATCTTCAAAGACCACTTTTTCTGCCTCTGGCTATTGCTGGTTTCAACCAGTCCACTCAAATCAATACTTGACCATACAATTACAATAAAACAGCAGGGCACAGATTCACAGGCACATATTTAATCATAAGCTATCTTCACTGTGCCACACCAAAATTGGGCTGTAAGGTGAAACTTTATGTCAACTCTTGCAGAATTGCTCTGTTTTAGATAGTGTTTTTTCTAATGGGATCTATTATGCTAGGTTATTGTCAGTAGTGGGGAGTAACTAACTAAAATAAGCAACATTATTAACTTAACTAAAATTTTCAGTTGCGTGTTAAGTTCAGCTGTCAAATGCTAGGGTAAACTAACATTTTCCACATGCCTTCTAACTATCCCACACTGTTGTACACTCAGAATTTTAAGTATTCTCTCTTTGAAAAGATATTAAAAACAGAGAATGTGGCATATAGTATTCATACAGTATACACTGATCAGCTACAACATTACACCCCCTGCCTAGTATTGTGTAGGTCCCCCTTGTGCCGCCAAAACACCTCCAACCTGCATCAAACAATAGCATTCTGAGGAGCTATTCTTCTCACCACAATTGTACAGAGCGGTTATCTGAGTTACTGTAGACTTTGTCTACCATTCTCTGTTGACCTCTCACATCAACAAGGTATTTCCATCTACAGAACTGCCGCTCACTGGATGTCAAAATCTCAGGAGATCAAAAATTACTGAAATACTCAAACCAGTCCACCTGGCACCAACAATCATCCATGCAATTATCTAATCAGCCAATCATTTGGCAGCAGTGCAGTGAATAAAATCACACATATATGGGTCAGGAGCTTCAGTTAATCTTCACATCAACTATCAGAATGGGGAAAAAAGTGATCTCAGTGATTTGGACTGTGGCATGATTGTTGGTGCCAGAAAGGCTGGTTTGAGTATTTCTGTAACTGCTGATCTCCTGGGATTTTCACACACAACAGACTCTAGAATTTACTCAGAACCAAAAATAAAAAACATCCAGTGAGCGGTAGTTCTGCGGATGGAAATGCCTTGTTGATGAAAGAGGTCAGCAGAGAATGACCAAATTTGTTCCAACTGACAAAGTCTACAGTAACTCAGATAACCGCTCTGTACAATTGTGGTGAGAAGAATATAATCTCTGAATGCTGTTTTGGCGGCACGAGGGGGGCCTACACATTAATATAGTTTGCTGGATTGTACATTTTATTTTATTTCACTTCTCATAATGTCTTTAGCACATTTGAGATTTTTTTAAAATATACAAATGTCACAATATATCTATCCATATGATGTCATGAAATTGCATTTTGTTTAATAATGATACAATCGGTTGCCTCTATTTTAAATTTCATACTCAATTTTCAACAAAATATTCACAAAGTTGGAACCTAATAATTAACTTAGAATTTCACATATAACAATTATTTAATAAATGTATTATAGAATTATAATTTAAGTGCTACTATATCAAAACTACTATGCAAAAATTAAAATAAAACAATACATTTTTACCAAACCTTTGCATATTTGCAGCATGAGCCTATTTGGTAAATTCTTTAATATTTAGAGTGTTTTCTTAAGTTAAAAAATGTCATAATGTATGGTTATGCCTTTCAATATTTATGTATTTACACATTTATTACACTTACTACATTACTACATTTTGTTGAATGTTTTTATATGCACTTGTCTCGTCTTTGGTCACAAAATACACGGGAAGAGCCAAAAGGAAACTTTTACTTGCATAATAAGTACTTACTTGCTTGTACAAATATTTATTGTACAAGTTCTCAAATTTAAATCTACAAGCTCTCGAGTTTTGCAAGACTTTTACCTTCCAACAGCCATTCAACAGGACTGGAGAGTTTCTTGTCTGTGCAGCCATGCTGTAAAATGGAGCAGGTTGTGAAAACAGTCCGTGGAAAAGTGCAGCCAAATTGATTTCCTTCAGAGTGCAGGCTCACAAGACACAACACGCTGTAAAAGCTGAGGCTGAATCCAGCTAATCGCCAGCTTCTTATTCAGTAAATAAAGTAGTTCCATGCACAAATGCGTTTTTATGACCTTACTCAGTTTTTCCTAATTTTTTAAAATGTACTTGTTTATTGAACTGTTGTATAAAAGCAATATCAAACTTGCAATCGTGCTATGTGGCCCTAAATCAGCACTGCTGTGATTACCTATGGCACTCGGCCTGCAGCCTTGGGCCTAGGGCCATATCGCACTCTTGATCTTGTGAGATTACTTAATTATATATATATATATATATATATATATATATATATATATATATATATATGTCTTATTGTGTATTCTATATATACTTTATTTTTTATTCATTTTTTAATAAATTGTTATTATTATCTATGTCTTGTTTCTGTTTTGTAGTGTTGTGCACTGTAAGCTCTTGTCACCAAGACAAATTCCTTGTATTTGTAAGCATACTTGGCAATAAAGCTGATTCTGATTCTGAATGTAGAGGGCTGTAGCTTGTAGGGAAAGCTTGATTATAGTTGACCTACTTAAAATTATTTGCTTGTGTGAGTTTGAATGTGGTTTCAAAGTAGCTTCCCAAACACTTATTGCAGGCTTCCCTTTTTCTTCAAGTGTCATTTGTGTTTCTTAGACATGCCAAGCAACTGTTAGAGTTTGGGTGATTATGACTCGTAAGCATTCGGCTTACATGCCATCTGTAGGAGGTGGTTATCCTCTTTGCGTAACACCTCTCTGTCTCCACCACCTCCTCTACTGCCAAGACGTGTTGCAATGCAGATCACTGTCCACCTGTCACAGAGCTGACATTTTGGCTCCTTCTACGTGACTCATTTGTGGAAGGGAATTTTGTGTTCTGCTTCTGCTGTTCCTGGCACTGGTTGGTGTGCAACAAGCTCTTGTGTTGGCCACTGGTCTGAGCACCAGCCATCCTTCCCCTTCTCCCCATCTTGATCGTCATGGGTTGTGAAGCTCCATTATTCCCTGTACCTTTATCTTTTGATTATTTTTTTTTATTTGCACTTTTCTGCAATTCAATTCCATGCCAGCTGTGTCTGATTGCATAAGAGATTCACTTGAGTGGAGAAGCTCATTACAGACACAATGCTTGCACAATTAACTCCCTAAAGCTTTTGTATGAAGTTTCTCAACTCGCAACACTTGGATGAGGAGCTAATTCTGGCACCTGTAGCACATTGCTAGGCACTGTAAAGGTGCTATTGTACCACTGTTGAATTTTACAGCAACAGAAACAAACAGAGCTGCTCTTTTGCTTGGTTTTGGTCTCAAAATTATCTTTGGAAGGTTGGGTTTTGAAATGAGGGGCATGGCTAATTCAATGGCTCAGTCACTTGAAAGCTTCAGAATGCTAAAGTCACTTAAAGCACCTTTATTTATTTTATTAACCCCAAACCTAAACTTAAACATCTGTGGAGTAAATGTGATCTAAGCTGCGAAATGCAACCTCTGAATCATGTTCACCATTGATAAGGTGAACGTGATTACTTACTGGTTTCCATGGAAACATAACCCATGTCTCTGAATCTCAGTAGCACCACAATTAATTTGTTATCAGCAAAATGTCTCATGGGAAATGCCGCTTTTTAGTAATTCGGTAGGATGCAGTTAATTTCAAGGTACCAGAAAATTCGGTAGCAACATTTCAAGTGCAAGGAGCACGATCCACCCTGTAGGTTCATTCCAATATGGAATACGATAAGAATCATTTAAAAAGTGATTTCCATATGACTGCTATCAATTTTTAGCCCTCTGAAGCTCTCATAGTGAAGCGTAATTGTCTTTGTAGGGAATAGGGCATAGGGACAGTCACTTCTGAATGGGATCCATGAGCTGGATGTGAGGAAAGTGGCTAGAGTTTATATTTGAATGCAGCAGGTGTTCCTTTCAGGTTTCTTGGGATGTACAGCATGAGTTAGTGTTTTTAGTCTTTAAGTTTAGTGTATGTGATTCAAAACAATGACGCATTGTGATCTTTTACTCGCTTGTTTTCCATTCATCTGCATTTACCTGCACAACGGCTCCAGCCTCGTCGTAAGCAAAGACTACAAAGTGCTGTTTGTTTTTGGGCTGGTTATGTAAAACATGGTCAGTTAGATCATCATTCTGTTCCAAGTCAGTGGAAAAGAGGTCCAACTCTGTATTAAGATTGCTTTTCCGTTCCCCCAGCTGAACACCCGCTCTAGCACAAGCAGAAAGGTGGAAAGGGGTATGTGTTTGTGGAGCTTTGCTGGCTGGGGTGTAAACTAAAGCCAATTGGCAATTTTGAAAGAAGGCACAAGAAGGCACAAGCATTCTACATTTCCATCCCCAACTTTATATTTCAGTAGGAAATAATGTACTTAAAAAGAAAACTGCACTTGTCAACTAACAAACCCAAAAAGTGGTTGATTTGAATTCTTAATTCTATTTAGGTATGTTTTTTTTAATTAATATATATATTTTTTATTGGAAATTATATTATCAGCATAACATATGAATTTCAGAATGCCTTAGTATTTAGCCTCTTTCCCTTTTGTTTAACAGCAGCCTGCACTCGGGTTGGTATGAACTCCACAAGTTCCTGATGATCCATGTTAACACAGCATGATTTGGGAATGTTTCAATGGAATTCAATGAAATCTAGCTTTTAGTGTGAAGGAGTCAACATGGTCAGTGTCACAAATTTGCCTTGATTTGTGATGATGTTTTTTCTTTTTTAATCCAAAAATGTTCAGTTTATTTCCATTTTAAATTAAATTTTACATTCCAGATTTTCTTTGTGGTCTCAGACTCGTTGCTCCCATGGCACGTATACACACAAAAAGCTTAGTATTCGAATGGTTGTACCTTGGCCCAGGGGCAGTGCTTGTGCAGCCGCGCCGACAGCAATACTTTCTCCTGTTGCCGGCACTGACCCAAGCCTGTCATCAAGAGTGCCAATTAGCACTGATTATGAGGTGTTGTGCAAGCAGCCAACAGCTGCACCATGCCAAGCTCTCACATCCTCCTTTATGCCTGCTGAGGGCTAAGCAGTCCAGCTCAGCTATCCCCACAAGGTCGAGCCAAGGAGAAAGTTCAGTAAAGACAATGTGAGGCCTACTGTCTGAAGATGAGAAGTAACAAGTTCTAATATGCCAGGTTTCCAGGGTCACATATTTTTAGTGCTTAAGGAATCTATTCTTTAAGAAAAAGGTAAAGTTTAAGGTACAAAGCAGTTACTGGTGTGTTACTGGTGGTTTGGGTACATATTTGTACTTTTAAGGAGACAAAAAGCAAGAGAAAAGATAAATAAATGTTCCTGTAAAGATACACAGTAAGTCCCTGAGGTACAATTATTTACCTAAAATGAGTTATACATTTTAAATAGAGGTACAAAATGGTCCTCTTGAGTGTACCACCCCAGTGATGGCCCTTCTACCATAAACTGTACCTTTTTTTCTGAGAGTGTATGAAAGATGAAAAACACTCCACAATAGGGAGTTTTGAACTGACTTGATATATTGGCCCTGAAGACCGGATATACTGTAGATCTCTTGGGTACATCGAGTAGATACAAGAGTTGGCTGTTCTCACGGTTTCAATATGTTATCGTAGACAATGCGGTATTGTATTGAGATAAATGTACAATAATAGCATTTTTGTCATTGCCCAGAGCATTGTGTACATAGGGATAGTAGCAGCTTTAACGTGAGCTCATTCACTGATCTCATTGGGGTCCTCTAGTGCCATTTTTTATTAATTTCCTAACTAATTGTATTATCGAAAATGCTTGCTATTGTGAACACACGCACAGCCATTTTGCTGTTTTGTTCTCATGGAAACAAGTACACTAGGGAGGATAGTATTGGCTCGTAACTGAGGCCAGGGCAAGTAGTGTTTTTTGCACATGTTATCAGATGATATTTGGGTCTGGAAAGGGCAGATGGGCAGCAATATATCCACAACAAGTGTCCCTTAACCTAGACACGAGTAATCTAAAATTGTCATAGGGATTTCATATCTTGCATGTCTATGAGCAACACAAATATTATTCCTTCCAGTTGGGAGGTCTGATTGTGGGAACCTTTACCCTCTTATCTATTCTGGAAAATCAAGCTAAAGCCAGTTTAAGGTGGTAGATTGTGTAATTCATGGTTGACGCTTCTTTGTGGACCTGTTGTCTACTTGGCATACCATCTTGGTCATGCTAGATAGAACTCTTAGACCACATTGGAGCAGCATCAAACTAGCTACCATGTTCCAACAACCAACTTGATCACCTTAAGCTACTATGGCCTGACTTTCTGGCAGGTATATCACTGGTTCCTCATATAAATAGATTTAGCACCACTCTGAAGGTCATTTGAGAGTGTGTGAGAGAGAGATCTGGAAATAAAGACCTGCAGTCCCAGACTACTTCACCCATCACAGACTTGATATGGAGAATCTTTAATTACACGCCATCCAAAGTCATGATCCAAAGTCTCCACAATGAGCCACTGACCCTCCTCCACCTCCCCACTTGAGGAGCTCTTCTTCCATGAGAACGCCCATCCTACCCTGTCCACCTCCTCCACGTCTGCAAGCCGAGATTCAGTAAGCCGATCCAGCAGTAAATCAATACTGACCTAATTCTGAATAATTGAGGTTATTACAGTGTTGTCATGCTCCCTGTGTGAATTCCCCATCGTAGAAGTGGGGCCTCCTCAAGTCTATATCCTCCCCTATCAACATGCTGCAAATTCAGATAATTAAAGAACGAAAAATGCTCTTTTCGTTTTTCAGACCCACTTTCTAGTTGATGGTTTTAGTTATAATGTACTTATCCATTCAATTGACCATAGAGTGAATATTTATCTTTCACTCTGGCTCAAAAATGACTGGCAAACATATACAATCAATTTGCATTCAACAGACATAGGTAAACATTAAACATACTCAGACATATAGTACGATATACAATGGCAAAATAAGCCTAAGCATCATGAATAAAATGATAGCTCTACTTAAAAATAGACCTGATTAGGATAACTACTGCCAGTTGAATCAATTAAATTGCCTGCATATAATAACATCTATAATTTCAATGCTGACCCTAACCCCAAACTTATCACTAAATGTACCACGAACCCTAACTCTACTCCTGACCCTACCCATACCCCAACCCCTGTAGCAAAAAATATGCATCCAGAAAGAGCATATTTTAGATTGTAGTACTTGGTATAGTTTCCAAATATGAAGTGGTACTGTTTTTCTTTCTTACACTCTCCAGTCTTGCTTTCATCAGGTGTGATCGTGCACATCCTATATTTGTGATCTTGCAGCGGGTGATCTCACCTCAGCATGACAGTCTGTGCTGTGTTTGATTACTTCCTGTTTACCAGGCTAAATTGCCATCTCAGGCTGATGGTTTGTTTCTTGATATTTTTCAATACTGTACAACAATTATGATTTCTGGGAAGGATGAAGGATAAAGTTGGATGAAGAGGAACTGTGTTTCCTAGGGGCACTAGAGGGCACAAGATGCATGTAAATAACTTCTCTCTGGTTAAAAAAAAAAGATTTTGAACAGAGCTCAGTTTTGCTCCACATGGAGCAGTTATAAAGAAGAATTTTGAAAGTGACAATTTTATAAGCCCAATAACTTTTTGCCAAATAATACAACAAGACTAATTGTATTGAAAGTTTATGTCTAGCTAAAAAAGGTTATTGTTTTGTTTGCTGATGTTGAACAAGACAAGCTGCTGTCATAAATAAAATATATACATGCATCTGTAAATATACATATATATATATATATATATATATATATATATATATATAATTGTATATATTTGCATTCACAAATATATTCTCTCTCTATATATATATATATGGCAGATGCTGTGGGCTTTGAGAAAGGGCAAGTATATTTAAATATATAATGCATTATACGGGTGAGTGTAATGTTGAGAAAACGTTATAGATGTAAATTGTTGCCTTACCTACCAGTCAATGGAAACAATTGTCACAGTGGCGGACTTCATGAACAAACTATTTTAAATTCTGTTCAGTAATATTGCTCATATCACACAAATGAAAGTTTGTCATATATTGAGCCGAGCATGTTTATGTCCATTAAATCATACAATGAACCATAGTACTAGAAGAGCTTGTTTTGACATACAGCTAAAAGAAAATAGCCACAGACTAACCAGAAACAATGACCTAGCATCTATGATCAATAACACAGATTTGTAATAAATACATTAACTTACCTTTACTTAAAATCTAGCTTGACTGAAGAGAGTGTGACTGAAGGAATGAGCTTCTGATTGGCTTACTCATTTTTTGTAAGCATGCTTACCTTGACCATTTGTAGTAGCGGCAGTGATTCAGTTTGAAGGGCGGTAAACAATGCTTTGAATCAGAGAAAGCATAACATAAAGCGCTTATACCTGTGTCACCTGTGTCTGTTTCTCTTGTGTTTCCTAGGACTCTTATTTTGAAGTGTTTCCCCAGGACTACGTTACCCAGTATGCACTGCCCTCTTCACTGCCATCTGTTCCTCAATGTTCTCACCTGTTTTCCATTCCCTCATTAGCTCTTGTTTCAATGCTTCATTTCCATAAACTAAAATGTTTCTATGCGCGCATGCCCTCGCTTCAGATTAGACCAATATTATCTAATCAAAATAAAGATGTGCATTAAAATGAGGATATAAATATAAATCAAAATTGTCATCAAAGTCATTAAGGAATCAGTGATAATTGATATTTCTCCTCCAGAAGCTGGGGACGTACTCCAGCACATCCAACATTGCCCATGGAAAAACACCTATCAGCATTCATTTCTATGATAATCGGTACTTCCAAAAGTAGCTATAGGCACCGGTTAATCGGCAAAAACAATATATTAGTCGACCTCCAATATACACATGTCTGTTTATTTTTCTATCATGGTAAATCTAACCATAATATAAACCTTTTGCCTGTTTTCATTTCTTTAAGATGGTATTAGGTATGTTTACCTCGTAGGGAAAGTTTGCCAGTCCCCACATGTAGGTGATTTTTGCTCTCAAAACCTGACCCACAATGACTCTTTAATCCCTTGTCCAGTCTGACAATATCCTTTTTACAACAGTGTCTTACCACACTACCACGTCTCAAGAAAATACTTGATATATTCCGTTCTGAGGTGAAACAAGGCGACTGAGGTGTCATTGCACTTCAAACATCAGACAAAACTTGTGCAGCTTTTCCATAGAATCAGACAGACAGGTCCACAGCAGACAGACAGCTTGTTAGGAGTGTGTCAGAGGTGGTGAGCCAGTGCTGTGTCACGCACTCGAGGGCTGTTTTGACACACGTGGCAGGCAAGAGGCAGTGACAGTCGTGTTTATAATCACTGCAGGCAGCAGGGCCACAGACCCACTGCTGAGACACTCAAAGCCAAGTGCCAATGCATATTATGCCAAAGAGTCACAACTGTAATGAGACTTATATTTAGATGGATTGCAGTTGTTGATGGGTAGAATGTGACATAAAAGCATCAGATTTTTTTCTTTCTTGTGTGTGTGTGTGTGTGTGTATATATAAATCTCGGTGGACCTCTCTCATCAACAAGGCGTTACCGTGCACACAACTGCCGCTCACATGATGTTTTTTTTTTTTTTGGCACCATTCGGAGTAAATTCTAGAGACTGTTGTGTGTGAAAATCTCAGGAGGTCAGCAGTTACAGAAATACTCAAATCAGCCCATCTGGCGCCAACAATCATCCATGTGATTATCTAATCAGCCAATAGTGTGGCAGCAGTGTAGTACATAAAATCATGCAGATACGTATCGGAAGCTTCAGTTAATGTTCACATCGACCATCAGAATTGGAAAAAAATTGATCTCAGTGATTTGGACCGTGGCATGATTGTTAGTGCCATAAAGGCTGGTTTGAGTATTTCTGGTAACTGCTGATCTCCTGGGATTTTCACACACAACAGTCTCTGGAATTTAATCAGAATGGTGCCAAAACCAAAAAATATCAAGTGAGCGGCTGTGCTGTGGACAGAAATGCCTTGAATATAAGAGAGGTCAACAGAGAATGGCCAGACTGGTTTGAACTGACAAAGTCTATGGTAACTCAGATAACCAGGCTATTCTGAGATGTGGGTTGGTCCTGTTTTGGCGGCTCAAGGGGGACCTACACAATATTAGGTAGGTGGTTTTAGTATATATATATATCTAATATATATATATATATATATACTCTTTTCACTCTGTACACACACACACACACACACACACACACACACACACACACACATATGGTGTATATTCCACTTTACATAATGTATTTTTAACTACTCTGCCCTTGCATTTGAGACAGTGTACTCATTATGTACATACACTACGTGTTGTAGCCACATTGTACTTACCATACATATTAATTACCTGCATTAAATTACATTTGGAGTTACATTGTAAACCTTACCCCTAAGCCTAACCCAACCATTATCCTTAAACATTACCCCTAACCCCTAACCCTAACCCTACCCTTACTCCTAAACCTACCTGTACTTCAAACCTTTTGCAGAACCACATGTACTAACACAATAAATACTATGTATTGTATGCGTTTTAATGTTAGTACATAAGAGTTAAACTCACCTAATATAAATTTTGACCAAAATGTATAACAATATATGGTGCTCAAGTGATGCATGAGCTGCATGGACTACTGTGCAGTGTAAACAGAATGATGAGCCTTTCTCTCTCTCTCTCTCTTGCTCTTTCTCTCTCTTTCACTCTCTTCTTCATATATTCTCTCCCAGTGGAGGTTCTGGCTGCAGATGTCAAGTAATGACAGGGGTCCCTCTCGAGGCCATCTCTATCCAGACAACCAGACCTGCGCTTTGTGATTGTTTGTGTATCAGTGTGTGTGTTTGTGTGTATGGCTGGAAGGCCACTAGGGGGAATGGTGCAGGTAAACATCAGCCAGTATCTGAAGTCTGCCAGGGCTGAATAGAGAATTGCCACTCTACAGCCTTTCCCTGTCATTCTTTTTCATCATTCTTCCCACACTCACCTTTTCATGTATCACGTGTTAATTTAGGCTCTTTTCATACTTGTTTTGATTGCTTGGTGCAAATTCAGGTTTGATTCCATGTCCCTCCTCTGCCTCGGCACCTCTAATTGAAGCAGTTTTCCCTTAGATTTATCACCAAAACCTTACAAGCACATAACAGCCAGACTGATATCACTTTAAAATTGGCATCAGGTGGTTGAATTTTTGTTTGTCACCTTATAAAATCGGTTTATGCTTTCCACTAGTGGCCGAAGCTGGAAATACAGTGGTGCACATGTGCAGCTGTACTGAGAGCAGAACTACATTCTTTCATTTACTTCTTTGAAAGGATGTGATGTGAAATAAACATGGCATATGTTTGTAGCCAAAGATAAAAAAGGGTGATTTTCAGGGCATGAACACTTGCCACATGATGGAGCTTGTCTGAAATTCATCAAATTGGGTCAGACTTTCGGTCAAACAAATATTCATAACTGATGTGCCAGTTTTCTGTGTGATCATGGTGTAAAAGCGCTTGTGTTTACCCGCTGTGTATGCCTTGCAAGAGATGCAACGAATGCAAGCTTCTCTCCAAAGGCAATGTATGCGGAGACGAGCAGCAATAAGAAATGCATTATTCTGTAGTATGTCTGAGTGGGAGCATGCAACAAAGTAAAATATACTTCCTCAATATACTTTTCAATGATTTAGGACAGATAGCATTCAAATCAACAACGAACTGTGCAGGAGTTCACATGAACCGTACCCCCGATCACCCCTGAACAAGTCGACTGTGTGTGGTTCACTTGTGCCCACCCGCGTTTGAAAAAAACGATTTTGCACCAACCAAAACGGACAAAACTCTGATGCTGAATGGACTCACTTAAAGTGCCCTTATTCTCCTACTTTTGTTTTCCACCCTGTTTATCTGGCTCTCTTCTTCAGCCCTTAACATTCAGGGGACAGTCAAGAGGCAGTGGAGGGGCTGTTCATGAAATGTACGGTGGCTCTTTGAGTTTTTCATGATTATTGTCATTTTAGTGTCTCTATATGACCAGCCTCTCTTGTGTCCAGATTTCAAGGCACAGTAATAGAGGTCAGACCTGAAGAGAGCTGCTATCTTTTATGTGTCTGTCTCTTTTTACCCCAGTAGTCTTTCTTCATATCAAACTACAGCATGGCAGTACTCTTAACACCAGTGGCTTTGTCTTGCGTACCAAGGTTTCATCATTTGGCTAGTTTTGCGAACCCAGGCTTATGACTTGTAGCACAAAGTCTAGAATTCATTGTAGCTAATTCTGATCAAGAACAGCCCAGTTAGACAGGAAAATACCATGCAATTAACATCCACATCGACCAACCACAGTTCATATGATGTGCCATTTGGAGTCGGGGTTATATGAATTAGATTATACCACAATAACAGTTTGCATTGGAACATAATATAAATAATGACACTGCAGTTTCCATGAGAAGTTGCATGGAAAACATGAAAAACTAAAAATTACAGAAAATGTTGAGACTTCGTGATAAGAAGAATGCGTTTGCCTGTTGATATCTTGTTTGCATATTATTAAGTGCCTCTTGAGGATCTCCCAAAATATTTAATTCAAAGGAGACAAAAACTTGCCTAGTGGTTATTTCTTTCTCAAATGCACTAATTGTATCAAACTGGTACCTTGTTATCCCCACTTTGTTTCTTGGGGGACTAAGAAAAACCTGTGTGCTCTTACTCCGTGGAAGTTGCATTTAGCCAACCAATCATTTTCAGTCATTTTCCTGCAGCTCCATTGAAAGCTCATTCTGGCATGGGGGGCGTGGTCATGTGTCTGTCTGCGGGAGAGGGAAAGTGGTAAGACTCATCACCTGGGCTGTAATGACTCTAACACCTGTCTCTCATTATAGTGATGGCAGAGGGATACTTGATAAGGCCCGCCAGAGCGGCAGAGGAGAGAGAGAGAGTGGCAAGGAACTATTTTCTGAAGGCCTGGCAGCAATAGACAAAGACTGCATCTTCCAGTTCCATGAGTCTGATTTGAGTTGTCCACTGAGAGCCGTTTTACTTTATGTTTGATCTGTTTCTGTGTGACGGAAATAAATACTAACCTCAACTATTCTCTGTCTCCTGACTCCTCCATTGCCCCTGAACTAAGATCCTTTACACTCATGTGATTGGCTCAAGACAACTGTGAGTGCCCATAATTATATACTTCCTTGTTGCAATCTGTTTTTGTCCTGGATGAGAGATACTCAAGATGGGTCTGACATGAACTGCTCTCTGTGGAAACTAGATCATTCTTGCTGTTTCAAACCCCTGCTATTCGTATTACAGAGCAAGGCCGGACTCCTGCATTTTACAGACAACAGGATGCTCACCTGACCTCTGCCACAGCCTGAATTTATTACATTTAGAGAGGATTTGATTTAAAGCTTGAGCTGTATTTTTGGCTCTTTGCCTGTGTGTGATGCAGTGTTTGGGTCCTTAGAGACACTGGGAGGAGTGCTATTCATTCACTCAAGGTTAGATATAAGTGTCAAGGGAAAATGTTATAATGGATGATGGCAATCCCATATACTATACGATCTCTTTAATTGCATGGAAAGCTACTGATATCCCACAATTTAATGGTAATAATGTAAACTGCTAATATAAAGGCATAGATATTTTAAAGTTTTGCTCAAAACATTACATGATTCCGCCATGCTGTCTGTATGAGTGTAAGATTCACTTTTAAATTAAAACCTATAGTTTGAGATTAGCACTGTACAATTTATCGAAAAACTGTTAGCGGTTACGATTATGGCTGCCACGATTATGTAATCGTGAAAACAGATGATTACAGCGTTCAATATAAGTCTGCTCTTGTTGCATCAATGGTTTCTATTTAACGCTAGTTTTTGCAGCGGTTGAGTATTCTAACCAATCACTAACATGTCCGTTGTGCAATGATTGGCAATGGCCAATCAGAGCCACTTAAATTAGTCATCCATCCAATCAGTAAAGACAACTGATCCGAATGACCAGATGGTTGCTTCATGTTCTTGCTCTGTTCACGGTGGCACACGAAAATGAATACTGAAGAATCATCACCTGACACTCGAAAAGAATCTGTAGAACAAGTGCGAAATGCTCTTTGTAAATATTTTGGATTCATTGCATATTGCACCGCTCACTTTAAACGTAGATGTTAAATACACTGCAAATGAGCAACACAACAAAACTAAAGGGATCCCGTTCTAGAAGGCACAGACACGGTGTAAATAATTGATTTATTATGTTGATTAGAAAGCTTTGTTTTAATGAGAGTATTTGTGAGAGTGCAGAACTTTGTGTAGAGCGTTATTGAACTCAAACATTGAGATCTCAAACAGTGTAAACCTGCAGTGAGTGACAGCAGTCATTGTAATGGGAGAGTTTGTCGCGTTGATCGATTTCTGTGTACAATTTATTAAAAATGTAATAACAGTTTTGATTTGTCATGTTAATACTTAGGCCAATGTGAATTTGATTTGTACAAAATAAATAGTAATAAATTCATTCAGCTTAACTGTTCTATATGTGTTTTCGAAGTGTAGCCAACATAAAGAATATGGCATGAATAGCATTTGTCAGGAATCACCGTTATTGTTATCACATCTGCTCTTATAAGGCCCACTTGCCACACAGCTGGAATTGGTACAGTAGATTTAACATTTTCATGAATCTCATAAACTCAGGTTGCAAATGACTGTTTTTAATTTCCAAAGTGAAACCACTGAGGTGAAAATAATCTAACGATGATCTTACATGAAAAAGACCACCATTGAAGATCTAACGGGATGAATGGTCCCCTGTCTTGCCACCAAAGGGTTTACTGAATGTAGTAAGTATCTTGGTCAATTTCAATCAGCTTTTAATAAGTTTGAATATTGAATATGTCATATTATTTACTGTATGTGGACTAATAATTTAAGCAGTAATTTAGGAATAATTTAATTTACACTATACCATAGATATCCATTTAAAATATGTTTTATTTGGCCTACTATTAACAAACATTATTACAATATTTAATGCTTAAAAGATGGAGCGCAGCTTATATCCACCATTGAAATCTGCTACTCTGAAGAACCACGTAGTTGCTTTGTAACATCATGTTTAATCAACATTAATAATCGCGATTACAATATCATGGGCAATAATCGGCAATTATGATTTTTGCTATAATCGCGCAGCCCTTGGTGAGATCAATGTGTACCTCTTCTTTAGAGATCGACCAGCTCAGTTTTTGAGTGGGTATTTGAATGGCTGATATATAGATATCTAGAGAGCATTGTGCCTTATTACTGATACCATGGCAATGTACTGTATATTTCATTGGGATGCACAATATATCAGTATACGTTACTGATCTCTTCTGTACCAGAATTTAGTTTTTAGGAACACTTTAAAACAAGGATCCATTTGTTAACCTTAGTTAATGCATTAGGTATTATGAACTAACAATTGAGCAATATAAAATTAGAGTATTTATTTATCTTGGTTTATGTTAGTTAATAAAAATATTATTTTTTCATTGTTAGTTCATAATGCAGAATGATATTAAAATTAATTCTATGTTAAAAAAATACAACTTTTAATAAAAAAAAATATATACAGTATATGCTGAAATTAACATGAACCATTGAACCATGAACTAAATGCTGTAAAATTATTGTTCATTGTTAGTTTTTGTTAACTTTAATCAAATTATTATTATTATATTTATTATATTTCTATATTTTATTATATTTATTATATTACTGTATTATATTATATTTATGATATTATTATTATAATATATTTATATTATCAGCCATAATAAAAAAAATGTTTGGCTGTCAGTTTTATGTATGATTGGTATTTTATTTAAAGCAAAAGCAAATGCTAAACAAATTAGCATAAAAATTGCTAAAATGCATTTTACACACTATTTATTAAAAACTATATTACTAACACGTACAGTGAGGAAAATAAGTATTTGAACACCCTGCTATTTTGCAAGTTCTCCCACTTAGAAATCATGGAGGGGTCTGAAATTGTCATCGTAGGTGCATGTCCACTGTGAGAGACATAATCTAAAAAAACAAATCCAGAAATCACAATGTATGATTTTTTAACTATTTATTTGTATGATACAGCTGCAAATAAGTATTTGAACACCTGAGAAAATCAATGTTAATATTTGGTACAGTAGCCTTTGTTTGCAATTACAGAGGTCAAACGTTTCCTGTAGTTTTTCACCAGGTTTGCACACACTGCAGGAGGGATTTTGGCCCACTCCTCCACACAGATCTTCTCTAGATCAGTCAGGTTTCTGGGCTGTCGCTGAGAAACACAGAGTTTGAGCTCCTTCCAAAGATTCTCTATTGGGTTTAGGTCTGGAGTCTGGCTAGGCCACGCCAGAACCTTGATATGCTTCTTACAGAGCCACTCCTTGGTTATCCTGGCTGTCTGCTTCGGGTCATTGTCATGTTGGAAGACCCAGCCTCGACCCATCTTCAATGCTCTAACTGAGGGAAGGATGTTGTTCCCCAAAATCTCGCCATACATGGCCCCGGTCATCCTCTCCTTAATACAGTGCAGTCAGCCCTGTCCCATGTGCAGAAAAACACCCCCAAAGCATGATGCTACCACCCCCATGCTTCACAGTAGGGATGGTGTTCTTGGGATGGTACTCATCATTCTTCTTCCTCCAAACACGGTTAGTGGAATTATGACCAAAAAGTTCTATTTTGGTCTCATCTGACCACATGACTTTCTCCCATGACTCCTCTGGATCATCCAAATGGTCATTGGCAAACTTAAGACGGGCCTTGACATGTGCTGGTTTAAGCAGGGGAACCTTCCGTGCCATGCATGATTTCAAACCATGACGCCTTAGTGTATTACCAACAGTAACCCTGGAAACGGTGGTCCCAGCTCTTTTCAGGTCATTGACCAGCTCCTCCCGTGTAGTTCTGGGCTGATTTCTCACCTTTCTTAGGATCATTGAGACCCTACGAGGTGAGATCTTGCATGGAGCCCCAGTCCGAGGGAGATTGACAGTCATGTTTAGCTTCTTCCATTTCCTAATGATTGCTCCAACAGTGGACCTTTTTTCACCAAGCTGCTTGGCAATTTCCCCGTAGCCCTTTCCAGCCTTGTGGAGGTGTACAATTTTGTCTCTAGTGTCTTTGGACAGCTCTTTGGTCTTGGCCATGTTAGTAGTTGGATTCTTACTGATTGTATGGGGTGGACAGGTGTCTTTATGCAGCTAACGACCTCAAACAGGTGCATCTAATTTAGGATAATAAATGGAGTGGAGGTGGACATTTTAAAGGCAGACTAACAGGTCTTTGAGGGTCAGAATTCTAGCTAATAGACAGGTGTTCAAATACTTATTTGCAGCTGTATCATACAAATAAATAGTTAAAAAATCATACATTGTGATTTCTGGATTTTTTTTTTTAGATTATGTCTCTCACAGTGGACATGCACCTACGATGACAATTTCAGACCCCTCCATGATTTCTAAGTGGGAGAACTTGCAAAATAGCAGGGTGTTCAAATACTTATTTTCCTCACTGTACATTGAAATGCACTTCCTCTCATAAACAAAATTAAATAGTAAAAAAAATAAATAATGTTTTACCGATTAATCAGACTGTTGCTAGGTTTTGGAACTGACTTAAAGGAGAATGACATCTTCTAATAGGCCACGGTCACACTAAGCTTTGAGCATACAACATTATATACAACAGACCATATATATTATATATATATCATACGCATGGGCTTCTGGTTGTAATTAATAAATAATAAATCACAAATAACAAATAATATTATATTCAAAATGTTAGAATATACCATCTATTCACTTTCCAGCCAAGAGGTCAGTGTTCAAAGTTTTGATCTTCTATTTGTCAAACTTCTTCTCGTCATCCATATTCACAGGTCATACTTCAACTTTCCTCCTTGTGTTTCTGGTCTTCCATGTTCAAATGTGTTTGAATGGGAGTGAATGGACTGCAAAGTTTGTTGGGACCGCCCCTTTATTTGCCAATCAAATCTAAATTGCCAGATATCAGCTGATTAATCAGCCTGTCAGTATGATAAATCAGCCTACTTTTCTGAAGTACTGGCAGACTGATCTGAATTGCTAAACATTGTACTAGCCTCATAGCAACTGCATTATCTTAATATCCATTCACACGCAGCCCGTTTTCTGGACTCTTCATGTCAAACTGTCATGGCCAGTAGTTGCCCACAGCTGATCTGAGTCAGTTGCACAACCGAGAGTCTGTCAGCCTTCAGTACGAGGCCGAGTGTATGGCTGATCCACACTAGCGTGTCAAGGACAGACCGTTCTAAACCCGGACAACATGCACACGGATGAGTAATCGCACTGTAACTGGGGGCCAGAGTCTTTTGAAGTGTTCTTTTCTTCCACTTTTTCCCTCATTCCTGCCATCTCTCTCTCCCTTTGCAGAAGCCTCATCCCTGGATGGCGGTTTTAATTACTTTCTGTTTGGATTGTGTGCATACCCAATGAAGGATCGAAGGGCATATCGTCTGACGAGCACTTTTTTATATTAGTTCTTATAATGCCGGTGTTTGAACGCAGGAATACTAATACACACAATAGAGGGATGAGTATATGGAAGGGGGACATGGACACCACTTTATGAATGTGAATTAAGCAAAAAGAAAGCATATTTAAGAGAGAGAGAGAGAGAGAGAGAGAGAGAGAGAGAGAGAGAGAGAGAGAGAGAGAGAGAGAGAGGTGGATTGCATTCTGAGGAGTCCACTGTAGGCAAGCTGATTTGACTTATTTAATTTTCCAACTCCGGCTGACACAAATGACACCTGAAAGTGCTTTTGGAAACTATATTTAGACAGCAAGATGAATCAGGACTCTGAGTGAATCAATAGACAGTATTATAAACAACAGCTCAGTTAACTAAGCACGAGTCTGTTGGCACATGTTCAAGCAATTAATGTATTGTAAACAAGAGTATTGTATTATTAAAACCTCAAATCATATCATTGTCTTACAGGATACATCGGGCATGGATATACTGTTAAAAAAAGTTTATTTAGAACCCTGCTGGAAAATTCAGTTGGACTATTAAACTGTGGATAGGGAATCAAACTATTTTATTTCACATCCCCTCTTTAAAATCCAGCTTCAAACAGCTTTAGATGGTTCAAGCTGGTCATTTTTGGGCAGTAGTTGGTCCAAGTTGTTCTAGTTGGTTAATCAGCTGGACAACTAGACTGTTGATAGTGAAACAAGACCTTCTTTCATATCTGGCTGGAAAACCAGCTTCAGATGGTTGAGCCTAAGCTGGTCATTTGTTGTTAGTAGTTGGTCCAAGCTGGTCTAGAGGGTTAGTCAGCTGGACAGCCAATCGATGGATCATGAATTAAACAAGACTTCCTGTCATATCTGGCTGGAAAACCAGTTTCAGATGGTTTAGCCTAAGCTGATCATTTGTAGTCAGTAGTTGGTCCAAGCTGGACTAGAGGGTTAATCAGCTGGACAGCCAATTGATGGATCATGAATAAAACAAGACTTCTTTTCATATCTGGCTGGAAAACCAGCTTCAGATGGTTTAGCCTGAGCTGATCATTTGTAGTCAGTAGTTTGACGAAGCTGGTCTAGATGGTTGATTAGCTGGACAACCAGCCGGTGGATCATGAATGGATCACAAAATATTCTTTCCCACCCTGCTGAAAAAAATCCAGCTCAAACTAACTTCAGATGGTTCAAGCCGGTCATTTATGGGCAGTAGCTGTGCTACCATCCGGTGGACAGGAACTTCAAATTATTTAATGTTACACACTGCTGGAAAATCTGGCTCAAACCAGCTTTAGATGGTTCTAGCTGGTCATTTATGGTCAGTAGTTGGACAAAGCTGGTGTAGATGGTTAATCAGATGCACTTTCAGCTGCTCGTATCAACCTTGTAGACCTTGATCAAACTGATCAGAGCTGGTAAACTATAAAAAAAATCATGTTCTAAAAATAGCTGGAACACATTAATGGCACCTTAATGGCCTGATGCTTTTGGTAGGAATTCATTTCTTGTAAGCAAGAGCATTATCTTATTGAAAATTGTGTCTCAAATAGATCTGTTGAGCCTGTATAGTGAGTTAAAACAAGTGAATGGTTTGCTTCATGCTAGAAAATCTAGCCAAAACCAGCTTTAGGTGGTCCAAGCTATTGGTCTAAGCTGTTCTAGATAATTGATCAGCTGAATTGCCAGCTGTAGGACCTGTTTTTAACCTGGTAGACCATCAGTTTGTGTGGGTAGGCCACCTTGAAACAGCAACAAATCAGCTACCATGTTGGTAAGACTTGTTTTTTCTGCTGGGCACAATTCATTCACCTCCTTACTGATTGATTAACTGAAGGACTTCAATGAAATACATGGTCTATTATCAGAGAGGGACAATCTGGAACATTAAGTAGAGCCATGTATTGAGGGAGGCTCACTAAGTCATTGAGTTACTTGCTTTTCTTTTTTTATTTGTTTTATTTTGGGGGCCCACTTATAATTTTTTGTCTAAGGGCCTTTGAATTCAAGCAACAACCCTTTCTAAAAGCGAATACATGTATACGTGCACACAAAACTCAATGTACACCAC
Organism: Xyrauchen texanus; assembly: GCF_025860055.1. Taxonomy (NCBI): domain Eukaryota; kingdom Metazoa; phylum Chordata; class Actinopteri; order Cypriniformes; family Catostomidae; genus Xyrauchen; species Xyrauchen texanus. Next base: position 10,061,737 of record NC_068317.1, read on the forward strand.
CACATTTCTACCAATAGTAGACTATTAGCATAATTTACCTTCTTGAAATATTGTTTGAAAGACATGGCATTTTGATTAATATGCAAAGCACAATCCATTTGACATTATGGGCTCTACTTCTCCCAAACCTCTGTAACTGTTTTGACTTGGTCTTAATTTTTTTATCAACTTGTCTTTCTCAACTCCTCACATCACATCACAGCACAATGTCTAACAATGCTAAGACTGCCCTGTAGTTACCTTCTGGGCCAAATAAAGAGTATTACAGATAGCCAAAGGTTTATTTCATTAATATGGCGGAGGGGAGGAAACTTTATAGGAATTTTTTACATTCTGTCAGCACTGTGTAGGTAGCAGTAATACACAGTCATGGAATGGTGAATTAATTCATTTCCCCCAACCCTCCCAGCTCAAGAGAGACTTCAAAGGCCAGCACAAAAAAATCTCGGCCAAGTGGATTTGAAAGGATGAGTCTCTAATCTGTTTAAACTTGCTTGCGATGTGTATTTTCACACCGCTTTCCCCACCTCCTCAGCAAATCTTGTCTATTTTTCTTTTTATCATCACTTTCAAGTGCAAAAAGCACCTGTCTCTCCATATCTGTGTCTTGGTGAATAGAGGTCAACAGAAAAGAGTGATGAGACTATGTTTGTAAAATAACTTGTCTATTTGCATAAATCTATCGTTGACTTCCTCAAACACTGTTAAACTTGTCAACAGTACAAGGCAACATTTAGCTTTGAAGCATGTTACTGTGCTGCCATTTTTTAATCATGTAGTACCATGGTAATATATAAAAGAACAGTCCTATTCTTTTGGTAATGTATCACTAAGTGATATACTTGAACAAACACATTACTGGAAGAGAGAAAGAGAATTAAAAAAAATAGATTTGTACAGTGTTGTAAAGTGTTCTGAGAGATTTTTAGCATGTTACTAAGTGGTTGAAAGAGTATTATCTGTGGTTTTTAATGTGTTCTTGTTGGTTGTTGGGTTGTTGCCAATTTGTAAATCTACGAATGACGAGTCCACACGATAATGCTTCAAACAATCATGCTTTGAAAAATAGCTTATATTTAGCCTTAAAATTGTGCGTGCTACCACTTTGCAACTCTTTTTGTGCTAATTTCAGCACCTATCTTGAAGTACCCTGCAGGGTATAACCATCTATTGAACATTCCCCAAGTGACAGAACTTTTAAAATATGTATTAAGGTGAGACACAAAGGGATTTGGAGCAAAAAGGGTTGGACTTATTGTCTGAATATTTGATGACATTAATGAGAAGCAGAACAGGACTAAGCACTCAGTGGCCGTGCATAAGGATGGCCTGAGCTATGGAAATAATGGAAAGATAAAACGCTAAAATATTCAAAGGCTGAGGTGTGATGAGATATGATCACTAACGCATGATGGAACCAGGCCCAGACACACATCGAAGACCTTCAACCGAGAACAATTTTGTGTGACCTTAAAGTTTCTACATTTCATGACTTTGTAGCTTAAGTGCATTACATAAGAGCAGAACTTATTCTGGCAAAAAGTGAGATAGAAAACATTATTCTTCAGTTCTTGTTTAGTGTGTCAATAACAAATAGAATAAGATACTAGTTTGATGGAAGTTTGACAGATGGATGGATAGCTGGAAGGAGGGAAGAGATGGGGAGCAGACCCTGGTGATCAACTAAAAAGGGAGTGTACCAAGATGTTGTGTAACCGTTCAAAGGAGGAAAGTAAATGAAATATGGTAAATGGTCTGCACTTATATAGCACCTTTTTAACCTTAACAGTATTCAAAGCACTTTACACTGTGACTCATTCAACCATTCACACACACATTCATACACCAATGGTGGCAGAGATGACATTGGGAGCAACTTGGGGTTCAGTGTCTTGCCCAAGGACACTTCGGCATGTGGAGTCGTGTGGGCCAGGATTCGAACCACCAATCCTGCTATTAGTGGCCGACCCACTCTACCAACTGAGCCACAGCCGCACCTAAACATCATGATAGACAGAGATAGAGATGTGGGGACTGTAAAAATGATGTTTAGAAATGTACCCCTTACACAAAAGCATGCCATGGGCTACCATCTTGGTAATACAATGGTATTCTTTGAATTTAGTAAGTTCTCTCTCTTTTTCTCTTTAGCCCCCTGTCTCAGGATAGGAGATCTGGGAGGGCCTGCTGTTACATTTCTACTGGCATTTTGCTGTGAAAGATCACATTTCAGGCTAGTTCGGTCGTAATGTTCAGTATTACTTGGTAGCTTATGTTTATCAGTAAAAAGAAACCAAATGAGAAAAGCAAAGTGAAAAAAGTTGATTTGGTGATTTTAAGAGTCATTTGCTTAATAGAAATGCAATCTGGTTTAAACCTGTTGAAGTCTACTGTGAACATCTAACATAATTCTGTTGGCTGAACAGTACACACCATATGTCTTTTTTTTTTTGTAGGATGGACCATTCTCAACTAGGAGCCCATCAAATTAACCACCCTTGAAATCCTGGCAAGTTAGGAGTGTTTGGCAATTCAATTTAGTTTAGGAGGTTGGCACAAATAAATATGCAATATGGCTGAGTGACTTGCTAGCAGATGTATTCCATTGTCTGTGAATGGATGTTGTTTGATGATGTTCTCCCTTGTAAATACTCTGTAAGCTCAAAAGAAAAAAAAAACATTTAGAAGATACAAAAGATATGACTGAAAGATACAAAAGATTTTAAGATGGCTGATGGGAATGTTAATCCCAAAGTGTACTTCAGTTTTGACGTGAACACTTTGTGTCTTCGCACAGTTGAACGCTAGCCTTTCAAAGTATGCTTAATTTGACTGTAGGCACATACACAGGCATTTGGTCCAAATGGTTGGACTATTACTTTTCAGTAGTGTACACCCATAAATATGTCTTAATCAAACTCGAGTTATACAAATGCATGTATCTCCTGACCAACTCACACACGTGCTCTTGACATGCACATCCACTGATGTTGCTTCTACCTTCGTCTTCTGTTGTTTAGCGGCGATTACATATTGTTCAAGTGCTTCTTCGTGACAGCAATAGCTCAATTGTGAGTTTTGCCATTTGTTGACTCATTAATTAGTGCAAATTATTCCAGGCATATGCGCATACTGCACGTTCAGAGTATGCGTGGTTAGACAAATCGGGCCGCAAGCGTTCAGTTCTCGAAAAAAGTGTTTTGACCAAAATTGGACCAAAGAAGTACTGACACTTTGTAACCAAAGTTAAAAAATAAAAAATAAAGTACATACATTAAAAAATACATATATGGTGTTACTGTGGTACAGAATCAATTCAATACCAGAGTACTTCCAATTAATGGCAAGTGGCTGCTTTTGTAATTACAGTATGTAAACACAGTTTGCAAGTCTCAAGATAAAATAAACAGGTTGATTATGAATTTGATATGTGTATTTTACTTTGGGATTTTGCTATCAGAAAGCATGAAACTGCACTTGTATTGGTATTGGCAACTGACATTGTTTTGGTCTTTTGACTACCATAATTATGAATAGCAAATGCTATTGTTCAGAACTGCTTCTACACCAATTAAAAGAAGATATTTGTCATCCTTAAACTGGATATGAGCTGATGTTTGAATGTTATGCATGTCTGAGTGGGATTATCTGTGTGAAAGTTATCTTGCCAATGAGTAATCAGTTAATCCATCTAAACGTTTCAGCCTGCTGAAAGATGAATCCTGTTAAGCAGGTGCCTATGTAATAGATGCACACTGTGGAATAACTGCAGGCTGAATCGCAGAAGCACGCTTAAATATTTATGTGTTCTAATTACTAAAAAAGCCTCCGATTTTTCTGAATTAACCATCCCGGGAACAAAAAATATAAACATATTTTAACTGAGATCAACAGTGCTTATATCATCTGTACATTTCTAGTCAAATATTGAACGATTTTAAATGAGTTGCCGGAGGCCAAACGCTTGAACGTTGGTTTGATATGTTGCAGTGTTGCTTTTATGCAGTGTTTGTTGTTTGTTTACTTCGTTCCGCTTGATTTTACTGGTCTGTAACATTCTGTAGTGATGAGTTTACAGAGTTGTTTACGCTGTGAAACACATTTTTGTCGCCCAGAGGAGTTTAGTAAAGGTTTCACACAAATTATTCACTCCTATTAATCCCTCTGCCTTGAGCTCCTTGTGGATTCACTTTCACAGTTTAAAAAAAGTCTTGACAACATGATGAAACTTTGACCGCTCGTTTATCCGCCCAATTGGACGTTTCACCCTGAGCCTTGTCTATTAAGCCGTGGTGGCTAATCAAGTTGAGGTGAGTTACTTTGAGCTTGCTCTGGTTTTGTGCGATACCTCTGCCCAGAGGGTTGGCCAGTCCACTTTCATGGCTCAGTCATAAAATGTTTGTCATGCTCCCATTGAAATATAGTTTGGAGGTGAGAATTTGATGAGGAATAAAACTTTATTAATCCTCAGCAGGTCTGCTGGTAGGAAATCAATGGTTGAGGCTGCCAGGCGAGTCATTTCAAGGCCTCTGCCATAATTGTAGGTAGGGGATGATGGGGAAAGATGATAATAATAAATTGTAACCTATTTAATAAATTGTAACATATGTGAGTTTATCATGCAAATTGTGATGATGCATCATTCAATATATTATTTGGGGTAATTGAAGTAAATTAGCTGTTAAATAAGTTGTTCTTGAACAGAATTGAATGTCATGGGGACATCTTGCACAACTATATGCAAGATGTAATTTATTTATTTATTTTTTATCATATTTGATACATCAGGCTTTAACCCTCTGGGGTCTGAGGGTGTTTTGGGCCTTGGAGAAGTTTTGACATGCCTTGACATTTGTGCTTTTTTCAGTTGCTTAAAAACACATTAATGGCTAAAGTCTGATAACACTGTATTCAGCACAAACTGGGCTACAATAATATATGAGCAACATGTGTGTACATGTTTGTATTTTTGAGAAAATAACGTTTATGCCTGGTTTTTAAAAAAAATAAAAATGTAAGTCATTGAAATAAGGCTATATAACACATACTAAACATTTGTCCACAAGACTTTTGAGAACTGGATCTTGTAGCCTATAGTTCTTGCTACAAAAGTATGTTAAAACCATCCTGATCACTCATTCATACAAAACTATATAGTAATTTAACTTTTGTAAGACACTTTTAGTATTAGAAAGGTGTGAACTATCATGAATATTGATTGTAATTTACACCTGAGCAGACAAAGACCCCTCCCCTGGGCCCATCAATGAGGGATAGAGAATGAATGTGAGGAGACTTAATGATCAAAATCAAGATTTAAGTTAAAAGAAGTAATCTGACTATACATTTTCTTTACATAAAGACTTTACTTAATTTTAGACTTACTCTTACTCTCTACCGTTTAAAAGAAGTCTCTTCTGCTCACCAAGACTGCATTTATTTGATCCAAAATACAGTAAAAACAGTGATATTGTGAACTATTTTTACAATTTAAAAGAACAGTTTTCTATTTGAAAATATTGTAAAATGCAGTTTGTGATCAAAGCTGAATTTTCAGCATCATTACTGAAGTCTTCAGTGTCACATGATCCTTCAGAAACCATATTTATATCATACAGCATACAATTTAAATACCTGCTTTAGCTGAAACAGCATTTACATGTAACTAAAACTTGCTTATTAGGACATATTTCAAATTTCAATACTCTGAATCCTGGCTGGAAAGTCTGGAAACAGTCCCACTAGTAAAATATGTACACTTTTATATAAAATAGCATGTCAACTAATTAATACTAAATGACTTACTCGTCCGAAATTGTATCCTCGTCTGGATCAAGTCTCTCTTCAATATACAAATGTTCATCGGAGTCCCGGTCTTCTTCTGAGGAAAATTGTAACTCTTCGTCACTATCCAGAAGTTTTCTCACTTGTGTATCGTGCTGTCTTTCAAACGTGCAGAAAAGTGAATGAACTTTGTTTTTAAGGCACAGTCGGGGGTGTTTACCATTTGCATTGATCGTGTCAGCACATTACCGTATGAATGGTGCGCTCTGCTGGTGAGTGTGATCACATTAGAGATAAATTAGCTCAGCCAGGAAAACTGTACATCACTTTGTTTCATACAGATTACATTGCAGGAGAATATTTGTTTTAAATTTGAATTGTTTTATTTAAAAGTAGACATTTTAAGCTTTCTTTAGACATATGTTTCATGTTTGTGTGTCAACAGCACATCCCTTCTTCCTTCCCACATTTTGGGACCAATGTAACAGGTAAGGTTGGGCAACGAGGAGACTGGAAAAGGCTAAACAAACACAGACACACATGCAATGCGGCCACGTTCATCTCTCGCTCTCTGGTGCCTCCGGCTCGTCTTTATCCCCCTCTTGGCTGATTAGCCCGATTCAGGGCCGCCACTCCCTCCTCCTCATCATAGATGTCATAAGTGTTTATGAATTAGGAATCTGACATTTTACTCATGATTTGTGTGAATGTGACGTTATTGTTGTAGCACCTATTGTTTATGTCACCAGGAAACTGCTACGATACATAAAACTATAATGTAGGTATAGTAAGGTTATTTTATGAGACCAGGTTGCATATTACTCTATAGTGGTAGGAATATCTCTTGCCCTCTGGGTATATCATGTTCGCTGTCCCAGCCATTAGGGGCAAAATTATTCGTTTGATGGCTATTGAACAATGGCACACCTGCTCTGGTTCTTTTGAAGCACTTGACAGGGTTCAGAAATGCTAATGCATAGTGTTGTGTCTTTTACATGTGTCTTTGATGACTCTGGTCATCTCATACATTCTGTAGTTCCCTATCACAATGTCCACATCACACTTGGAAAGATCACAAGATATCTGGGCCATCACAGTTAATGGAACAGATCCACACATCAGGGTCTCCATGTAATCACCCGGCACTACTCCTCCACTGTGAAAAGCTTCACAAAGATCAAAAGGAACAGACATGAAAAGCATTGAGAAGATTAAACCCACTTCTTCCCTTCTAGTTGTCTCTACCTGTTCATTCTAATGAGTAGTTGACCTGGCAGTGTGCAGTAGATGAAGTGTTGGGTGTGACTAAGGGTTTTCAGAGGTGCAGTACTGTACAACTCTTGCAAATATATATACTGTATATACACATCAATATATACACTATTTCTGGTAGCACATGACCACTCTTGTCTTCGTATGTCCATATGCAGAAACAAGTAACAAAAAACAACTAAATAGAGAGGAAAATATACTATTTGATATCGCAAATTTGTGATTAAGTGAACTGGACATTGCTTATAGCATAACAATAATAATAATAAAAACAACTCTTTGCCTCGGTCTGAAACTGTTAAATTAAGATCACAACAAACTTTGTTTTTGCTGTACCAATTCAGACTTTAAAAAAAAATAAAATCATGCTTTTTCTGTAAAAGGACAAAGAAGGCAGTCATAGAAAAGCAACAAAAACAGTTTAGTAAAAAACATTTCACTACATTACATCACATGTATTTAATATGTATGTGACAAATAATAAAACCTGAACTTAGATGCGAGATGCATGCTGTGCTTTTCTTCTTTACTTGGAATTAAAATGAATGTTGTTTTGCACTCATGAGTGAGTTCTGGATCATACCTAACACTGCATCACATAAACTGCAAAAATGTGCATTAAGTAATATTTTGGATGCATTTGTACTTTTTTAACTACTATATTTTGATGTTGCATCTGGTAAATAATTCACACTAGGAATTGACTGAAATATAGCTTGCAGTGGAATGCACATTTGCCTCGTTCTCTGTATGCAAGGACAGCACTAAAGTAGAATTTGCTTCTGAATGTACTGATTTTTAAAATACTGTACTCATCATGATTTCTGATTTACCTGATTCTGAATCAAACAAAATTAAATCACTGATTCTCATGACTGATTCTGTTTCAGATTCTTTCAATTTTTAATCTACTGATTTTGCTTTCAGATTTTTCTAATTCCCATATTTTAAACTGCTGATTCTTATGATTCTATATCTACAGATTCTGATTTCAAATGTTTCTGAAGCTACTCATTTTGAAATGACTGATTTTGAATTTGAACCTGCTGATTCCTGTTCTTCTGATTGTAAATGTGCTTATTTTTTATAGTACTGATTTACTTTCTGATATTCAGATTTTGAACCTGCTGATACTTTCAGATTTGTCTAATACTGATTTTAATCAGCTGATTCTGATTCGTTTAATTGTAAATATTCTTATTCAGATTCTTCTAATGCTCAATCTACTGATTCTTAATTGTTTTCATTCTGAATCTACTGATTCTGTTTCTACAAATTATGACCCTTTAACAAAGAGTTCCAGATCTTTTGCACTCACTCCAACCTACTGTTCAGCAATAGTTTTGGACTTTTATCTGCTCACAAAGACAATGTTTTTGTAATTCTCTGCAAAGAGGTTTGACATTTGAGGACTCTTGAGAGAGCAAAGATGAGTAGCTTTCCACTAAAACAACAGTTCACCATCTATTCATAGAACTTCATTTCATATAGGGCTGAAGACGGACATCTTAAACCCTGTGCGATTTATAAAGAAATACCCCATTTGATTACAAGTGCAAGCTGAAGTTAGTTTATGTGGCGCCTCTCCAAAGCAGTGAAGGGATTGAAAGAGTGTGCGTAGAATATGATTAAGGTAAACTGCCATTGAAATGCAATTAGATGAAAGCCAATGGTGATAAAGAGTAAATCAGATATTAATTATCAGTATCATCTTAGCATATTTACTTATTTTAGTTTGTTAATCTTATTGTTTGACAAAATATATATTTTTTTTATTTTTTCAGTTCCGCTTTATAATACTATTCGCACCGTAATAAATCACTTATTCACTTTAAGTCACTTTAAGTCACTGGTATATTGTTACACCTCTAAAACTTACTCTTTTGGCAAAGCATTGACAGTACTTACTTATTACAGGACTGTACAGTTATATTAATAATACAAATGAATTAACAGCAAATAAATGAACCAGCTTAAAGTGTAATATATAAAGAATAATAACATAAATTTCTCTGTCTGTATTTAGCTGGTGGCGGTCTACGAGGAGCAGGACCCTCATCATGGAGGTGACGGCACCAGTGCTAGTTCAACAGGTACTCAGAGTCCAGAGCTTTTCAACATGAGCGAGCTCAACTCTTCCAACCTGTCTGCCTTCCAGTCCTACCAGACCAGCAGTGAGATCGAGGTCACTCCCTCAGCCCTCCGGACCAGTAAGTTACAATCCAAATGAAAGTTACTTTGATTTTTAACCAGACATTGCATAATAAGATTCACTCTGAATGTGACAATGCTGCACGACGCAACAGAATCACGGCCATTCAAAACATATTACATTTTTAATGTACAGCTATATGAAGTGGGACCAATTAGATTTCATTTGTGGGTGGGGTAACCTGGGACAAAGCTGGAAATATGATCCATACTTGGTTCAGTTGCTTGGCTGATCATTCAATTTCACCCTGGCCTTTAAGAACTCCTTATACAGTATATATATATATATGTATACAGGGTTGGGAGGGTTACTTTTGAAATATATTCCACTACAGATTACAGAATACATGCTGTATAATGTAATTTGTATTGTATTTTGTTAGATTACACAAGGTCAGTAACATATTTTAAATACTTTGATTACTTCTTCAGCACTGGTAGATTTTTTCACTTGTTTTGACTATAAAAATCCTGAGAGTACAGTCAGACAAAATACACATGTTAAAAATACATTCTCTGAAAAACCTAAATATCTTATGCAGTGTTGTTTCTAAATCAAGATTTATCTAATTGCATAAAGTATAAAGCTAACAATTTACACAAGTTTTATTTCTATTTCTTCTGCTCCAAACTTACTTCAAACGTACTTCTCTGTCTGCTCGTATGAATGTAACACATCATAAGAAAGTGTTTCACCACTGTTCAAATGCACTTTGAATCACATCATTTATGTGTATAAATGTTTCCATCTGAAAGGACTAAATATTAAATGAAACAAATGACAATAAAATGCAAAGTAATCTCTTTAGTAATCAAAATACTTTATGAATGTAACTTTATTTTAATTAGCAATGATTTAAAATGTTACTGTAGTGGAATACTGTTACATATATTTTCTATTTTAAATACGTAATCCCATTACATGTATATACTGTATATGTGTATATATATATATATATATATATATATATATATATATATATATATATATATATATATATATATATATATACACACACAAGTTCCAAAGACTTTTAGGCACATAAGATGTTTCACAAAAGCATTGGTCTTAAGATGGTTATTTATATCTTCAGCTTCAGTGCGTCAATAGGAAATAGAAATGTTAGACTCCCAAACATTACTTTTACAAATAGAAAAGATTAGAATAGAAGAACAGGTCGCTCTGCAACAGATGTCATAGCCCCCACAGAGCCCCCCACTGAACATCGTGTCTGTCTGAGATTACATAAAGAGACAGAAGCAATTGAGACAGCCTAAATAGATAGAAGAACTGTGGTGAATTCTCCAAGAAGTTTGGATCATCCTATCTGCCAACAACCAAGAAAAACTGTGTCCAGGTGTATCTAGGATATTTGGTGCTGTTTTAAAGGCAAAGGTGGTCACACCGAATATTGATTTAGCTTTTTTTATGTTTACTGGACTTTGTATGATGTTAAGTGATAAATGAAAACTATTTATGTCATTATTTTTGAAGACTCACTGTAAAAACGTTTCACAAGTGCCTAAAACCTTTGCACAATACTGTATATATTAATATAAAACACTTTCACTTGTCTCAAAATATGTACTGTAGTGTTGCACATCATTTATATTTTTATAATCTTGAATCTTTAACTACAACTGCCACTGTTGATATAAAATGAGGTCTAATAGATTCTAACTTTAGATTATATCATATAAAACTATAACATTTTGTCAAAATATAACAGTTACTTTTGATCATGCAAAATCCTGAAACAAATTTGTAAAGGTGTTGATGTGTAATTATTATTATAATTTTTTATTTTTTTGGCACAGAGCACAGTGTTGCTCTTTTCATCCTCAGTGCTGTTTGACAATCTCCAATAACGCTTTAAACTAGAAAAGTCTCACTAGAATTGAAATTGCTCATTGGTGGTGGCTGTGGGGCTCGAACCAGCAACCTTGCTGATTAACAGACCTGTGCTTTAGCCACTACACCACCACATTTTTGATCACAAACAGCACAGATGCACTAAAAATGAATTTAATGAATGATTGAGTCTGTAAAATTAAACTCTTAAAGTGTCAGTACGATACAAATGAATGTAAACTTAATGTTATTACTTGTAAATTGTACACATTTCAAACATTGACAGCTCACATCATTATTATACAGTATATACAATTTCAATAAAAAAAATATTAATTGATAGAATGTAGATTTATAAAACAATTTAAAAAGTTAAAATGTGATTATAAAAATCAAGACAAATAAATTAGATATATATATATATATATATAATCTTATATAAACATCTTCTGTTCAGTTCTATTGCGTGTTCTGTACCGGATCAGCTGATTTGTAATCCACCATATTTGTAGACTTATTTGTTTGTAATCTTTTCTTATATTAAAATGTATATGAGAAACTCTATTATTTAAACGTTGAAGATTTATATTGTGTATTAAATTAATTTATTGTTATTTAGCGCAAGCATTAAACAAAATAATTAAATAAAAAACAATTCTGCCATACTTTGTCATGTAAGTGTTATTATATCGAATCGAGATAACATTGAATTGTGAACCTCATATCGTATGTCAGATCAAATTGTGAGATAACCATATCATCCCATCCAGGGCCAGATTACCAGATTGGTAATCTGGCAAACCAGGCATTTTCATGGTGGGCCGACGGAATTTGGTGCTGATCAGGGATGGACTGGCCATTGGGAGAACCGGGCAGGCCTGTGGGCTGGCCATGACACGGGCCTAATGGGCCGCGATAAGCTGAAATGAGCCGCCGTGTTATGCAGAACGGGCCACAAAACGGCGCAACGATATACCAAAGGGGGCAGCGATATGCAGAAAAGGACTGCGATCCTAAAGTCTGATCAAGTTCCAAAGACTTGCTCAATCATCCCATCTGCAAAGAGACACAATTATAAACTGATTGTGTTCAAGCCAATTGTGGAATCCATAATGGAGTTCACATAAACCCTACCCCAGTTTAAAAACACTTTGACATTAACCAAATGTACTCAAATGGACTCCACACCTAAAAACACTCTTAACTATTGACTATTGAATTTATCAAATAGACTTGGGTCTGCAAGTCTCTCGTGTACGCTCCCAAATGTCTACATAAGTCAGCCATAGTTCAAAACTCTGTTTAAAAGACCAGATTAAGCAGCATGCAGTTCATATAGTTCCTGGTCTAGGCTGGTTTAGTGGTGGTTTGGTGCTGGTCAAGCTGTTGGACCAGCATAGCCATGCTTTACACCATAAAAACCTAGCTGCTCAAGCTGGTTGAAGCCCTTACAAAAATCTAGAGTTCTGGCATACATGCTGCAAATGTGTGTGAAAATCCACACATTTGCACTCGTCTTCTCGTCTTAAACCTATTTTTGTTTTGTTTTTATCAAATTTATGTTTAGTCATTGGCCTTAGCTCTAAGGAATGTGAGAGTTATACTGCTGTTGTATGAGTTGCAAGAGCTCAGTGTGCACTCGGTTCACGTTGTGTTTGACACTGGACATACAGGGACAAACTTTGACAAGAAGGCAGATTTCAGAGTGCAGGTGAAATCGTCACGGGAACCATTGCTAGAAAATCCTGAAGGATTTACCCCTGTCTCTTCAGCCTATTGATGAATTGACAAAACCTTCTGAAATTTTTCAAGTTAGAAATGTTTACTGGTGTTACAGTAAAAGAAAGAAAGAAAGAAAGAAAGAAAGAAACCATCTTGCAGCAGATTAAAGGGCTTTTGTGTAAGTTTTGACAGCTGAAACTTGAAATCACTAACATTCAAAAACGTCTCGGGTTACATGTGTAACCCTTGTTCCCTGAAAAAGGCTTCACTACGATGTTGCACTGCTAAGCGCTATGGGGAACAGCTTTCGCTGTGAGCCGAGCTGAAATATTGTGTGAAACAGGTCAATGAACATTGACCGGAATTTATAGCCTCGGCTGATGTAATCATTAGATGCACCTGAGGCCAGGCTATAAATGGATACGTCACCAGGTGTCGTCAGATACTTCTTTTTGAAGAGCAGTCCTGGGACGTCCCAGTGCGGCAAAGCAGCGCAACATCTCGTTCTGCCTTTTTCAGGGAACAAGGGTTACACATGTAACCCGAGACGTTCCCTTTACAAAAGGCTTCACTACGATGTTGCGCTGCTAAGCACTACGGGGAACGCAATACCCACGCCGCCGCACTTGGGGCTGTCCGGACCCCTACGGTTGTGCAGTGTACTCACAAAAATGCGAGAGGTCTCAGACATGAGCTTGAGATGTCGACTCAAGGGCATAAGAGCCCGGAGTAGCATAAACATCTAAACCATTAATTTTTTGATGAATGTGTGTGGAGAGGACCAGTCTGCCGCATCACAAACTTGTTCAGGCATGAGCTGAGATGTCGACTCAAGGGCATAAGAGCCCAGAGTAGCAAAGCATCTAACCCACAAAGTTCGATGAATGTGTGCGAAGAGAACCCTATCGCAACACAAACTCGTCATAAAAACTGATGAATGTGAGCGGAGAGGACCAGCCTGCCGCATCACAAACTTGTTCAGGCATGAGCTGAGATGTCGACTCAAGGGCATAAGAGCCCAGAGTAGCAAAGCATCTAACCCATAAAGTTCGATGAATGTGTGCGAAGAGAACCCTATCGCAACACAAACTTGTCATAAAAACTGATGAATGTGAGCGGAGAGGACCAGCCTGCCGCATCACAAACTTGTTTAGGCATGGGCTGAGATGTCGACTCAAGGACATAAGAGTCTGGAGTAGCAAAGCATCTAAACCATAAAATGTGATTAGTGTGTGCGGAGAATGCCAACCTGCCGCACCACAAACTTGTTCGGTGTCAACTCAAGGGCGTAAGAGCCAAGAGTGGCAAGAACATCCAAACTATAAAAGTTTAATGAATGTGCGCAGAGAGGACCAACCTGCCGCACCACAAACTTGCTGCAGAGGGAGACCTCTAGCCAAGGCTTTAGAGGAGGAGAGCCCTCTGGAAGAGTGTGCCCTAAAACCTACTGGCGAAGCTTGAACGCGCGCCTCGTAGGCCTGGGCAGTAAGGTCCCTCACCCAAAGTGACAACCCGGTCACGGCTTCAAAGTGAAGAACTGCTGCCCTGACTTTTCGCCACTAGCAAATGCGGTGGACATAATTCTGAAGGGCACAGACTGGACAAAGTCTGAGTAGTCTTTAGCTGCTCCAGCATTACAAACGGCAGGGAGCAGAAGGCTTAGAGAATGACTGGCCAAGGGTCGAGAAAGGCACCTTGGGCAGGTAGTCAGGGTGAGGGTGCAACGAATGCTCTTGGTCCTACCTGGGGCAACTCAAAACAGGCCGGCAAAAGAGACAGAGCCTGTAGGTACCCAAGTCTCCTTAGAGATGTAATTGCCATATGAAAAACCATCTTGAGAGTCAGAAGTCTACCAAACGCTGACTCTAGAGGTTTTAAAAAGGGGGGTCTTACCCTATGAAGAGGTCCTAGCAAGGATGCCTCTTAGAGGGCACCCCGCCCACCAAGGCGTGGCAAACCGAAGTGGAAGCCACATAGAACCCGGCAGTGGCGAGGCAAGTGCCCGCTGACAGTTCTTTCCACAGAAAATCCAGAACTGAAGCAAACTGGCAGTTAGCTGGTTCTGTAATTTGAACTTATTAGAAGGAAACGCATGCAGGTGCATTTGTGCCATGTATGCGCCACCACGATCAGCACCCCGAGGGGGACTGGGTGACTCGGGAGAAGTAGAGGAGACATTGCGCTATCAACAGAGGCTGAAGAGGTCCTCTTCTGCCCTGTAAAATCTACCCAGATCAGTTCCAAGGGAGGGAGCCCTTGCGCTTGCAATGGTCTCGATAACTTCAGGAGAAAACCCTGTGAACCTCAGTTGGTACCCTACAGGGGCCAAGCATGAAAGGTTTCACAATCCGGGCCGGGGATGAATATGCCCCTGAGCCTGAGAAAGAAGGTCCTACCTGTTCGGAATCGCCCAAGGCGAGCCGTCGAGGAGAGATATTAACTCCGAGAACCATATCCTGTTTAGCCAGCGCAGCGCCATTAATAGGAGGCAAGACCCTTGCTGGTGAACATTGCCAAGACTCCCGGGAGCAGAGAAACCGAGGAAAGAAACGCATACAGACGCATTCTGGGTCATGTATGTGTTTTAACGTCCAGACCCAAGGGGGCTGGGTGATTTCAGGGAGAATTAGAGGAGACATTGCGCTATTCATAGAGGCGAAGAGGTCCTCTTCTGCCCTAAGATCTCACCCAAATTTATTCCAAGTGGAAAAAGCCCAGCATTTAAAAAGGTCTCGATAACCTCAGGAGAGAGCCCTGTGTCCCTCAGTTGGTACCCTTAGGGGCCAAACATGAAAGATTCCACAATTTGGGGCAGGGATGAAATATTGCCCTGTGCCTGAGACAGAAGATCCTTCCTGTTCGGCACCGCCAAAGGCGAGCTGTCGAGGGAAGAGATTAGCTCAGAGAACCAAGCCCTGTTCGGCCAGCGCGGTGCTATCAGTAAGAGGCAAAAACCCTTGCTGGCGAACTCTGGGCAACTACTACCTTAGGGTGGAGTTCTTAACTCCCCCGTTGGTATTTTCTGTCTGGACCGTAAATCTGCTCCCATATATGGGCATCTAGGGATATAACTGACCTGAGTGACAGGAGCTTGCCCTGGGCCCTAAGGAGAACCCAACGTGTCAGAAATACAGCTGACAAGAACGTGGGTCTCCTTGATTATTTATGTAAGAGGCTAACGCTGCATTGTCCACCCGCACCAAGACATGGCAGCCTCAGGAGGAGGTATTTCAGGGCCAGAAATACAGCCATCAACCCGAGACAGTGACTGTGACAACCGAGCTGACGACCCTCCTATCCCCTTAAGCTGGACGACCACTTAAGGCCGCTACCCCGCCCATCAGGGAGGCGTCTGTCGTTAGCAGCCTGCAACAACAAGACGCACCTAGAGTGGGACCCAAGGCAGAGAACCGGGGTCTGAACCACATAGAAAGGGAACGAAGCCTGAGGCGCGTAACCCTATTTAGCCTAGGGGTTATGGCCCTTGGAAGAAATACCCTGGCTTTTGGCCACAACAAAAACGGTCTCATGAGCAGAAGGTCCAGAGGGATCACTGTGGACGCCTTCGCCCTGAGACCTGGAAATCATTGATACTGATAACAGTGTAACCTTGACCTAGCCTGACTTTGCTCAGGGTGATCTATATGGACTCAATACTAGCGGGAGACAGTTGTGCCCGCATTGAGATTGAACTCCATACGATGCCCCGATAAACAGTGTTCTGAGTGGGAGAGAGGACGCTTTTCTTGGCGTTGAGCCTCAACCCCAGAGAAACAGATGAGCTGAGACAATGTCCCTGTGCTGAACTGCCAGTTCCTGGAACTGCACTAGGATCAGCCAGTCGTCTACATAATTCAGAATGCAGATGCCCCGGAGTCGCAAGGAGCCAGCGCTACATCATGCATTGTGAATGTGCGGGTAAAAAGGGCTAGGCTGAGAGAAAGAACCTGACCCTGGAAGACTTTGCCCCCAGAAGTGAACCTCAGGAACTTTCCATGTTGTGGCAGAACTTCTAAATGAAGTATAGAAGTGTGTCATAAGATCGATGGTGACCAGCCAAACGAGTTGTAGGGCTTGAGACATGACCGTCTTGACAGGCATCATCTTGGACTTGAACACCCACGGGTAGTTCAAGCTTTAAGATCTAAGCCAGACGCCACCCCTCACCCTCCATGGGAAACGGGAAGTATTTAGTGTAATAACCTAACTCTCTCTCTGGAAGGGGAACACATACCATGGCCCCTTTAACCAGGAGATTGAGTTATATATATATATATATTTTTTTTACATAAAAAGAAATCCGGTTCACGGTAGTGAGAACATGCCGTTGAAACACGGAAAAGCGGCGAGTGAATTAAATCCTGACGCCCTTATAAGACCCACAGAAAATAATATATCTGGCAGAAGTTCCCACGCTGCCAGGATCTCTGAGATGGGTATTATATTTTAACACTTCCTGTTGAGGGGTTGTCGAGTGTTTCGAGTCCTGAATAAAATGCAGGAACAGCGAAAACACCCAACTGGGAGGAACAGCATAGTGTGCAGAGCAGCATAGTGTGCAGAGCAGCACCAGCCTGACCTGCTGCTTGATAAGCCCCTCCCACTAAAGTGGAGGTTGTCCTACAAGGCTTTGAGGGGAGAGAGGGCTTCTTAAGTGAAGATGCCGAGCCCGGCGAGAGATAGCCCGCAAGCGTCTCTTCGACCGGCGGCATCACTGAATACCGCCGTGCCTCAGCACCCACGACAGTCAAATATAATGACGTCGAGGGTATGTGAACACGGGAAGAAAATATATATATATATATTTTTTTTTTTTTTTTAGGGGTTCTCCAGGAGCGAAAAAGCTCTTAATGGAGGTTTATCAAAGAAGAGAAGGAACCCATGAGGCGTTCCCGTCTCTTTTTCGCGTGGCCAGACCAATCTGGCAACCACACGAGTAACAACATCGAGCAATTCCTCCGTAGATTTTTTATCGCGGACGGAAAGCTCGGAGGCGGGAAGAGAATAGCGATCCACCTCATGATCCGAGAAGCGTCGAGATCATGTGAAGAAACAGCTGGGTTTGGGGAGAGAGTGAGAGAAAGGGATCAACCCATCTCTTGCTCCTCAGCCAAAACCATGCACGAGCCCCACGACCGATCTTCTTTTCGAGAGTGCTGACTCCCGGAAGCAAGCGAGGTGAGCACGACGCACTCTGCCTGTTAAAGCAAATCGCAGTGCTCGCACCCGCCCTGCTGCAACGCGAGAGCAGCGTGCTCCAAAACAAACAGCAAAAACTGATGTGTGTCGTCTTCAGCTATAGAGCAGAAGAGGGAACACGCACCATTTGCGACTTTCAGTCATTCTCTTTTTTTAAATATATATATATATATATATAATATTTTCTAAACAGAAGAGAAAAGAGAAAAATGTTCACTGCACACTGTCTAACTGATTCTAACTCCTAACAGAGGAAAGAAAGTTTTGACAGGGTGTGTGAAACACACAGAAACAGAATCGCTCTGAAAAAAGAGTTTCTGACGACACCTGGTGACGTATCCATTTATAGCCTGGCCTCAGGTGCATCTAATGATTACATCAGCCGAGGCTATAAATTCCGGTTAATGTTCATTGACGTGTTTCACACAATATTTCAGCTCGGCTCACAGCGAAAGCTGTTCCCCGTAGCGCTTAGCAGCGCAACATCGTAGTGAAGCCTTTTGTAAAGGGAACAGACTTTTAGCTTATTTGAACATTCTGTCAATGTAATGTAGTCTAGGGGATTTTGTCTTAAATGATGACTTCACAGGGTTTTTTGATAGGAGAATAATAATGGTAGCCAAGCTGTAAAGTCGTTCCAAAAGAAATGTACAATAAAATGATGGAATGAACAATATGTTTGAGCCTAAGTCTTTAAAGGAATATGTTTGAGCTAAGTCTTTAAAGGAATTAGGCTTTAGTGATGATCACTTCTAAATGGAACACACCATAACTCAGATGGGTTGAAAAGATATGGCAGTGCAAGCCAGAACTGCCTAAACTCTTTGCCAAGTTTTACCAAACCCATGCATATGGCACTTTTCCACTCCACGTTACAGTTCAACTCGCCTCAACTCTACTCACTTTACTTTTCTGAACTTGCATTTCCACTGCAGTTTAGTGGCACCTCAACGTGGGTGGGATTTGAGGCTGATATTCATAGTTGCTCCCTCTCTACTGCCGTGACACCATATTAAACACGAAACAAACTGACAAAATCAATAACACAACTGCTAGCTGTTAGCTACTAGCTCATTGTGCTGCATAAAGAAGTTGTTGCATGGTGATTTTACACAAGTGTAACAGTTAAATTGGCCTGGTTGTTTTAGAAGCAAGCTTCCAGTAGCTGGTCAACTAAATAAAGTGAAGCTTTCAAGCATAGTATAGCGTTAACATAACAAAATGTACCATCATCTATCGTGGATCAATGCCAGTCCCTGGCACTCTCGCTCCCATTGCTCGCTGGTTAAGGTAGAGTCCATTTGGTCGAACCACTTCCAATTTTCATTGATGGTTCTGTAGTCACTTTTATGTACATGTCGGAAATCCAGTGACACAGGTAGTAACGATTCTTTCTGACCAATCAGTGATCTGCAGGATTTTGACGTCACATTTAGTATCGACTCGGCTCACTTGGAACCTCGACCGAGGTGTCAGTATCAGGTACCAGGTACTATTCACAATGGAATACCCCAAATAAGCGAGCAGAGTCGAGTTGAGTCGAGTTGTACCGTGCAGTGGAAAAGCCCCAATAGATGATGATGATGATGATGTAGGTGCCTATTTGTTAAATTGATGAAGTTAAAATATTTCCATATGCTTGTCATAATCCACCTCTGTCAAAAGGCAGTCACTGCGTTTTGTCATATGCATTTATTCTGGTTATGTTCTAATTATGAATGTTACAAGTAATTTGTGTGGTCTGACTGAGGGTCTGACCCATGTTAGGAATGAAGTTAACAGTGCTTTCTCGTTTAGCCCAGCTTCCAGAGAACAAATACACATCTGGATAAGGCCTGAGTCCCAGTGAGTGTGTCTCAACCTTGAGAGAAAAGATAGCTTATGTTGTGTTCTGTCTAATGATGACATTGGAGTCAGAGGTGAGTCTTCTCTTTAGATAAACTGGTTTCCAGTTCCTTTGACACCAGTTTATCTAAAGAGAAGACTCACCTCTGACCCATTTCTGGGTACCAACTTGACTTAGTGTTTTAAAAATATAATCTTTTGAATGATTGCATTCACGTAGTTAAACAGAACATCATGTTTGTAAGATTTCTAGAATTGTCTGTACTGTTCACCTATCAGATCTCCGTAATCATAAGAGAGTATGTCAATTTATTTGCATATGCCTATAATAATTACTGTTGTTTCAGTAATCAGTTAGATACTCAACTCATTTTCTCTTTCTGTCTTTTGCCATTGGAATTTGGGAGAACTTTGAACTCTCTCCCTATCGATTGAAACTTCAACTTTGACTCCAGGTTATCATTCTAACACACTGGTCTCTGTACTGGGTATAACTGTATCTACTTTCATCCCTGAGACACAATAATTTAGATGTGGAAATGAAGAGAGGATACAGCTATGATTAACAGCGACAGCTCAGACCATATTGCTCTCCAAACACTTGCGCACACACACATAAGCTTTCATATCATACACAGCCTCATTTGAATATATATTAGTACGTTTTGATTCTGTTATTGAATATGGAATAAAGCTTCAGAGAGTGTGGATCTATTGCTAATATTAAGATATTGTGATTGTGTTTAGAAACATTATGTTAGTTGGACAGACAATTGAGACAATTGTGTGAGAAACCACAAATGTTGCATTTCTAGAAAACAGCTTCTCTCTTGTTCTCTTTCCAGAACACACTCGTATTCACACTCAACATCATAGAGGTGAATGTGTTCCCATATAACTAGACTTTTCTGTTTGATCCATTTATTTTATTTATTGTAGAACTCTGAAAGCGTGCACAGGGGGAGGTCTGGTGTAGAGCTCACCCAGTGTGTGTGTGTGTGTGAATATCCTCTCTCATGTGAATGCTGCCATCAGGAACACCATTATTCCCAAATTATGTCTGTGTGTGTGTGTGTGTCTGTGTTGTGGGGGGAAGGTACCACTACCACCAAAATGCATACATCCCTAATATTCTCTTGATGTTCCTCTTGTGCTCTCAGTTTGTCTTCCATGTGGTTTATGAACATCATACCAGACTTTAGAAAACAGATACTTCTGGCTCTAAAATCTGACTGGATGAGACCTTTAAAGCTGTTGTAAATGTGCCAAAAGACACACACCTTCGACCACATTTCAATTAAATTTAAAATCAATGCTGCAAGTTGCTATGTTGCATTGCCAAAATAATCAGTCTATAGTTAGGACTAATTAACTTCAATGGCCAGGTCTGGACTGGAAATCTGGCATACCGGGCATTTTCCCGTTGGGCCGACGCACTTTGGGTCCGATCTGGTGTGGACTGGCCAGCGGGAGAACCAAGTGGGCCGGTGGGTTTGCCGCAAAACGTACCGAATGGGCCGCGATAAGCAAACATTAGCCAGCACGTTATGCAGAATTATAATGAACATTTATTAATATTATAAACTTATATTTATGTTATTGTAATATATATATATTACTACTATATCAGCTAATCATCTTGTAATGCCTCTCGTCCAATCAGATTTTAGGATTAACTGTTATATAACTCTTATATAGTGTAATTGCAACTTTTTTTTTGTATTATGAGTCCCCGGTAATCCTTATGAATCCACACACAAGAGAGCTGCCTACCTAGGCAGCATTTTATGGCATCATAATGTATGCTTCCCGAGGCCAAGACACCATATCATGTATATTTGCAGATATGGCAATCCTAGAATGCATTGCGATGAACTTTGGGAAAAACAAACAGGTGGTGGACTAAGTTGAGAGAAATGCTAATTATAAATATACTTATATTTCATGCAATACTGAAAAGTATGGGGAAAAAGTTTCAAATGAATGAAAAATGGTTTAGCAGTCACTAATGATGACGAATGCTGTCTTAAGGGCCATTCAGACCGAACTATTTATTGTGCAAAAAAGGGAAATGCAGCGGTAATAAAAATAAGAACAAATTTAAAAGTTTAAGTTCTTTTAACTTGACAGGACATCTAAAAAGCATGGTACTCTAGCACAAAATGCTTAAAAACACAGAGACACAGCGCAATGTTCAAAGACATCCATCTAGCGCATGTTTGCATTGAAAAACAATGATTATGAGTAGATGGATGCAAAAGTGTGCTTGGCGTGAACAACCCCTTAGAGCAGGGGTTTTCAAATTGGGTTAAAGTGAGCCTCTCCCTTAAGAACTTGAAGACAGCCATGCACCCCAACCCCCACCAACAACACCTCCACAACCACTAATTAGGCTATTATTATTGGTACTTCTAGGCTACTACTACAAAACAAATACATTTTCTTTTTATTAACAAACTTTTTATTAAGATATCATCATTCCATTTTAAAATAAGTTTTATTTTGAGATAGAAATGTTTTGAATAAATTAGGGCTGTCGATTTAACGTATTAATTCAGTGCGATTCATTTTACAAAAAATAATGCGTTTAAAAAAATTTACACAATTAATCACAATGCCCCCGGACCAGAATAAGGAAGATTCCTTAGAAATGCAAGCTTGTAGTACCACCTGTTTACTCCAGAGGGCAGTAAGTGAAACTTCAGCTGTTTTTGAGATTTTAGGCTAATTCAACTCTGAAAATATCAACATCAGATATCGAAAGACATCAGCAAGATGGACAGCGCTGTTTTGTCACAGAATCAAATGCATAAAAATCACTTCCACATAGGCCTATGTTAGCCTATATCTGATTAGCCGATTTTACCTCTTCATTTTCATCGTCCCTACATCAGTGGGAACAATGAGTCCGGCTGATGCACACAGCTGATCGATGCGGGGCTGCACGGTAGAAAGGAATAAATGTAAATCGTCCTCCACCTGCAGCCTTGATCGGTATTTTAAGCAGGGTCAAAGCGGAAAAACTTGCATTCACATAAGTAAGTGGAGGTGAAGGGGATGAGGACTTTCATAGACTTTCGAGAGAGGTGGGGAAACTCAGTCGATACAAAGCGATCCATTTTGCAACACGCATTTGCATAACACACACTTTTACACGCAAGCTAGCAGGACAGATGTGTACAGACGTGAACCATTTTCAGGGTTCATACACATTTTTACCAATCATTTTCCATAACTTTGAGGCGAATTTTCATGACCATACATTTCCTAAAACATCCATGTACACATGCCAAATAAGAAAAATCCATGTCAAAATTTACCACAACATATCTTAACTAAAATGAATGACAAATTACAAGCTATGTGGTTTACTAGAAAATAAACATTTATTTAAACATCTCTCACTGACACCAGTATGACTGTTAAATAATATAATGTGTCAAACCCTGAGAACTCCATTGTGTAGCCTTCATAAACATAAATGACTCAGAGGGACAAGACTGTTTGAAAAAAAAAGAGAAAAAGGAAATAAAAGTGTCCAGAAAACACTGACATTAACGTAACTAAGATTAAAACAGCAGACTTTAATGCTGTGGAGGCACGTTAGGTCCCAATGCAAGATCACTCCAATGAAAAAAATGCTTTTAGGATAAATAAGAAATGCGTGTGTTTGTTTTTGTACAAATGATGATGTCATCATGCTTAAATTGGCAAAAACGCATGCACACATCATTTTCGTGTTCTGTATTGCTGTCTGCAAAACAGTTTTCACGTTAACAGATTTTCATGTGAACCGTGTTCTGTTTCGGACTAAACTGTCAGCGTGAAATCCCCTGCTTTTGCTCCGGTACACTGATGCGACTCTTGACAGAAAGATCAAGGGACATCAGTGACAACCAGCACAGGTCTTCTCTCATGTTTTCCATTAAAACAGGAGAATGTATGTGATACTGAGACTATTCAATTGAAAACCTCTGCTTAGAAGATATCTGCTAATGTAGGGGGCGTTCACTAGGTAACACAAAAAGCGAGGTAGTTTACTAGAATTTGGAGCAGAACTTCTCTTTTCCTGGTATTTACCATTGCAAGCACACCTCAAGTGTAATATGACAGTATTCTGTTTCCAAATCTTTTTTAACACTTTGAATGTAGAGTTTGCTCCCGACGACCGGCTTGATTACATACGACACTCTCTTCCAATCATTCCCTCTCTCTTTCTTTCTTATATTGTGATAGATAAATAGTGATGGTTGTTCTCGATAGAACAAAAAATCACTAAAAACCTTGACTGGACCTTATGAAATCTGAGATGAGCATATTTCTCACTTTTATAACTCAAATTCACAGCTGTGGTTGAGACGTGATGGCCCTTGAGCCCGTATAATCACGGATGTTCCGAGTTTTCATCTGATGAATTTGCATTGATTGTTCTTCTTAGTAGTAAGAGAAGGCAAAATGAGAACCTCTCCTATGTTTGATTGTTAAAAAAAAATACAAAATTGAAATCAGCAGAGGTCAGGGCAACTAATAATTGGATTGGTGATGAGATGTAAATGTTGGTAATGATTGTGATTTGCTTGTAATTATACATAATCAGGCATTTGCATGACTTGTCTGGCTTGAAAGTGTAACCTTGCAAAAAGTCAAGAGAAAGAAATAAAATTCAAAGCTTTACAAGACTGTCAGCTGGCGTTGAATCTTAATGCAGTTGCACTTGCATTGGACTGTCTGATTTACTTTTGCTGCTTTCGGAGCGCGATGGCTGATATTTATAAACATGTTGTGTGTATTGGGAGATGTGGAGAGTGTGTGTCTGGCAGAGGCCTTGTGCACTGAGCAGGGGAGGTCCCTGGTGGGCTCAGAGAAGCAGGCACTCATTAGCACGGGTGTGTGCTGCTTTCAGGTGCTCAACCCTGGGGCACGCTGGCTGACATGCGGCCTCTCTGCACTTCCTGGATTTGTTTAGCTTAGCTCCAGTAACTCTTTCCAGCAACCCACATCACTCTCTTTTGCTCCATCTCTTCCAAATTACTAAGTTTCCATCCTCTTCACTCTACAGTTCATAAAATAGTGTGATACAGTGTTTTATTTGCAAGTGTTCTGCTGTGCCAATAAATACTTAACATTTTATAATACTTAAAGGAATGGAACCATTCCTTTAAGTATTTACCCCAAAATGAAAATTCTTTAATTTTTCACTTACCCTGATGCCATCCCAGATGTGTATGAATGTCTTTCATCAGCAGATCACAAATTAAGATTTTTAGAAGAAATATCTCTGTCAGGTCCTTACAATGCAAGTGAATGGGTGCCAGCATTTTGACAGTCCAAAAGTCCCATTTAGGCAGCATAAAAGTAATCCATGCGACTCCAGTCGATCAATTAATGTCTTCTGAAGCGAATCGATATGTTTATGTTAGAAACAAGTCGATAATTAAAATTCTTTAACTTTAAATCGGCATTTCCGTCCAGGGCTCTGATGCCCATTCGGCACGTTTTGTGGCCAACACACCAGCCCTCTCGGTTCTACCGATGGTCAGTCATATATATATATATATATATATATATAAATAAAATTCAGAAAAAAAGCAGACTATATATTTTGTCTCCTCTTTTTTTCCCCCGACAGAAATAAAGAGAGATTTTATTTTATAAACTACATTTTAGTCTCGTATTTTTTCGTCAGTAATATTGCATGTTGGTATAGTCACAGTTAGTGTTTAATGACGTCGGTGCCGTCTCGTTATCGTCTCATCTTAGTCATGGAAAAAAGGTTGTTGATGAACATTTTTCGTCATAGTTTTAGTTTACAAAATTAAGAATAATTTGTTCCTCTATTGTAAATAAGCGCTGCTTCCCAATTTTCCCGTGAACTCGCCGATTCGTCAACTGCCGGCAGGAAGCGCTTCTTAAAAGTTAATAAAATTTTCATTATCGATTTATGTTTTACACAAATGTATCGATTCGCTTCAGAAGACATTCATTGATCGACTGGAGTCGCATGGATTACTTTTATGCTGCCTAAATGTGACCTTTGGACCGTCAAAATGCTGGCACCCATTCACCTGCATTGTAAGGATCTGACAGAGATCTTTCTTCTAAAAATCTTAATTAGTGTTCTGCTGAAGTAAGACAGTCATACACATCTGGGATGGCATCAGGGTAAGTGAATAATGAGAGAATTTTCATTTTGGGGTGAACTATTCCTTTTAAATGTATCACATATACAACTGGTCATCTAAATCAATGTTCATTTAATAAATATCTCTCTTTTTTCACGTGTTCACAGGCACACACTTATGGAACATATTGTTCTTTTGAAAAGATTCTTTCAACCTGGTCTCATAGAATGAATGTCACTCTATATACATTTTTGAAAACTGACTTTTTCGTGCTGCTATCTACATTCCGCTGCAATTTCCTAGTAAAATGAATACGAGGTGCTACAACAACTGTGTGATTTAATCATTGTCACACAAATCAAAGTACAATTGCTGATTGAAATTTTGATTTTATAAAAAAAAAATATTTTTCACTTTATTACTCACCCCTGCTAAGTTATCAAAACACGTTTACTTTAATGCATGATTTGAACACTTTTATCACAGACCATCCTACATACAAACACTTATTACTATGTCTTTAGCTTGCTTTTTCACTCACCTGCTCACCCGAGTGTTGGACTTTGTGCTCGATGGCCGCTGTTCAAGTCCAGCCAAAGATGCAAGGAAGTGAAAGTGGCATAAAAGCAACACAAAATTATTATTTTTAATTTTATTTTTTCTATTTCGACTTTGCATATATGCATATAATTTGTGAATCGGTTAGGGTTAGGTGTTGGTTAAGGGTAAGGATGTTTGTTTTAAACTCATTTATCTTTCCAGACACTATTGCTTAGATTTGGGGTAAAGTTTTAGGTACAATTCTAAAATATCTAAAATTCACCTTAAAAACCTAAAAAAAAAAAAAAAAGTCTTATTACAACCTCATTTCACTTGGTTTTGGCACCCTCCACTGGACACATCACTTGAAAACTGCAGTCAAACATGTAATGAAGCATGCATTTTCAGTTTTGCAAAAACATTGCAATGCTCACATAAATTTCATGAGACCAGGCTGGATTCTTTTTAATGACTCGACTGAACTGATTCCCAAATAAACCGATTCTCTAAAGTGAATCAAACTTCCCAATTTTGGAGAAAGGAGATAAGAGCACATATACATATCAATGTGGTAGGGGAGGGTCTAGGAAAGTCAGAAAATGGGAAACAAACAACAGCAATTAATTATAACATCATTAGCGCTTCTATTAGTCATTGGTCATCCCTTATAGAGTTATTGGTGCCAAGCAGCAAAATATTTTCTGGAATATAAGATTGGGTGCTGAAAAACAAAAAATTACAGTAAATTGTCAACACAGCATTCTATTAGGTTATCCTCGTCGATTGCTCGCAAAATTAACCATACTGCACAACATGCATGCAACGTAATCTCCTGATTGGCACATTTATTTGTAATAAATCAATAGAAGTGATTGGCCACTCAGTCTGAAGTTAGGCAAATTAGTTAGGACACATTGTGAACCACAGACTATATCAGTTTGAGACTAAATTAACTCTGAATCTGAACTGAATCAGCTTGGGTTACTCCCTCATTGAACCTTGGTCATCATGTCTGACTCCAAATTAGCGGAGAACTATTAAGTGTACTTAAATAGTAAAGAAAGAAGAAAGAAAGATATCCCTGTGTTTTAGTTGTTTGTAGCTTATCTCTCCATCTCAGCACAGGCCATGTGCCATACTACATACTTACGCACATCTGGTTGCTCACTCCACTGAAATAAAGACCATGCAGAAAGTGTGGTAAAATGTAGGTGTTTCCAAGAAGACTATTAATGATCCACCTGATCTATGGTACCCTACTGCTTCTGTATCAGAACCACGGAGGTGTTTTATGTTTGTTCAGTGATAGATCCTCCAGAGAGATTGCAGGGGGCTGATTCCAGCCTGACGGTTGGCTGCAATCGCAGTGACTGGTAGGGTATATAAATGCAGTGACAGTTAACAGGGGCTTCCCTGCCTGTGCGCCATCACAATGACACTAGATCCTCAACCATTAGGAGATTGCCTGCAGGGAAAAGAGCCGACACTTGTGAGCATGCCAGCTTTATATAATCAATTTGTTTTGTGGCTGGCCACTGGGACACCTTCCTCCCTTTCTCTTGAGCACTGTGGTCTGGTAAAAGTCATTAGGAGGACATAGGGGGATGTAGAAACTCCATACAATAGCTACATTTACTTGCACCAAATTAAGGCAATACTGCAATTAAATTGTTGTTCATGTGAACATAATATTGCAATTATGATATTGCGATTAGGCTAATATAATCATAGTAATGATAATCGCAGTAAGATATGTGTAGTACTCCTAGTTTAAATAGCTTTATATTGGAATATAAATGCTTTAATCACATTTCTTCCACATAGTCCAAAGAACGCCTGCACCAGTGTTGCAGATGGATGACGTTACATTCAAACACAGGTTCAAAAACATTGTGAATTAGAAGAAACTGCCCTTACATCTTGGTTTCATTTAAAGTCCATTTAGTTTTGTGCACCGTTTCCCATGTTGTGAATGTCCATGTGTAGTCTGAATTGATTGTTGGTGATATAAATAGACCATATTAACCACAAAAAAATAGCAAGTAAACATGTCTTTCAAATGAGTCTGTCCTCGTGGGCAGAACACAACAACATCCAGCGCGTGTATTCCAATTCACCATTCATACACCAATGCAAGGTGCTAGCCTGCCATCGGAAGCAACTTGGGGTTCAGTGTCTTGCCCAAGGACACTTCGGCATGTGGAGTCGTGTGGGCCGGAATTCGAACTACCAATCCTGCGATTAGTGGCCGACCCGCTCTACCAACTGAGCCACAGCCGCCCCTATTAGCTTGTTGATTATGTAGAGTATTAGCTAGTTTGTTAAAATATTAGCTGGCCAGCTACTTGTTAAGTTAGTAATTAGTTGTTGTATTAGCTAGTTGTTTAGGTAGTTTGTGTATTCGTTTGTTATTTTGCTTTAGCTAGTTAGTTATTTAGTTAGTGTATAAGCTATTTATTTAGTGTATAAGCTAGCTAGTTAGTTGGTGAGATAGTTAGTTAGTTTCATGAATTGTTAGTTAGTATACAGTATTAGCCTGCCAGCTTGTTAGTTAGTTACACTAATTAGTTCTTGCATTAGCTAGTTAGTTAACATATTAGCTTGTTAGTGTTAGTTGGATGGTTGGATGGATGAAGGTTGCACAAAAAGCTAAAATTACACATCATTATGTGATGATGAAAGCATGGCCCTTTGATTCTTACATCACAGATTTGCATCACTTTCCAATGTCTTTACAACCCTCACTCCTTCTTTTATAGTTCTGGTCCATAAGCTCTGACATTCTGTTTCACTTTTAATATCAATTGCAGAATCAGTAGTTTGATATGCATGGCTGAATGTGTCTAACTGCTTGTCTGTTTTTATTATAATTTTTTTTTTGGATTGAGAGTATTTCTCTGAAGATTCAACCATCCCAAGTCTTCTCATGCTGATCAGGCTTGCCCTCAAGCAAGCTGAACAGACCTGCAACCACAATTTGAAATGCCCTCAAAGCGCACTCTAAAATAGTGCTGCTTGTCAGTGGAGTATCACAAAGTGACTTTTTGTTCTTTGTCATAAAGTGCCTTTTTTGGAACGTGTTGGAATTGTCTTGAATTATCTCTTAATCATGCCACCTTGTTCAATTAGTGACTTTGACAAAATGAGCATGAAGGAAAGGGCGGAGACCCCGCCGTAGCCTTGACAATGGAGTGGGCGGCAAGCTCGCCTAATTCAGATTATTAGTCATAGAACTATAAAAGTGCCACAGTTTAATCTAAAGCTTAATAGGCTTACTAATTATTGTAAGCAATGTAAAACGATGGGGGAAAAAAACGATTATTTAATGAGGTGTGACAACTACAAAAAAGCAACAAAGCTTCCTTGTGGTGCAAGATGAGTTTATTGTTGAGTTTAGCAATCTAAAACATTGTGTGTGTGTGAGATGTGGACAATTTTTGTGACATTCCTTGCATTTTGGCAGGCGAGTTTTACATGGGAAAGCTACACTCACATGTCACAGGAAAAAAGTAATACCTTCTGCAACAACCTTTCAACTCCAACTCTTTCCTGTTTTAATTGTCCTCTCTTTTCCCTTCTCTCTTCCTAATTGTTTTTTACATTTTATCCCCTTTTTCTCCCAATTTTGAATGCCCAATTCCCACTACCCGTATGTCCTCGTGATGGCGAGGTTACTCATCTCAATCTGGATGCCAGTGGACATGTCTCAGTTGCCTCCACTTCTGAGACAGTCAATCCGTGCATCGTATCACGTGGCTTGTTGTGCATGACACCGCAGAGACTCACAGCATGTGGAGGCTCATGCTACACTACACGATCCACGCACAATTTACCATGCACCTCATTGAGAGCGAGAACCCCTAATCCCCTAAACCCCTACACTCCCTAGATACTGGGCCAATTTGGTTGCTCAGGAGACCTGGATGGAGTCACTCAGCACACCCTGGATTTGAACTCAAGACTCTAGGGGTGGTAGTCAGCATCAATCTCTTCCTATTTATTTCTTTCTAATAAAATATTGACTGAGTGATCATATAAAGTATCATGTATCCACCTTGAGTTTACCTGCTTGCCTTTCTTTACTTTTGTCCTCCTCAGCACTAGCTTGCTAAGTCAACGCATGCAAAAAAGCACTAAATAAACTGGCAGATCCAGCTCAAAGTGTGCCACAGTCTGTTAACCACCAGTCTCAGCTTTTTAGCCGAGACACATGGTGGATCATTAGCAATGTCACTCAGTCATCTGCATTCATGGGGCACATTGTATTTCAAGCCTTTGATTCAAAGACTGACTACAAAGCAACGTTCACTTCAGTGGGATCAACTTTGTGAATACAAACTAAGGCAGGATCGCTTTCCCTTTCGCCAGTCCCCATGACGCTGTCAGAATGAAACACCCACATAATTTGTGCTTGCGCGTTTGAGAAAAACACACAGCAGCATCAGAAGTCAAAACTTAGTTTTTAGAGTTTATAGTGAATCTGTCTCCTTCTCTCTTTGAAAGTTTTCCCCTAATTTTGTCTTTTTCTGTAGTCATATAAAGGTCTAAAGGGGCCATACGAGGGATCAGCTTAATAACACCTCTCATTAATGTGCTAATGATCTGTGATTAGATTGCGGTTTGCTCCGTTTCCTTTTCAGCCTCACTCTGACGCAGCATATTGGCTCTGCTAGCTACCAAACTTTGTTTCTGTCTCTATGTGCTTTTGAACAAAAGTCCTGCCATTATGCCTTTATCATGCTCAAATTAAATGGAAATGGTCCAAGTCCAAGTATGAATTCAGGAAATTCCATCTTAAGGTGTATTTGATTTTGATGAGTTAAGCTAGTGTCCTGCTTTTCTTTGGATCCAAACAACATAAGCAAGGGTAGAATATGGTCCTGCGAAGCCCCAGGGCACCATCCTCATTGGAGGCCCCCTATTGTTGCAATTTAAATATGTAATGTCCAAATGACAAAAAACATACTGCAAATTAAGTCACAATCACAAGATCTAAAGTCAATACAAGAAATAAAGTTGACATTACAAGAAAATGTAATGTGCTCTACCATTGCAAAAGAGACGACAATGTACCACAACTAGTGTAAAGCATTAACTCTGCAAAAACTGTGGTAGAAGGCCTTGTTAGTGCTGAGAAAATACCAGGAATGGATAACATTTGGATTTATTCATTGTTTACCCATTGTCTATGTCTGTGCCAGATTACATATGTAGAGGCTTGTTTCTGGGTATCTTTCAGTTTAAGTTCTTTCTGAAATCCAATTTGCTTTATTTCCGCTTGATTTCAAACTGACTCTTTCCACACCCTCAAAATGGATCTTATGCATTTATATCCATCAAATGATCTATCAGAGCTTTCTCTAGTGTGTAAGTGGCCCTTAGCATGGGCTAGCCATCCCACACCATGGCTTGTCATTTCAAGTGTTGATAAATTGGTGAATTGATTTGCATGCAGAGTTGAGTCTGGGCAACCATAGCCTCAGGCTCATCCTGGCAGCAGTGATTTGATTCTCAGGAACATCACTTTTGGAACTCGTATCCTGAGGCTGTGTTTCCCTCGCTAACTGCATGTCTCCTACAACAATGAGGGCCAGGGGGACACCATGTGGTTCACATGATTCAGCAACAGTACTTTAGGAAGGCTATGATGAATGAAAGCAAAAAAAGAAAGTAGTTTCTCAATGATAGCAAACATACAAACCAAAAATGGCTCATCAACTGTTGAAGGGGATGAGAAAACACTTTCTATATCTTTTGTTGTTGATGTCAAAGGATGTGTGTCCAAGCTGAAACTCTGTTGTGGCACAAATGAATCTGTCATTTGGCAGAAGCTAGCCACATTAGGCAGATGCCAACATGGACAGGTTGCATGCCATGCCATCATCCTTGAAAACCTTGAAAAAAAAAATCAAGTAGGGTAAAAGAAAATATGACCCATACTACATTAAATATGGGTTAACTTGAAATAGTGGCATCGTTTGTGACCACAATGTGTTTTATGTTTTAAATTATTGGCTGCTGAGAGTATGACATTTTTTAATTTTTTGTACAGTACAATTTAAAGTTCTTTCAAAGCCAAACCAGCCAAAAAGCCAAACCAGCTGAGAACCTCTGCAACAGAGATTCTTAACCTTGTGTTGAAGTCTGTCTTACAAATTGTACTGTAGGTGACTCTACCCATATAATGTCAACCTCAAAAGATGGAGCACCAGCTACACATGAGAAAGTCCATACAGACTCTTGTGGAATTTTCTGAGAGTAGATGTCTCACCCTTGAACATTTTAAGTGCTGTTTGTTTTAGGTTTTGTGCTTACCCTCCCATTTTATTAAAGTACTTTTTCATAGGTGGACACACCCTATTGCCAGATCTTTACTGATATGTTTAATGGAAAATAATGGGGCCAACAGGTCATTAACACAAGTGTGTTTCTTTCTTTCCTTTGTTTTTTTTTTTTGGCTCATGAATCATTGCTTTGATCTTCAGGAAAAAAAATTATTTGACCATTCCATAGTTATTATTTATGTCAACTTGATTAGCCACACATTATATTCAGAGCTGGGGGAAATTCTGAACAAAGATGAACTGATTTGACAATATTCAGAGTTTTAATAAGTCAAGCTTCATACATTTCTTGATCTTTGAAACCAGAAAATCATAATAAGAAATCTGGTAACAATTTGTGCTTGTCAGTTGAAATAATGTATGAAAAGGAACTCCTTTACAAATACAGTATGCACTTAGTTTTGTGTTTATTCAAGACTTTTTTTTTGCCTCACTGTCTTTTGAACGAGCATGCATTTGCCTAGCAATACTTTATTGAATGAAGAAAATATAGGCATCTTAAGTTTTGCTCAAACTGTAAATTGACAGTTTTTGATGGGGCAACTTCTATATGCAGTTTTATTCCTGGTATCATCCCTTATCTCAGCTTAATTTGCAAAGTAAGTCATTGAGACATAAGTCATTTATAGGATGATTCCCCTGAAAGTGTACCGCTGTGGCTTTACGGTCCTATCAATACATTTCATTTGTTTTAAGCATACTATCCAGCTCAACACAACAGCATTGACTCAGCCAGGTGTGTGTGTGGGGAGGGTCTGTCTGTTTGTGCAACCAGTGAAATACAGGGAGAATTTTCAGGAATCAGTTTTAAAATTGATTATTTGTGCAATTCCGATTGTTCATGCTTGTGATTCCGATTGTTCATGCTCACAGAAATGTCACATTTAAGCTTCAGTTGTGGACAAACTGAAAAATTCAAATTTCTTTGAAGTGAAATTGGATGGTCTGGCAGGCAACAATCAAGCAACAATATATTAACATTTTAACTTTATTGCCAAAAGCATAATGCATTCAACTCATGTCTTGTCATTTCAGATCAGAAAGCTGTTACATTATAATCCATTCTAAATAATTCAACAGGCAAATACTGTTTATTTTCAATTTAATTTTCAATTTCAATTTATGGATTACATATTTACCTGCAAGAATTCCACTGCACAGTCGCCAACTTACAAACTGAGAGATGAGTCAAAATGATTGTCTGTAATAATGAATAACAACAGATGCCATCCACAAACATCAACCTGCTTACCCTGTTTTGGCCAGAAATTCAAGAAATTACATACCCAAACTAAAATGGTCACAGTTCATGAAACCTTTGGACTACAGAAATGATTGTGGTCTTTTTGGGAGAAGGCACTTACCCAAATGTCAGAATTACTAAGTCGTGAAGACCCAGAAATTACCCAGAATATTCCTTTCATTAGTATGTTACATTGCTCTAGTTAGCAAGCTACCTCTTTCTGCCAAACTGGTTTTTTTTATACTGCATAGCTATAATGGCTTCATGCTGAAATGTATCTTGGCATCAACAAGACATCAAAGTCAGAATCCCCATCTTTCCTTTTTAACTGTTAGCGCCCCTTTACACTCAGAGTAACTGGCTGAAATACCATTTGCAATGGAAACTTCAAGGGTGTCATCTTAGAACAAATTGAAACATTATCTCCTTCCAAATTTACAACATCTGCTCATTAAACTGGCGGCTGTGCTTCTGAACAAAACATTTGTCTTTGAATTCGTACTTTCTTCTGTGGACATTTTTTTCCGCCTGCGATCCAGTTGGTTTTCAACCTTCCTTTGTTTCATTATTTCTCTGCTCTCTTCCCTGTATCCAAACATGCAGTTTTTACCTGCGCAAATTAGTAGAGATAATTCTAATTGTGTTTACAGCACACTGCTCAATAAGCAATCAACTATAAGAACACAGGGATGGACCCCATTGCCATTTCTACAGAGAGATTTTGCCCTAATGCTAGGTTTTCATTTCAAGTTGCAAATGGGCTTAACATTTTGGAAAAAGTTGAAAAGTAATTTCTCTGCTCTCTTCCCTGTATCCAAACATGCGTTTTTTACCTACACAAATTAGTAGAGATAATTATAATTGTGTTTACAGCACACAGCTCAATGAGCAATCAACTGTAAGAACACAGGGATGGACCCCATGTTATGTATCAATTAAAAAAAAGCCTGTCACAAATAAACACTTATATTCCCTGGGCTAATCTAACCCTAGTAAAGTAAAAACGATTGAAATAGTTAAAGAAAAAAACCAAACATAAATAAATCTGTTTTCCAAACTGTACTTCCCATTCGCTGCCAGTGCATGCGGCCACAGAGGTCGTTTCCCCCATCACTGCCAGTGTCCACAACCACAGCAGACATTCCCCTGTCCCTTTCTGAACTTACAAAGGCTGTTCCACAGTCACTGTCTGAGCTCACAGCCACTGAGCCTACTTCCCAGTCACTGCCAGTGCTTGCGGCCATGGAGGTCGTTCCCCCATCACTGCCAGTGTCCACAACCACAGCAGACATTCCCCTGTCCCTTTCTGAACTTACAAAGGCTGTTCCACAGTCACTGTCTGAGCTCACAGCCACTGAGCCTACTTCCCAGTCGCTGCCAGTGCTTGCGGCCATGGAGGTCGTTCCCCCATCACTGCCAGTGTCCACAACCACAGAGGTCGTTCCCCTGTCCCTTTCTGAACTTACAAAGGCTGTTCCACAGTCACTGTCTGAGCTTACTGCCACTGAGCCTACTCCCCAGTCGCTGCCAGCGCTCGTGGCCACGGAGGTCGTTCCCCTGTTATTGCCAGTGTTCACGGCCACAGAGGTCGTTCCTTTGTTCCCTCCTGTACTCACAGCCACAAAGGATGTTCGACGGTCACTGCCTGAGCTCACAGCCACAATAGCTGTTCCCCCATCACTGCCTGTGTCAATAACCACAGAGGTCGTTCCCTGTCCGTTTCTTTACACACAGCCACCAAGGCTTGGATTTTGTGAAGTCCAACTAACAGACCTAAATAATGCATTTGTAGCTCTGTTTCATCCAGACTGGCTCATTTGTCATCCTTCATCCTTTGTGTCATTCACTTGGGCAGATGAAGACTGTAACTCAGCTACGCAAAACACTGCTGTAGCTCGATACACATATATCTGCAAATTTCATATAGTTTGTCCAACAAGGTAACTGTAATGTTGGGGCAATGGCTTCATGGTATTTACATTAGGGGAGCTGAGCCTAGTTATAACTAGTTTGCTGATTAGGACTCCTCCAGGGACTCCACTCTGATATCCTGGTGGTGACGCTGGGGTGTTGTCACTCGGTGTTGCGTTAATTGCCCTCCCCCTTGTGCAACTTTGATTGCTGTCCCCAACATGTGGGAAATGTTTGTGAAACACATCTGTTTTTTGAGGCGAATCATACATTTTTTTACATTCATACTTGAGTAAACAGATGTGCTCTTCAATTTCTTGGCTACCTTCCTATCTCTTTGTCGGTCTTTATCCTTGAATTCTACTATATCTCACTCTCAAAGTCAGACAATGTTTTTTTCTTGGTTTTCAAAAAGAACTAAAAAACTTTCTATTGTCTGGAGCCTTTCACATACCACAGTGTAAAACTGCATGGACACTACACAGTCGCTATACTCCGGCAGTCATGTAGGAGGCTCTCTCTATCTACTTATGCTTTAAAATCCCCTCAGCATGTCTCTATAGACCACCTCCTCTCTTCCTTATTGCAATAAATCCCACAGCTCTCACAAAAACTGAAACTCAGCCTCATTCATATCATATCTACTCACGATTAGCTGCTTCTAAACAGAGTTGCCTATTAGCTAACCTACTGTACTGTTCAGGGCAGTATCCTGCCAGACAATCATCTAAGTTCACTTCCTTTTTGAACAGATTCCAATATATTATTTTTTTGGGCACTTTTCCATTGTTCCATCGTAGAAAGGGTATTTGCCAGAACTTGAAAGTTGATCTACCCCCTTTAAGAGAACTTTTGTACCCTAGTGGCAAATGCAAATGTAGGTTGAGATATAGTATAAAGAGATCCCTGTCCAAACCTCCAGAGATATAAATATGTATGTTCTGGTGACACTTGCCTCTTTAAAATAAGGTTCCACCAAAGACATAATTTCATTTTTTATTAACTCATCCCCTTCAATTAGTCTCTTTGGCTCTCTGAACATTCAGACATTGGCCAGTCCAAGAAACATAGAATATTTATCTTAATATTATTAGAATACCAAGGTCATGTCCACAATATCCAATGAAACCCATAACATTTGCGTGATTAATCCAATCATTTTATTTGGAATATAGATTGGGCAACAGTGGGAGAGAATAAATAAGGATGAAATGGGAGTTATCATTTTGGTTTTTGGCCTACCTGATTTTGCTCATCAGTGTGTCCTTCTGCTCCCTTATCAGTATTCCTCAGTGTTCACTGTACTCTCCTCTACCCACTACTGGCAGCCAGTCAGGGCCACTTTCCTTTGGCAGGTAAGCAGCCCGCAAGGACAAAATGGACACACAGGCAATTTAAATGATTGGAAGCAGTAAGTAATATATTAGAGAGCCCAATGTTTGAAAAGTCAGAAGTAAATGGCATGTCGTTATTAGTGCCAATTCAATGAAGCAGTAAACACAAGGTTTATAGAGGAAGGAGTTAAAGTTGAAGATGGTATTGTAGCCATATTATGATACAAGAGATAAAAGCTTCTCAGCGGAGGTGCCTATCCAGTTCAAAATTATGTGGCACGTAGACCCTCACATTTTTGCTGCCAAGTGGATTTGAATGCATGTGTTTGTATCTTTGATATTTAGGTTACTCAAATATTGAAGGTAAAAGTTTTTTTTTAAAAATGCTTGCAGAAAGAAACCTTTAAAATATCCACATTTTGTCAGTTCAATCAACTGCACCTATCACAGATCATTTACTCTCCACCCAATCAAATGTTTTTTACTATCATGTCATTCCAAACACAAAAAAGTTCTTGCAAAAAGATGACAAGAACAAAATCTTCTGTTTAAAAAAATAACAAAAATACATGGTGATTTTTGGAGATAATTAAAAAGAAAATTGACACTTATGTTATGTTCATATTGGACACATTTACTGTTCCCGGACAACATTTCTGGGTATAACCTGTCTTTTTCAAAATACACCATTTCTATAAATATTTTGATTGTTACACATTTAAAACTAAGTGCTCATCATGGTTATTAAATGCAGGAGAAGCCAATTTCTAGGCGAGGAAAGCTTATCCCTTCACACATTAGGAGCCCATATTGGCTAGAGTGGAGTTAAATAGCTAATAAAGAAGAAACCTGGGGGTAGTGTGACCTCCATGTGTACAAAGGAATGACTTGGATGAGCTTAACAACAAAAGCCATAGTTGTCAGAGTGAATTCACATGCTTTTTACAATGCATGTGACCACTGACTTGCAAAAACAGGCCAGTATTTGCAATATAAGCAGTCTTGTATTTGGTGATGTTCATGCTCTCTCTCCCATCTGCCGCTGTCTCCTCTCCTTAAATACTCCCGCCGCCCCTCACTGGAATGCGAGACCGGTGTGGCTCACAGGCGGACCTCGTTCACCTCTTATCTTCCAGGCCTCACTCTGCCCAGGCGCCATTCTGCCCCGACCTGCTCTAGACATACCCCCCATCGCCAAACTCAGGACGGGGAATGTCTGTGACATACCCCCTTTCTAGAGATGGAGCACTGATGCATCAGGATGGTCTAATTTTGTGATGACCACGGCAGTGTTTGCCTCTCAGGCTAATTATTGAATGTAATCCCATACATTGGATATAGTTTTACAGTTACACTTCTACTAAGGGGCTCTGTCATTAGAGCCATGAACTGAATGTGAACTGACCACTGACTGGAGTTCTGATCAAAATTGAAGAATAACAGCACTTGGGGCCCACAGCTTCACTCTTCGGGGGAAATAAAAACTCTTTCATATTTTCTCACCAACATATATTTCCAAACCTGTTTGATTTTGAGATGTTTGAATGAATATCCCAGTATTTATTAAATGTATTGATGTATTTTCATGCTGAAGACTATCATAAATGTTCAAGCAATATTGAAGGATTTCTGAACAGACACCGGAGAGAACTTTCAGCTAATGGAATTGCTTTGGGGTCCAATGGGGGAATTTAATGGGGAGAGAGAATATTGCATAACATCAAAACATTCTATGTCTCTGAAATTGGGACTTCTTGTGAGCTGCATATGCAGGTAAACATTATCAGATAGCAGCAGGAATATGGGCATATGCTGTGGCAGGCCGTTGCCAAAGGATGACAGGTGGTTGCTGGGTTATTTGCATAATTATGGATGTATAACACACTCAAGCAAGTCATAAAGCCAGAGAGCTTGAGAAATATCAACTACTCAAAGCACTGAGAGCATCTGCCAGGCAAAAAAGACAGTAACAGTAAGTCTGCCTGTAGTCACTTAGCCACTATTAAAGATGACATGCACACTTTCCTTATAGCTAACTTGTGCTTCCACATATAATCGAGGAAATGCTCTGGAAGAGAAAAGGCATAAAATGCACCCTGTATCTGTTATACTGACCCATTTGTAAACTGTAAACATGCTCAAGGAAATGATATAAATTGAGTATTTGGATAATATGTTATAATTTGTGTACAGTTGAAGTCAGAAGCTTACATACACTTAGGTTGAAGTCATTAAAACTCTTTTTTTTTTTTTTACCAGTCCACAGATTTAATATTAGCAAACTATAGTTTTGGCAAGTTGTTTAGGACATCTACTTTGGGCATGACATGAGTAATTTTTCCAACAGTTGTTTATAGACAGATTGTTTCACTTCTAATTGACTATATCACAATTCCAGTGGGTCAGAAATGTACATAAACAAATTAACTGTTTCTTTAAGCAGTTTGGAAAATTCCAGAAAATTATGTCAAGCCTTTAGGCAATTAGACAATTAGCTTCTGTTAGGAGGGTAACTGAATTGGAGGTGTATCTGTGGTTGTATTTTAAGGCCTACCTTCAAAATCAGTGCCTCTATTTTTGACATCATGGGAAAATAAAAATAAGACCTCAGAAAAAAACTGTGGAACTCCACAAATCTTGTTCATCATTGGGAATTTCCAAACACCTGAAGGTACCAGGTTGATCTGTACAAACAATAGTATGCAAGTATAAGTACCATGGGACTGAAGTACAACAAAGTCAAGGTATTGGAGTGACCTCATTCCGATAGAAAATTTGTTGGCAGAACTGAAAAAGCGTGTGCGAGCAAGTAGGCCTACAAACCTGACTCAGTTACAGCAGTTCTGTCTGGAGGAATGGGTCAAAATTCCAGCTTGAGGAAGGCTGCCCAAAACGTTTGACCCAAGTTAAACAATATAAAGGCAATGATACCAAATACTAACAAAGTGTATGTAAACTTCTGACCCACTGGGAACTTTATGAAAGAAATAAAAGCTGAAATAAATAATTCTCTCTACTATTATTCTGACATTTCACATTCTTAAAATAATGTAGTGATCCTAACTGACCTAAGACAGGGAATTATTTTCTATGATTAAATGTCAGATGGAGTTTAAATGTATTTGGCTAAGTTGTATGTAAACTTCTGACTTTAACTGTATGTTTTGTGGGCTATATATACTGTATATATTTTGACATCTATTCCCATGTTTTCCATAATTTGTAATCCATTATGTGAATTTATAAATTAAATGTTATTATAATTTGTATGTGCCTTATAAGACACATTTTATTCAATCAATTATAAAAGTTTCCCTTTCAGTTTTAAACTTTTAAAGAGTATAATGCATTGTGACACATGCATTTTATTCTTACTATGAGTATTATATAAATAGGCAATGTTGGTAAGTAATGGACTATATATAATCTGATTAAATATTTAGATTACACAATATGTGTTTCTGTAATTATATTACATAATTTTTTTAAATATGCATATGAAATTAACTTAAAACGTTAAAAATTATATTTTCATTGAAATGCAATAAGTACCCCAAAAGTAATCAGATTACCAACATGTGTAGTAAAAAAGTAAATAATTAAAATTTTAGATGTGTAATTTGTTATCAGTACCAGATCACATTTCAGAAATAATCTACCCAACACTGAAAATAGGTTTTATAACTGCGGTATAAAACATATAATGGATTTTAGCATGTATTATAAGGCGTATTCAAATTTTTTTTTTAATAATATATTCACAGTGCTGGGCAGTAACAGATTCAAATGAATCCGGAATACATATTTAGATTACATAAATCAAGTACTAGTAATAAGATTAAATAACTTCTTAAAATACTTTTAAACAGATTACAGATCATTTTTATGGGTTAGGGTTAGGATTACAAGATTACATATTAATCAGGCAAAGGCAGTAGATTGTTCATAATTTATTGCACACACAGACCTGATACTAGCCACCTTCCATAATTATGCTAAAGATGGAGCAGTAATCCACACATAAATGCAGAACTGATTGTATTAGTGCAGTAAAGTTAAAGTTTCACTAATTTCTTACACAAGTGTGCTTTTGCCTTTTATTGAGAACTCTTGATTATTTTTTTATTTATTTGTGATGTTGATTCACAAATATAACAGGTCTGATTTGTTACCACACATTGATGGCGTTTACAAAGCCAAAATTGCTGCCATAAGAACATTTTAAGTATCTTTTTTAATTTCCCTCAGAAGTAGACAAATAGCGAGTAAAAATACACACATAGAAATTAAATAAATAAATAAATAAATAAATGCCAGTTCTCTTAATTTTGTCCATTAAGTTTTATTTAATGCATTTAAGCAACTTTATGTCAAAATGTTACAAATGCATCCTACTGAAATGCATGCAACGTCAAATAAACAAGAATAAGGTCAAAAGTAATAGCAAAAACTGATTAAATTAGTTTAAAAATATAATAAAAAAATAATGTTGTTATAGAATACAATTTTTGTCATGTAATTTGTAATCAGTTCCTGATTATAATTCAGAAGTAGTATACCCAGCACTGTATATATAACA
Organism: Xyrauchen texanus; assembly: GCF_025860055.1. Lineage (NCBI taxonomy): Eukaryota > Metazoa > Chordata > Actinopteri > Cypriniformes > Catostomidae > Xyrauchen > Xyrauchen texanus. The sequence continues at coordinate 10,103,695 of NC_068317.1, forward strand.
ATTAATAAAATGTATAATAATTAAGAATACTTTTTATAATGCATTATTCAGGCGTCATAGAAAACTCCTGTTATACAATAAATATAAAGTATAGAAATAATTCTTCTATACAGGAGCAAAAACACAAAAGATTTAAACAGGAAAAGCCAAACCTGTGAAATGAGCTGTGTGAGACAGAAAGTGTGCACTGGTATCTGCCTGATTCCCCCCACCTGCCCTGCAGTTCAAACCCATTAATGCTCAGCAGCTCAGGGACACCTCTGTCTCTCCTCTCCCATATCTTTCAAAAGCTTGTGTGGTGTGCGCATGTCACAGAACAAGCCAAGCTAAATGGTCCTATTGCCACTGCCTTTCTTTGCAAGGCTCAGAGGAACTGGCTTTGTGTTTGACAGAAATGTAGTGCTGTGTCCCTGTCACAATAGTGCGGGACTGAAAAGGGCCTACAAACACAGAACTGAGCCAATGTTCTGTGTTTGTAATCTGTGGGCATGTTGGGAGGTTGTCTTGTTGTACTGTAGTAAAGATACTCCTGTTATACTTGGAGACAGTTGCTAGAATTGGACACATGGTGAAAAACGTGGTATTAACAAGCTCTTTCTCTGTGTTTCAGACATGCCCTTGCATGTACGGCGCAGCAGTGATCCAGCCGTGGTAGGCCTGCCAGAAGTCCAGCTCCAGTCAGAGGAACCGTCTCGTAAGAACCCTACACGCTGGTCCACCACTGCGGGGTTTTTGAAAACCAACACCACCAGTGGAACAAATAGCCTAGAACGAAAGGTAAGTTCTCCTATCTGATTTTTACTTGGCCAACACATTTTATACAAAGCAACTTTGAAAGGACCCTGCTGAAAAAAACAAGTTTGGACCAACATGGCAGGTTTATGTTGGTTAGTGCTGGATTAGTGGAGAGGTCTGCATGGCCATCAAGTTGAAGCATGAAAAAGGCATTTGAAAAAGATCTTGTAACCCTACCTGTCTTGTAAGGCCTACTTGAAGACTGAACCTGAAATAGGACTGAGTGTTTGTGTGCCTGTGCACAAAAAAAGTAACACATTTGTATGTTTCATCAATGACAAACCCGAACACAACACAATTTCCAAAGTTATGCATGTAAAAATGAATGGACTCGTCATGAAACCCAACAGTTTGTTACGTTTTTTTGGTTCAAGTTGAGTAACAGACCTTTACAGAAGTTTAGTACTAACAACTGTTGCGCCAACTTAGCCATGCCATCTACCAGCAAAACTTAACTTGTAATGCAGGTTGACCAGCATGGTCTTTCTGGGGAAGTTGGTTGAGCAAGGAAGACATTGCTGGTAAAGCTAGTTATGAAGCCAGATGGAAACAATCAGCATCTAATGTACAACACGTGGTGATGCCAATCTATGTTGGTCTTTTCAGTAGGGAAGGGTACTGTGATCATTGGTTTCCTTTAGTAACTGTACTAACATCCTCCATTATTGTAAATGTGTTGATTCCCCTAACAACATGAGCATTTTTGAGAGGAATGGTGAAAATAACATGTATTGGTGGACTATTCCCATGCACTTAAAAACTATTTATTTCATAAGTGTTTAGTTTAGTTAATTGTTAGAGCAAGAAGTGACTTGTCCTTCTCTGTTCTGCCCAAGTCTTTGTACTTGAGAGGCTTGAGATGCTTGATGGCCCTCACCATTGTTGTTGACCTGAAACGTTCTTGGTTATGAAATCATATGTCTTCATGCTGAGAAGAATGGCGTTTGCCCCCTGTATTTGTACCGTTCCTTTTGTTTTGGGCCTTGTTTCGATGGTCGATGCCTTTGGCTTTAAATTAATCAAAGAGAGGCACACTCTCTGTTTTCCTCCTCAGCTTCCCCGGGGCAGCCAATGAAAAAGAGGCCAATTATCATTGCAGAATGGCTGCTCTTTTTCTGTGATGACAAGCCTTCAGTGCTTTGGAAACAGCAATATTCCAAATTAAAAGAGGGGGAAAGGGGAGGGAGCAAGGGAAGATGGAGTACTCACAATGTGACACCACAACCCACGATGAGATTATTGCGTTTCATGGCATTCCTAGTAATCCTGTTTAAAAGCACTTTGCTTGTCTGTTCCTCAATAATCCAAACAGTGCACTCTCATTTTTGCAGAGCAAAATAATTAAGCTGTTATTTTTACCTTTCGTTCTGCTCCGGATAATTTTATTTTGCATTGTTGTGTCTGAGGTGTGGTGACAAAAGCTTGAGGTGTTTGGAAGGTCTGGTTTTGGTTGATACTGTCAGAAGACTATAAGAAATGGGGTGAATATAAACGTCCACAATTTACACACCATATAATTCATTAAATGAACATGAATATGATTGTTCACCATGCAGTAAGAATATCTGTTGCTGTGGATACATTTCTTATAGAACTTGCCTTTGGGATTATATTTACAGTGGGTACGGAAAGTATTCAGACCCCCTTAAATTTTTCACTCTTTGTTATATTGCAGCCATTTGCTAAAATCATTTAAGTTCATTTTTTTTCCTCATTATTGTACACACAGCACCCCATATTGACAGAAAAACACAGAATTGTTGACATTTTTGCACATTTATTAAAAAAGAAAAACGGAAATATCACATGGTCCTAAGTATTCAGACCCTTTGTTCAGTATTTAGTAGAAGCACCCTTTTGATCTAATACAGCCATGAGTCTTTTTGGGAAAGATGCAACAAGTTTTTCACATCTGGATTTGGGTATCCTCTGCCATTCCTCCTTGCAGATCCTCTCCAGTTCTGTCAGGTTGGATGGTAAACGTTGGTGGACAGCCATTTTCAGGTCTCTCCAGAGATGCTCAATTGGGTTTAAGTCAGGGCTCTGGCTGGGCCATTCAAGAACAGTCACGGAGTTGTTGTGAAGCCACTCCTTCGTTATTTTAGCGGTGTGCTTAGGGTCATTGTCTTGTTGGAAGGTGAACCTTCGGCCCAGTCTGAGGTCCAGAGCACTCTGGAGAAGGTTTTCGTCCAGGATATCCCTGTACTTGGCCGCATTCATCTTTCCCTCGATTGCAACCAGTCGTCCTTTCCCTGCAGCTGAAAAACACCCCCACTGCATGATGCTGCCACCACCATGCTTCACTGTTGAGACTGTATTGGACAAGTGATGAGCAGTGCCTGGTTTTCTCCACACATACCGCTTAGAATTAAGGCCAAAAAGTTCTATCTTGGTCTCATCAGACCAGAGAATCTTATTTATCACCATCTTGGAGTCCTTCAGGTGTTTTTTAGCAAACTCCATGCTGGCTTTCATGTGTCTTGTACTGAGGAGAGGCTTCCGTCGGGCCACTCTGCCATAAAGCCCCGACTGGTGGATGGCTGCAGTGATGGTTGACTTACTACAACTTTCTCCCATCTCCCGACTGCATCTCTGGAGCTCAGCCACAGTGATCTTTGGGTTCTTCTTTACCTCTCTCACCAAGGCTCTTTTCCCCCGATAGCTCAGTTTGGCCGGACGGCCAGCTCTAGGAAGGGTTTTGGTCATCCCAAACGTCTTCCATTTAAGGATTATGGGGGCCACTGTGCTCTTATGAACCTTAAGGGCAGCAGAAATGTTTTTGTAACCTTGGCCAGATCTGTGCCTTGCCACAATTCTGTCTCTGAGCTCTTCAGGCAGTTCCTTTGACCTCATGATTCTCATTTGCTCTGACATGCACTTTGAGCTGTAAGGTCTTATATAGATAGGTATGTGGCTTTCCTAATCAAGTCCAATCAGTATAATCAAACACAGCTGGACTCAATTGAAGGTGTAGAACCATCTCAAGGATGATCAGAAGAAATGGACAGCACCTGAGTTAAATATATGAGTGTCACAGCAAAGGGTCTGAATACTTAGGACCATGTGATATTTCCGTTTTTCTTTTTTAATAAATGTGCAAAAATGTCAACAATTCTGTGTTTTTCTGTCAATATGGGGTGCTGTGTGTACAATAATGAGGAAAAAAAATGAACTTAAATGATTTTAGCAAATGGCTGCAATATAACAAAGAGTGAAAAATTTAAGGGGGTCTGAATACTTTCCATACCCACTGTATATGATGTAATTTCTACACCACATTTTTTCAAACATCAGCTTACCATTGTTTTTGTGCCATCTTAAAATCCAAGACCACAGCACTACAATTGAGGTTATGTCCCCCATTTTGGGAAGCACATGCACTTTCAAGGGTTTTTGACAATTAAGGATGTCTGATGATAAAAATGACAAATCTAAAAATAAATATGTATATATATTTTGAAAAATATGTCAGATTTGTTTTTTATTAATGATTTAATTGTGTACACTCAAGTGTTTTTAAGGTGGAAAGAATGTTTAATACCTTAAACCACTAGTACATCATGTTTGCCAAAATTTATGAAACCAATAAAGACAAAAATATTAAATTTAAATTAACCTGACATGTTTTTAAACAAAATTTTTAAAGATTTGTAATTTTTTTTCATCTTAGACATCCTTAATTGTGCAAAACCCTTGAAAATGCATGCGCGCCCTCCCTCCCCTTTCCACCTCTTTTAATGCATGCAGTAAATTGAAAGCATGTTCATAATAGCAGATGTGTATTCAAGTCATTTTCTGTGTGAATTGCATTTTTTTTAATGTTTTTATGTTGCTTAGTATAGGCATAATAAATAAATAAATATGATTGTAAACATAAAAATCCTTTCAACATTTATTCAAAGCATTGTTTTGTCCTCAAAAACATTTCCTCAAATGGAGGCACATCATCTGTCTCTCTGTATCTCTTCCTGAACTTTAAGAAACCCATAGGCCTCCTGCTGCATTTGGAATCTTTGCTGAAGTTGGTCAATGCCTCAATCACTTAACATGCACCACATAAAGTCTTGATTCATAAAGCCGACCACATAAATCCTTCACCCATCTTATAACCCTTTGACATATTGCTCTTCATGTTCTTAGCTGCGTCCCCTTTCTCCTCTATGTTAACCTGCTGTGTAATGTTGGAGTCACCTGTATAGATCATTTTACCATGCAGATATATCAAAATGATTTTGTGTTCCAGCACTTTTATGTCTATTGTGAAATGGCTCATGCCATAACTGGAAACTCTTTTCCTCACTCACTCCGACAAGGTCTTTAGCCAAGAGCAACTTTGCTCGCTGGGCTTTATAGGCTAAGGCCCCCTGTGTCACTGGATAAAATGTTTTAGGTTTGCTCTAAAAACTCTCCAAATGGAGATATGATTTGTAAGCCATAACTTGAGGGCATTTAATTTCACCTTCGTGAAAACATGCAGTGTAAAATTAGAGACGTGGTGTGAATTATTAGATTGTAATTGAGCTTTTTAGGAGTGAAAAATTAAACTAGCATGTCTATAAATTTAGGTGGCATAAATTATATCAATGCAGGGTTTAGATCCAAGATAAGCTTTCTTTGTACGCCAATCATTATATTATTAATATTATTATAATTTTTTTATATTGCATTGAGTCTTGTCTTATCTGGAGAGCAATTACAGTAAGGCATGAGTGAATGGGATATCAATTATATGAGGAAATTGGGATTTAGTATTACCTAAGCTACATTTTAGTTAAGAATGTTGCTATGCTGGTAAATAATTACATTTACATTTTTGCATTTGGCAGACGCTTTTATCCAAAGCAACTTACAGTGTGCTTATTACAGGGACAATCCCCCGGAACAACCTGGAGTTAAGTGCCTTGCTCAAGAACACAATGGTGGTGGCTGTGGGGTTTGAACCAACGACCTTCTGATTAACAGCCCTGTGCTTTAGCCACTACGCCACCACCACTCAATAATAATATCTGTCTGTTATGATTTTATGATTAATCTAAACGTCTAGGTTACGTATGTAACCTCCGTTCCCTGATGGAGGGAACGAGACGTTATGTCAGAGAAGCGACACTAGGGGTCTCTCTTGAGCGCCGATATTCACCTCTGGACTATGAAAAAAGGTCAATGAGAGTTGGCAACCAGTATTTGCATGTCCCGCCCCCGAACATACGGGTATTTAAGCGGCGCAAATATGGGAGTTCATTCAGGATTTTTCTGAGGAGCCGGAAATGGTCCGGCCACAACAGTGGCTCGGCTCAGCGACGTGGCAGGGGAGACACAGCGTCTCGTTCCTCCATCAGGGAACGGAGGTTACATACGTAACCTAGACGTTCCCCTTCTGTCGCTCTCTCCACGTTGTGTCAGAGAAGCGACACTAGGGGTCCACTTATAAAAGTGCCATGCGCTGAGCCGTGTACGTGAACTGCTGATACAGGAGCGAGCAGGTATTCTTACGTGCAGGACGACCAAATGTATCAGGCTGCATGTACCCTTCCCCAATGCCCCATTTAAGCCATCAGGATTCCTTATCGTTACCCTGGAGGGGAACAAGGTGCTGGCCGCCAACCTGGGAACGGGCCAAGCCTGGCCGGGCCTCTTTTCTCTCTATGTTTCTCGCATAGAGCAACTAAGGCTGGGGCCCTTACACGCATTGAGGGAAGGGGGTCTTAGCCCTTATTCAGGGCGGAGAAGACCCTGCGGAGGCCACGCCTACCCGAGAGGGGAGGCAAGTTAAAGTGGCAAGACCATCAGAGGCCTGCTTAGGGCCTATGTGGAAAAGTCGGTGCGGTGGTGAATCCAGCCTCATAGAGGGGGAAACATACAGCACGGCAGCCGAGGCAGCCATGACTGCCTAAGGGAAACACGGGAGTCAGCTCGCCAGAGGGGACAGAACCATGGTGTTACACACAGGGGGAGTCCGAAGGAGGCCTTACCTGTGGAGCACCTATACCAGTACAGGGTATCTTGCGGTACCCACAGTGGTTTGGGTCAGCGAGTTCCTCCGCTGAACTGCGACGCACGAGGGCTAGGGAGGAATCGACCAGTGTCCCAAACCTTAGATCTCCTGGGATTGAAGGCGCACTGTTTCCTCTGGTTAGGGGGAAGGGCGCTAGGTGCAAGCGATTCACCCGGTCAGATCGTGGGCGTGCCACCGAGTTCTACGGGCTCGGTACCTGAGAAAACACGGGACGATACTGACTCAACTCGGAGATTGTAGAATCTCGCAAAAGTGTTAGGTGTTGCCCAGCCCGCTGCTCTACAAATGTCTGCTAGGGCAGTGCCCCTAGCCAGTGCCCATGAGGACGCAACACTCCTGGTGGAGTGAGCTCGGACCCGCAAGGGGGGGGGGGGCACGGCCTGGGTGTGATAAGCCAGGGAAATGGCGTCGACAACCCAGTGGGTGAGTCTCTGCTTGGAGACAGCATTCCCTTTCTGCTGTCCCCCAAAGCAGACGAAGAGCTGCTCAGAGCGTCTGGTGCTCTGTGTGCGGTCCAGATAAATACGTAAAGCACGTACTGGACACAGCAGTGAAAGGGCTGAGTCTGCCTTCTTCCGGGGCAGCGCTTGCAGGTTCACCACCTGATCCCTGAAGGGCGTGGTAGGAACCTTGGGCACATAGCCCGGTCGCGGCCTTAGGATCACGAAAGTATCTGCCAGACCGAACTCCAGGCAAGCGTTGCTAACAGAGAATGCATGCAGGTCCCCGACCCTCTTGATGGAAGCGAGCACGATCAGCAGGGCAGTCTTCTGAGAGAGGGCCCTGAGTCCAGCTGAGTCAAGCGGCTCGAAGGGGGGACTCTGGAGTCCCGTAAGGACGACTGAGAGATCCCAGGAGGGGAACAGGGTAGGCCGGGAGGGAGTTATCCTCCGGGCACCTTTTAGGAACCTGACGATTAAGTCGTGCTTACCAAGAGACTTGCCGTCTACCGTGTCATGGTGGGCCGCGATAGCGGCAACATACACCTTGAGGGTGGAGGGGGACAGCCTCCTCTCCAGCCTCTCCTGAAGAAACATGAGCACTGACCTAACTGCGCACTTCTGTGGGTCTTCGGCTCGGGAAGAACACCAGTCCATGAACAGACGCCACTTTAGAGCGTAGAGATGCCTGGTAGAGGGGGCTCTGGCTTGATTGATTGTATCTATGACGGTCGGTGGTAGGCCGGCTAGATCTTCCGCATCCCGTCCAAGGGCCAGACGTGGAGGTTCCAGAGGTCTGGGTGCGGGTGCCAGAGCGTGCCCCGTCCCTGAGAAAGAAGGTCCTTCCTCAGTGGAATTCCCCAGGGAGGGGCTGTCGTGAGGAGTGTGAGGTCCGAAAACCAAGTCCGGGTAGGCCAGTAAGGGGCTACCAGAATGACTTGCTCCTCGTCCTCCCTGACCTTGCATAGCACCTGTGCAAGAAAGCTCACTGGGGGGAATGCGTACTTGCGCAGCCCCGCAGGCCAGCTGTGTGCCAACGCATCTGCCCCGAGGGGAGCCTCTGTCCGGGCATACCAGAGCGGGCAGTGGGAGGTTTCTTGGGAGGCAAACAGGTCTACCTGAGCCTTGCCGAACCGGTCCCAAATCAGCTGGACTGACTGGGGGTGGAGACAGCACGTCCGCTATCACATTGAGGTTGCCGGGGATGTGAGTGGCACGCAGTGACTCCAGTCGCTGCTGACTCCAAAGGAGGAGACGACGGGCGAGCTGTGACATGTGGAGGGAGCGTACTCCGCCTTGGCGGTTTATGTAGGCTACGACCGTGGTGCTGTCTGTCCTGACTAGGACGTGTTTGTTCCGAATTAACGGAAGAAACTTCTGCAGGGCCAGAAAAACAGCCAGCAGCTCTAGGCAGTTGATGTGCCAGCGCAGCGGGCCTCGGTTCCACCGGCCTGCGGCTGCGCAGCCGTTGCATACGGTGTCCCAACCCAATTTGGAGGCATCGGTTGTGACCAGAACGTGTCGGGACACCTGCTGCAAGGGTACTCCTGCCCTTAGGAAGTAGAGGTCTGTCCAGGGTTTGAAGGTTTGGCGGCAGGCAGAGGTAACTTTTATGTTGTGCGTGCTGCGGCGCCATGCTCGTCTCGGGACTCGAGTCCGGAGCCAGTACTGAAGTGGTCTCATATGCATCAACCCCAGCGGCGCGGCCGCCGCGGAGGATGCCATCTGCCCCAGGAGCTGTTGGAAATGTTTTAGCGGGACCATGGCGCCTGGCTTGAAGGAAGCAAGGCATTTCAGCACTGACTGAGCACGCTCATTGGAGAGACGTGCTGTCATTGGGACTGAGTCTAACTCCAGACCGAGAAAAGGGGTCCCCCCACCGGGGGACGGAGCGGTCTTACCACCTCTGGAGCTAACGTCTTGGGCTCTTGGTGCGTTGTCTCAGGAGCGCCTGGGAGCCTTCCGGGTCCTCGAGGGGGTCCATGAGACAGGGGGCGTGCGCTTCCCGTGGTTTTCTCGACGCTGGGGCTGAGAGCTGGGCCCGGGTTGAGGCGGAGCAGTGGCTTGCCTTCTGGCCGCGGGAGGACGCCCTCGGTGAGCAGACGGGGCATGCGCCGTGGCGGCAGGCTTGCGGCGAGGCATGATGTGAGAGATGGCCTCCGTCTGCTTCTTCACCATGGAGAACTGCTGGGCAAAGTCCTCGGCGGTGTCGCCGAAGAGGACGAACTGGGAGACAGGGGCATTGAGGAAGCGAGTCTTGTCGGCTTCACGCATCTCGACCATGTTCAGCCATAGTTGACGTTCCTGGACCACTAGCGTGGCCATCGCCTGCCCGAGCGCTTGCGCTGTGACCTTCGTCGCTCTCAGGGCGAGGTCGGTCGCTGAGCGCAGTTCCTGCAGCGTGTCGGGATCAGGGCCACCCCCGTGCATGTCGCGTAGTGCCTTGGCTTGGTGGACCTGCAGGAGAGCCATGGCATGCAGGGCGGAAGCGGCGCATCTGGTGGCGCTGTAGGCCTTCGCTGTCAGCGAGGAGGTTGCTCTACAGGTCCGGGAAGGGAGTACGGGGCGACCTCGCCAGGTGGTAGGGTTACCGGAGCACAGATGGATCGCAACTGCCCTATCCACCTGGGGAATCGCCTCGTACCCATGGCGCGCTCCGCCATCGAGGGTGGCGAGGGCGGACGAGCCTGTGGCGATGTGACGAGTGGAGAGGGGTGCTCTCCACGAAGACGTCAGCTCGTCATGCACTTCCGGGAAAAACGGGACCGGGGGGGGCGAGGCTGTCGGCGCCCAGACCCCAGGAACCAGTCGTCGAGCCGTGATGGTTGTGGGGAGGATGGAGGGTTCCAATCCAAGCCCACGCTGTCGGCTACCCGGGAAAGCATGTCCGTCATTTGTGCGTCAGCCTCAGCCTGGGCGTGCAGGCCCGAAAGCGGCAGCCCAGGGGAGTCCTCAGCATCAGATAACCCGCCCTCCGATGCCACGGCGAGCTCATCGGCTTCCATCTCAAGAGGGTCGGCCGACTGGCTGTGAGGCGAGTCACCGCTACCTTGAGCACGGACAGGAATCAACGAGTGTGTCGGGCGCGGGTGGTCCGAGGGGGCGTACCCGGCGGAGCTGCACCCGCTGCCATCCCCAAATCGCCTCCATCACCAGCCGCATCGTCCTCAGTCCCATGGGAAGAAGGAGTGACACGGGGGGCGGCTGGAGTGGCTTGCTCACGGTTGTAAGCAAGCCGCGACCGCAACGTTGTCATGGTCATGTTCTCGCAGTGAGAACATGAACCATCCACAAACGCGGCCTCGGTGTGATCTCTACCCAGACACACGAGACAGCGCCTGTGGCCGTCGGAAGCGGAGAGCACTCTACCGCATCCAGAAACAACACAGGGGCGGAAAGGCATCTTAAAAGGACGTTCAACGCCGCTGTGTTTTGCTCTTTTAGAGGAAATTACTCTTTTAAATAAAATCACTCTTTTAGGGAAAAAAGAGTTTTTAAATCTGCACTGTCGATGCGCCCAGGGGCAGGAATGCACAGCCGTGCAAACAGGAGAAAGCCGCTGTTGTGCGCCGTAGAATCCAACAGCATGCAGCAGAGGGATAACAGGAACTCGGTGTGTATACGCAGCAGTTGCAGACACGACCATCGGCTCAGAAGAAATTTTCTGAATGAACTCCCGTATTTGCGCCACTTAAATACCCGTATGTCCGGGGGCGGGACATGCAAATACTGGTTGCCAACTCTCATTGGCCTTTTTTCATAGTCCAGAGGTGAATATCGGCGCTCAAGAGAGACCCCTAGTGTCGCTTCTCTGACACAACGTGGAGAGAGCGACAGAAGGGGAACTACTATTAACAGAGCATGAGGAAAACAGATACAGTATACAGTTGAAGTCAGAGGTTTACATACACTTAGGTTGAAATCATTAAAACTAATATTTTAACCACTCCATAGATTTCAAATTAGAAAACTATAGTTTTGGCAAGACATCTACTTTGTGCATGACATGAGTAATGTTTCCAACAATTGTTTACAGACAGATTGTTTCACTTTTAATTGAACTGTATCACAATTCCAGTGGGTCAGAAGTTTGCATACACTAAGTTAACTGTGCCTTTAAGCAGCTTGGAAAATTCCAGAAAATTATGTCAAGCCTTTAAAAAATTAGCCAATTAGCTTTTGATAGGCTAATTGGATAATTGGTGTAATTTGGATGTATACCTGTGGATGTATTTTAAGGCCTACCTTTAATCTCTGTACCTCTTTGCTTGACATTATGGGAAAATCAGTAAATATTTGACCTCCGTAAGTTTGGTTCATCCTTGAGAGCAATTTCCAAATGCCTGAAGGCACCACGTTCATCTGTACAAGCAACATTATGCAAGTATAAATACCATGGGACCAAGCAGCCATTATACCGCTCGGGAAGGAGATACATTCTGTCTCATAGAGATGCATGTAGTTTGGTGCAAAAAGTGCAACTCAATCCCAGAACAACAGCAAAGGACCTTGTGAAGAAGCTGGAGAAAACAAGTTTACAAGTATCTATATCCACAGTAAAACGAGTCCTATATCGACATAACCTGAAAGGCTGCTCAGCAAGGAAGAACCCACTGCTCCAAAACCACCATAAAATAGCCAGACTACAGTTTAAAGTACACATGAGGACAAATATTTAACTTTTTGGATAAATGTCCTCTGGTCTGATGAAACAAAACTTTAACTGTTTGGCCATAATGACCATTGTTATGTTTGGAGGAAAAAGGGTGAGGCTTTCAAGCTGAAGAACATCATCCCAACCGTGAAACATGGGGGTGGCAGCATGATGTTGTGGGGGTGCTTTGCTGCAGGAGGGACTGGTGCACTTCACAAAATAGAATAGCATATTGAAGCAAAATCTCAAGACATCAGCCATGAAGTTAAAGCTCGGTAGCAAATGGGTCTTCCAAATGGACAATGACCCAAAGCATACCTCCAAATTTGTGGCAAAATGGCTTATGGACAACAAATTCAAGGTATTGGAGTGGCCATCAGGGCCGTAGCCGGAGTTTGAAAATTAGCAAGGTCCACGGTGAGGTGTCAAGATATAAATTAAGTATGGGGGGGGGCAAGATGGCATTGTACAGTGAACATCATTCCAAGCCAGCTCCGGTGGCATTTATCAGCTTATGGGTTTATTTATTAGGTCTGTGTGGTAAAATTGCGGAATTTTAAACGGGAGGTATCTTAACATGAGCCTGGATAGTTATTTTCTGAAAACCCCAGAGAACATGTCAAAAAACATGAACAAAACGACGAAGAAAACTCCAAGCGCGGACAATGGTGGTGTGCTAACATCAGATGCTAGTACAGAATGTAATGACATTGGTTCAAGCAGTATGGAGCCAAGCATCATGCAAGCTTTGGAAAAAATAACTGATAACCTAGCTAAAGTAATCGACACCGGCTCGGATCCGGTGAAATTCTTCGAAAGATGGGTTCTTGATTACCTCCGAATGAGCGTAAAAGAGGGCCGACTGAAGCTCGACCGGGCTCACCGTTCTTTGGCACCGAAACCCGGCCCAAATCAATGTCCCAGACCATTGGTATTGAAGTTCCACAACTTTAGAGACAAGCAGCGAGTAATGGATGCTGCGCGTCGGCTTGGATCTCAAGAGTTTGATTCCACACTCAGTGGGCTCAAAGTCTCCTTCTTCAATTATTATTCAGCTGAGGTGGTCCGGAGACGTAAGGCTTTTGATGACATAAAGGTCCGACTAAAGAACGTGAACATTGGCTATGCGTTGCTGTACCCGGCTATCTTGAAGGTGACCGTGAATGGAAAGCAAAGAAGATTCGACTCTCCAACCGAAGCCGCGTTGCTAGTCCAGTCATTAGAACAAGGACGTGAAGGGACTTCAGCTCAGACTGATATACCAGAGATCGGAAAGGGACATTAGTTGATTGGATTTACGGGATATGTGAGTAACCTCCTGTTAGACTGTGTACAATATATATTTTATCCGTGCAGCAATTATAGCCACTGCGAGTAAGCAGATGTTTTTTGTTTTGTTTGTACATTCCAATGCTGTGTAAATTCCTTGGTAGAGTGTAGCCTGACTATAGGCACACTTATAGGTAAACTGTTTTTTTGGAGTAAGACTTGAATGGAGAATTTTCCTAGGCATGCTGCTTGGATGTGGAAGAAGTTTGAAGAGCCCTGCAGGTTAAGTAGCAGGGACAGCCCCCTGGAGTTTGTGGGCTTTTTGTTTTTTTATTTGTTTTTTAACTTGTGTGGGCCTGGTAACTATATTTGCCTACACTTGTATTTTCTGTATAATGGTTCTTGTTCTCTTTATTTTTTCAGTTTTTTCTCTTGGCTCAGTGACTGTACATATGCTGTCACATGGTTTTTGATTTATGTAGGCCCTCCCTACATGATGGGTTTAGCTAGACAGTATGGCTAGTAATAAGTTACGTCTGTGTACATGGAATATTAAAGGGGTTCATAGTCCTGTTAAAAGAAGGAAAGTGCTGAAAGTGCTTTTGCAAGAAACACATTTGGATGACGCTGAACATCTAACATTACAAAGGGAAGGGTTTGATCAGGTCTTCTTCTCCTCATACACCTCCAGAAGCAGTGGAGTGGCTATTTTACTGAGAAAAAGTCTTCGATGGTAGACTGTATTAAGGACAAGAATGGGCGGTATGTTATTGTTAAGGGTGTTTTGCAAAGTACAGTTATCCCCCCCTGCTCATCCCTCTGACTTTATAACTAAGGTGTTCTTGGATTTCTCTCAGATTAAGTCAGATATTGCTATAGTAGGTGGGGATTTTAACTGTATATGGAACCCTCTCATTGATAGACTACCTCCTAAAACTGTACCTCTTTCTCCACAATCTAAAGCACGCATGGGAGGAGTTGGGATTTGTTGATGTATGGCATACAATCCATCCTACAGACAAGGCATACACTTTTTTCTCTCCACTTCATGGGTGTCACAGTAGAATTGACTACTTTTTTCTGTCAGGACTTTCTCTACACACAGTTTTATGTTGTTCAATTGGCAGTATTTTAATTTCGGACCATGCCAGTGTAATACTGGATCTCTCCCTTAAGGGTGTAAACACCAGAGGGAAATACTGGAGACTGAACACATCTATTTTGAAAGATTATACGTTTATTACCCATTTTACTACTGAATTTAGATTTTTTTTTCTCACTAACTCTCAGTCCACAGAGGACCCTGCCCTATTAGGGGAAACCGCTAAAGCATATGCTAAAGGGTTGATTATTTATTTTTCGGCCAGTAAAAGGTGGCACAAAATGGAAAAGGAAAATGTGTTAATGGCTGAGCTTATAGCTAAAAAAAGAGTATATGTTGAATCCTCATCTTGTGTTAAGAGATTATCTAAGGTTGTTCTGACAGCAGCTATGAGGATTCAACATATACTCTTTTTTTTAAAGAGTTAATCTTAAGTTAAACTCAATTTTTCAGACAAAATCTAATGAGCATGGGGATAAGCATGGAAAATATATGGCATACCTCACTAAAAAAAGAGCAGAGTAACAAGCAATTGCAGCCATTTGTGATGCTCAAGGTAGTCGCATATATGATAATAAACTCATAATTGACACATTTAAGACATTTTATCAGAAACTTTATACTTCTGAACAGCCAAGCAATGCTTTTGTTTTAATGGATAAGTTCTTCTCCCAACTCAGTTTGCCAACTATATCGTCAGATCAACAATCTGTTCTTAATGCCCCAATTTCCAGAGAAAAGTTGATTAATGCCATAAAAACTCTACAGTGTGGGAAAGCCCCTGGACCTGATGGGTTTGGTAGTGAATTCTACAAGGAGTTTACAGACCTATTAGTTGACCCCTTACTTAGTATGTTTAATAACTCATTCTTACACACTGATCTGCCCAAGACTTTGAGAGAAGAAACATTTAACTTATTCTGAAAAAAGCGAAATGTCCTGAGTCATGTGCCTCGTATAGACCTATAGCTCTTCTTAACGTGGACCGGAAGATCTTATCAAAGATCCTGGCTACACAACTTGAAGGTCTCTTACCTAAAATCATACAGGAGGATCTAACCGGCTTCATAAAGGGACGGAATAATGTTAGGCGTCTGCTCAATATTATTCAGACCTTCCAGCAAAGACAGGTTAAAGGCTTAGTACTTTCTTTGGATGCAGAGAAAGCCTTTGATAGAGTTGAATGGACATATTTATTTTATTGTTTGGATAAGTTTGGTTTAGTGGATAATTTTATCAGATAGGGTAAGGTCTTGTATAGCAATCCCCAGGCGGCCATTCTGGCTAATGGGCTCAGATCAGACAGCTTCCCTGTACATAGAGGCACAAGACAGGGATGTCCCCTGTCTCCTCTTCTGTTTGCAATAGTTATTGAACCTTTAGCATAGGCCATAAGGAATACACACTCCATACAGGGTTTACAAGTGGGAAATTCTGATCATAAAATAAGCCTATATGCTGATGATGGGTATAAAGTTAATCTGACGAATTCAGAGGCAGTGCCATTAGGGAGCCTAACTTCCATACCAGCAACATTAACTTCTTTCCCCTTTAAGTGGTCACCATCAGGCTTTCTCTATTTAGGTATACTCATAACCCCTGCATTTAAGCAAATGTATAAAGCTAACTTTGTTCCCCTGTTTGAGAGGGTAAGGCAAGATCTGGAGCGATGGAGTTCTTTACCAGTCTCTTGGCTGGGACGTATAGCCTTGATCAAGATGAATATACTGCCTAGATTACTATAACCTATCCAAATGATTCCTGTCCTGTTTTCAAATGGGGTCATAAAGAAACTACATGGCTGCCTTAGCTCTTTTATATGGAGCAAACGTAAACCCAAGCTAAAGATGTCTACTTTGCAATTAACAAGCTCTGTGGGAGGTTTAGACTTACCAAACTTTAGACCGTATCAGTTGTGTGCACATATGAGATATATTTATGATTGGGTCACAAAAAGACAACTTTGGTTTGGCTGGATATTGAAACTTCACTTTCAGAATATCCATTGAGGGACCTGCTGTTTATTAAGAAATTTTAAATTATCAGGTTGAGCTGTGGCAACCATGTCATTAAGTCATAGCGACTAATGCGTAGACTTGAAAGGAGGTCTAAATTAACATCTGTTTTCACTCCTATTCGTAACAATCCTGACTTCCAGCCGGGGTTAATTGATGCTGGCTTTATACAATGGGGTAATAATGGCATAAACACATTGAAAGATTTATTTGCTGATAATACGTTACTGTCATTTCAACAAATGGTTGAGAAATATGGTATCCCCAGACAAGACTTCTTCCTATATTTACAGGTTAGGCATTATATATTGCATAGCACAACCTTAATTGGTAATCTTGAAGTATCCCCTCTTGAAAAATGCCTGTTTCAAACAGTTAGGAAAAGGTCTGTCAGCCTGTTCTATGTAGCTATGCGTGCTGAGCCACCTCTGGCTTTGCAAGGGCTTAGAGATAAATGCAAGAGGGACCTTTCTGTTACTATCAGTGATAATGAGTGGGAAGATATATGGAGATATACTAACTCAATTTCAGTTTGTAATCGTGCCAAAGCAATCCAATTTAAATATATACACATATTTAAAAAGGAGAAAAAGTCATAACTTCATACTTAATTTATGAGTGACAATTTACCATTGTTCATACATACTATCCAGAGTTTAATTATGGTATTAGAAAGATTCTGTTAAGCAAAAAAAATAAAAATAAAAATCACCATGGTTAGATGTAATTATTGTATGTAATTAATTTGTAAAAATAATAAATACAAATAAATAATAATAATTATGGAATTTGTATAAATTAGAAATATATACACTATTTATGTCAAAATACCATAGTTACTACTACAGTTAATGTTACTACAGTAACAGTCATGTATATTTCTATAAGGGTGCTGATTTGTGGAATGAAAAGTCAGTAATTACAATTGTGAATGGAACAATGTTTTCCTGTTTACCTCGTCACTGTAGTTTAATATGATGGGCTGTTTAATCTTGTTTCAACTAGCTTCAGCACAGAGCCTTTAAGTGTCTTTTTATCAGATGGGTTTATAACAGAGAATTCTGTGTCAAATTCAAATAGGTCGCACGCAACTCACTGCTAACCTTGGAACAGCACGCAGCTAGCACATTATGCCACATTACGCCTGGCAAATGCTCTGCGCAGCTTCTGGTAGCACCATTTTGTCACACTCTTTTAGTATTTGCGTACACTAAAGAATCCAACCAACTTTCTAAACTAAATTATACATTCATGCAGACGTGTATTTTTTTTTAATTCAGAAGTACATAGCATCAAAATTTATTTTTGAATATAAAAAAATGACCGAGGTCCAGACGTGGTGGCCATCACAAAGCTCTGACCTCAATCCGATAGAAAATTTGTTGGCAGAACTGAAAAAGCATGTGCGAGCGAGGAGATCTACAAACCTGACTCGGTTACGCCAGTTGTATCTGGAGGAATGGGCCAAAATTCCAGCAATGTAATGTGAGAAGATTGTGGAAGGCTTCCCAAAACATTTGACCCAAGTTAAACAATATAAAAGCAATGTTACCAAATACTAACAAAGTGTGTGTAAACTTCTGACCCACTGTCAATGTGATGAAAGAAATAAAAGCTGAAATAAATAATTTTCTCTACTATTATTCTGACATTTCACATTCTTAAAATAAAGTAGTGATTCTAATATTTAAAGAAAATGTAAATATTAAAAGCAGAAATTCTTGAAAAAAATTGTTGTAAATAGTTTGGAATAATATTTTTTATTATGTCCTTCGAATGAGACGTTAAACCTAGGTCCTGACACTCTGTGGTCATTAAAAATCCCAGTGCACGTTTTGTAAAGAGTAGGGGGTGTAACCCTGGTGTCCTGGCCAAATTCCCCCCATTGGCCCATCTCAATCATATCCTCTTAATAATCCCCATCCATTAATTGGCTCTATAACTCTCCTCTCTTCTCTCTACCGATAGCTGTTGTGTGGTGAGCGTACTGGTACACTATACAGGTGGATGCTGAAGACAGGTGGTGGTTGAGGAAAGTCCCCTGTTCACTGTGTAAAGCACTTTGAGTGTAGTGTCAGAAAAAAGTGCTATGTAAATGTAACATTCATTCATTCACATTCATTTATTCATGTCTTAAAAAATATTAAGTGAATTATTATTATTATTAAATAGAAGCGAGACTACCAAGAAACGAATATACATTGTTTTAACGTATATAACCCTGTTGATGGATCCCTAGCATTTAAGATGTATCAACCACAGCAGATGATAAGCCATCATTCAAACCCACAATGTCCATAACTCTGGAAGGGGATGGAAAAATGCTGTCCCGCACCTGGGACAACTTATCCATTTTGACTGAAATCTCCGAAGGCATTCTTTCCAAGAGAGAGACCAGAGTCGAAAACCACACTTGAGATTGCCAATACGGCGTCACTAATGAAAGCCGAACACGAACCTCCCAAACTCTCTGCAGAACCGAATGCAGTAGGCTGATCAGTGGAAATGCGGCCACTGATGCTCACTGTCGGCCACTGATGCTCCAGCGCATCGATGCCCAGCGGTGCCCGGGTGAGAGAAAACCAGAGGGGACAGTTTGACATCTCGCTAGATGCAAATAGATCCATTTCCGCTCTGTCAAACCTCCTCAAGATTTGTTCTACAATCTGAGGATGTAATGTCTATTCTCAGACTGGATGAGGACATGACTTCCCCTAAATTCCAGAAGGAAGAACCTCAATGCCAATAGCACCTCTAACATCTTGCCAATTCAGCCGCTGACCCGTCCATACTCCCTGAGCTGGAAGTTTTTTATACACAGCGCTCCAACCCACAGAGGAGGTGTCTGCCTTTATCACTTTATGGCGACACACCTGTTCCAGTGGAACGCCTATGCTCAGAGAGCGGATCCATTTCCATGATAACAGAGCTTGGTAGTACCCACACGTCACTGATTCGACGGGACAAAATGCACGCTTCGGTGGTTGAAGTCCCGTTATGGAGTTCATCCAGCACCGAAATTTGTCACATGCAACATGCTCAGGAAAATGACAATGGATGCTATGATTATAAACCACAACATAATGTGAAATGTTCTTGCAGGGAGAACATCTTCCACTTGAACATTGCTAAACACTGGCATAATGACAGAACACAAGCTGGAGACAGGCGCGCATGCATTGTTTGCGAGTGTAGCTCCATCCCTAGAAATTCTGTTGCCTTGGAAACAAGATGCTTTTGTCTAGGTTGACTCACAGCCCTAGACTGCTTAAGTGACTGAGAATGACATCTCAGTGTTGGACAGCCAAACTCTTTGAGTGAAGTAAAACCAACCAATCATCGTGATGCGAAAAGCAGATGCCCTGAAGCCTCAAAGGCATCAATGCTGCATCCATGCATTTTGTGAACGTGCGAGTTGCTAATGCAAGTTCGAAATGAAGGATGTAAAATCGGTACGCTTTGCCCCCAAAAGTAAACCTGAGTAAACACATGTGCCTTGGCTTAATTTGAATGTGGAAATAAGCATCCTGCAAATCTACTGTCACAAACCAGTCCCCCGGCTGCACTTGTGACATTATACTGTAAAAAACGCATTCTTTCTCATTCGGATTACCCAATTCAGAATGCCTTGTAACTGCTGTCAAGGACAGAGTAATTAATGCATGATTCTCTATTGCAGCGCAACATGTACGCACTGCATGCCGCTCCTGGTTCACTTTTGGCGGCTGCCTTTCAATTAGCGGCACAGTGGAGGGAAGCCATTAAAAGTTATTTTGCCATAACTTTGGAGGTATGCTTGTGAACATTGTCCATTTGGAAGATCCATTTGCGACCAATGTTTAACTTCCTGGCTGATGTCTTGAGATGTTGCTTCAGTATATCCACATAATTTTCCTTCCTTATGATGCCATCTATTTTGTGAAGTGCACCAGTCCCTCCTGCAGCAAAGCACCCCCACAACATGATGCTACCACCCCCATGCTTCATGGTTGGGATGATGTTCTTTGGCTTGCAAACCTCATCCTTTATCCTCCAAACATATCGATGGTCATTATGCCAAAAAGTAAAATTTTTGTTTCATCAGACCAGAGGGCATTTCTCCAAAAATATCTTTGTCCCCATGTGCACTTGCAAAATGTAGTCTGGCTTTTTATGGCAGTTTTGGAGCAGTGGCTTCTTCCTTGCTGAGCAGCCTTTTAGATTATGTCGATATAGGTCTCATTTTACTGTGGATATAGATACTTGTCTACCTGTTTCCTCTAGCATCTTCACAAGGTCCTTTGCTGTTGTTCTGGGATTGATTTGCACATATTGCACCCAAATACATTCATCTTTATGAGACAGAATGTGTCTCCTTCCAGAGCGGTATGATGGATGCGTGGTCCCATGGTATTTATACTTGCGTATTATTGTTTGTACAGCTGTTTAGGCATTTGAAAAATTGCTCCCAAGGATAAACCAGACTTGTGGTCATCCATTTTCTTTTTTTTTGTGGTCTTGGTTGATTTCTTTTGATTTTCCCATGATGTCAAGCAAAGAGGCACTGAGTTGGAAGGTAGGCCTTAAAATACATCCACAGGTGCACCTCCAATTCAGTACACCTCCTATCAGAAACTAATTGGCAAATTGTCTAATGGCTTGACATAATTTTCTGGAATTTTCCAAGCTGCTTAAAAGCACAGTTAACTTAGTACATGTAAACTTCTGACCCACTGGAATTGTGACAAAGTCAATTAAAGTTAAACAATCTGTCTGTAAACAATTGTTGGAAAAAATACTTAAGTAGATATAATAAGTAGATGTCCTAAATGACTTGCCAAAACATCTAGGTTACGTATGTAACCTCTGTTCCCCGATGGAGGGAACGAGACGTTGTGTCAGAGAAGCGACACTAGGGTCTCTCTTGAGCGCCGATATCCACTTCTGATATATGAAAAAAGGCCAATGAGAAGTTGGCAGCCAGTATTTGCATATCCCGCCCCCGGACATACGGGTATTTAAGCGGGGCAAATACGGGAGTTCATTCAGGATTTTTCTGAGGAGCCGGAAA
Organism: Xyrauchen texanus; assembly: GCF_025860055.1. Lineage (NCBI taxonomy): Eukaryota > Metazoa > Chordata > Actinopteri > Cypriniformes > Catostomidae > Xyrauchen > Xyrauchen texanus. The sequence continues at coordinate 10,125,033 of NC_068317.1, forward strand.
TGGTCCGGCCACAATAGTGGCTCGGCTCAGCGACATGGCGGGGAAGACACAACGTCTCGTTCCCTCCATCGGTGAACGGAGGTTACATACGTAACCTAGACATTCTCCTTCTGTCGCTCTCCACATTGTGTCAGAGAAGCGACACTAGGGGTCCACTTATAAACATGCCATGCGCTGAGCCGTGTACGTGAACTGCTGATACAGGAGCGAGCAGGTATTCTTATGTGCAAAGACGACCAACTGTATCAGACTGCACGTACCCTTCCCCAATGCCCCATTCAAGCCATCAGAGTCCTTCTCGTTACCCTGGAGGGGGGGAACAAGGTGATGGCCGCCAACCTGGGAATGGGCCAGCCTGGCTGGGCCTCTTTTCTCTCTATGTTTCTAGCATAGAGCAACTACGGCCGGGGCCCTTACACGCATTGAGGGAAGGGGGGTCTTAGCCCATCTTTCAGGGGGAGAAGACCATGCGGAGGCCACACCTACCCCGCAGGGGAGGCAAAGGGTGACATATACCTCACATGGCCTGTTAGGACCTATGTGGAAAAGTTGGTGCGGTGGTAGATCCAACCTAGTAGAGGGGGGATAGCGTACAGCACGTGACCGAGGCAGCTGTAACTGCCTAAGGGAGACACGGGAGTCCGCTCGAGAGGGGACAGTACCATGGAATTACACACAGGGGGAGTCCGAACAGGAGGCCTTACCTGTGGAGCACCTATTCCAGTACAGGCTAGATTGGGTACCCGTAGTGGCTTGGGTCGGCGAGTTACTCCGCTGAACTGCGGACCCAAAAAGGGTTAGGGAGGAGTCAACCAGCGACCCGAAGATGGGATGTCCTGGGAACGGAGGCGCACTATTTTACCTCGGTTGAGGGAAAGGGCGCCAGGCGCAAGCGACTCACCCGGCCAGATCGTCAGCGAGTTCTACGGGCTCGGACCTGAGAAAACACGGGACGATACTGACTCAACTCGGAGATTGTAGAAAAAGTGTTAGGTGTTGCCCAGCCTGTCGCCAAAGAGGCCAAACTGTGCTGTGAGCGGCGCCCAGACCCCAGGAACCAGTCGTCCAGCCGTGATGGCTGTGGGTAGGATGGAGGGTTCCAATCCAAGCCTACGCTGTTGGCTGCCCGGGAAAGCATGTCGGCCATCTGTGCATCGGCCTCAGCCTGGGCATGCAAGCCCGAAAGCAGCAGCCCAGGGGTGTCCTCAGCATCAGATACCGCACCCTCCGATGCCGCGGCGAGCTCATCTGCTTCAATCGCAGGACGGTAGGCGGACTGGCTGTAAGGCGAGTCGCCGTTGCCTCGAGCACGGACGGAAGTCAACGAGTGTGCCGGGGTGCGGGTGGTCCGAGGGGGCGTACCCGGCGGAGCTGCACCCGCTGCCATCCCCAAATCGCCTCCATCGCAACCGCATCGTCCTCAATCCCATGGGAAAAAGGAGCAATGCGGGGGGCAGCTGGAGTGGCTTGCTTACGGTTGTAAGCGAGCCGCGACCGCAACGTTGTCATGGTCATGTTCTCGCAGTGAGAACATGAACCATCCACAAACGCAGCCTCGGTGTGATCGCTACCCAGACACACGAGACAACGCCTGTGGCCGTCTGAAGCGGAGAGTACTCTACCGCATCCAGAAACAACACAGGGGCGGAAAGGCATCTTTATAAAGACACGTCCTTAAAAGGACGTTCAACACCGCTGTTTTTTGCTCTTTTAGAGGAAATTACTCTTTTAATAAAATCACTCTTTTATGAAAAAGGACTCGTGAGAGTTCTTTTATAATCTGCACTGTCAAAGCGCCCAGGGGCAGGAATGCACAGCCGTGCAAACAGGAGAAAGCCGCTGTTGTGCGCCGTAGAATCCAACAGCATGCAGCAGAGGAATGACAGGAACTGGTGTGTAACTCGCAGCAATTGCAGACATGACCATCGGCTCAGAAGAAATTTTCTGAATGAACTCCCATATTTGCCCCGCTTAATTGCCCGTATGTCCGGGGGCGGGATATGCAAATACTGGCTGCCAACTTCTCATTGGCCTTTTTTCATAGATCAGAGGTGGATATCGGCACTCAAGAGAGACCCCTCTCTGACACAACGTGGAGAGAGCGACAGAAGGGTTACTATAGTTTGCTAATTTGAAAATCTGTGGAGTGATTAAAAAATTTGTTTTAATGTAAACTTCTGACTTCAACTGTATTACGGTTTCATTTTCTGTTAAAGCATGATTTTCTGTAAAGTTGCTGTGAAAATATGTGTGTTGTGAAAAGTGCTATACAAATAAAAATGACTTGACTTACCAATGCTAAACACTAATGCTTCCTAATGCATCTAAGAAAACATTGAAACTTTGAATGATTACATTTATAAATAGTCTCAAAATTCCGAAAACAAACCCTCTTAAATTTGTTCGCAAGTGGTCACTAGAGACATATTTGAGTCACATGTTTGTCCCAGGTGTAAATCGCAATTGTGGCTGATTATTTGTGATTGAATAGCCTAAGACACATGTTAATACCAGGCATAAACAGCCTCTTTCAGTGTATGAATTGTATTTTTTAGGGTGCAGGTCTGGATGCATACCACAGCCTGCCTCGTGATACTGTCGCCTGGGCGACACAGTTTCAGAGGGAGAATGCCCGCTCGTCTCTCAGTGCCAACCATCCCTTGGTGGATCGATGGCTTGAGCGTCAAGAACAGGTACGGCACTGTTTCCCAAAATCCATCTGTAAACACCTGAAGCATGGGATGTTTCATGCTTAATTCCTGTAAACCTTGTTGGTCTTCATAGACTTACAAATTGGGTTTTTGAGTAGACCAAGTTTTAAGGAGACATTCTTGAAATTAGCAATTCACAAACAAAGAATAGAGATGGAGGATTTGAGGAAGCGACTCCCACGTTGTCGTATTGTGATTTCACTATCTTCATAAATGAGGCCACGTCCTCTATAATTGTCTTTGAAATTCAGCTCTTTTGTCAAGGCTTTGGTGGAATCGTCTAAAGGTATGTGGGATTCGTTTCAATTACTCTCCCTCTTGCTGCAAAATCAGAAATAAAAGAGAGAGAGTGTGTGATGAGAGAAAGAGATTGAGATGTTCAAGGTGCATGGCATGCTGGGGGAAATTCACTTATTCATTTTCACAATCAATTTTCTTGAACCACCAGTATAAATTTCTCTCATTTACCCCAATTTCTTTCAGTTCTTCATTGAAATGGCTGTGAGGTTTGGCTGCTTGTTTGCAATTCAGGTGGTCGTAGTTTCTCATTCCCCAGCAGCTTGACTTTGCTCGCTGAGAAACCCCCCACCCAAGGGCCTGTGGCACAGAGAGTCGTGCATCATCATTAAGGAAGTCGTCTTGCATGTAGGGGCCTCTGGGCTGGATGTTGGGCTGCTGGTGGGTTGAAAGCAGCAGTCAGTCAAGGTCTGGGCTCAACCTGACAGACTCATTCATTTAAGTTTCAGTCTATTACAGTTTAGCCTGAACCCCCTGGTCTGTTGCCCACCCCCATCTTGCTCAAGCTACACAGTCATAGCACCTCTGCCCTCTTCTCTTATTTCTCTTTGCCTGCTTTCTACCATTTTCCCTTTTACTCACTTCTTTAGCAGGAAGTGGTTAGTTGAAGTGACAGGCTGATTTCAGGGCGGATGGAGCATTCTGTTACCATTCGAGCAAAGTTATCACATTAACACCTATATTTAGGTGCTAAATCAGGGCACACCATACACATTCATTGTTTATTATGAAGATTATATACCTTGAAGAAGTCCTTTCCCATTTAATTTTTGTATTTATTTATGAATCATCATACATAATGAGCTTGTAGTGTTACTACAGTAGCTACAGTTCTCTAATCTTCGAGTATCTCTAAAGTAGTTTAGCCTTTAGCTGTGTCCCAAATGACACACTATGCACTCACCATATGCACAATGCATATAGCACTCAACCATGTAGTGTGTGAATTAAAAAAATGTAGTATGGTCCCAAATAGAACACTTAGGTTTCACAAGGTGTTTTAATTGACGGAAGCATTTACCATTTCACAGCTGACGGAAGTGATGTTTCAATCACATGCAATGTTTTGCCGCTAGCTTTAGCGTGTTAGCCAAACTTAATTCAGCACTTATATTCAAACAGTGTGGGGTGATATGAAAGCATTCAACTAGGTGCTGTCTTCCCTAAAGTTTTGCTAGTTGCTACATTGTCCATTATTTGCTTATAAATAATGATTTACTTATATAATTGTTTTGTCATATCAGCAACACAGTACGTAACCCTGTGCCTTACGCTACTTATCTGCGATCGCTGAGTGCATGAAGTGACGGACAAACTCTCTGTTTTCTGAAGATTAAATAAGATTAAATAAGTGCATCACACTCATAGTTTAGAATTTTGCAGAAGTGTATGGTTTTGGGTCCCACATTTTGTTTCTGTTTAGTAGTTACTAGCTTAGCTTGGAATCTTTTAGCTTGCACAGCACAGTAGATAGACAAACGAATATATGTTGTGTACTCCTTGCATTTTACTTTTACATAGACTGTCTCATTGTACTGCAATTGTCCCCAGTGGCTTATCACAAAGTTCTAAGCAATTATGTCTTTATTGCCATCTTAAATGTCCATTTAATCATCCATTTCCCCTTCACTTTTCATTGGTTCTAATTGTTTTTGTTGCCTTCCCTCTTAACAACAAACTCTGTTCGATATATCCTCCATTCCATTTGCATAATGTTGTGGCTTTTTTATAGACCTTGAGAAAGCTACTTAATTAAGCTTGGCAATTTCCTCTTTATTAAACACGGCAGGGTTGCCAACTTTGGCATCCTGGTTGGAGTGAGATTTCGATGACATGGCTTGAATCAGTCACACACACATTTTTTTTGTGTTAGTAGGCTTACAATCTTAAATATATAACACCTAACAAAACCTAATTAAACACAACAATAAATGTAATTATCAGTTGTTGTGAACACTTACATAAATTAAACCTGGCATTTTCAATTCAAAAGACACAACCAAGGCTTTGTTCTGGGTCAAAAAATGTCTTCAGTGGTAGTTAACCTACATGGTCATCCACATGCTCAAAGTTGGTTGATTTACATTATTAGTACATTATTTTTATAATAAATTATTTATAACTTAATTGTATGTTTACATTGGAAATACTGGTGTTATTTTTATAACCTTATTTTTATGAACCCTTTAGAATTTACTTTATATTAATATTATTTTTTTTTTTTATGTCAAAGTGCTATGGGAAATAAAACTAATCTATTTTAATCAAACTACTTAATTGAATTAGCACTTTATTTCTATAGGCTAGTTCCCTTTCATAGGAACTCTGCGTAGTCACATTGGGACATGCCCTAAGTGTCACGTGTTCTGAAGCCCTTATACAATCACAGCAATTTATTGGCTAATGGTGCTTAAGTGATGCCCCTAGTGAGTTACTTCACAGACTCCATAAAGGCGTTCACTTCCCACCATTGAGTCAGATTTTCTTTTCTTCAGTGCACGATCTGGTCTGGACCTTGTTGTACCAACTACTCATGTCGAAGTGAGGATCATTATTATCCTCCCTTTGGAGTGGGAACACAGGATGGAATTTATGATGTACCCCCATGCACGCGGTTCATCATTGAAGATTCTCACAACATGTGTATTTCCTGTGTGGGTTTTCACCATGCAGAAGCCACATAGGAGGGTTTGGATTGCCCACGATGTGATTTAATGAATGTCAACGCGATTCGTGAAAGGCTCGCCTCTTTTGGAAATTTGGTCAAGCCACGTGCTGATGCAGACTTCTGAACTTCTGCGGCAGATTTAATGATAATCTGAGGATGAAAAGAGCAACACTGTGCTATGCGCCAAAAACAATTATATTTTGACAAAATGTTATAGTTTCATATGAAATAATCTTAAATTATAATCTATTAGACCTCATTTTATATCAACAGTGGCAGTTGTAGTTAAAGATTCAGGATGTGTTTCTGATAGTTTCTTATTTTTCATAAATACTATAATTTGTTATTATATTATTATTATTTAAGACTAGCTACACTGACCTAACCATGGTAATGAGGAGCCTTTCCTCCTGTGTAATATGTGTGTTCTGTATGAATGATTTTTGAAATTAGGAAACAAATGGGATATAATGGGCTCATATAAGTAAATATGCTCTTCAATTTTTAAAAGGGGGGAGAGAAAACTTCCTGTAGATTTTGTTGTTGACATCAACAACAAAAATAATGTCACTTGATGCATGTTCTTGTACTGGAAAACCATGAACAAAACTATAACATAAAAGGAAATGCGATCCAGGATACATTAAATACAGGTATGTTTAATCTATGGCAGGTCGCCACTTCATTTCCAATGTAAAATCTGTCCTGAAAAAACAAGTTGAGAACCAGTGAGTTAAAGGTACAGACAGGAGCATTACATGTTAATTGTTAATAATCATAGGACATTACTTTAAAGCTCACACAGCTGATGTTATTTTTCATTATAGTTCATTTAACATGCTATGCTAACATGTAAACTGACATGCTTTAGTTATATAACATGTTAGCTTTCTTATTTTTTCTATTTATATTCAAAATGGAGACTTTTTTACACATCAATAAAAATGGTTTCAAGTTTCAATTATAATAAAGTGTTTGCTCAAAATAAATATATAAACAAATAAAATAACCCTTCTGTTTTCACTGATAATAGTAATTGTATAATACCGTGAAACCGTGATACTTTCTGAGACGGTTATCATAATATGAAAATCTCATACCATTGCAACCCTAAATGAAACAAAGGGTGAGCCCCCATTCAGTGAATGAAGCCAGTCCAGACATACGTATCTGTCATTCCTGTTTGACTTTCTGACATTATAGGGTTGAGTTCGCCATTGTTCATGCTTTGAACACCCGACAGCCAGAATATAGTTAAATGGCTTGCACTGGGGAGCCAACATTAAAAACTCACATTCCAAATTCAGCCTCTGTCTCCATGACCAAGGGTCTCGAGACCTGCATAACAGAATTCAATGTTTATCAAACACATATATGCACAAGACACACAGTGAACATAAGTACCACACATTGTCCCCACCATATAGAATACTGGGGCCATTGTGGCGAACCAGTTTTCCCAAATACACATTTCTCACAATGTTCGTACATTTTCCCCTGTTCAAAATACGTGGGAAAAGGTTTATTCTGTCAGTGTCCCTGCTGCAAAGTCATCTTAGGGCACTCATCTTTAATTCCTGAGTTCAATGAAGGCAAACATATTAACAAATTATCTTCAACCAGCCTCAGTAGTAGAGGAGCGAAGGGTTCCCTCCTCTGTGCCACTGGTTCTGGGGCAGTCGCCAAAAGTAAGCAAAGCGCACTATCTAGGGGTTACAGGTTGCGATGTCTGCCCATATGTCGGCTTGGCAGCAGCTGAAGGACATTTGAACAGGGTACTTCGAAACATGACATTTTAAAGGGTAACTAAACCCTAAACCAACTTTTTTTAGTTAATGATCTGTAAGAATGGGGCTTTATTAGTACTGGTCATTGATTCAAGTAATTGTTTTGACATTTGTGTATAAAGTGTTTTAATTCTACAATATATGGTGTAAAAACGTCTGAGTGCTGCCCTCTTCAGGTTGAACGGTGGCTACTGCATTTGAATTTTCCTATTGGCTGTTTGCGGTACTTCGTGACGTAAGCGGTGACAGCTGACGTAAGCAGGTTCCAGCTCACCACGCCCTTGGTACGAGCTACCACGCCCATGGCAGTATAAAAACCATCTCGTTTCAGTCAAAACCACTGTAGCGAGTCAGGAGTTGGAATTGCGAGTATTGAAAGCGATCAGGATAGAGTATTTTAGCATCTATTTAGCATAGCATTTATATAGTTATTTAGATAATTTCGTGTAGCCTAGGTAGTTAATTAGCATATTTGTTAGTGTAGTATTGTTAGAAGCATAGTTAGTTAGTAGCATAGTATTAGCGTCAGTTAGGATAGCTTCAAGTTAGCATAGATTATCTGTATTTAGTACAGTGGTCAGGATGGTACGTAGGTGTAATGTTGCTGGTTGCAACAGCACTGCTGGACTGTATTGCTTTCCATATAGACTTGGAAATTAGAGCCAGGGGTTTCACGTCCTTGTTCTGGAAGACCGTGAGTTCCGCCTAGAGCTGTAGGAGTGTGCAAACTGCATTTTACGCGGGATTGCTTCTCCAACGCAATGGAGGTGGAAATGGGCTTCTCCAAACAGCTTGCGCTGAAAAGCGACGCAGTGCCAAACGCTGCTCCTCCTGCATGGACTCCACCACCACAGCGGCGTCTTGAGGTGAGTGATCATATATATTTGAATCACAATTTATGGTTAGGCTAAAGTTAATCCTCTGGGGTCGAACAAGCGCACGTTAGCGATGCGGGAGTGTTAAACCTATTGCACCCTTATACATTGTATTACGGTATTGACTACCTGTATAGTTTTATTTGGAGGTATCACGGTTTTGTACATGACGTTACGCTTTACGTCACATTCTTCTAAGTTGAGAGAACAGCTAACTGATGTTATGTTCAAGTGAAGCTTGCTAAATAAAAATCCTGCTAAAAGGATAAACATCACTGAACAGCGTTTCGTTTGTTTTTCCTGCACGCGAGTGAAGGTGAATGCGCTTTCGGATGCTCAACAGGGAGTTAAAACCGCAGTTTGAGCCAGCTGCTCGAATTGATATGGCTCGGCCCTGTGTCCACAGACAATTCACCCTCCTCCACTTCAGGTGAAGGTGGGGGAGAAAGGTCCTCGACTTCAAAAGACCGCTCCGTGGCAAAGCTACTTGCGTCACTCCAGTCACTCTCCATTTTAGAGTCTGACAGCAGCTGTCAATTAATCTGTCACTACGGGTCTCAGGTGCACGCCCCCAGCTCATCCCGCCCTCGGTTCGTCCCCTCTATCCCCGCTGGGGTCTGCCCACTTTTCGACCATTTTTCAAATATTGCTAGTGGGTGGAGTCAGACTCTGAGCAGGGGTTTAGTTACCCTTTAAGCATGGTTACTTAATAAAATTTCTGCTTCCCAGGTTCTCTCTATTGGAACAAGAATAAACTCATTAAATCCCTCTGTTATATTCAGACACTTTAGCTTGCTTGTGCACTACTATATGCTTGCCACATGGGCATAGACAGTTGGCAGCTACTGTTCGCATGGCATGAATGTATATAATTCCCAATATGACTGCGCAGATCGAGTTCTTACGAAAGGGAACGTCTCTGTTATGTGACGTGTAACGCTGCTTCCATGAGTGGAAACGTCAAGTTGCGTAAGCTGGCCCTACTATCTTGCAGCTGCACAGGCTTGTGCCTTCATGAATAAAATTGGACTATGTGGCTTGAAGCGAGCGCCTTTATCAAGCCCATGACGTAGCTTCCTAGGGTCGTCACTTAAGCGCCATCAGCCAATAAATTAGTGTGATTGTATAATGGCTTCAGACCACTTGACACTCAGGGCCATCATTTTTGGGTGAACATTACCAGTGTTTGGTGTTATATGATTACAAATTAAATATTTACTGTAATCTAACTACATTTAAATACAAAGTAGTAGTGTAACATATTACATTTTAAATTACATTTTACATTTAAGTATATTCAGATTATAGTTACTGACTTTCAATTAATACAATGTCTCTGTAAGACTTCATTGAGTGGATATGACCACGTCAATATTCTTCTCAGCTTATCCTTTTTTGTTCCTTGGAAGAAAGAAAGTCATGGGTTTGGGAAATGACATGTGTGGTAAATGGTGGCACAAATTAGATTTTTTTTGGTAAACTATTAATTAAAGAATTGTTTTTAATTGCGTCCTGCCATGTCACGCTCTAGTCTAGCCCTTTATATCCCCTGACTCATAGGTGCTCTTGAGGTGCCGGTGTCCCCTTCCATTGGGGATTGTAAGAGTGGCATTTCCTTTTTAATTTTTAAAAAGTTCCTCTCCCTGTTGATGAATTAGAGATGACCATCTGAGCAGTAGGAAGGTAGCGTGAGGATTCAGCTCTACTTGCGAGCAGGTAGATTTGTGAATTATGCGGTGCAGTGTGGGTTCATGAGGTCACATTCTTCCAGAACACGAGAGGCTAGATTTGAGAATCCCATCAACACGTGTGTCTTCACTATTATTCAAGAAAATAAAAGTTAAGGCACAATTTCAGGCCATCATCTTTTATAGTATAATGTGATTTAGGGTAAATCTAAGAGTGAAACACTGCTTGATCACTATAGTTGTCAAGTAAATTTTTTATTGTTATAATTATTATTATTATTTAGGATATTACACAAATTAAATGCTTTTGTTTCCCCAACAAGACCTGTTCAAGCAAGTTGAATTGACTTTCTGAGTAAAATTTTTTGCAGTATTATTTAAAAGTACTTCTGCTGGTCAATATGGGTCTCCCACTTCAGGTTCTGTGAGATGGTAGAGCCCAGGAACCTGAATGACTCCACTGCTGCCACAGTGCTGTTCAGAATGGTGACCGGGGTCAATGTAGGGGTGTTAGTCCTGAAGTCCACAATCATCTCCACTGTTTTCAGCTTGTTCAGCTCCAGGTTGTTTTGTCAGCACCAGACAACCAGCTGTTCAACCTCTCTTCTGTGTGAAGACTCGTCATCATCTTGGATGAGGCCAATGACAGTAGTGTTGTGGGATAGAGGTGGGAACAGAGTTGGGTTCATTTATTCCAGAGAATAGATAAAATGATGGTGTTGGAAGCTGAATTGAAGTCTACAAAAAGGATCCTTGCATATGTCCCTGGTCTGTCCAGATGTTGCATGATATGATGCAATCCTACAGTATGTTGACTGCATCATCCACAGATCTGTTGCTTGATAAACAGATTGAAGGGGATCCATAAAGGGTCCAATGATGTCATTCAGGTTGGCCAACACAAGTCTCTCAAATTACTTCATGACCACAGACGTCAGAGCGACGGGTCTCTAGTCATTAAGTCCTGTGATCTTGAGTTTCTTAGAGACAGGGATGATGGTGGAGCATTTGAAGCAGCTGGGAATTTCACAGTGCTCCAGTGATTTGTTGAAGATCTGTGTGACGATGGGGGGCAGCTTGTTGGCAAAGGCTTTTAGACAAGTGGGTGAAACACCGTCTGGGCCCTGTGCTTTCCTTGTCTTTGTTTCCGGAAGACCCAGCACACATCCTCTTCACAGATCTTAAGTGCAGGTTGAGTAGCAGGAGGGGGGAGGAGGGTGGTTGCAGGAGGTGTTGGTGTTTGTGTGAAGTGAATGTCAGAGTAGGTGTGGGGTGTGAGACTGGGCTTTTCAAATCTACAATAAGACATATTCAAGTTGTCAGCCGGTTGTTTATTCCCTACAGTGTTAGGGTTGGTATCTTGTAGGTAGTAATGTCTTTCAGGCCTCTCCACACTGATGGAGGGTCATTAGCTGAAAATGTTGTGTTTCAGCTTCTCAGTGTAGCTTCATTTAGCCACCCTAATATCCTTTGTCAGGGTGTTTTTGGCCTGATTATACAAGATTTAACCCCCACTTCTGTAAGCATCCTCTTTGGCTTGACAAAGCTGCTTGAGTTTTACTGTAAACCATGGTTTGTCATTGTTGAATGTTAAATAAGTTCTAGTAGGAATGCACTTTTCCTCACAGAAACTGATATATGGTGTTGCAGTATCTGTGAGCTCATCTAGATTGGTGTCTGCGGTTTCAATCCAATCAGTGCAATCTAAGCAGGCTTGTCGTTCCAGCTCTGCTTCTTTGGTCTTCTTTTTACAGTCTTTATTACAGGTTTAGCTGATTTAAGTTTCTGACTGTAGGTCGGAAGAAGATGAACCAAACAGTGATGAGAGAGTCCAAAGCTGCTCTAGGGACAGAGTGATATGCATCTGTGACAGGGCGGTGGGCGGGGCCGGGTTGTGATTATACACACCCAGTCCCTTATCAGGCTAATTAAGCCTCCGAGAGGGATAAAGGCCGATTGCGGATGGTGGTGCGACGACAGATAGATTGTTTATGGACATGTCCGTCATGTGTGTTTGTCTTTTGTTTAAGTTAATTATTAAAATATTGTTTATATCGCCAGGCCGGATCTTGCCACCTCCTTGCCCATCTAAATCGCTTTACATCATCCTTTAATGCTGTGTAGCAGAAAACCAGTATAATTCTGTCTCTGGTGGGGCATGTAATGTACGGTCTGTATTTTGTCAGTTCACGGGTGAGGTTGGCTCTGTTAAAATTGAAGATAATAATAATAAGTGATTCTGTGTGTTGCTGTTCCGTGTCTGTGATCTGATCAGCCTGCTGCACTCACACACACGCTTGTGGAGGATTGTAATCACTCACCAGAATAAATGAGGAAAACTCTTGTGGCGAGTGGAAAGGCTTACAGTTAATAAAGAGTGCTTCCAAATTAGGACAGCACATCTTGTTTATCGTTGTTACATCTGTACACCAACTTTCATTGATTTAAAAGCATGTACCGCCACTTCTCATTTTCCACTTTAACTCCGCATTGCGATCCGCTCTGAGGAGCCCAGCAGATGTAATGCGCTGTCTGGAGTGGCTTCACTCAGCCAGGTTTCTGTGATGCACAAGGCAGCAGCATTTGAAAATTCCATGTTTGTACAGGTGAAGAGATGTAGTTTGTCCATTTTGTTAAGAAGAGAGCGGAGATTCGCTAGATGAATACTCCGCAGCGCTGTTCAAAATCTGCGCTGTCAGACCTTGACCAGCGCACCGGCTTGCTTCCCTCGCTTGTGTCTCATAGCGCGCTTGTGGAACACAGACTCAGGTAAGTTGGGATCCATCAGCAGTTTCTTTATTGAACTCACAGAGATAAACAGGCAATGGTCAAGGCAGTGGGTAAGCAGGGCAATCGTAGACAGGCTGAGCACGTAGTTAGGCAGGCAGAACGTCAGGGCAGGCAGCAAGTGGCAAAACGAAGAGGCAGGCAAGAGTTTCAGGTAGGTAGGTAGCAATCAATTGTAGTCAGAGGGGTAAGCAAGGTCGGTAGGCAGAGAATGAATCAGATTTTAGTAGTAGAACGCTCAGTAGTGTAGCCGGAACAAACAAGACTTCGCAGTGACAATGTCACTGCGTGTAGCTTAAATAGAGGAAGCTGGAATGGGAATCAGCTGTGACTTAATCAAGCCCGGTATGTGGGTGCACGGGTGATTAGAATTCAGGTGAGTCAGATCTCCGGTGGCCAATTGCGGAGGTGCTCTCGCCGGCATTTGTGACAGCTTGAATAATACCGCTGCACCTCCAACTCAAATGTCCAGCAAAACATCTGATTAGTCAAAATCCGGGAATAGATTGTCTGGTATGTGCTACCTAATGTTCAGCAGTTCGTCCCTGATAAAACTGATTGGAATACAAAAAACAAAAACACAGGACAAACAAACAAAAACAACAGTAGAATTGTAGAGCTCCACACCGAGGCAGCCATCCACAGCGCTACCTTGAAATTTCATTAACCTGTTGATACGCATTTCCCCACATGCGGTAGTGACGTCAATCTGCTTACGTTTAATAGATAATTTACCATCTATAAATGTAATGAATGTTAACAAATTATATCTTTTCAAGGGTCTAAGGGTTCAACATTGATATCCGGTAATGAACGGGACTTCATTACCTTTGTTATGAAATCGCGATCGCCAGATGAATCCAGTTCGCCACACTTGGGTCAATTGTCCATGACAAACGTTCATTGAAAAACATCCAATAGCACTTTTTGTCCATAAAAGTGATAAATCTGAGAAATATTGATATATTCTCCATTGTTTCATGAGATCTCGCCTGAAATAATTACCCTTTGTCATCGTTCTTCAACAAACTATGCAATCTGAGCAGCATTCATGTTGTAAAACTGTATTATCTTAGTCTCTCTAAACAAAATGAGCGTGTCGCCAAAGTCTATTTTTAAAAATGCAGCGTAGTTTTATTCATAATAGCAGAGCAGTGCAGTCAGATTTTGTGTCATCCTGAAAGACAGAGGCTTAATTTTACTCTGTACACCGCCAGTGATTTTACTGAGAAAAAAGCTTGCATGAACCTCATTTTTTTGTTAGATCATCTTCAAATTTGAAACATAACTTCTTTAGACTTGTGGCTTTGTTAGCTTTGTTAACTTTGTTTAGGAGAAGGCTTTGTTTATACACTCACAAGCACATTATTAGGAACTCTATGACCCTAATAAAGTGCCCAACATGGTTTATATCTGTGGAAGCAAATCCCCCTCAAGGTTTGACGTGTTCTGTTCGATAGCATTCTGAGATTATATTCTGCTCACTAAAATTGTACAGAGGTATTATCTGAGTTACCCTATCCTTTCTGTCAGCTTGAACAAGTCTGGTCATCTCCATTGACCTCTCTCATCAACAAGACATTTCGTTCCACAGAACTGCCGCTCACTGGATGTTATTTTTTAGGCACCATTCTGAGTAAACACAGAACAGACTCTAGAGACTCCTGGGAGAGAAAATTCAATTTACAGAAATACTCAAACAAGTCTGTCTGGCACCAAAAATCATGCCACGGTCAAAATCACGGAGATTACATTTTTCCCCCATTCTGATAGTTCATGTGAACATTACCTGAATCTCCTGACCCATATCTGCATGTTTTTATGCATAGCACTGCTGCCTCATTATTGGCTGATTAGATAATTGCATGAACAATTAGTTGTACAGGTGCTCCTAATAATGTGCTTGTGAGTTTACGTTATATCAATTCATTATTATAGTAATAACTTCAGAAATGTGTATATTATTTATGTATACTGATGTCAAGTTGCCATTTTCTGAACATATAAAGTGATATGAGGCTATACTTCTGCACATTTTGAAATGCAACAGTGACAGTGGTTGTCTTAGCTATTCAGTTGTTAAGGTGTTCTGAGTGTTTTATATTGTGAACTGCAGAGTGGTTTCTAGGGTTTTCTCAGTTGTTGTAAGGGTATAATGTGTAGTTGCTTGTTGGCTCCTAAATCTATGAGATATTCTGTGTGTTAAATATGACTTTCTGTTATATAGATTTTTTTTTGTATAATTGTTTTTATCATCTGCAAATCGCAAATTGCTTAGAAAAGTAAAAGCACATCTCTCTTCAACACTGTATATGACTTGAGGTATCATTAATTACCATAGCACAAATCCTCTGGGATAAGTATGATATTTAATACTTAAAGTTTTGGGTTTGTTGAAATGGGGGAGAGCATTCCTTCATTGTACTTCCAGACATAGTGATGTACAGATTTACCTCACATCCTCGTGAACAGTTCAGAAGGCCTCTGTGTTTCATCTTCTTGACAGAGGGATAGTGGATTTTTAAAAAAAAATGTATGTGGCTGGAGGATTCTGTTTTCTCACTCTCCATCTTTTTTCTGCAGGTTTTGTTTACTCTCTTTTTGAAATAATAAGTCAGGTCTCTTCCCATTCATCTCTACGCTCTCTCCCAATTCTTTAGACGAAAGGAGGAACTATTCCGGTCTCTCTGAATTTGGTTATAATAAACATATAGGGATGTGCCAAAAATGATAGTACTTAAAATATATGCATTGAGAAAGACTTAATTATTGTAATTATTATTGAAATCAGTGATAGAAGACATTTACGTTAGAGTTACAATTGCCCCTTTTTATAATTGCTCCCGATCCCCCTACTGTCTTTTGACTTATGCGACCAGCCAACTTGGCCTGTAGGTGCTGCTCTGAGCTCATTGCTTGAATCCTTATCCATGAAAAAGTAAAAAGGGCAGATAGATGAAACCCTTTTCCCTTGGCTCGTTTGAAAGGCCTCTCCCATCATCCCACACACACTCCCTCTCACACCCTCACACACCATGATTATTCACAGTGCAAATGGCAGCCCACCAGAGAGCAGCTCCTACAAAAAACCTAGACAATGCAACCCGAGACACTGCTAAACCCACCCTACCGTAATTAACTATCTACCTCTTCCCTGCCTGCTGGCTTCATCCCTCATTTCACAAACACACTTACACACAGTCATATGTCTGCCATTTATCCATGTAAACAAAAAATACATGTCTTTTTCATATTCTTCACATGGAGCTTCCTTGTAGAGCACACAAGAGATTTACAAAACATGGCCAAATGGCAACAAATTACCCAGAGCTTTATTCAGGAGGTCTGAAATGGGACTACCTATTGATATTTTTCATTTTGGTTTCAGTGGGGATTTCACTATTGAATGAATGTTACTCCCTGGTAGCATTGTTTATTTGTACATGCTATCTGTGTTGTTTTAGCACACAGTTCTTTTAAGGAATTATGCAAATCAGGTAACATCCAAATAATATGTGCTGAACACAATTTACACTTCACAATTCCTGATTGTACGGGTCGGTTGTGAAGACTGTAGCAGACAAATGCAATCTGCTGTACTTTATGGGGACTATACAGCATTACTCCTTTATAGTGATCCAGACACCAAAAATCGGCTCTTAAAATTTTAGTATAATATGTGACTAGTCTGTGTGTCTGGATATATGCCTGGTTAAAAAGCTCTTTCTATCATTTCATCATCAATTGATGAATTTCTACTGTCACGATCAATAGAAAATGTAAACAAACAAATTATTTTTATATGATATTCTTTTCACCACTTGCAATCTACTGGTGCTAATAATGCAACATTTATGGATGATTAGTGAATGGGATGCAGGTTTTTATGCACTGAAATACAGAACAGAGAACTGAACAGATAATATTGAATTCACCCTCAGACACAACCTCACCCCCTTCCTCTTCTCTCTTTGTTCACTCTTGAGAGTAAGAACTGCTGTACATGTCGATCTTCCAGGTCTAAGTGAGAGTCACTATGGAGTTAAACTAATCTCTGGGGGTGCCATTTAGCACTGCCATGGTTTTGAGATGACGCTGAAATATAGTTTGACATCTGATCTCTTAATCCAAAGTCTCAGGCTCTTCAGGTTGCCCAGGCCAGAAATCTTCCAAAAACAAGGTACCACTTTAAAATTATTTTAGTAGGACTGTCGATTTAACGTGTTAATTCAGTGTGATTAATTTGACTAAAAATAACGCATTCAAAAAATTAACGCCATTAATCGCAATGCCCCCGGAACGTAATATGGAAGATTCCTGAGAAATGCAAGCTTGTAGTACCACCTGTTTACTCCAGAGGGCAGTAAGTGAAACTTCAGCTGCATGGCAATATGCTGTTTATACAGTGAAGAAAACACTTCATTAAGCAGAACAACACAAACATGCGTTACGTTCTTGCGTTCAAAACACTTGATGGAGCGCAAATCGGAATAATGGATCTCAAGATGTGTTCTAAGTATTTAACTTGACACAGTGACCTAAACATTTTATGTTTATGATGCAATGCACCCGAGACGCTACACAAGCATGTCTGACACAGATGTAGATTGACGGGTCCTTAAACAAGCCCTCATAATAAATCTCCAACTGATTGACAAATTCACTTGTGAAATGGATTGCTGTGAACTGTGTGCCAATGATTGATTTACGTTCAATAATATGGTAGTAAACAATACATTGTATTCTAAAGCTGTTTTTTGTATTGTCTTATCAATGATTAACTCTTCTGCTACAAGAATGTAATGCATTTTAATTATCTGAATATTTTTTTAAATTTTATTTATATATATATTTGTACATGTGATTAATCGCGATTAATTAATCGGGACACCATGTAATTAATTAGATTAAAACATTTCATCAATTGACAGCCCTAGATTTTAGGTTATTTTTTCAGCATCGGAAAGAGAGTGAGAAATATCATATTCCACCTCCTTTCAGATATGCTTCTGGCTTTTTGAACCTTGAGATTTACTCACTAAAAGTCCACATCATCCATCCTATAGTTGTCCTCTCTGATCTTACCCTGAGCAGATGGATTTAGGAGGTGACCTTAGGAGGTGAAGATTGAGATGCATACTGTGTTCTCCACCTCCACTTGGGAAGATATTGCGTTGTGTTAGTATGTTAGGTCAGGAGTATGGGTTGATTTCATAACCCCTGCTGATTCGTTTTTGCTTCTATTGAGGGGTTAATGGAGCTGGTCAAGGTAATTGATTAACCTACCTGGAGTGGATTAATAAAATGACTTGTACTGTTTCCTTTCAAGTAATTATTTAGACATTTGAAGGGAGGAGATTACTTAAGCCAATGATAAGTGTCGTGTTTAAAGCTTAGGCCTGGTGACCAGAAGGTTACTGGTTCAATCCCCACAAGGAGCATCTTTTCTAGTATAATTTGAAAGATTCTCTTGAGAGTTTGATCAAATCAATTGCTTTTTTTTTTCTCTCTCTCTCTCTCTCTTCAAAATTATTAATTTTTGAGACATTGGTCAATTGTGATAAAATAAATGGCATGTTGAACTGATAACATAAGCTAAATAGATTTATAAGAATGGGTCAGTAGTAATCACTCTTGGTGGTATGGATGTAACACCTCACCATGGTCAAAAATGGCCTCCTAATGATTTTTCAACTATTGTGGACACCATGTATTGAAGTTAAAGACTCTTCTGTGTGTTAATTCTGGCTCCTTGCTTGCATACATTTCTTTCTTATATAATAACAGACCACCAGACAAAGCCATTCTGGAACTTTTTCTAATAGATGAAAACAGTCTGGAAAGTTCTTTTGTGTGTCTGAACTCCCAGAACAAAATTTGGCTCTGAAAAGGACATCCAAAAGAAGCTATTTTAAGATTGCAGCTTTTACAGATATCTGCTACACATTTTGTATCTTTTGTGTTTACTGCAGTCCAAGGAAGCATAATTTATTTTCTTCTTTGAGCAGTCCAGGCGTATTCAGTCAAAATGTTCCTCCCTTTGAAGTGGACTGAGCTCTGTGGCGAGTCTAGATTCACCCATCTTATCGCATTTGCACATGAGAAAGAGCCTGTTTGGGGTTTCATACAAGACATTACTCTTACTGCAAAGCATGGCAACAGAGAAAGAGACAAACAGTCAAAGAAGAAGAAGAGTCTGAAGATACAATTTGACTGTTGTTGTCCTTTTGTAAAAATGTGGCAAGTCGACAATATTAATGGCATCTATTCTCACAGTCTCTCTCTCTCTCTCTCTCTCTCTCTCTCTCTCTCTCTCTCTCTCTCTCTCTCTCTCTCTCTCTCCCTCTCTCTCTCTTTCTCAACATAAACTCAAATAAAGGGACATTCACACTGACAGAAGTTTGTAGCAGCAAGACATGCCATCACTTTTTATGATAACAGACCAAAGTTTAAGTTGATATTCATTACCAAAATCTAATATGGCGGCTACTGTGATAACATCGAACCTCATTGGTTCTTGTACATCTTGTGCATCACGTTATGTCACAACCTCATTGGTTGTTATTTTTCACTCTCAAAACCGAAAAGCATTATCTGAGCCTAATCAGCCCGTACTTATTGGAGGAAAAAAAAAATGCAGAATTTTCCCATAGGGATCAGTAATGGATGCTTATCTTCGAAAACACAAAAGACATTTCCTTCCCTTACCTGTTACATTCAAGTCTCCATCGTCCAAAACATGTCAACCCTGCTCATATTTCACTCTTTATTTATGGTCCTTATCTCTTTCTCTTCACCCACTCTTTGATTTCCACATGGGTGATTACGAGTGTGTTATGTCGTGATTAGAATTAGTGAGTGCACTTTGTGCTCTGCTCTACAGAGTAAGAAATCACTCCCTCAGTGAGAATAATTGAGCCCAGGCCCAGTTGCCAGCTCATTACACACAAATCATAGCAGGCTGAGGCAACTTAGCAGGAGACAATAATGACTTTGGGGAATTTGGAACCTCACAGTGGTGAAACTGCTGTTACACTGAGGGCACATCCGAGGTGGGAATACTCCGAATACAGTGTGGAGGCATATTAAAGGTGTGAGAGAAGTCAAGATATGGGGCTATCCATTATTAGTTGTCAGAAATATCGTGATTTGGAGTTATGTGCTCATGCACATAAAAGTCCTGTCATTTTTGCAACTGAGAAACTCAATGATGTCATTGAGAATTCTTAATGATATTTGAGTTGTGATGTTGGGAGGGGCATTTCCACTTGGAAGATGCCAGAAATCTTCTATAGTTGTGACTGAAATGTAGTAAATGTGTTTTGCAAAGATATTTCAATCCCAGTTCTTTATTTTAATAATATTAGGGGTTGTGGACGACTTGCGTTAATATGAGCTTATAGTCAACTTGCATAACACCAATGACTCGCCTTTCACAGTTTGCTTTATGAAAATTAATTCATTATATGTTACATTCCATGACTAAATAAATTATGTAAACTGTGTTAAAGAGATTCAGGTGTATTCACTTATGATTATGCACTGATACAAGAGAAACATATATATTTATTTTTTTGGTTTAGCTACCTCTGTAATTTCAGTTGTGACGTGAATATGTGAGTCGTAACTTGTAATATCGAATGCCGAACTATGATGGATGAGCTTCCCAGGTACTCTTGAAGACAGAATTTAGTCATCCATGGTTGAGCCTAAGATGGTCTGATAGTATTAGCTGGTTTCAGCTGGTCTAGCTGGTCTCCCAGCCTGGCCAGTATGGTGCTCAGCTGGTCTAGCTGGTTGGCCAGCTTGACCGGTTTAGCTGGTTGGCCATCTTGACCTTTCTAAAGAATGTAGACCAACCTGACCAGGCTAGGAGACCAGCTATGACCATCAAACCAGCTTAGGCTGGTTTAAGCTTTTTCTTAGCTTGGATGTTTAATACTGGGTTTCAACAAGCAGTGTAAAAAAGTTAAATTATTGGTCTTCCAAGGCAATTTCTAAGATGGAGGGTCCTCATAAATAGACTGTCTTGATCCAAGCTCGGTTGTCGACGGACTGATAGAATTAGGCATGCTTGAAAGTGCTAACATCCATCAAAGGTTTCACATTTGTTACAGACAACATCCTTCGAAAGACCATTTTGGCATTTAGCAGCATCTCCCTTTCTTGCTCTCATTCCAAACAATCCACACCTGGATGTAATTAAATAGCCAGTAACCGAGGGTAATTGAGGGAAGACGTGTCACAGTTGAGGCAAATGGTAACCGGCCCCCAAAAACTGCAAATATTCACAAACTAATAAGACCTTATTCTTCCACACATTTTAGGCTAAACGCTTAAGTGCTTATTTATTTGGATGACAGCTATGCAGTGAGGTGGAAGATAGACTTTAGAGACTGACAGTATCCGATTTCCCAGCCTCGCTGAATTATTCATTCCTATTTATTCAATTTTTTCGCCCTTCTCCATTCTTTGTTCCATTTCATAATGCGAGTGTCTCCTTTGCTCTCAGTCATTTGTCTCTAAATGAGCCCACTCCACCGCGTCCGTGTCCATCTTACCAACGGGCCACTTTCGTTCCTTTATTGCTTCCATTAGAACGTAATGCTTTTAAGTTGCCGTAGGAATAGAGCCAACTGCAAACAGCTCTACTTCTGTGAATGGAGACCAGGAGGAGTCTTTCTGCCCATTTAGAGAAAAGACACATTTGATTTGCATGAGTGGCGAACAAAAGCAGAAGGGTTCGTTTGTGAATGCACGTCTGTGGTGGCCCTCTCTGCCTTGACAGGAAGGAGTGGAATGAAGATACTGGGAGAGCGAAAGGTCTATCTGCCTGTTTCGTTCTGTGGGAAAAGAAATGGCTCACAAATTGGTCTCTGCTGGATGGGGACCGCATGGTGGGCTCACTTGTCTTCGGTGTGTGGGGAGTCTCTTAGTTCCTTAACCTAGCTGTCCACAGGTGAACTTTAATGAATGCAGAGATGAATATGCATCGGTACATGCTGTTTGAAAGCAAACCTTGCGTCACATACCATTCAGCATTATTTATGATTAAGATTTAGTTCCCACCATCATGAGGCCTTTGGCAGTGTTCAGTACAGTCAAGTGATTGAAAGCCTAACCACAATGTTCGGTTTGTGAACCTAATTACGGTTTTGTAGGGTTTTGACATGCTTGCTAATGCATAGCTCTTGAATTGCATTCATATTGGTTGATTGATAATGTAACACACAAGGTTGGCATGTGTGTTAAAGGAATATTCTGGGTTCAATACAAGTTAAACTCAATTGACAGCATTGGTGCCATTATGTTGATTATTCCCTCCTTTTCTTTAAAAAAAAAAAGCTAAATCGTGGTTACAGTGAAGCACTTACATTGGAAGTGAATGGGACCATGAAAGTGAATGTGGCTTATTTTTGAAGGGTTTAAAGGCAGAAATGTGAAGCTTATAATTTACAAAAGCACTTACATTAATTCTTATGTTAAAACTCATGTGTTATTTGAGTGGTAAATTTGATTACATTGTAATTTTTACCATCATTTCAGGGTTTTAGGGTTTGTTGATGTCACATCATCATGGCAATGAAGTTGTAAAATTGGCCTTAACGTTACACAGAAAAGGTTAGTTATTTTTTGGGCATGTGCCATGGTAATGTTATGGTATGAAGGCAGATCCCCTACAATAACATATATTATCAGATATTTACTACCTAGTCTGTATAGATTTAATAGTCCTTGATGGAGTTTCACTGAAAGGACAACTTCATTTTGGAGCACTTTAAAATTTGTAGTTCTTTCTGCTTCAAATTAATTCTGCTTCAAAGATATCCAGACTCCAGAGAGTGAGGATGTCTTGGATGGTTGCACCTTTGAACCTGACTGATGCTTCTGTGATCGGTCTAAAAATACAGCTGGTAGCCCAGGCTGTCAATATATCAGGGATCTGTCTCAGAACAGAACAAGGGAGGGGAAGAGAATGAGGCATGTTTATATTTTTAAAACAAAAAAGTTACCGTATATGCGGTGACGGGCCTCTACACTCCTCGCTTTACTGCATTTTTTCTAGTTTTAATTCAAATATCTGCTGAAATGCTGTGTTACTTTTGGCATTGGGACTTTTCAAGTGGGAATAGCAAGCGCAGATTTGTATTGTCTTGAAATATTAAAGCTGTCCCGATTCAGTTGTTAGCCCAGTTTAAACAGGTCCACAATACAGCCACTGAACTTAATGCTTCCATGACTCTTCCCACAACATGCTGACACTTCTGAATGAGCCGACTTCCTGTATAGACCAAGTGCCACAGGAAGGGCCATATCCTGTTGTGAACCAAGGTGCATTGTGGGTGCAGGCAATTTGATAAAAGGTTAGCGGTTTTGAATAAGGAGGGAACGCCATCAGCTCTGCTTCCATACACACCAGTTGAAGCAATACATAACAGTTCATAGATATTGCTGTGTATTGCAAAATATGTCAGGAAACAAGTGTTTAGCGAATGCTAAAAAATGTTCATTGACCTTTTTTGTTACAGTCTAAACAAAGGAAAAGGCTAAAATCATTCTAATGAGATGAAAATAAACTGCATTATGTTGATGTTGGTAAGAAGGTACTGTGTTTTGTCCATTTACACAAAGCAATGTATATTCATGTTTACTTGCTGTCATTCATTGGGTTAAAATGATGCCACCTGTTCTTTAAGTATGTAAGACCACACCAATTAACATCACACACACACACACACACACACACACACACACACACACACACACACACACACACACACACACACACACACACATCCAAAAGGCCTCCTCTGATCCCAATTCTAGAGCTCCATAAGAAAGTAATAGACCAGAGGCCACACACAAACATAAAAAATAAATAACAAAAAATAAATAAATACTATGAGTTATAACAAGATAGATTGTATACGGCTGCAAGCAATCTTACTAATCTGATAAATGGCCTGTCCGTTGTGACGATCTACCAAAATTAGGTTTGTCAAGCTGGATTTCCACTAAATTATTTTCCAGGACAATATGAAATGTCCTCATTCAGGAGCATATGCTACATTGAGTTGAATCAGACATTGTTCTTCAGAAGATTAATCATCAGACAGAGTGACCCTCCTTTAGATAACCGGCTGGCATTAAAATCTTGGTTTGTCCTTAGCTGGCCTTTTCCTTCTAATCTAAATTGCAAATGAGTTATTAGGGGTGTGTGCAAAAGCAAGCATTGCCATTGCTCATGCGTTTAAAAATTAGGGATCATCCTAAGTGTTAAACTGCGTTGTGTAACTCGTCCTGCACAATCTGTTGTGTGGACAATGAATGATTGCTTGATGGCTTGTTAAGAAGACAAGTGCATTCACTTTCCTAAGTGATTAGACATACAATCTTTGCCTGGATGTGAAACTGGTGGAAAATCCCATAGACTTTAATTAAAGGTGGGATTAGAGCCATATTAATGTACCGGAATATCATAGAGTTTTGCAATGTAGTCATTCGGGTAATCTGGGTAGAGTTAAAAAAAAACTGCATTTCTTTTGACTTCATTTAATCAATTACAACTAAAAATAACTTGATTTTGGGGCCACACTATGGCCACTTATCTTGGAAACTGGAACTCCCATGTGCCCATATGGTTAACAGCACTTTCCGTTTCAACCACTGGGAGCAGTGGTTCAGATTTTGGTAAGCACAGACCGATTTCAGCACAAAAATTTTAACCTACTTTCGCCAAATTCACAGTGAAATCAGTCTGGACTTGGAGATGGGTTCTTTAGTCAGTTAGCAACCACCCAACAACACCCTAGATACCCAGACTGTCATCCATTCAGTGGTTCTCAGTCTTTTTTGGATGAACACCCCCCTACTGCATTCTCTTACATCTTACATCTTTCTCTTACTCTTTCTATTTCATCGAAACATATTTTAATATATTTAGCATTTACAAATGTACATTTATTTATTTATTTTATAGTTTTAACAGTGGTATTTGTAACAAGACCATAATAAACACATGGAAGCATGGATCTTCTTCACTAACATGGTTAGATGCAACACGATTTCTATAAAACAAACTATGGAATTTTTGTAATTATAAAAAGTAGGCCTACCCTAAACACATTTATAAGTTGTAACAATAATTATATTCCCTCACTCCCCTAATGCAGCCTACTAAATATTTAATAGAGCTGAAGCAGTGATCTGATAATATTTATTATGAATCTTTTTCTGCCTAAAGCACAGTTAGTTTTACTATTGTAAATTCAAGGTTGGTGATGTAGAATTCTGTGCTGAATTCAAATAGTTTTTGTGTCTCAGAGCTATGCGTTTAAGAGCTCAAGACCAGTCTGCAAGTAAAAAATGCACTTGGTTTGCACTTGTGCTGCTCTGTCCATTGAGCCATATCCATCTACAGAGCCATACAGGTGCATTAGTTGAGGTTGTGACTCCACTTGTCTATTTGACGCCACTAATTAAGATACTTCAGATGCGTCACTAGAATTCAAAATTAGAGGACCATGGTACGAATGTGTACCAGCCCGTATAATGGAGAACTAATATCCTCCAAGCCTAGATAAATGTTTTAATGCAAAATGGATCTAGATGATAGATTTGATTAAAATGACTGATAATGTATGAGGACACATTGTGGAACTCTAAAATTTTAAGTAAAGTATTAGTGTGAGTCAAAGTTCAGAGGTCTGAGTCAGACATTTACATCCCAGTCCATTTTACTCTTTAATATTTGTATTTTTCTCTTTAATGTCAGATTCTTAGCACATCAGACAAAAATAACTGATGCGTTACTGTAAAGCCAAAATTAGCGTTCCGTTTCTCCTTTATCCCTTTTATCTAATGTCTTTATGATCTCAGGTTTGTGTTGCTTTTTGTAATCACACATATGCTCAGTGACCTTCAAGGCTTAGAGACAGAGTTAAAGAGACGATCCTCCCTCTTAATCACCTCTAAATTATGATTAATCATGGAAAAGCAGCCATGAGTATGCAATATGTTCAGCTCAATGGATTGCAGGGCTTTTTTTCGCCTTTTCCGTCTCTGTTTCCCTATTTACAGAGATGAAAAATTGGGAATATGCTTTGGTCTAACTTACCAACCAACATGGATTCAGTCTTGCTGTCCCTTAGAAAAGTGCCATGATTTTACGATGTTGTTTTGGACATGGGCAATGCCATTTTTATTTTTATTGTTTTTATTTTTGACTCTACAATGATGGTTAAACCATCGTACATTGGAGTAACATGTAAAAGCAATGGTATGTGATTATGGCATTATACCATTCTATACCATATAGCTCATTTCGCATAGGCGTAGCCCATTTCATAATATGTTATTATTCAAAACCATGATGTAGGGGAGACTGGGGCTAGTTGTCTTCCTTTTACTCCAGTTAATAATAGTATGATTATGTTTTGAAAATCAATATCGGTTTCGAGCACATACCTCAAAGACTTGACAACAAAAATGAGCATTACCATATTGAACATTACGACTAATATTGCCCATAGTATATCAGTGTACTGTACCATGGAATTACAATCTGATACTATCACTGTGCATGTTACCGCCACAGCATTTTTTTTTTAAACTATGATTAAAACTATGAGCTGAATGAGGGCAATTTTAGACCTAGGATCAGTTAATTGTGCACACAATGCTGACAAAACAACTACAAAAATATTTTTTTGCCCCAATATGTGTTAGTGTCAATACTCCTAACAACTTGATATCATACTTTAGAGGTCGAACATTCCTACAAAGCGAAACTCTGGTTCCGTCCAACTGTCATCCCATACTTCCTAAACTGGCCCCCTCACCATGAGGAAATCACTTCAAAAGTGGCCTCAGACAAAAGCAGGCAGTGATAACTTGATTTTCAATAATTCATGTGCTCTTAAACCTCTGTGCGGCATGAGAAAGTATTCCTGCCTGTGGTTATTGATGAAGGCATGTCAGTTAAAGGCTCTGGCTTCTTAAGGTTTTATTATTGACTAAATGATTGATTTAAACCCTCAAAATTAGCCAGCCTAATTTAATAAAAGTGCAATCTACCGATACTGCAGCCCTACTGAAGCGTGTTGTGGCATTGATAAATATGCCCATGCATGTATGAAATCACAGCTGACAGATGATGTATTCCAAGCAGATGCATTTCGTTGACTGAACGAACGATGAGAGAGTGAGAGAGAGACTTTGACATTTTGTCCATTGTCTCACGGCAGGTCATTCTTGCTAACTTCTCTCCTTGATCTAGACAAATGTGAATTAGCTCACGTATCTGATTTAATTTACTTAAAAGCATTAAGAACCTGTTTGGCTTTAATTCGCTCAAAGTAATCTTCGGCCGAGCCAAAGTTTTATACATCATTAGCAGCGTCTTACAAAAAACGAAGGATGAGACAGATTTAAAGGGAGTTGATGCCTTTGTTGATTTAAACGAAGGAAAATAAAGAGTTGAAATTGCAGTGGCTGAAATAAATGTGGCTTTGCTCATTGGATTACAGGATGCAATATTTCAACTTTCGATATGGGATTTGTTTATGAGTTACTTTTGCTCATATATAGTTAGGGATTTGAACAAACCCATACCAAAGTTTTGGCATGTAAGGGAGCGTTCATACCAAATGTGATTTGTGTGTCCATCTCTGCTGTTTTTAAATAGTTTTTCTATGTAAACATGCCTTAGACCTTTGACTATCGCCTAGCGCCTGGCTGCTTTTCTCAGCATCTCGCGCAGGAGTGCCACATTTTTCACGGAGCTATATCAAGATAAAAGAACGTCAACTTTTATAATCACATCTCGAGACTTTTCAAAGCTCACCTCTTTTAGTGCAGTTTTCCCTGTATACATGTAAATTAAGCTGATATAGGGTTTTACATTTCTGTTCTATGCAGATCTAGTTCTGTCAGAGCCTTCAGCGGTGTGCAATTGTTTAAAACTGCTGAAAACAGAAAAATCTATAAATTAATAATAACAAAAAAAGAACCAGTGAACACATCATATTTCATGTGCCGAGCTTGTTTTGTCTGAAATAAAAGTGCTAGAAATGCTGACTCACTCTTCACTGCCTGAGAGCAAGTATGCCACTCTTTGAAGCCTCATTCTTGACCCACAGGTGATGTTACGGACTAATATGAAAGTGCCGGAAACATGTGTTCAGATCTTAGAAATATTACTATCCCTCCCCCTTCCCACCATAGGCAAACCCATGAGCCCACCCGCAAACTGACAGCTCTCTGAAACAGGGTCACTCACCTATCAGTGCTTGCCAAACAGCTGAGCTGAGTTTCCAGACGGGAGTAAAGTAATAATACAGTGGAGAGATGTCGCAGCTGATATTTCTGTCATTTACAGGATGATACTTTTGAAATGATTCACACTGTTGAATTACTCATTAAAGAGTCAACAAAAAGAAATCCACACACCAAAGTAAAAAAGATGAAACAGGATATTTTACTGCAGACTTCTGAAAATATTAAGCCTATGCTTGTTTGTTGGTCTCAGCTGTCTTCAAGCCAGGTCAGGCTGGTCTGTTTGCTAGTTTTAGAAAGGTTTTGGGCACTTCCCAGCATGTCAAACTGGGACACCTGGTAGACCATCTCAAACCAGCTTAGATCAGTTTCTTTCTGCAGGGTAGTAAAAACATTACCATGTTATTACCATGTTTTTTGGACCTAGCATCAAGCACTACCATGTTTTTGGACATGTACCTTGGTAATACCATGGTTTTTTTGTTCCATGATATTTCCATGTTTTTGGACATAACATCATGTAATACCATGTTTTATGGAGCTGTACTGTAGTGTGTATATATATATATATGGTAACTCTGATAACCGCTCTGTACAATTGGGCTGGCACTGTTTTGCTGGCAAGATGGGGACCTACACAATATTAGGCAAGTAGTTTTAATGTTGTGGCTGATCGGTGTGTGTGTATATATATATATATATATATATATATATATATATATATATATATATATATATATATATATATATACACACACACACAAACACACTGTATACACATACAGGTGTGTACCATAGCACATCATGGTAATACCATGGTTTTTGATACGTCCTATAGTTTACCCATGTTTTTTAGTTTTTTTGCACATAGAATCATGTGATACCATGTTTTTGGGACATGTACCTTAGTAAAAATGTTTTTTGGACACAACATCATGTAATACAATGTTTTTTCTTTTTTTTTTTTTTACATGTAATGTGGTAATACTATATTTTATAAAAATGTACCATGGCAATAACATGTGTTTGGGCATGTATCGTGGTAATATCATGTTTTTTTAAATATACATGTTCAGTGGTATTACCATGATTTGGGCATAACATCATCTAATGCCATGTGTTTTGGAGCTGTATCATGGTAATACCATGTTTTTAGACATGCACCATGGTAATACCTTGTTTTTGTGCATGCACTGTGGTAACACTATGTTTTTCGGATATGTCCCATGTAATACCATGTTGTTGTTTTTTTACATATTCTTGGACATAGCGTCATTTAATAACATGTTTTGGATATGTTCAATAATAATACCATAGGTTTTAGACATGTACAATGGTAATACCATGATTTGTGTGTATGTATCATGGAAATACCATGTTTTTAGGGTATGCAGTGTGGTAATACCTTGCATTTTTGTATATGTACCATGTTAATGCCATGTTTGTTTTAATACAGTATGTACCATGTTAATTGTGTAACCATTTGAATACCATGATTTTTGGACATGTTTCATGGGAATACCATGGTATTCTTAGAAGTATGATGGATTATTCTGCAAATACCATTGTTATGAATAATCACTGAGTACCAAGTTATTTTTCAAAGTATCAAGGTATTGCAGTCGAATACCATCACTTTACAATGTCACAGTACTACTTCTTTTTTTGGTCAGTGTGGTAAGGGAATTTGGAGCAGAGTCTTTTTTGGAAACAATGAGAATTAAAGGATAATTGGCAATGAAAGATTTTCTTTTTCACTTTGGTGATATTTGTTTGTATTAATGGGTTGAATTGTATGCGTCATGACTGTTGAGGGCATTAAGTATACTCTGATGAAGAATAAGTTCATCTAAGATTTAATCAATGCACAAGATGACAGACATATTACACGGCCTGATGACAGGCGTGCTTTTAATGGATTTTACTGTCGCCTGTTAATATCCCATCTGACATGAGTCTATGAGCTGCTTATACAGAATGGGCTATACTTCATCTTTTGGCACTCCAAATAAACACAAATCAACCAGAGTGGGACAGTATTTATATTATTAGATTGCATTAGTGGGGTCATCTCCATGTCCAGTAATGACTTTAGCCATCATTTAGACCCTTTTAACGTTTATTTCCCCAACACAAATACAAATAAGCGTCTCGAAAATGCTGAGCTGTCTAATCCACTGGCTGTTGTAATGGGAATTGTTTAACGTTGGGTTGAAATTGCCACTGTGTTTGAGAGAGGACTTTGAAGAACCCAAGTCAAGTTCAGTTACATCAGTCTAATTCTCTTAAATGTCTAATTGGGGAAATAAAAGCTGCCCCTGAGTGACAGCTATACTATAATGGCATTTTGTGGTGCCTACAGTATGGCATTTCTCCATTTTAATTGGGTCTTTTGAACTGTTAAAATGAACCAAAAATAAAAACTGTCATAATTTACTCAACCTCACATTGTTCCAAACCAGTATAACTTTCTTTCTCACATGGAACACAAAAGGAGGTGTAAGGACAAACGCATTGGGTCCCAGTTGTGTATCAGCTACTGGCCCCATCCACTCTTGTTCCACCAACAGACCTTTACACTAGAATTTATGGACAGCGTTGTTATTTATTTGTGTTAGTCTAATTAGTTATGTTTGGTTTTTCCATGTTGCCTTTTTGGGTGTTTATCTCTTAAGGTAATTACCAACTTATATACGTAGTCAGGAACTAGACCGTGGTCACAATTATTAAAGGTTGTAAATATTTGGACAGTCATTGTTTGAAATACTTTGTGCAAATTGCTGACTTCCTTATATTTTCTTTATGGCATTTTTTCAAGCACTCTGTGATGGACAAAATATAGTCCTTCAGTCAGGTCTGGAGTACACAGCTACTGTGTTTGTTCAAAGATGTGAGGATATTTTCCACAAAATGGTGGTTCCTGAGAACATTATAGTGCGGAGAAAGAACAATGGTTGCATTTGTTCTGCAGTAGCCACACGTTTGTAGCTTTTCAGCTTTTTCTGGCCAAGAACCACCTACTTAGACAGGAAGAGACCATCTGACTAACCTGTCAGGCAACCGACCACATTTTGTTTGTTTTTATGTAATATTTTCAGGCAGGTTTATCTGATTACCATGCAATAATTTTCGCCACCAGTTGTACAGAAAGATACCATGGAAAGTTGTTAGTAATTGTGTTCACATGAACAATAGTGAGCATGATTTTGAATGTAAAACTTTTGCTTTATATGTAAATTTTTTGAGCACTGAAGGTTAGGTTTTGGCTTGGGGTTTGGGTTAGGGCTTATGGTTAATAAAATATGCATTCCTGTTGGCTCTACTGTATTACATAATTTACAGCTATTTATACAACTTGTTTTTGGAACCACTCTGTGGACATTTCATCCGGAAACTGGAGCTCACTCACACCCATACTTGCAACAATACTTCCAGCTTTGACCACTGGGGGCAGTAGTTTGAATTTCTGTAAGCACAGACCCATTTCAGCTGAGAACTGTCTGCCTACTCTCGCCGAATGTGATCAATCAGGCACCTTGATCCGGATATATTGCCTAATGCCAGCCAATTAGATTGGAACAGCCAATGTTTCCACTTTGTGTGAAATATGGATCAGACTGCTAGTTAATGGAGATTTGTTTTGTCACCGCTGTCACCGCCGGTCCTTACTAATATACTAAGGTTGTTCACGAGGTCAGTACACCTTCTTGCTGCAGACCTGAACTTTAATCTCACCAGCTGGGTGTCTGTTGGTTACTGCAGGGCTATATCTGGAGTATGTACAACATCTGCAAATCAAACCCTTTCTAATCCAACTTACCTCTGGAAAACTCAGTCCAGCTCCTTGCGAGCCAGCAGTCTCTCAATGTGACAACCTCCTGTATCTGCCAGGAACAATAATCTAATGCACTGTCTGTCTAATTGCCAGTTTTGTAACCTCTGGCTTCCTGTAACTGCTTCACTGAGTGGCTCCTGGACTTCACTCAAGCGCCCATACGCACACCAACATGCACATACACATTATTTTTAGCCATTACATTTTGGTTAACATCTCGATCATCCAAATGACAGTAGTGGATTAAAACCTTGAAGGAATAGTTCAATATATATTTCCAGATTAGGTGATTTTGATTCGCAAGCTTTCGATTAAGTTTAGGAATGCACTGATACCACTTTTTCTCTTCCGATTCCGATATCAGAAATCTCAGTATCGGCCGATACCGATTCAATACCAGTTTTGTTTTTTGGCATAATCAGTTTAGAATATCTTTACATTATTGTGTGGAACAAATTGGTGAGTACTCTTTAATATGTAAATAAACACAAACCTCTAACTACACATTATTTCAATATAAATGTATAGCTTATTAAGAAACAATTTAATAACTATTATACTGGATAATGCAGCAGCAAAATTAACAGAAATTCCAGTATAAGTCAGTAGAAAAGGAGTTTTTTTTTTGTTGTTGTTGCAACATTTCTTCAAGTTGTATCTGGACTTTAAAAGATTCAGATCTCTTTTTGTTAATTTAGTTGTAAGATATCGGCAAATTTTTCATTTACAAAGTTATTTTTTGGAACCCATTCAACATAAATATTATTATCATTTGTAAACAAATCATAATATTGTATAATAGTAATATATAGTAGTATATCTCAATCGTGCACCTTTAACTTTTAAACCCTCATGCTTTTATTTTGACATTCTGAATTCTCCAGGAAGTCCTGGATGTGTCTGTTTGTAGGCAAGTTCACAGCAGGTTAATTCGCTTCATATTTAAATTCTGGTAAAATGCACCTCCAGTGCTGTTCTGAACGCATATTAAAAGTGAACCGAACTATTGAGCATCTACATCTGAGATGTTGTTCGTTAGTAGCACTCAAATATTGCACACCGCTGTGAAAGCTAAGAATAGCCACAAGTGTGTGTGTAAACAGAGCAGCACCTGGTTCTCCAACACAGCTTTTTTGATTCACAGAGCTACTGCACGTCTTCAAGTGGCTTTGAATAAAATGCATGAGTCACATGAACTACTTTAATTGTGCTTATATGGTTCTTTTATGTCTTTTTATGAGCTTGACAGTAATGAACATGACTAACATGACTGATTTGGATCGGGCACGTCTGACTGATACCCGATCCGTCTAAAAGCTTCAGTATCGGAGACTATACCGATCCAGGTATTGGATCAGTGCATCCCTAAGTAAGATGCAATCTGATTTCTATTCTGATTTATGTATTTTACAGATATAAATAATGTCCATTTAATGTACATATGAAAGAAATTTCTCTCCGCTATTGCTTTTAAATATACCATGAATCTGCTAACTTTACATTACAACTAATGTTGGGTTCGACTCCGAGTTGAGTCCGAGTCCAAAAGGGGACAAGTCTAACACAAGACCAAGTCCATAACAGGCAGAGTCCAAGTCATGTCTGAATGAATCTGATCATGAATCTGAATTAAAATTGTAACCATAAACTCAACATCAATATGTTAAGCTTAACTAAGAAAAACAGTTTGACAATATGAATGTAACAAAAACACCTCTGTTGCATTTCATATTCACATGTTATGATTAGTTTCCTGCTGAACAGTCTTCAAAGTGGTTTCAGAATAAAAGCATTTGCTTTAGGTGTATGAAGACAAAAATGTCCTTCAACACAATTCTTATTGTGTTCTGTTGACTTTTTTCACTTATTTGTTAATTTTCCCCTCCACTCAAGCATAGCGTTAGTCAGACCAGACCAGTGTTATTATTATACATGTATATGTAATTAATGTGTTTAATACGTTTAATGAATGGTAATATTAACATTTAATAATGCCCATAAAATTAAAATTGAAAGTAAAAACAGAAAATGCCATTAGAAATGTATTTTTATTCTACTAAACTTCACACTTTTCAGTCCTCTTGCTGTGTCCAAACATAGCCTACTTCCCCACAGTTAAGATCAATTTCTTTGACAAACTCTCCTTGAGCTGACGTGTGGTTTTTTTTCATGTTATATTTAGTATGGATAACAGGTGAATAGAGACTTCTCCCCTCACTTGTGTACTTCATTGTATTTTCTGACGTTTTTTTCCATTGAAATGCAAGAACCAGCTTTATAGGTAACACACAGAGGTTGCAGTACAAATTTAAAATTGACTGAGTTTTACCATTTCAATCATGGTCTATTTAATCTGTCATATTAGTTTAAATATCCCTAATTCGTAGCATATTTGATTTTGCCTCGATATAGTAAACATTTTCAGTTAGAAATGGCTTTGCATAGTATTGCGAGTCTGATAAAACATTTGTTCTATTTAATAATTTGCGGAGTTGGGGAACACACTTTTGAAGTGTACTTAGGTTATTGATGTTTCTGGATGAGAGTGGCAGAGCATGTGTGGCGAATGGCGATCTCTTTCCCGCACACACATACAGGACGCGCGCGGGCGAGAGTGATAGAGAAAGTATTTTGAAAGGGTGCGTGCTGATGCTCTCAGCCAGAATAATCACACTTAAGGACATATACATGTGAAAACTGATGTGCAGTATCAAATACACAGAATGTATGATAATACTGTGAAGACTGTAGAGAGCACATCATTATGAAGATTAATGAAAAGGGTTGTTTCAAAGGGGGGGCGTGACCCTAATACATTTGAGAACCCCTGCTTTAGGCAATTAGCCAGCTAGCTTCTGATAGGCTAATTGAAGTCAATTTTAGGTATACCAGTGGACGTATTTTAAGGCCTACCTTCAAACTCAGTGCCTCTTTGCTTAACATCATAGGAAAATCAGAAGAAATCAGCCAAGACCTCAGAAAAACAATTGTGGACCTCCATCAGTCTGGTTCATCCTTGGGAGCAATTTCCAAATGCCTGAAGGTACCACATTTATCTGTACAAACAGGAGTATGCAAGTATATATACCATGGGACCATATAGCCATTATACCGCTCAGGAAGGAGACGCATTCTGTCTCCTAAAGATGAACGTAGTTTGGTGCGAAAATTGAAATCAATCCCAGAACCACAGTGAAGAAAAAGGAGAAAACAGATAGACAAGTATCTATATCCACAGTAAAAACGAGTCCTATATTGACATAACCTGAATGGCTGCTCAGCAAGGATAAATCCACTGCTCCTATAGTTTGAAAGTGCACATGGGGACAAAGATATAACTTTTTGGAGAAACATCCACTGGTCTGATGAACCAAAAATGTAATTGAAATGATGTTGTGTGGGTGCTTTGCTGCAGGAGGGACTGGATATATTGAAGCAACTTCTCTAGAAATCAACCAGGAAGTTAAAGTTTAGTCGCAAATGGGTCTGCCAAATGAACAATGGCCCTAAGCATACCTCCAAAGTTGTGGCAAAATGGCTTAAGGACAACAAAGTCAAGGACAGGAAATTTGTGGCAGAACTGAAAAAGTGTGTGAGAGCCTATAATTTAAAGGAAATACTACCAAATACAAACAAAGTGTATATAAACTTCTGACCCACTGGGAATATGATAAAAGAAATAAAAGCTGAAATAAAAAAATCTCTATTATTCTGACATTTCACATTCTTAAAATAAAGTAGTGATCCTAACTGACCTATGACATGGAATGTTTTCTACAATTAAATATCAGGAATTGTGAAAAAACTGAGTTTAAATATATATGGCTAAGGTGTATATAAATTCTTAATTCAACTGTATATGCCATTCAATTGTTATTTATTTGATTTGATATAAAAAAAAGGTGTGTGGTCCATCACTGGGGTGATACAATTAAGGGAACCTTTTCTGTACTTCTAGTTAATATTTATCACTTGTTTTTGGTACAAACTTTGTGTTCATCTGAGGGCGGTACCTTTTTGTCTTCTTAATATATATGTACCCAAAACAAGAGTACCACCCCAGTGATGGACAGATTGTTGCTTGTGTCACTGTCTGTGCCTAAATGCGTCTCTGCTGGCAGGTGTGCAAAACTGGGCAATGCAGCATTTGGCATCCAGCCTCTTTTTCTCGGTCTGTCATTACACATGCTACTAGAGGCAAAGTGACAATTTCTGTTGTGTGTGAGTGACTTTGTGATAGGATCCAGTCTCTGCTTTCCATAAGTGCCTGTACCAGCTCCCAGGGGCCAATGTGATGCTCCCCAGCCCTCCAACTTCTCTCTTATTGCTAATAAGCTCATTCCTCTGGTAGCAGACAGCAGAATTCACAGCTGAATAGAGACACTCCAGCACAGTTTCATTGACGTCACAAAACATTTCACTCAACCAACATCTACTTTATTACTTTTTTTTTTTTTTTTTTGTAATATTAGCAGCTAGTGTTATGAGAGTTAATAACAGTTGCTGATGAAAACATGTGCAATGTGAACATGGGCTCTCTATGCTGTCTAAACATGATCACAGGCAACACAAAATAAATATAGAGTCAAGGGCAATCTTTGTGCTCTATAAATATATTTTCTCTTTTACAGACGAATCTCAGAAAGTGTCCAAGTCATATTTCACCCCAAATCAAAAGGGAAAATCAAAAGATTATAAATAATAATAATAATAATAATAAGTATTATTATTATTATATTTAGTTTTTTAAATAACATTTAAACGTATGTTAAAACAATATAAAATATGTTATATTATTGTTTTTATTATTATTATTAATATTATTTTTTTTATTTTAGAATAGCATTTATATGCATATTAAAAACAATAAGATATGGTTTATTAATAATATTTTATTATTTCAAAAACCCAGCCATTTATATAGAAAACAATGCAGTGGGCAGCATGTAGCTACTGTAAATCAATGACAGTCAACTGTAAATGTTTATCAGAATAAGGTAACAGACCCGTTGCTGCTTTTCCTCAGGTTCTCTAATATAGCTCCACTCTTTCTTTAACCTCTACAACAAAAAAACAACAACAACAAAAAAAAGAGACAGAGAAAATAAGGCTCCAGTCATGCTCTTCATCTGACAGATGCGTGTGGTTGAGGGTGACTGTTAAAAAAGCTGAATGCATCTACATATAAAGACAGAGAAGCGCTTATTTAGATGTGCTTGACATTTCGGTGAGAGGGGAAGGTTAAGGGTGAGACCGTTGGAATATTAATATCTGTGGCTAACAAACCATTGCAGGCTCTTGCCTCGTGTCTAGACACTCACTTGGCATTGGAAATGAGCCACAGCTGAGAATTTGTGTGGAATTAAAGTGGGAAGTATATTCAGTTGTCATTAGATTTGCTTGATTAAGGGATTTTTTTGTTTTGTTAATGAGTACAACAATTTTAGAAGAATAAGGAAAGTTTGTCATCTTGTCATGATAAACTTCCTAGAAGAGTGGAAACCGTTATAGCAGTACAAATATGGGTCTTGAAGACACACCCACCTGCTGGCGATGCCAATCAGAAGATGGGGACACAACTACATTTGTTGGTGATGTGTTAAGATCCAATAATTTTGGTTGAGAGTTCAGAGGATTATATGTAACGTATAGAGCACTTAGATTTCATTTTGCCCAGACTCTGTATTTTAGATGATGGTGTGGTCATTAATATAGGGGATTAATACATAAACAATTTTTGTTTTGTTTATGAGATGGGCAGGGTAACGGCATTTGAGGAGATGTCATGTTGAATGCTAGGCAGCCTGGATGGGAAGGGATTTAGTTCATATAATATGATTCCACATTTTCTGTTATGTCTGTTTGGCTTGTTGTATGGAATCAATAAAAATTGTTAATAACCAAAAATTATATGGTATGTTGTCTGGGTGTCCACACTTTTGTAGACACAGTTTTTGGCCATGTAGTGTGTTTCATACAAACCCTGTTGTTTGCCACAATTTGACAAAACCTTTTTGTTGTGCATTTTTAGAAGAATCATAAATGACATCTGTACATATCGGACGTGTCAAAAGGAAGAGAAATAGAAAGACAGAGAGATGGAAATTAGATAAAAGAAAAAGAAACAAATGGGCCTCTATACGCAACCATTTCCTTATTCGATTAGCAGCAGACCTGAGCCAGGCTGACCTCACGCTGACTGATTGAATATGAGCAATCGATTACTGACATATTTTCCAAGGCACGCTCTGTAGTCACAGATGCACCAGGCCAGAGTCACCCTGATTTAAAATGGTGGCCATTACGGTCATCTTTCACTGAATTAGATTAGAGAAGGAATCGGGGGAAGCCAAAGAGCAAGTGGTTTATGTAAGATGTAAGGTAGGTCCATTCTCATGTTGTGTTTGTCTTTGGTGTTCCACAGGAAGAAGAGGAGGAGGAGAGAGGTGATGGAGGAAAGAACGGGAGGATAGAGCCAGTGGGAAGAGCAGACTCCTGTGTAGAATCAGCCTCACTTGAGTAAGTTTTCATAGGAAGAACCTTATTTTTGGTTTTCTTCCTTTCTGTAAACCTCACTTGTGTATTCTACAAAAGACAAGAAATACATTTTTCTGTACTTAAAGGGGCCATGACAAGTGAAATTCAATTTTCTTTTATCTTTTCACATGAAAGAGGTCATTGTACTACAAAAAAAATAAAAATATACTGTAAGTTTCAGAACTCAAAACTTTCTCATCACTGCTAAAAGAGCATTTGTAAAACTACTCGTTCTGTACTTCTTCCACATTGTGATGTCACACTGTGGTAAACATTTGCTTCTGACTGCCTGCACAACAACAAATCAATGCCTACTTTACCTTATTACTTTTGTAGCCCTGCTCATTAGTGGTGAGCAGATAGCTGTCAAGAAGTGAGCACGTCTGTCAAGAAATGAGAGCCAATCATAACATTGGTCTTAAAGTCTTAAAGGAGAAGAAGCACCAAAACTGAGCTTTTCTGATAAAGGGTCAGAATGAGGGTGGAAAATTATCATGTTTTACAAATATATGACTGTCTTAAAGGGATTTGTCACCTTAAAAATGCACACAAGACCAAAGGCGATATCCAGAAAACTGTTCAAGCTACTTTTTTCCCATAAAACAGAAGCCAGTGGTTACCAGTTGCTTTCAAGCTCCAAAAACCAATAAAGTACCATGAAAGCAGTCATATGACTTTTGCACTATAATTTATATGAGTCTTCTGAAGCCATACAACAGCTTTATATGGGGAACAGACCGAAATGTAAGTATTTATTCTTTAAAAAAAAAAATATAATCTCTTCCAATGTGCCTCATGAAAGTACGCACCAGGTTTGGCTTCAATGATGTTAAACAATCACAACGGTGCACATTTGAATATGTGAAATTATGAAATAAATCACAAAGAAAGCAGTGAATAACGGCTTTTTCTGAATTCACCCAGTACCCAAATTGTGATCTCCTCATCACACAAAGTTATTAAATCTAGTACCCGCTTCTGCATGCTCACACTTGACACTATGTTTTTTTGTTATGTGCAAAATTACAGCCATGCCATTTTGATATATACCTCGTTTTGTGTTCCAAAACATCTTAAATGGGTTGAGTGACATGAGGGCGAGTAGGTGATGACAACATTGTAATTTTTGGGGAACTATTCCCAATTTTAAACTGGCTGGAGATAATTAAAATTCTCTACTATTCTAACAGTGCACGTTAACAGACAGCAACACTTCATCATTGCATGTGTCCTGTTTTTACCTATGTTTTTTTGTCCTCTTATTCAATGTAATCGTTGCCATATGTTTTTTGCTCAAGTATACTTTGCTCCCTGTTGGTAAAAGAGAACAAGCCTGCTGCAGGCCTCAATCTGATCTTAATCACTTAATTGAAGTGTCTAGTTGGGTCCTCCATCGACCCACATGTCTTAATGGCTCCTGGGGTTATAGATGGACTCATACCAGACTGGATCTAAACTAGCATTAGTTTCCACCCCAAGTGGTTCATAGCTACTCATACAGATTCTTACAACTAGTCATGCTGTCCAGTTCCCAATTTTTTTTATTTTTGCCTTTTCTTTGCTTAATTCTGTTTTGTTTCTCCTCACATTCCCCTCATTTGTCATTGTCTCTAGTGAAATGTTAAAGCTGGTTGAGGTGTCCAATGGCGGTGGGCCACTAGGAATCCATGTTGTGCCTTTCAGTACCAGAGACAGAAGGTAAATCTCTGCTAAAGTACAATGTATATATACACTGAACCAATTTTACCCCTGTATACTAATATAAATCTTCTACCCTTCATACGTATTTCCTCTTGCAGTCTTGTTCTTAAAGGACGGTCACATTTACCTTGCACGGTGGAATTTTGTGGGTGAAGAAGTTTTGGGCGGATGTTGAACGCGTGTGAAACCAGCAAAAAACTAAATGCCGAGCAGCCTCTTTTTAATGCTGCACTTTATGCTCTGGGAGAGTGAAGTTTAAAAGAAACTTGCCTTTATTGTTTTTACTTCTACGTCCATTGTGAATATTTAGTGTAGCTGTGTACGAAGCACCGCCTGCACAAAGGTCACTGGCAAACAAAGCAACTTTCTATTGGTCAACATGGCAAATTTGCTTTTCAAAGTTTACCAGACTTGAACTCCACGCAAAATCAAAAAGGGAAAATTATTCTTCATCAGTCCAAGTGCATTGCGAAATTGAGAGTCCCATTGAGATGACTGTATTTCGCCTGTTGAATTTTGCTGTGTACAGGTAAATGTGACCACGCCCTATAAGCTTGTGTGTAGAGTTTGACCGATGTATATATGTATATATTTAACATGTACAGTACATTGTCCACACTAATAACACATTGAAAGCGCGTTATTAAGCCATGTCCACACTAATAACACAATGAAAGCGCGTTATTAAGCCATGTCCACACTAATAACACATTGAAAGCGCATTTATTTATCTATGTTTGAACTTCTCATGCACACTGGAACAGGGGATTTCCCTCCACCAAGAACAGAGACTTTTGAAAACTCCTTCCATAATTGCATACTTTGGATAGTTATGACATCATAAACGCATGAAAGCGGATAAGTGTTTCAAAAATGAAAGTGGATAAGTGTTTTTACACAATAATAATAATAATAATAAAATGTCCCTAACCACAGAAGGTGTGTTGCCTGCTTTACGGGACTGTGTTAAGTTGTGTTGAATAATATAAAAAAAAAAAAAACATGATATATTTATGCACAGAAGCATTTGATTTCCAGTAACACTTAATAATACATTTAATTAATACATCATTAACAAACATGATATAATGCTTAACATATCATTAATTAATGTTTATTCAAATAGTTAGAAATATGAGATAATGCACGTTACTGTTTACCAAATTAATTTAATTAACATTTACTAATGATCTGTTAATAATTAGGTAATGTCAATTCAAATACTGTCAAATATTATTAAACTTTCATTCCTATATGGCTTTGCACTTTTTAACATCTACAAATTATTTTTAACAAATGTTCTGTAATTATTATTAGATCATTTGTACATCAAATGTACATTAACAAAATGTCTGTTAATCATTATATAGCATAACAAAAAATATTTGTAGATTTAAAAAATTGCAAACCCATATATGAATGAAAGCTTAATAACATTTGTTAATAAGTATTTGAATTTAGATTGCTTAATGCTTAATACAGATCATTAGTAAATGTTAGTTAAATTCATTAGTAAACAGTAACAAGCACATTATCTCTTATTTCTAACTATTTGAATGTACATAAACTAATGATTTGTAAGCATTATAAAATGTTTATAAATGATTTATTAATGAAAGTTATCATGAAGTTTTCTTACCTGTGGACACATTTGTTTTACCATTGTCAACATGCACCGTTGTCTATTAGTGTTTTATTAGTATTTAGTGGAACAGTGTAAATATCTGTAAAACTAATTCAAAATAATTATCAATCTGTTTTTACTAATGTGATTGTGTTTTAAACAATCGTCTACCCTTAATCCTCAATTGTGTCCTCTGCATCCTTCAGCCTTCATTTTTCTCAATGTGCCAACACAACAACTTTATTGCTGTAGAGAAAGCCTCAAACTGGCCAACTGAATTAATCTAAGTGGCTCCACCCAATTTGACTAAAAGCTCATCCATATCATGGGTCATTCCCAAATAAACCAACACTCATCCAAGGTCAGTTGATGAAATAAAATAAATAAATGATACAAGAGAAGTGCAAATAAATGAAAGTATTGCAAATCATCAGATTTAGTGGACTGTGACTATAAACGGATTTTCTGCGAGCTGTTGAATGCTTGATGCCATGAATACGTATGACCTTTTATCATCCATGCTGGCACATAAAACCGATGTCAGGCTAAATACATATATATATATATATATATATATATATATATATATATATATATATATATATATAAATGCTACTAGTCAAAACTTTTGAAACACTTGACTGAAATGTTTCCCATGATCTTAAAAATCGTTTGATCTGAAGGTGTATGTTTAAATGTTTGAAATTAGTTTTGTAGACAAAAATATAATATTGCCACCATAATAATTTATTTCATTATAAAACTAAAATGTAATAATAAAAAAAAAAAAAAAAAGTGTTTTGAAATTGATGACTTGGACCAAATAATAAAGAAAAGCAGCCAATAAGTGCCCAACATAGATGGGAACTCCTTCAATACTGTTTAAAAAGCATCCCAGGGTAATACCTCAAGAAGTTGGTTGAGAAAATGTCAAAAGTACATTTCTGCAAATTCTAGGCAAAGGGTGACTACTTTGAAGATGCTTTGAAGCTGATGTGTAGACATTTTATTATATTGTTAAATAATATATTTTAACATGTAGAATGGTTGAAAATTTATTATTTATTAAAAATAGAATCTCTAGAGTGTGACTGTTGTCCATATTCATTGTGGTGTCCAAAACTATCCTACCATGACCAACCTGCAGCTATGGGCCGTGCATTTTAAGTCTAGGCACTTCAGTACAATTCATACCATTAAGAAAACACAGTTTCACAATGAGTAAGATACTGTATGCCTATCATACATTATGTGGCAATCAACTAGTAATACCAATTGAAATTTTAAAAACACGTCCACACACCAAGTCTAGAACTTGAAATGAAACAATGCTCAAGAAAGTGTAATTGTAAATGCAGCATAACTTTTTTGTGAAATATTCACAAAATATTTCAACTCAATATCTCCGACCATAAATGCATTACATTCCCCAATATTCAGAAGATGATGTTTAAGAAAACAAAACTGCAATGCTCCCGTTAGCCTAGCAACCCAACTAATAAACATTGCTGCCGCGCTAATATGTGCTTCAGGTGTACGATTATCAAAAGATATATATAATAGTTTTATAAACCTGTTTCTGCAGGCATTTGTTAAACAAGCTTTAATATCATGTAATGTGTAAACAAACTCATTTATCGATATTACTTAATAAAGTGAATGTTTATCTCTTACTTTGTATATCTCCCTGAGTGTCGAAATGTTTGTGTGACATCATGCCCCTGCATCTCGGTGAAATCGGAGTTGAGGATTTCTGCACGAGCCTACAATTTCGTGACTTTAAGATGCATTCCATTGCACTTTTCCTAGTAGGAAGTTATAAAATCCAACTTTCCGAGTGGAATGCAGCATTGCTTTTCAAAACTTGATCCAACACTGAATTCTCCAGCAACCTAATTTACATTTAGAAAACTCCTGATGTTGCTATAACAACGCAAAAAAACTTACCAATTAACTTGACTTGAAAATCAGTCCTCCTTTCCTGTTTAATATATTAAGCAATCACACAGTCATGCAGAACATCTTGTGTTTTTAAATAAGGATCTCTTTCTCAGTGGCGATATCGGCAGTGATGATCTCGCACTCTTCGCTTTCAAATTACGTACATCACTTAAAGCGTGATTGTGTCACTCAAGGGCAGCTAGAAGTCCTCAGCCGGGACATATCCTAAAGATCACACCCACCAAGAACAAATAAATCAATCTGATTGGCTGATGAATCTGACATTAGTTGCTCATTCAATGCACTGTTGAGGGATACTGTGGAAATTCTGAAGGCCTGAGGGGTGGAGCTCAGACTCACGCACTGCTTCGGATTTATTCGTTTTTCTCTATTTGTTAGATTAATTAAGAGTGGAAAGTGATTAAAAATACATAGCAATAAGTTGATTGAGAATGAAAGGATGAAAAATATTTATTTATTTGGCATGTTAGGCCAGCAGAGAAGGCTTTGTTGGCCCTGAGAATTCACCACTTCCAACCTGTAAGCTATGGATTATTATTATACTATAGTAACAATACCATTCTTTGTGCTTTTAAAAGATTGCATATGTGTGTGTCCTTTCATTCTAGTTACTTTGCTTCTTAAAGAGTTGTCCTTGT
Source organism: Xyrauchen texanus (assembly GCF_025860055.1). NCBI lineage: Eukaryota > Metazoa > Chordata > Actinopteri > Cypriniformes > Catostomidae > Xyrauchen > Xyrauchen texanus. The sequence continues at coordinate 10,169,419 of NC_068317.1, forward strand.
CTTCATGTCATTGTATCAAACTCAGTGTTCTCAATTGTTACACTCTTGATACTCTACCTTATGACTAATCAGAACTACAGTAATGTCAGTAATCCCAACCCGAATATAATACCACACTTCAACGGCAGCAGGTCCATGATGACTTCATTAGCCCCTCTGCTAGTGTGATTTGTGGGAGGTGTTGAATGATATCTCATTAGCATCTTGATAGAGGGCACGGAGTTGACAGCAAGACCCCAGACAGTGAACTCTTAAAATGACCAGCGTCTTCACTCTGCCATCAGCTTGAGGCAGATGACATTTTGGAAAATTACATACACACACAATGTCTTGCTTAAACATAACTCTAATAACCACACGACCAGTGTTCATGGCAAGCAAGTTGGGGTCTAATTGCTCAGCATAAATGGATCCTGATTGCGTTGTTATTCAATAAAAGGCAGTGAATGAGAACAGGTGGTCTCTTTCTCGCTAAGACTACTGAGCCATCAGTCAAGTGACAAGCGATTCCGGTAATGCTGAAGTCATTGAGGGTGTTTAAATGCACATCGTTAATTTATGACTTTCAAAAAATATGCTTATTAAAAAAAAAATCATATTTTTCTCTGGTTTTGACATCAAAATGTAAATAGACATGCACACATTGAATAAGCCGCCAGAATGTCGGTAAAGGTGTTTAGAGTTAAATGGGAAAATTGGCAAAAAAAAGTTTTGAGTGGTTGTAGAGTATACAACTCTGAATTAATTTGCTGTTGTGGGCAGTATCAGCATAAATTATTTAAGAAAAGTAAAGTTGGTGAAATAAGTAATTAAATAAGTAAAGTAAGTACAGCTAATTATGTAAGACAAGTAAAAAATAAGTTAATAAGTTAATAAAGAAGTTAGTAAGCAAAGTAATTAAGTAATTCAAGTAAGTTAAGTTGGTAAAATAAGTAGGTAAGTCAAATAATTAAGTTAATTACATATGTAAAGTAATTAAGCAAAGGAAGTAGGTAAGTGAAGTAGCTCAGTAAAGTAATTAGTATGTTAGTTATTAAGTAAGTTAGTTAAATCTCTCATTATTAATTTAACCTGATGCCATACCAGATGTGTATGACTGTCTGTCTTCAGCAGATTTATTTTTAGAAGAAGCTAAAGCTCTGTCAGGTCCTTATAATGCAAGTACACGAGTGCTAAAGTGCTTCCTACCAGCAGTTAACACATCATGTAGCTGTCGCGTGATGTAAGCGCATCAGCCAGTTCACTCGAGAATTCGGAAAGGGCACTTATTAACAACAGAAGAAAGAACGTCACGTGAGAGTTCGGCCAAATGTAATTTTGGACCGTGAAAGTGCTGGCACCCGTGTACTTGCGTTGTAAGGACTCGACAGAACTCTTTCTTCTTCTAAAATATTTTTCATTAGTGTTCTGCTGAAGAAAGACAGTCATACACATCTGGGATGGCATCAGGGTAAGTGAATAATGAGAGCATTTTCATTTTTGGGTGAACTATTCCTTTAAGTCCTTAAAGTAAAGCAAGTTAATTAATTGAAGTAAATAAGTAAATTAAATAATACGTAATTAAATACATACGTAAAAGAAAATAAAGTGGAAGAACATGGCTGAAATTTGCTTTGAGTGTTCTATTCGGTGCCTGATCGGAAAAACTACAATATTGCTTGGATACTTATGTAGTTTTAATCATGAAATTACATGAATTACCAAATCAAGACCTTTGAGTTAATAGATTCAGTGTACTATGATCTATTCTATAGTTCTTATGTTGCATACTTTTACGAACGGTATGTGAATTGCCTTAGTCGTTTTTTTTGTTTTTTTAAGGAAATTAACAAATAGCCACAGCAGTTTCTAGATCAGTCTATTGGGAGTTTAGCTAATCCTCCTTCTTAATCTGTCTGTTGTGATAAGGACCATTAACGTTTATTTTTAAAACCTTATTATATTGTTTTTTTGTTCATGATTTATTTGTTTCATCAGTCTTTCAATTTAAGCTGTGCTGTCTGTGCATACGTAGGATCTGTTTCCTGTCGGCTGTGATCAGCATGCACACACAGATATGCTTCCTATGAATTGTTTCTGTCTCAAAGTAAAAGTTTGGGGTTGAAGATTGCTGATGCAACACAGTCGGCTCTTTGGGGAGGAGGGAAATACAGTACATTTAAGCTCTATTTATATCTAAATCTCCTGCACTCTTTTTAAACCCATCAAATGCGATGGTGAAATTCACATGATCACATCTCAGGGTTTGTAGATTGGGGGTCGCAGCACTCTGAATCCGAAACCTCAGCAGGTCTGTGAGCAGTGCCAAAAAATCCATATGGCCAAAGTCGGCTAAGTTCAAAAAGTCTTTTTTGATGTTTTGAGTTAAAAGGGAACCACTAGGAATATTAAACTTTTCAAAAGTGCAGGATTACTGTGCATTCTTTTTGAAGATAGATATATATATATATATATATATATATATGTATATATATATATATATATACACACACACACAGTTCATATCTCAATGATCTCTCTATGAAAGGATGCAGTGGACACAGTTGTGCCTTTTTGATCAATTAATATGTACTCTATTAATATGTTGAGTTTGAAGAAGTGGCCTTCACCCAAAAAAGTATCATGATGATAAGTTTCCTCCAAAATTGGACAATTATTAATCCAGTTATTTTTGGTTTCATGATAAAACTGTGGGTTATGTATACCATGTCTCAATCAATCAATCAGTCAATCAATCAATCAATCAAGTGCTCAATTGACTGACCGACCAGCTAATACAGATAAAGCCAGAACACATCAGAAAGCTTCTTACACTCTTTGAATTGTTTGGGGTGATTTATTTTTGATTGGTCCAGTAAGCAACAGCCCTGAACACCTATGCAACCACCTAGCAACACCCTAGCCATCACCTAGAATGCCCTAGCAACAGCATAGCAACATTCTGGCAGCCATCTTAACACTTAACATTGTGTTAGTGAGTTTTCCACAGGCAAGCAGCATGTTGGAAACTTTGTTTGCATGGCAAATCTTTGTAAGGGCTGTGAATTAATGGTTCATTTGATTTCTCAAATATAACCCTAAAACAGAGTTTACAATTTAGCATTTTATATTCATTAATTGTAATTGCATTGTGCCACTTAATTGAAGTTAACTGTGTTTACTCTGTGTTAAATAATGGTTGGTTGAAGCTTTGACATTGATGTGCGGTGTGGCTGATCTGGGTTCAACACTGCTGTTGAGCTGAATGTCAGTAACGTGCTGTGACTATTTCAGGACGCTTGGTTTGTTAGTCAAGAGGCTGGAGGGAGGCGGAAAGGCGGAGCGGGAAGCTCTGTTCCAGGAGAATGACTGTATCGTTCGGATTAATAACGGAGATCTGCGCAACATCCGATTTGAACAGTAAGCCCCTCTCTGGAGTCAGAGAGACCATTTTTACCTCTCGCCTCCTTTTAACCACTCTCTCTTTCTCAGGTTTTCATGAGCTGTCAGTCTTTCCTAGAGCTTTGAACATCTTCTCAATTCACGTCTTCACAATGTTCTTTCATCTCATCCCTCTCTGCCTTATCAAACCAAAACAAAACATGTCTTTTCTAAGCCTACAGAAGTTGTCTGTGGATCAACTGGAGCGAAAGAGGCTATTTACAGGTTGAGAAATCCTGTTAATGAGAAATCACACTTTTAGTGATCTTTTGAAGTGTGTACAGCATAAAATACTCTGAAAACATACTGTTTATTTCAGAACTCAAAACTCAATCCCCAGTCCTAAAAGTAATTTGGGGGGTTCTACTTGTATCTTAAGTTTTGTAAGTAAATAAGCTCTGTTATGATTGTCTAGTCTATTTTGTCTAGTCTATTGTCTAGTCTAGTCTATTGTCTAGTTTATATGCAAAATAAGTATGCATACTTACAAGTAGTTGTTTTACTTCCGGGTCTAAAATAGTTGATGCTGCCCCATTATTCAGTAAGAGCCTCTTTTCTGAATAAACACCAAATACGGTGTCATTGTTATGTAAATGTGGGTGGACATATTTGAATATGTTCATCATCGGGATTTCGCAGTTACATATTGTGGAATGAGCCGATTTGCAGCTTAGTTTCAATAAATTATCTCTTGTTTTTTTTTTTTCTACAGTTTTGCAAGTTACAGGATGTCTACATATATCAAACGGCAAGTTATTGGGAATGCATTAAGTGCAAAGTTTAACTTCCTCTTCTGTGTATTGTTTGACTCTAGTGCCACACTTGTTTCACAGCACACGACCCTGGGTTCATCTGTTCACTGTTTTATTGATTTAATGCTGCTATTCATCTCCTGCAAATAAATTAATACTTAAAGTAGCCCTGAATGATTCTCTTTTTCATGTTGCTTGTAAGAAGCACAAATACACATGGACAATAAGGCTGAGCAATATATTGAATACTTGTGATGTATTTAATATTACTTTATTGGGGATGTACAATTAAGCAACTTGGTGAATATTGCATTGATTTTTGACTTTTTTGTCCATTAAATTTCCTACAGACCTTGCCATTAGACCAGTTTTACGGCCACTCAAAATATCAGTTACAACAATGCTGAAAGTGTTGACAAGTTTCATTTCTGTGAATCAGTTCTTTTGAACGGTTAGTTTGAATGAATTGGTTAAAAACACTGATTCATTTATTGATTTGTGTTATCACTAAAATGTTCACGGAAGACTCTGTTAATATTATCGCCCTTAGAATTGTAAAAATTTGATTAAGTAAAAATACAGGTTAATATTGCAGTTTATTCAAATGTATTGTTACAGTGTTGGGTAAAAAAATCATCCTACAATCCACTTCAAATTACTCATTACTTCTATATATTACCTCCTTGTTCATTGTCGCATGCAAGTCATACACTCGGCACCACACGTTTCTCCCTTACAATGACTTATAAGGGGGTGTACGCCATCCGGCTGTCACAGAAATGCATAGAGACATAGATATTCATGTTTTAAATGTATTCTACATTACATTAAAATATTGATTTATAAAAATGTAATACAATATTTAAGATATAAAGCAAGATGGTACACTAGTTTATATTTAAAAAGTAATTTGATTACAGTATCTAATTACTTTTTCGACAGATTACATCCAACACTGGTTGGTGTACGTAAATAAATATGATTCATTGTCATTCTTTATACAGAGTATGTTAAAAAATTATATTAAATATTGTTCCTCCTTTCTGAAAGAAAATTTTAAAAACAATGTGTGAAAAAACAAAACATGCATTGAACATGAAACATGCATCTCTGATTGAAAAATATAAAAAATAAAATAAAATAAGAATAATCATCCTTTTCAGCCCTATCAGAGCAAATGCATAAGTACAGTATATACAAAATTTATGTTGAAAAGGCTTATAGATGTATAGTTTTATTGCTAAATCTGCCAGCCTTCTCTCTCTCTCTCTCTCTCTCTCTCTCTCTCTCTCTCTCTCACTCACACATGCTCATATCACAATGAGCCTTATCATCATTTAGCTCACACATGATCTGTTGGATATAAGAAATATGTTAAAGAATAGGCCCAGGAAAGATAATAGATAAGAAAACTATTTTCCTTCCACATTCATCATTAAGAGCTTCCTTTGCCCCACACTTTGGAAACCTGGTCTGTTCCAGATGATTCCAGAGGGCAAGAAGAGAAGAAACTCAGCTGCAACAGGATAACGCCCACTGAAACACACACAGAATCATGCAGAACAGGGTTCACCACAGGGCACTGAGAGGCCACAGCTGTGGGATAATTCATAATCAAATCTAAAACTAATTTACATACATCATTCAGTCCGCTTACACAAGCCCTACACCACAAGTTAATTTCCCTAGTGTCCCAAAGCATTATTATGTTTTAATTGCTTGGTGTGTATCATGAGATCCAGTCAAGCTTTTATATATCTGTAAGTCTTTACTGATAGTACAGATACGCTAGCCTGACAGGTCAACATCTTCTCAGGGATTAAGAAATGCAAGCTTATGCATTAAATGCATATAAGGTCAATAATGTTATTGTAATACATAAAATAGATTATAGCCTTTTGTTCTTAGTATATTGTGGCTTATAAAGTTTTGACTCATTGATACGGTACCCTAGTTATCGATTAACAAGCGTGTTATTTAAAAACAATCAACCCTTTTCGACATACACATGCTTGTAGTTGCAGAAACACCCTCATGCACTTTGCAAAAGGAAATCCACACCAAACAGTAATGTGTCATTCTCGCCATACAATACATATAAATACAGACCAAAATTTTCCTTACCTTTTTCTCATCCACACACACACACACACGCGCACACACACATGTTGGTCTACCTATCATTATGAGGACTTTCCATAGACATAATGACTTTTATACTGTACAAACTATAGATTCTATCCTCTAAACCTAACACAACCCCTAAACCTAACCCTCACAGAAAACATTCTGCATTTTTACATTTTCAATAAAACATTGTTTAGTATGATTTTTAAGCGATTTGAATTATGGGGACACTAGAAATGTCCTCATAAATCACATTTATAGCATAATACCCTTGTAATTACTAATTTGTAACTTACAAAATTGTCCTTGTAAATCACAAAAACACGCACACACACACACACACACACACACACACACACACACACACACACACACACACACACACACACACACACTAATTTCTTGAATGTGCTCCATGTGGAGTTATAATTCACAACAATATTCTAATCTTATTGGATTGTTTGCATGGGTAAATATTTATCAGCAGTTGATCTAAAGCAATATAATGATGCGTTGATGGAGTCATTTATTATTCAATCAGACAGAGGGAGTCAAGTGATTAACTGTGAGTCACAGCTCCACTTGTTTGCACACGCACGCACACACACACACACACACACACACACACACATGCACATACACATACACACTATTTACATGATTTTGTTGGTGGGTGGGGCTACATTTGCATAATAATTCATGGGTGTCCCAAAAGTGAGATGCTATTTGCTCTCTAGATGCAGAGACTTATCTAATGAAAAGTTTATTGAGATGGAAACAGCTTGTCTTTAACTCACCCCAATGGTTTTAGCGCTTTTATGTTAAAGGAATAAACAAATGTTAGATTCATATTGCTTTGCAATTTGTTGTTATTGCATCAGGTTTAAGTCAACAAAACTATCTACAGTATATGCAAAGTAGCTGAATTAACTTGCAATAAGTAACAAACGATAGTGAGACAAACAGACCCAAGAGCAGAGGAACAGTTCAGTTTATTAACAGTAATAATGAGCAGTCACTGGGTTGAGAAATTAGGAAATACAGACATCGGCTTCAGCAGCAGAAAGCGATCTCCAATGGCATGACATGAGGGAGAGAAAATTACATAACATACAAAACATACCGGCAAACTCACTGGGGCAGACAGCACCTTATAAACCTCCGATAAAAATTTGCAGACCCCAGAAAACTTGCTTGAATCTGGGGTTGGCCAATCGGAGACAGCTTTAACCTTAGTCGGGTCCATGCGCACTCCCTCGGACGAAACAATGAACCCCAGGAACTGAACCAACTGTGCATGAAAAGCGCACTTCTCCGCCTTGACGAACAGCCAATTCTCAAACAGGTCCTAGATATTCTGGGAGAAGATCAGAATATCATCAGTATAGATGAACACAAAACAATCTACCATGTCTCTAAGCATGTCATTCACTGTCACCTGGAAGACGGTGGGGGCGTTGACCAATCCGAAAGGCATAACCAAATATTCAAAGTGCCCCACATGGGTGTTAAAAGCCATCTTCAACTCATTGTGTAAGTCCAACTTCGTAAAGACGGACACTCCCTGCAAGAGTTCGAAAGTTCAAAATTCTCATCACTAACAGTCACTATCACAGGATCAGGGTCGTAAACTGGAGGAAACTCAACAAAATAATTCAGAAACAGTTCACAAATATCCACAGAGGGGTTTAAATCAAATTAGTCATCTATTAATGGTGTTGAACGTCACTGTGAGATAGTTAATGTAAATAAATAATATTAGAAAAATAATTTTCTCTTGCATCCTTCACAACCTTTTGATATTTCAACAAACTCTTCCTCAGAATGTGAAGCATGCAATTTATCTTTTTTCCACCTCCGTTCAGCCTTTCTAAACTTCTGTCTGAGGAGTAGCATTGTCTAACCACGATTGACCTCTTATTTTATTCGTGATGTTTTATACAGAACAGTGATATCCAAAAAACACAGTAACCAGCTCATTAGGAACTGCCTTAAAAGAGGGAGGCTCAATAAATGACGTAAAGGAGGAGGCTAAAACAGAATCTGTAAATGCCGCAGATGAAGATGAAGTGATCAATCTAGACTACATTAAAATTCATACAATATTATCTGAGATAGAAGTAATATATGACAAAAAGTCAGAGAATTCTATAATAAAATCTTTTCTATACTTGGGAGGTCTATATACATCACAGGGTTCTGTAAGTCAAGCATCATTAATTGGGCTTCAAAATATTGATAGTTTACAGACGGTAAAAGCAGACACTTGAAACAATGTTTGAAAACTGTGGCAATCCCCCCACCCGACCAACAGTTCTGGGGGTGCTAAAAAATTCAAAAACAGCTGGGGAAAGTTCAACAAGGGGGCTAATTTCACCATCATTAACCACGTTTCCAAAATAAATAAACTGTCCAATTTGTCCAAACTTTGGATAAAAGTTTTATTTGAAATGTATCTTGCATTAATCAATGCCATTTTTACTGACCTGGAAAGTATACACTCGCTGGAACTGGCAGAGTAAAATGTGGGTGAAAGAAGCATTTACTGTTAGAGGACAAGTCCACTACAACAGAACCAATATGCAACAAAGTTTGGTGATCTCGGGAGCCGAGAGCGAATACAGGCGTCCCCGAGGCGTTGAAGTGCCAGGAAGCAGTTCATTCACACAGACATACAGGTGATGAGGAGCAAGGGTCGCAGAATGGGACTGGCTGAACACCGCCCTACAGTCAGTCAATGGCACTCCCGATAAGTTTGCTGGTTCATCCTGCAACAAAACACAAGACTGGACAGGGGAAACAGCAGAATTAAGACAATGCAACAAACAATAAGGGCTCCAAGCAAGAACAGTGTTGGTTGACCAATCTATGTGTAGGTTGGGCATTTCCAACCAAGGATGCTCCAACAATATCGGTGCCGATGGAGATTGGATAAGGTAGAAGGATAACTGCTCCATATGATTCCCAGAGATGAAGGCTTTGTGGATTGCGTGATGACGGACAGTGACCACGTGTCACTTACTGTGTGGGCTGTGATCGGTCTTTCCAACTGGACCATATGAAGTCATCACTTAGAAGCCATTTAAAAATCCATAAAGTTCTCTTTAGCTCCGGAATCAACCAAGATGGAAACCATGTGACGCAGAAGTGTTGGAAGATCAGAGGTTTTGTCCAAAGATTTTGCACTCATCAGTAACCTCACTCCATGAGCTTTGAGTTCTAGTGACTGGCTAGTCCGCTGGAGAGGCAGAATGGGTAGGAGGATCAGCCGCCAGGATAGGTGGAAAGCAGCATTGATGGTGATGATGGCATAGGGTCAGGCGTCGATCGACTCGGATAGCCAAATACACCAAGTCATCGAAGCGCAGAGACAAATCCAAAGAATAAATCCTGTGCAGAATGCCGTCGGAAAGACCATGCAGAAATCTATCCCACATAGTGTGGTCATTCCACTCAAAAGTAGCAGCTAGGGTGCAAAATTCTATTGTATAATCAGATACTCGTCAATCTCCTTGAGACAATCCAGATAAAACCCTCATCACCTGACCCTTAGCTCAGAAGCACAGCAGGGATGTCTGTTGTCCCACATGGCAGTGCACCATTCGCCAGTCCTTCCAGTGAGGAGCGTTATAACACAGGCCAGCTTCATCGTATCTGAAACAAAAGTGAGGGGCTGTAACGTGAAGAACAGGGAACATTGTAAAATGAATGCACTGCATGATTCAGCCTCACCTGAATATGTGGCTGGAGGGGGAACGCGGGCTTCAAAGCATCCAGAAGCCAGAAGAACTGCCGGAGCTGGTAAGCTTTCTGAGGTGGGCCAGCATCAGGAGATATGTAATACTACTGAACAAAAGATGTGAGCTCAGCAAGCTGTGAAGCCATCTTTTCCAAAGCCCGTTTCGAGGCAGCGATTTGATCCTAGCAAGACTCCTTGCTGAGAGAAGGGTGGAGTGAAGAGTGGATTCCTCCGCTGGGTCCATACTTGGCTAGATAGTTCTGTAATGAATGATAGTGACAAAAACAGACCCAAGAGTAGAGGAATAGTTCAAAGGACTTATTAACAGTGATAATGATCAGTCATTGGGTTGAGGAATGTAGAAAATCCCAACACCAGCTGCAGCAGCGGGAAGCAATCTCCAATGGCGTAGAGTCGAGCGTTGTAGTCGTGCAAGGGGCAATCCGTGAAGAGTGAGTTCGCAGGATGAGTCAGCGTGTTGTGGAAGTCAGGAACAGTTTCGTAGAATCCTCTGTTGGAGCTTAGTGAGATGCAGAACAATGCCCAGCAGAGATGAGCAAACTTAACTCCCGACACACAGGCAGAGAAGAGGTATCTTCTGTGGAAGACCAGCTGACACACAGAAATAATGCAAGGCAACCACACACCCAACACAAGGGCAACCAACAGATACACGAGACAGGACCAACTAGACAGAGAGAGTGAGTTTAGTACTAAACATCAAACAACAATCTAGAAAAAGATACTGAGAACACGACTGGCTTGAGAAGGGAGTATATTAGGGGAGAACAGGTGCTGCTTGGCACACTAATCAGTGGTATGATCAGTGTTCCCCAGGGAAACAACCAGTGTTCCCATGGAAACCCTGATCATGCATGCTGGCCACGCTTGCCAGACGTGAGGGAAAGAAAATGACAAAACATACAAAACAAATCGATAAACTCAAATGACACAAAAGCTACTGTATATGGTTGTATTATTTAGTGGTGTTTTGCCAATGCAAGAAATGTCACTATTACTGTTGTGCATACTTACAGTAGGCTTTGGACAAAGTATTAAACTTTGAGTAAAACTCATCCGATACCATTTGTGCTATAGACATGAATGATACCTCAAAATTATGCTTTTTTTTGTTGAGGAGTGGTGCACTATTACTTCTGATTACTTCAGACTAAAGAGGCAAAAATAAATAAATAAATAAAATCCCTCACATAAACTCAACATTGGGTTGTGACAAGCACAAATCACATTTTGTCGAGAACATGTACAAATCTGAAAATGTAAAATTAAAAAAGAACCCGCTTCTATAACGAATCAGATGTACAGCAGAATACTCATATATAGTATAACAGTATAATAGTTTAATAATTCATATCATTGTATCACAAGCCCTTTTGACATTTAAAGTCCCTCTCCAGTCACTGGTTTATCCCCTAAAAACTCATCTTTGTTAATCAAAATTACATATTTAAAAGTTTTTTTTTTATGAAAGTAATCCCTTCATGCTTTAAAATTTTTAAAGAGTTTTCTAATTCTAAACCTCATTTAGTATGCGTGGATCTATGAATATGCAAATTTGCCCCACCTCCATCTCCACTCACCCCTGCACCGCTCGCCTGCAGCTCGGGCTCACTGTGTCCTCTGGATAAATTGATGGAACTGTGTTGGGCTTCAGTGTATGTTAAGTGGCAAAACCTGTTTTTTGGGTAAAAATGTCAAAACAGTTCTCTGGAAAATGGCTACTGCAAACCCGAGTTTTCTCTGGAAGATTTGCTTGGACATTACTATTTTTCCCAAATAAACTGCACACATTTATCTCAGATTTTCAGATCCTTTGGAAATACATGAAGGCTCACTATTTGTCCTTTTGCAACTTTACATCTGAAAACAGAACATGTCTTGCAAAATAACAATACGTAGCTACACCGGACTTCTACTGATACCCCTTCACCTTTGCATATGCTATTGATATGGAATGCCCCACCCGACAAGATGACAGGATTTGTTCCCTAGGTTTATGACGTATGAATCCCTGGCTGTCTGAATCCGTGTTTTTGAGATTGTCTTTGGTAAACTACAGTTCAAGGGGGAAAATGCTCAGCCATGGCGTTGACTACTGATTTCAATCATGGTATATCTTCTAGCATATAAAAAATACCATATGGACATGTAAACAAGGTTAAAAAATGTACTGGGTGGAGGGGGGTCTTTAATCAATTACTGGATTTAAATTGTAGATACTTTATATAAAAAATAAAATTCCAACTAATACAAAAAAATAATCCACTCCTGTTCAATACACAATGTCAGATATCTAGAATACATTTCTTACAAGTTGAACTTTCAATTTCAAATTTAACATTTTTAATATCTGTAAATGCATTTCAAAATCAGATATTTGGAAATTGATTTCAGATATCAATAAATTGAAGAGTCTTAAAATGCTTTCTTTCAGGTTACAATAACATTAACTGAATAGATAACTGAAATTAACATTGCCACCAGTGACAACCAGAATTTGCATTTTTGCTAGATACAATTAAATTGTCTTTATCAGGAATAGACATTTTGGGCTAGTATAAATGTATGTTTTGATATCAAAATTATCATTTTATTAGTAAGTAGTATGTTGCTGATGTGTGATATTCAAATGTTTACAAGAAATTAATTATAGATATCTGTAATTGTGTATAGATATCAGCAAGAGTGAAAGAGAGTAAATGAGAACATTTTGAGTAGCCTTCCACAAGCTTCTCTCAATAAGTTGCTGGAATTTTTGCCCATTCCTCCAGGCAGAACTGATGTAACTGAGTCTGGTTTGTAGACCTCCTTGCTCACACATGCTTTTTCAGTGCTTCACACAAATTTGATTGAGATGGCCACTCTTTTGACTTTGTTGGCCTTAAGTCATTTTGCCACAACTTTGGATGTATGCTTGGGGTCATTGTCCATTTGGAAGACCCATTTGCGACCAAACTTTAACTTCATGGCTGATATCTTGAGATGCTGTTTTAATATATCCACATAATTTTCCTCCCTCATGATGCCATCTATTGTATGAAATGCACCAGTCCCTCCTGCAGCAAAGCACCCCACAATATGATGCTGCCACCCCCATGCTTCACGGATGAGATGGTGTTCTTTGGCTTGCAAGCCTCACCCTTTTTCCTCCAAACATAAAGTTGATCATTATAGCCATGTGCACTTGCATACAGAAATCTGTATTTTTTTATGGTGGTTTTGGAGCAGTGGCTTCTACAATTCTGAACAGTTCTTCAGGTTATTTCAATATAGGACTTGTTTTACTGTGGATATAGATACTTGTCTACCCATTTACTCCAGCATCTTCACAAGGTCCTTTCTTGTTTTTCTGGGATTGATCTGCTCTTTCTGCACCGAAATACTTTAATTTATAGGAGGCAGAATGTGTCTCCTTCCAGAGCGGTATGATGGCTGTGTGGTCCCATGGTGTTTATACTTGTGTACTATTGTTTGTACAGATGAATGTGCCTTTAGGCATTTGAAACATTGTTCCAAAGGATGTACCAAACTTGTGGAGGTCCACACATTTTATTTCTGAGGTCTAAGCTGATTTATTTTCATTTTCCCATGATGTCAAGCAAAGAGGCACTGAGTTTGAAGGTAGGCCTTAAAATACACCACAGGTAGACCTGAAATTCAATACACCTCCTATCAGAAGCTAATTGGCTAATTGTCTACAGGGTTGACATCATTTTCTGGAATTCTCCAAGCTGCTTAAATGCACAGTTAATTAGCTTAGTATATGTAAACTTCTGACCGACTGGAAATGTGATATAGTCAATTAAAAGTGAATCAATCTGTCTGTAAATAATTATTGGACAAATTGCTCATGTAATTGCCAAAGTAGATCTCCTAAATGTAGGAGAGTGTGCCAAAACTATAGTTTGCTAATATGAAATCTGTGGAGTGGTTAGAAAATTAGTTTTAATGACCTGTGAACTTCTATATATGATATATATATTTTAACTGTATATTTATGTTTTGGTTCTTTCTATCTATCTATCTATCTATCTATCTATCTATCTATCTATCTATCTATCTATCTATCTATCTATCTATCTATCTATCATTACAGTATTTCATAACTTGTTCACTTTTCTCTCTTTTTTCTACTGTTGTACCTATATATTATGACCTATCCAAGTGATATAAATCTTTTGAAAAATGTCTTGTAAGATCTGACCGACTGCTGTTATTAAGATATGCGTTATCCTCCATGTGGCACAGTTCAATTCTTCTGAAAACAGATCCTACTTCCTGCCTCTAATATGTTTGAATGCCTCCTCCCCAAGGCTTTGCGATTATGGAATTGGCAGATAATGTGAATTAACCTTGTTTCCAACTGCAGTAGTACAATTAGCCAGTGATTAAGCAAGACAACCTTTTGACCCCTGCATGTGCTCTGCCTTTAACAATCCCAGTACTTAGGATGAGCCTGTTCACTAATAGATACAAATATACAGCCTAAATGAGATATATGTGTGTGATTTTCTTTCCTCCAGGGCCCAGAATTTGTTCATTCAGGCCATGAGCTCTCCGATCATCCTGTTCCATGTAGTTCCAGCATTAAAGAAAGCCCAGTATGAGCAGTTGTATCAGAATGAGTTGGGCCTGCAGTCTGGTTCTGGACTCGGTGATAGAGGTAGCCTGGTGGTAGGAGGTATGGACTACAGTCTGCTGAGTATGTCCAAAGCAGAATCAAATCGGGGCTTTCCAACATTACCACATCCAGCAAACCCATCGGCCAAGATGCTACCAGAACCCATCCAACCTTCCAGACCAGACAGCATTGCCTCATCCATGGGCTACTTCAAAAAAATTGGCCGCAAGTTCAGTGTTCAGCTAAGGAAAGGTACAGTTATACTTACTATATTTTATAATTTAAATACTCAATTACATAGGATTATTGAGATACATGTTGCCATCATCTCAATGATGTAATCTCAATATGGCGGCCCTCATGAATGTGCACCCAACACCTCATTTAGAATGAGCTTTTTCTGTAAGACTTATATAATATGAATTTACAGTACATTTTAACTTGTTTTTCATATTTTCCTTAATTTTTGCCATATTTTGTTTAATATATTTTTAAGTCTTTGACCAATATATCACTGTTTTTGTGCATCTTATGCCATAACACTGTTTTTAGACAACATGTCAAGCTAAGAGAAGAAAAAAGTTACATTTTAAACTGTGCGTTCTTTTCTCTTCCACTTCATTGCATCTTGCTGTTGTTCTAATGCAATAATGCATCTTGTGTGAACAGTAATGGAACAAATTATAAAATGTACTAAAATATTTTATAACTGAATATACAAGGGACAAGAGATATGTACTTTATGAACAACAGGCATTCAAATTTAGCGGAAATTTGTAATTTTCTGTCCTGCAGGCAGAGATTCTGTGCTATCTGTGCTAGCATCAACTTCAAGATGGCTAAACTTGTGGAAACATATTCTAAAGTTAACGTGTGTGATGAGTCCCAAATTCTGCATGTAAAGAGCTCAACATCAGCTGAAAATTAGCACCAACTCTTTTCTTATTATTAGTTTCAAGCGTTTTAAAATGTACTCCTATTGAAATGCCATGGTACTGAAAAATAACATTGTATGTGTTTTTATTTATTCATACATTTGTTTTCCCCTGAAGTTGCCTCAATTTTCTGCTGTTTTAAAAGCTGATGGTATCTGTAAGAACGGCGGTGTCCGCTGTAGTGACTAGCATTGATTAGCTATTGCAGTTATTACTTCAAAGGACTCTATCTACCATTGTCAGGAATTGTGGATGGAGCGCTTCCTCTCTAACTCACATACAGGCACAAATCCCATTTGTTCTGCATGGCAGCTGCATCTCAACATTTCACACTGCAAGAGAACTGCAAATGTTTCAGAGATACAACAAATACACCCAAACAGACCAACATACTGCATACACATGTATGCATAAACCAACACACAAACACAAAAGCTACTGCCTATAAAGGCAGCTACCTTATAAGGGAGTATTCTTACTGCCATTGGACCCCATAAGTGACCAATATGGAATACACTACATATGCAATAACTCTGCCTGCCATACTAAAAGCTCTCTGCATGAGAATCTTGACTCACACTTGATTTCAATAGAGTTTGAGGTTAGCAAGTTGCTAAGCTAATGGTGCGATACAATGATAAGCATAAACAATGTATGTATACAAACATTGGGTAAATTAATGCATTTTTAATTACAGATTGAATACTTTTACGTTTCTAATTAAATATAGGCTATATACATAGGATATGTTAATTTATAATCAATTTTGCTTTACGTTTGTCCACGATCTTGGATTTATTTATTGACTTCTCCACAAAGGATACATATGATGCTGCTTTAGAATTTGGATAAAACAAGGTATCTTTGAAGACAACATTTTTAAGCTGCCTACCTCCAGAATCAGCCTTTCTGTAGGGATGTGCCTATGATACCTTAAATGCAGCTTTTGTTGGCAACTCACTAGTTTTGCTATAGAGAAAATGTCTGTGACATATCTATTATTGCTTTGGCAGCAACTCCTCTGATCTACAATAGGGGCAAGTTTTGAAAAGAAAACTCTAGAAGTGCGCACATATCAAGCCACAAAACTTTTCTGCTTCTCTGCTGTTGTTTTCCCTCCCCTTTTGTCACCATGCCCCCATTTTAGCTGTCGTAATCACACTATCTGGCTTGTTTAAATAAAAGAGCGAAAATAACTTTCTTTTGTCGTATTTTCATCTGTTAGCTTGACGCAGTAGGAGAGAGGAGAAGTAAAAACACATTTAAATCCTGACAAGAGATGGGTCGGGCTTCACATTGTGAAATATTGAGTGGGTTTGGAGGGGGGTGGAATGGGGGGCGTGTACTGTGAGAGTGTAGCATTCCCATGATGCTTGATTGTCCTCTAAGTACATAGTATTCTTCTAGTCCTAGGCTACATCCCAAATAGCTATACTATAGTGGTGATTGGGAAATACATTTATTTTTTTGTATATAGTAACATTTGTATATATTAAGTACATGTAGTCTACCTAATATTACTAATTTCTTTCTTGGGTATGTACACTGTAAGTATACTAAAAGTACACATACAGTAAAATAAAGTGCAACCAAACATACTACTAATTTATATGATTGCGTTGTGATGTCACTGACAACTTGGTGCACATTGTTTGCGTTCCCATGAATTCCGTTTGGTGACATTAGTGTCGCTGAAATCAACTAAAGCTTTACATTCAAGTTCATATAAAGTCAGCATGAAACAGCATTCACAACCCATTTTACAGACATTACAGCTGTTTTAAATTATTCTAAATTCTATAAATAATTCTCATTTGAAGCAATGACCAGCATCATCCAATCACTGCAACCATCTTAAAATAAAATTTAGCATTATAAAATTCTGAATTTATGTACTCATTAGCAATGTCCCGTGTCTGCCAAACATGTTGAGTGGTCCAAAAATCATTTGCAGCCTGAAACTGAACTTTTGGTCGGATTTTAGGAGTGAATGCAAATGAAGCTGCATAGAAAGCTATATGATGCACCCTTGCTCCCTTTTTAGTGAATGACTTAACCTCAAGTGTGATGCCTGTCAAAATGCACCTTATCTTCATCCTAACTCCATTTAAAGCCTCTGAAAGCAAAATTTTATTTATTTATTAAAAAGTACACTATAATAATAATTATTATCATTAGAATAATAGTGATATAATTATATAAAATAATATGCTACACAAATATAAATATACAGCATAATATTAAATAATTTAATATACATTTGGGTCTTTATTTTACACTGTTAATATTACTGTGTTTTTACATAGTAACTTAACAGTGTCTTAGTGATGGTAATGAAGTTCATGTAACTGTAGTGCAATTGTTTTGTTGAGCTGCTTGTACTTATTGTTATTGATATCATTATTTTAATTAATGGTAAATACTAATATGTGTAACAAACATTATTTTCAAACGAGAAATATACTTTAATTATTTGTTTTATTTATTGTTTCTCCAAGATTCAAGACTTCTTTGGCACAGCTAAAGAGACAGTATACTTTATTATATTCCTTTCACATAATCTAAAAACCTGAATGGAAATGTAGCCACATCCGTGATAAATTAGTGCGAGACTAATAGGGTGCCATCTCTGTAATTCTTGATTGTAAGCAATTAACAATTGAATGTTCGAATAGCCAAAAGTTTGATTCTTTTTATTATCCTGTAAGAAGCATCAGGTGGTGTTTTTTGATAGCCTTACTGGCTTGTTATTGACTCTGGCTCTAGTTCTCCTTGCTGGGGCTGTCTTGGAACATTTAGCCCAGCACCATAACAAAACATAAACCATTTTGAGAACAGCACAGCCACTGACGCCACACCAGTAACATTGGTTCATGCTAGGGCAGGCTTGTTTTTTAAGAACTTTAAGGGGTCCCCTGGTGTTTCTATGAAACTTGAGTGCTAGAAACATAAAACTAGACTTTTATATTATTGTGCTTATCTCCAAATAACAGTCTGTCCCACCCCCCTCTGGCCTATCAGTCTCTTTATCACACCCATTCCCTTTTATTGTACCATCTCATCCCTATTTGCATGAAAATATCAACCTGCCTGATCCCTCTGCGTCCTGGCCATTACCCTTTTTTTACGGTTCTCCTACTTCTGCCTATTCATATTCATTTTCCACTCCCAAAAAGGTCATTTTGTGGACAGGGATCAAATTTCTCCATGCACCCTGTGTCCTAGACCCTAACTACTTTTTCCACGATTTAGTAGCGTCTATGGCAAGCTGTAAAGCTCAATTTGCCTGATGCATGTGCACATTAAGGCCCTTCTTAGCCCGAGTTTGGCCCTCCTGTCAATACGGCAAGGCAAGTACGTTCAGCGTGCAGTTTGGATAATCTGGCATCACGACTCAAGCACATAATGGCACTACCCTGCCATATTTGTAAAGCATGTGCCGTTGAAACAGACAAGTCTAAATTTAACATCAAATTGCGGTTATGCCGTGCATCCAGATGAGTCTCAAACATCTAATTGTGGCTGCCTATGTTGCCATATGTTTGGGTTTTGCCTGTGTAATTTATATTTGTGCATATGTGCGGTCCAGGAGCACTATGTCGTCCCGCTGTGCCGTTAAAATACAGTATGTTAAAATATCCTTTCTGAAGGGTTCAGATTAGTTATTAGGTACAGTAGGCTTATGCAGGACTGTAATTTTACTGCGGCCGATATGCGATCCATGTGACAGTGTCAAATATAGAGAGGCAAATTCACTAAACATTGGGGCACTGTATCATGTGGTATTTCAGTGCAAAAACCTGTTTCTTATTCATTAACTGCCGGCCATCCAGTATGACTTGTTTTTTCCATGGAACAAAATTCGAGATGTTAGTTGCAGTCTCCATTCACTTTCATTGCATCTTTTATTTTATTTTTTTTATTCCACTGTCAGTCCCTAACATTCTGGCAAAAATCTCCTTTTGTGTCATGCTTTTAAGTGGAAAAACATGTCTACTCATTATGTAAATTAACATTGTAGCATCAGCGCCCACAGAAAGCAAGCAGGCAGTATGTAGAATTTTATCGAAAAGATATGTCTATGTACAGGATAGCAGGACTAAAGAATCAAATAATGATAATTAGGCTTATATTCAAAAGCAGAATGTAGTTGAGCAAATTTTCAGCATTTTAAAGAGCCAATTTCGGTACCTGGATCATAGTGGTGGAGCAATGCTCTACAGTCCCTGTAAAGTATCATCATAATCTGCTGCATCCTTCACAACCTAGCACATACAACCGACGTGCAAGATTGGGAATTGCACCATGCACAAATGTTGTTTGCTCATTTGCATTTTTACCTTATTTGGATAATGTTTTCAGTGAATCAGGAGTTGAAACAATGCTACCAGTGGATTCAATTTCAATTTCAGTCAATTTCACCCTGACCATGCCCTGCACCAGCTTTAAGATGTAAAATGGGCCATAGGTCTCTCAGAGTGGGGATTTGGTACCATTGTAAAAACCTATTTTATTTATTTATTTATTTGGGGGGCATTTTCCATGCGATGTTATTCTTTAAAACACCTTCAAATACTGTGGTACATGAATCAATCAGTAACATGGTAAATTAAAATACCATTGTATTAATCACCCCTTGTAAGAGATGGTGGTGGTTGCCAAGGTGGGCTGAGCTCATTATTGAGTGGGCCAGGTCCACCATGGCCCCCCTGTGTAATCGGGTCTGCTGCTGACTGTTGCCATTGTAACAACATGTTTGGTCTATAGACAGACCCTACAGTCCATTTACGTATGTATTGTTTGTTATCTTTCCTCTGAAGGTCCGGAGGGGTTGGGTTTTAGCATCACCTCCAGAGACGTTCCCATTGGAAGTTCCGCCCCCATATATGTGAAAAATATCCTCCCCAGAGGAGCCGCCATCCAGGATGGCCATCTTAAAGCAGGAGACCGTCTGCTCAAGGTGGGGAAATCTGGAAGCTATTGAGAGCCATGGGTGACATCACACCCCTAACTTCCTTTTCTTTTTCACAGCTCCCTCTCACAATGCAACTTCCTCTGCTGAAATTCCAGCATCAAATATAGCTTTTCTCAATATGTTCCCATTTTTGTGGTATAAAAGTTTGGAGGATTTCCGCCCTTAGTCCATTCTGTTTGGTCTGTTGGAGGCAAGACGGACATTGTTTTTCTCTCTAACTTGTGAGAAGTACTTGCCTTTTTAATTTCTGAGAGTAAATTACATTAATAAAAGAAACATTGTCTGTCACTGAAAATCAGCCATCAGCGAATCAACAATGGCCATTTCATTTTGAAACGGTACAGGAAACCTGCAGGCTCTCATTCAAGATGCTACCATGGAGCTAGAACGTCATCCATTTGGCTTAATCCTTGATTCATCACTTTAATGAAGTAAAGGTCTTTCAGAGTGCTGTCGATTCACCCTTTGGCTTTGTGTTGCCATTGAAATATCAGATAGGGATGTGCACTGTAACTGTTTGCAATATTCAGATAACCACAAAGGTTTAACAAGCGGTTATTCAGTTATTCGTTGGAAGTAGGGACTCGGAAATAAAAACATTTATTTCAATTGAAATGCAGATGATGGTAAGTGAAGTGTACCCAATTATTACACGACAGTGCACATGATGTATCATTATGTGAAAAATGTTGGTGGAAAAAAAATCAAAACATAATTTAAGAGAATATATATATATATATATATATATATATATATATATATATATATATATATATATATATATAGGATATCTTGCACATTATGGCGATGTGCAGGTTTGTTTTCTCTTTTCTTAAACTTAAATTGTAAAATACTAAAATTGGTACATGCTGTTTGCAAAGTCCATCGATCCATCTTCAATAGCCACTGGTCCTAAGTAGTGTCACAGGTAGTGCTGGGATAGTAGCTATCCCAGCTGTCTTAATGAAAGCAGGGAAACACCCTGGAGAGGTGGCCAGTCCATCACAGGGCAGTTTAAGGTCTCCAATTAACTTAACCTGCATGTCTTTTGGACTTTTGGGGAACTGGAGGAAACCCATTCAAACACGGAAGAACTTGCAAACTTCACACAGAAAGGCCCAGTTGAGCTGCGACTCGAACCCGGGACCTTTTTGCTGTGAGGTGACAGTGCTAACTACTGAGTCATGCTGCCTATTTTACAAAGTGAATTTGCTAAATATACAATGACATAAAATTATTTTTTAAATTTTATTTATTAGGACAAAAACAGGGTATTTTGCTCTCATATTTTAATTTTGTTTATGTGTGTGTAGGTTAATGGAGTGGATCTGAATGGAAAGACTCAGGAGGAGGTTGTGGCATTGTTGCGCTCCACTCCCATGGGAGGCACTGTAGGTCTACTCATCGTCAGGCAAGAGGATGCTTTCCTTCCCCGTGAAGTGGTGAGTCATTCTCTCTCTGTCTCCCTATATCTCTCGAACACACACAGCCCTAAATGTGCAACCTTAAACTTCCCATTCTAAAATGTCTTTACAATGCCACTGTTAAACTGTTCCTTGATATCACACAGAGTTCATATAGCACCATGAAATGGCCTCCTCAACGCTTTCCTGCCTCAGGCCTATTTAGGTCACATGTGAACTTTAGAGGCAGCTGCCACCCACTTTAACTCATTTTGGAGTCATTTATATTTTCATATTAGATCATTTAGGAGGGAAAATGAACTCCAGGCTGCCTTTGCAGTTGTATGCTAATTTAGTTGTAGGTTAATGTTCCATAAAGATACTTCTTAATTCAGTGAATGCTTAAGGTTCCTATTGGCCATCTGACTGATCTATTGTTTGCAGTGTCACTAATCCTACATTTAGGAGATTTGATGAAAGGCAGATCTATTTAAAAAAGGCTCTAAACATACACCAGGCAAATACTTGAACACTTGCCACTGTTTTCTGAAATGTGTCATAATGCAGTTCATTGTGCAATGCAAGTAGCGTTCGCATTCACTGTGTTGCCACAACAGGCAAAATAGCAGGAATTATTGTGCTCGTCCATAGACATTGTCTAATTTTCAGTTCATGCACCACCCCAATTGTTTTATCGAATATCTTGGCCTCTGAGTGGACTATAAGCTCAGTGTTGAAAACTAAGTTCCATTTTATCATCAATAGTCGATAACCTATTTTTCAGATGTTTTGTTTAACATGCTTTTCCTGCTAGATCGCATATTTTGTTTTGGACTTCTTAAATATAACATTGGATTATTCACCCAAACAAGCTCACAGACAAGTACAAAATTGTCATTTTGTAGAAAACTGATGTTAAAAGTTATAAAGTTTGTGGTTACCTGGGGATAACAACAGCAGTGATTGGGGCATAAAAGAATCGTTTGTATTTGATGTCTTACGAAATCATATTTGACTTTCTTATTCTTTTGAAAATATTTAGAACTGTGTTATTAGGGCAACAAAACAACCTGTATAATTACATTCCTGAAAATGAGAACTACATTTGATGAATTACTTGTCTATTTAAGAGCCATGTGAAAGACTTTTATGTTAATTTTACCACATTACAGCTAGGTGTCACTTATTTGAGACTGATGGTTTCAGGCCTTATTTAGTTATTTTAAATTTCAAAAATGCAAAAGTGATGGCTTTTATGAAAAGTTCAGATAGTAAGCTTTCAAATTATACCACATATGCATAACTTATGTTTGCAGTTTTTGGGTACTTTCATATTGAGTGTGTTATTTGCTTAATATGCTTCCCAGTGTGAGTCACGACATATCTTTTTTTACGAGATGGTTTTGGATGTCTTTGAATAATGCACATCGCTTACAACAGTGAATGACAGATTATCATGGTCCCGATCTGATTTAAACATCAGATTAGGCTGCAATTCCTTAAAGTTTCTGACCATTTGGTGAGTCACTGCCATTTTATTTACCCGCTAAAACTAATGCACATTTGGTGCTTGGCAAATGTTAATTTTGGACCCTTCATGTATCCATGTGCCTTATAGAAGCTTGGAAAACATGCTACTTGAAGAGCGTTCAAACACAGTCTGATTGATTTCTGTTTTATTTTGGCCTGGATTGAGAGAGACTGCGCTGTCCCGCAAGAGTGGGTGGAGATGAGGTTTGACTTCCCCACTCCAGCTCAAGCAAGGTTTGATTAAAGGCCCCATCATGAAGACAAATTCTCCATCTCCCTCTCCATTTATCTCCACACACTCACACAGCAACAGAATATGGTTGTCCTGTTTGAAGTGCTAAAATTGGAAAAAATGAAACTTCTGTTGTTCCCAAACCATAAGACTTTCTTTATTGTATTGGAACACAAGAATAGATGTTTGGCTGAATGACAGCCTTCATTCACTATTTCACTATTCACTACAAAAAGTTACAAATGTTGGTTCACACCAAATGTGTTTTCTGGATCACTTGCGCTGCTTTTTTTCACCAAGTTTTTAAGACGCAGTGTCAAGTAAAATATTTTAAACTTTTAAAAATGTGTCTTGAGACACTGCTTTCTGTTCCATTTGTTGCACTTTGTCTAGCTTCTTTTTGTTCAGTCTAAACGGCCCCTAAAATTACCAGGTAATTAAAGAAGTCTATTGACTTTGATTACCTGCCCATACAGACATTGTTCAATCCAGTTGTGTTGTTATGTGTTCAAGAACATTTTATAGCCTTACTTGTTAATAAAGATCTTTTTAGTTCCAAAACACTGACTGTGTGAATGCAGACATTGACTCTCTCTCTCTCTCTCTCTCTCTCTCTCTCTCTCTACAATTTGGAGTTGAAGACATCAGAATGAGAGGGGTGGGAAAAAGGAGAGATGAGATAACATGTTGGATGCTTCATTACTCTTTTTGTCACGTTAACATTCAGGAGGCGTCAGCTTTTCACACCGTTCAGGCGTTAAAAGATCTCAATAATCCATACAAGTACGTTCATAAAAATCAGATTACAAAAGCATCGCTCCACTGCTGACAGTTATTGCAAATAAAGTGGAGAGAAAGGACAGAGGAGGGTTACTGATGCAGTTTTGTGTCTGTGTGTGTTTGAGAGAGAGAGAGAGAGAGAGAGAGAGAGAGAGAGAGAGAGAGAGAGAGAGAGAGATTGTGATGGTTTAATATGGTGAGATGATGGTGATGACATGGTAAGGTTGTCATGTGAGCCAATCACGGCAGTGGACTATTAACGCATCATATATGAAGTTTTAAATCATAAGACCGAGTGACAGAGAGCCATTAAAGCCATGCCTTAGTGACAGGGTACAGTCCAATAAATCAACAAGGCCAATTATAGATAACCTTAGATATGGTATCTATACCATAGATAACTTTATGATGTTTAATAACAGGACACATTTAACATTAAGTTATTATATGACTGTATGAGCTCTTTTATGAGCTCTTCTACGAATCCAGCCAGACAAACTATTTGTTGATTGCTATTTAAGTAATAAGGTAGCCGATGCTATATTTGCAATGTAGCATGGCCTTGAGGGTTATTACTACATTATAATAAAATGGTTATTACTACATAATAGAACTATGTAACATTATAAATGTGTGTCATTTTTTCAGTTAAAATGTTTCCTATCCTAGCGTAATATGCAAAGACCACTGTAAGCAAGCCATTTGCAGTAAGATGTGAATTTGGGATGAGGCTATCATTTTTTCTTGTTCTCACCATTGATTGACAAGGGGAGTGTATGAGGATATACCTATTACTTGTTTGAAAATAATTATTATTTTTGCAATTATGCTTGGTGATATCAGTGGTGTTGAAATTACAAACTTTAGTTAAGGACACACATTTTACAAAACATTTTATTGCAAAATTAAAAGAAATAAAATTGAAATGTATCATTTGTATATACTGTAGTAATTTAAGCTTAATTTTAGGGTCATTATGATGTTTTAAATTTTGACATAATTTTCATGACAGGTATGCACATTTTACGGACGTGTTACTGTAATGAGAACTGGGTGTATAATGTGCTTAACACATGTGTGGATGCTGTATTTTGGTTTCATTATACTCAACGCATAACTTAAATTCATTTAAACCAGCTGATCTTAGATTAGAAGACTCTGGGCTGTCAGTAAATGGTTAAACTTTCGACATACGGAGTCATGTGACAAAACAACATGGCGCAGATCACAGTGCAGTTTGTCTTGAGGAGAAACGGCAACAAAACTTTTCAAAACTTTTGACGCTCTCGCCGCCTCTGGTGTGAACGCATGGTAAGTGTCATGAAAATGATTTTACAATGAAAAGAACTCATAGTAGTCCATAAAGGAGGCTTCATTTTTTTCTTTGATTGATTTCATGTTACTTATGACCAAGACATTTTCTTTGAATCACCCCAGGACAGGTCTTTTGAGAACCACCCTATAGATGATACTATATCATGTATAGTAACTATGCTCTGTATATTAACTGTAGTTTTAAAATAGCCAGCCTGTCCACATCTCACTCTGAAAATAACGCATAATGCTAACAGCTAATGTGCATATGATAGTCCTATTTATTTATTTATTTATTTTCATTTATCTGTACGCATACAATTAGCCTTCCAGATGGGAATTGCAGACGTTTTCTGAAAGTGTGACTTATTGATAGGGGCATCAGCTTTAACCTTTGCTCACAGCCGAGGTCCGGTCCTGAGGGAACAGCAGAAAAAAAGAGCTTTGATGCCCCTGGTCGGCCCTTGCCCTTCAGAGAGAAAGAGAAGTGCGAGGAGGAGGCATCAGCATGGGAAAATTCAGTGAACTCTAAAGAAGCTGTTGTGGCCAAATCAATGAAGCACTGTCCTTGGAGTGTTCTGGAGTGAGGCTGAGGGTCTGCTGTTAGTTTAGTTCAATTATAGGTCATGTGGGATGGTCAGTTTCATGTACTCATGAGATTCCTCAGTTGTAAGTTGATCTTTAAACAATTATTTGTGCTTGCTACTGTTCTGACAGCTGGATCACCGATTATTATTATCAAACATCAAATGTTGGACCCTTTCTGGGTTAATTAACTTAGGTTGGTGTCTCAACCCAATGGGTAAGTTATGTGTGTAAAGACTTTGTCACACCTAGGTGAAGAAGATGTGACCGAATGAAGTGATCGTAAAAATCAGCATCTGTTACGTATGAAGGACCATCCCACACAGAGGACTTGCTGTTTGTCAATGATGCAAATCTGCCAAATATTTCAAAGTTCACCAAACTTAAATGTGCACAAAATTTGCATAGGGAAACTTTATCCCCAATGGAAGTCCATAGGGGCAAGATTCCTGATCAAAAGGATTCCCATTGAAATGATTCTATTTTGCCAGCAAAATGTCACTGTGCAAGAGTGAACATGACCGAACCTCAAGAGTTGTGAACCATTTGATCTCTCTCCAACACCTTCAGTGTCTTCACACTGCAGAGATAAAATCACTTTGTGACGAGGAGGAGGGCATGGCCGGGCTGTGATGGAGCATGGCTGGCGCTGAATCAGCTGAACAGCTTTAGAGCGAGATAAGGGGCGGCCGGAGGCACTGATTCGAGAGACCCCTGGCAGACAGCCGCCAAGAGCTGGAGGAACCGCGGCCGTCAGTCAAGAAGTGAAGGAGCGGTTCTGTGTGCCAGGGGCTGGAGGACATGCTGCCATGTTGAGGGGAGTTAGTCGGACCGGTGGCACCCTGGCCTGAATCGGGCGTGGGAGGAGTGTGATGAGGAGGAGGGCGTGGCTGGGCCGTGATGGAGCATGGCTGGCTCTGAATCAGCTGATCAGAGGGAGAGAAAGATAAGGGTCAGCCCGAGGCACCTGTTCGAAAGAGAGAGACACACACAGCCAACATTTGTTTATGCTGGTTTTAAGTTTACCATTAAACTTTGTTTACCATGCACCAGTTCCCGCGTCCTCCTTGCCTGTCCTTTATGTATCACATACTTGAAGTCACCAAATCTGTGCTTTTTGTTCTTACTTGACTGCTTTATCCAGATGGAAGGGATTTTGTTCCACCATCGGGCCAAATGGTTCTTAGAGTAGTAAGTAATGAGTAATGACAGTAGCATTTCTACTAGATCATGATTTGATTTGATTTGGCACAAATTCAAACTGTTCCCAGCCTTGATTTATCAACACTCAAGACAGGGAACCATGCTGGTGGAATGCCTTCAGTGATGTGGTGACCCACCATTGTTCACTTGCTTAGTAAGTGCATTCTAATCCAGAAAGGATTCGGCAACTTTATCAAAGAGCCCGAATCTGTATGGATCGGTGGGGTTCTGCAACATCAACCATTTCGCCCGATGATGGAATGTTCCTTGTTTCAAGTGTCAAATCACGTTCTGCACCACCATTGGTAGGTGATGCATTGTGTCACTGCTCATTTGCATGAAGTTAAGATTGGCTTAACTTTGTCACGTTGTCAATGGTTGCCGAACATCTGCTAGATCATTAAAAGTATATGACTTCAGGTCACTGGGTTGTGAAATCACATGAAGTCATTGCTTACTCTAGTCAAGAACCATCCATTTTTGTGTACAACATGTATCAAATGGTTAGCAAATGTTCCATTGGCACTCCATTGCATTTTATTAGCATGCATCTTATAGTTTATGTTTAAATGCAAACCAATCATCTCCAATCATCAGAAAAATCAGATATGAGAGATGAAATGATGGTGAAAGATGGATTTCAGATAAGCATAAATGGATAGAAAATGAGCCACGGGGTGAAAAAATTTGAGAAATTATGATAGTGGGATGATCTGGGTAAAGCAGGAGGGAGTGGATCTCTGCAGGAGACAGATGGAGAGAGGAGGAACGAATGAGAGATGTGATTGGCATCTCAGGGAGCCATCAAAAACTTGGTTGATAAACCACTGTTGAGAAAAGAACTTACGACAGCGGCATGGGAGCAAACGTGTTTTGACAGACATCTTACACTTAATAAAATCTTACTTTACCACTTCGGCAAGACACATACACTGAAATCAACATGCATATACTCTTGACAAACACTCTGCTGATTAATTATTCATGTCAGAAATCACAATTACCTGACACACACTAATATGGCCAGTGGCTGTGTGAATGCATTAAAACAACACACACACAGGCAATTCCATCGTGTAAACAAAAAGCACTCCGCTTGATGCTGCCAGCTGTCTGACCGGCAATGGCCATAATTTATCGGCGCTGTGGATCTCCCAGCGTGCACTGCTGTGAGCACTCTGAAGTTGTGCACGTTTGTGACCACTGCTAAACCACAGTGACAAGCTCAGTTTGTATATCACTTCCTTTCCCTGAGAAAATAAATAACTCATTGTTAAGTCTTGAAGAGCCAAGGTAGACAGAAGGAAACAAAGGAACAAAAATAAATGGAATTACCTCCAAAGCTTTGCCTGAAGATGAAGCTGGCTCGATGGATGTTGGCGACTTTCAGTTTCTTGAGTGAGAGAACAAGGTGTCTAGGGATGGACAAGAGAACTCAAGTACTCACAAGTGACAGCAATCTTAAAAACGCAATATTGTCACCAATGGCATTGTTGTCAATGTGAGAAGCCCTCAACACTTGATTTGGAGAGGATTAGGGGGCATTCACAAAGGACATGTTCTTGTGTTCAAAAACTTCTAGATGTAGTGAAACTGGTTACTTTTTACAATAAGATTATATTTGTTAACATTAGTTAATGTGTTAGATATCATGTAAGGCATAATTGATGGGCTGGTGTAAATTATTCTGCTTATTCCATGTTTACCACACCTTAAGACATCGTTCAGGGTTTTATGTCTAGACATTTTGTGGTTTCTGTCCCTAAAACACTTTTGTGAGAGGAACTACTTTCTTCCACCACAGATTCAGCGGCTAGCTTTGATAAAGCTGAAGCCTTCCATGCTAGTTCCAAAATGTTTATATGAATTTTTATAATTTCATATAAGCAGGAATTTATTTCTCGTTTTTCTTTCAAGCGCTTAAAATAATTGTACAATCGTATTATTTGAGTTGCACAAGTGGATGGACGTGACAAGCCCATTTCTACTGATTGGTTACACCTGCAATGTCATCTGTCCTTCCTCGTTCCTTTTCTTCAGAATAAAAGCTTTTTCACATGGGACACGGTGAGCGCTAAATTACTGCAAGTTTATCGCGTAGCCTACATTAAGGACGGCTTAATTTTTTTATTTGATTTGTTACAGTCAGTGGGGTGCTCGCATTGGAATTTGAGGTATGCACATTGGCTACAGCCAGAAAGGACTTGCCTGACATGTCTATCTGTATACCTTTTTAAAATCGAAATATCGTTGATGTGAAGGGGGATGTAAATTTGTGTCCATACACAGTAGGCTGTGTGTTAAACAGAACAGAATGAACCTTACATTTTTAATGGCAACAAATATTTTTCATTTAATTTTACCATTTAACCATGAACTGAATGAATAAAATGACACCCTCATCTATTATGCAGTTGTCTCTCTTTTACATCTGGGCTATACGATTTGCATAGACAAGATGTTACCTTCACTACATGCATTCAACAATTACGCAATACAATATTTATGGTAGGCAAATGTGTTTAAAGCTTAAAGGGAATTAAGTAAAATATTTGTTGTACATAAGTAAGGTTCTTCTAGCCACAATTTGATTATAGTTTTTAATATGTTTACCCCATTATAATATCCAGCCTTATTAATATTAGGCCTATACACCATGTTTGTACATTGGGTTTTTGCCTTGAGGTAGCCTACCAGCAACATGATTCTCTAAGACCAGGTTGAATTAATGGGCAACATTTTTAATACACTTTTGGTGTATTAAACCCATCCTGCGGTGACAAAAGCGAGTTTGTGAGTTCAATGGTTGTCGTATCCAGGTGTTCATTGCTTGATGCATTGCTTATTTTCCATGAAAGGGATGAGGAAGAATAGATGATGGTGCACGTTGACCAATAAGTGGAAACAGGAGTGTCAGACTGACCACATGTGCAAAACAAATATTCAAGTTATAATCTTAGCTTACATGCATGAATGAAAAATTAGGTTTCTTGTTTTTGGCTATTTCTTTCTATTTCAGATACGACATAAATTGCTGTGATGTGATAAAGAGAGAGAATGTAAATGTGATAAATGAATCTGTTTGTTGGTTTCAATTCAAGTCTCTGTGTGTGTGTAAGTATCTGTGTGTGTGTGTGTACACAAGAAAGTGGGTGAGATGAGAGCGAAAGAGAATGAGAGGAAGTGCAAGAGTGTTTTCAACCAAAATTGAAATAAATTTAGGATTTTAAAGACATTGTTCGTTATACTTATGTGATGTACTTAAATTTACATTTACATTTATGCATTTGGCAGACGCTTTTATCCAAAGCGACTTACAGTGCAATTATTACAGGGACAATCCCCCCGGAGCAACCTGGAGTTAAGTGCCTTGCTCAAGGACACAGTGGTGGTGGCCATGGGGTTAGAACCTGTGACCTTCTGATTAACAGCCTTGTGCTTTAGCCACTACGCCACCACCACTCCGAAAGGGATAGTTCACCCAAAAATACAATAAAAAAATCACATGATACACTCACCCTCCTGGCATCCCAGATGTGTATGATTTTCTTTCTTTTGCAGAAAACAAATGACATTTTTTGAAGAATATCTCAGCTCTGTAGGTCCTCACAATGTAAGTGAAAGCAGTTCCAAAATTTTGAAGCTCCAAAATCCACATAAAGGGAGCATAAAAGTATTCCATAAGACTCCAGTGGTTAAATCCATATAGTCAGACACGATATGATAGGTCTGGGTGAGAAACAGGTACATTTTTAAGTTTTTTTTTTATTTTTATAAATCCTCCCCTCTGCCCAATAGGGGGTGATATGCATGGATAATGTGAAATACCAAAAACAGAAGAAGAATGTGAATGTGAACCCATACTTGTCATATCGCTTCTGAAGAAATGGATTTAACCACCAGAAATGTCTGGAATACTGTTATGTTGCCCTTATTTGGATTTAGCGCTTCAAAACTTTGACGCCCATTATTTTACACTGTAAGGACCAAAAGAGCTGAACAATTCTTCTAAAAATCTTTATTTGCATTTAGCAGATGAAAGAAAGTCATATACATTTTGGATGGAATGAAGGTGAGTAAATGATGAGATCATTTTCATTTTTGGGTGAACTAACCCATTAACCAATGACTTTGTCTTGATTGGTTATTTTGTTGTAGCTTGTATGACTCTATGAAATAACTGAAATAATTTGGTTAAGTGGAAAATAATTGCATACCTTAGAACATCCATCATGCAATCACAATCAAGTATTCAGGTGACCCGTGGTATAAGAATTGAAAATGTATGTTGATTTTGTATTTATTTATTTTACAGCATTTATTAGTCGTGGTTGATGTTAATTTGTAGAAATTGTCATTATTTATTCATGCTAGTTCATAATGCAGAATGTACTGTACTGCTTTTCAGCAGGAGCGCTCAGTGCCCATAGTCTACTGAATCTCCAGCGCCACGACATGGTACCCAAGTTGTGAGCTTGTATTCTAAATTAAATATAATGGTATAAAAAGAGTGTGCTAAAAACAACATGTCTGTTTATCGAATTGTGTTGAGAGGAACGAACCAAAGAAATAAAATCAAAATCAAGATATTAAATTATGTGAATATTAAATGGCAAAGAGTTGTTATCTAATAGTCTTATTCACTATTATTGTGTATTATATTACAATTAAATTATATTCAAGTTCACTGGGTTCCAAAAAATATTGAGGGAAAAGTGTGTTGTTTAATGTTCGTATGACAGCATGTAGCTCGCTACAGATAAATATTTGCAATACATTTTGTATTAAATAAATTTGATTGTAAAAATGTAACTAACATATAATATAAATATATTAAATAATAAACTATATAAATGGTTTAATATAGTTATCAGGAGTAATACCTTTGACAAATTAAATGTAATATATTTGCATATATTACAGAAATTGTATTAACCTCTATATATAACTGTTCTAAAAGTAGTGCTTATTGTTAGTTTGTGTTAACTACTGGTAAGTGTTACTGTGCAACTGAAGGAACGCAATGGACCTTAGGCCACATCAGAGACTCTTTAGCCCATGAAGGACCACTGCTATTAAGAATTAGAATACTCAGTGGCCAATGGATTTACAAAAGGAAGTCTCATTTTACAGGTGCAAGAAGAAGCACAATCAAATTTTACTGCTGATCTTAAATATGTTCTTTGATCGTTATCTTGACAAACCATTCTGGAGATGTCTGTCTTTCCCTATTGAAGTAGATAGGGGCTGTACTTTTATGCCACTTGTTTACATAAAAAAAATAGTATTCCAATGGTGGCTGCACAGTGGACTGACTTGATTTGAAAGGGACTTTTGCCACATCCACACTAATCCATTTTTATTGGCAAACTCCATTTAAGTTTCCTAAAGTCATTGTTTTCCAAATTATGTGGTAATGGAGAGTATTTTCTAAATGCTCCCTTTTCAGTGGTGGAAAACAGAATCTCAGTCTGCCATAAACATAGCAAAATCAATGTATAAATATATCAGACGTCCATCTGATGCATATGCACATAGACCAACAATGTGAAAATAGTGCAACGAAATTCACTCATCACCCAACGTCCCACATCAGGCTGCTTTATCTGTCGAGTGGTTAAAATGACAAAAATTCCCATCCCTAATCTGACCGAAGGACATTGCCAATGAACCCATCATATTTGGTTATGGTAGCTACAGTAGATCAGAACCAAAGTTCTAAGCAGTCACAACTTATTTGAGTTTAGTTGTTTGGAAAACATGATCTCAAGCTCTTTTTGAACTCTTGAAACAATTTTGAATCTAAAATGTTCTGGCACATGTTCACTGAAAATAGCCCAATGAGTTCGAGTTGATGTTCACAACTATTGCCTTGTTCAGACATATAATAACTTCAACTCATCAAAGCATTTGGTGATCCAATCCAAAATCTAGTACCGACCAGATGACAGTATGTACTGGAATGTCTTTTCAATTCAGCACATAACAGTAATTAAACAGTGCATTAAATTCCTCTTAATGACTTGTTCAGACTTTTCATGGATCCATTAGAGGCAGAATCTGCCAAGAGAACCTTAATTGCGCAATTAATT
This sequence comes from Xyrauchen texanus, assembly GCF_025860055.1. NCBI lineage: Eukaryota > Metazoa > Chordata > Actinopteri > Cypriniformes > Catostomidae > Xyrauchen > Xyrauchen texanus. The sequence continues at coordinate 10,203,148 of NC_068317.1, forward strand.
TGAACGCTGATGTCTACTGACATATGGATGTATGGTGTCTATTGAGGCCAGATCCAGACAAATTGTGACAGATTCTATTTTAATAACCGCTGATGTGTTGGCTTGATATCCTGACGCCCATTTCACCAGTCACCTCGAAATCTGTTGGGCTTTTTCTACTTGTTTTTGAAAGATGCAAAACGTATTGTTTCTCATTTCCTGTTTTGTTTCAATTTCTTGACTATTTTTAAGACTCAAATGATTCAGTGAATGATAAATTGTTGGGAATAGATGAAAACAATACAACTTTTGTTTTCCATGTCATTGCTGTGGACCTTTAGAGTCTAAGCTTTTCCAAATCCTCACAATTATTCACAGGAGATATTATTATCTGTAGTTTCTCAGAATCACTTTGTTCATTGTGCATTTGCAGTACACTTGCACATACACTTGTCTTTTTCAGTGCCATTAGAAAGGCAATTTCTCTACAATAATTGCCTACATTAAAGGCAAACATATTTGTTTTGTATTTTTTTGCTTGATTTGAGAAACTTAAGTTAAACTAAAGGGGGATCCAATCGCATGGGACCTGAACACTAGAGACAGTGCGAGTACGGTGTACAACATATAAAAAAATACTATAAAAATAACCTGGATAATGTTCTGCATTTGCCAACATGTAATGTAACTTGTCTATGTTTAACTTCCATTTCTGGTATGACAGATGAAACAGAAGCAATATCAGCCATGATTTTTAGCATCTGCTATATTTATTTATTTATGTATTTATTTCAACTAGCGAATGTATGTATGTTTTACACATAATTGGATTGGAAATTACCCTGTACATTTGCCAAAATGTACAATGTGTGACCAGAGCAACGGCATAGAATACTGTATCCTAAAATGAAATGCACTTGACAATGTGTGCAAGCAATTTTTGACTTATTTGATTGAATGGCAAAAGTTAAAACTGTAACTGACTAAAACTGGATGTAATCACTAAATTGAATATTCAATGTATTGAGTTCATGTGACAGCAATGTAGATTCTACTGTTTAATGTGTTTGTTATTGCAAAAAAAGTGATTACCTGTAATAATTATCTACATTTTCTTTTTCTGATATATCAAACCAGGACGCTTCATAAACCTTTATCAAGATTTTTGCGGTGTGTGTCATATGTACACCATCAGTTCTGGCCAGGTTTGTTATAACTGACCAATCTCTGACTTTAAATGTGTTGGTCTGATGTGTAGAAGGATGTACGTATTGATTGCAGACAGATGTCTTCCTGTCTTACTTACTGATGAATCACCCCTAGAAGCATAAATGGCATTGTTATGAGTTTTGTCGAAAACGTTTTATATGCATGCCTAAAGTATGCATGCCGTATGATGTCCACATCTTTTGTGTAGCAACCCGCTTGCCTGTTTCCATAGCAATGGCCAGTGGAGGAATTGAGTTTGGGCAGGAGGGCACCCCAGCTGATTAATAAAATGATCCCCTTTTTTATTTAATTGGTGCAGTGTCTTTGTGGTTTTGTCCCAAATTATAGCCTATTTTTCTCATTGGTCTCACCGCAACTCGTCTCATTGGTCTGACCACAACCCGTCCATTCCAACCCAGCCTTTTAGACCAAACTTTCAGCAATTAAGTCAATGCCTGATGGCTACATCCATGAAAAACATTCTACATTCTTATTCAGTACAAAGTGTTCTGTATCGAAAAGCTTCTCTAATTATATGTATAATTATACATCTGTCAGACATATGCTTTGAAGCCCTTGGCTTACAGTCACAGTGAGGATACAGCAACTTCTGTTTGTTACAATGAGACCTGCGGTCCTGTCGTTGTCCTTCATGGCTGCTGTTAGTTAGAGCTTTTCATTTGAGACGTCGTGACAGCAAAATGGGCTCTGTACCATGGGAACGGAGTCGTTTCGGAGCCAAGATAGCTATCAGGATCTATTTGTAACTTGGCAGTCTCACTTTTTTTTTTTCTTTTTTTTTTTTTTAAGCAGCCAGTGAATTATCACATTCACTGAAACCTTGGCTCTCTCTCACCTGCCTGGGAAATATGGCACTGTAAGCTTCTAAATCAATGTCATTTTCAATGTCTATTCAATGAGACCTACCACTGAAGTCTTTGAAAGTTTGGAACAGGGTCTTTATAGTTTTTAACTTATTAACAGTGCTCCAGTTGTTTAGCTGTACAGTAGTTCTTGTAGCTGAACTTGTAGAGCATGGTGTTGGCAACATTATGGAAGCACTAATGTTAGTGCTAACATTATGAAAAATTCAAAAGAATATATAAAAACAAGAAAGAAGAAAGCCTAAGTCATTTAATGTTGAGAAAAATTAATGCAAAAGTATATGTGTTCCCAACCTACCAATGCACATTCCCAAGACCCAAAAATGAACATTCTATAATTATTCACTCACCCATTCACCCAAACCTGTATTACCTTTGATTATAAAAGTCTCCATTTACTTTCATTGTTTTTTTTTTTTCATGCAATAAAAAAAAAGAAAAAAGGTGAATGGTTAGTGAGAATAACATTCTGCCCAACATCTCATTTTGTGTTCCATGGAATAAAGAAAGTATTATGGATTTTGTATTGCATGAGTGTGAGTAAATGATGACAGAATTTACATTTTTGGGTGAACTATCCCTTTAAATCAAGTCTAAAAATGCTGTAGATTCAGCACTGATTCACATGTCTCTGGGTGTTCGTATAAACACTGTACATGACACAGCTGGTCAAAAAACTCCTAAACTGCAAATGTGAAATTCATCAACAACTCATCCCAGTATTTATCATCCAGTGCCTATATATATATATATATATATATATATATATATATATATATATATATATATATATATATATATATATATAAATTTGTTTTCCACTTAAGATATTAAAGCATCGAGTGATTCACTCTAGTCTTTTTTAAGCATTAAGCTTAGCATCCCCACTGTGAAAATTACCTCAACCCATCTCCATTAGCCAGACTGGCACGCTTAAGTTCAATTGCTCGTTCGAACCCGTTTTTACTCCCCCCTGAATTTGTTCCATTGTTTTTATCCCTACATAGCCGTCATACTCTTCTCGAGCATTTTTAGGGGCTTCATTTGAAATGTGCCAGTTGTTGCGCAGTGCCATGCTCCAATTTGGGAGAGAAAAGCACTCCCATAATTAAATCTAATGTTGCAAAGTGCAGTGGAAGACAATAACATTCTGTTAGCCTTTTTTTAGCTGTTCACAAAGCAGTTTAGAGCTGCCACCTGTTTTTGTTTAGTACTTTTTTCCTCAGCTGTGACAGCAATTAACCTAGATGCTCATATGGAGCTGGTGATGTTGTATCGCTGTACAGCACTGATAAACAACTAGTTCAGAGCATTTTTTTTAAACACGACAGGTTTCCTAAGAGCATGTGGTATAGTCAAGCATTGTTTGGTCTGAGCCACGATGCTGTCCTTTTAGCATATATGCATTTACATCAGTGGCACTTTTGAAATGAGGAGGCAGAGTGCCATATAAAAAGTCCAATATAAATGTCTATTTCAGTTTAGTTTACGTTTTAATAGCTTTCAGGTTAAACCCATATAAATCTAAAAATACTAAAAATGGGTGTAGTGGCTAAAGCACAGGGCTGTTAATCAGAAGGTCACAGGTTCTAACCCCACAGTCACCACCATTGTGTCCTTGAGCAAGGCACTTAACTCCAGGTTGCTCCAGGGGGATTGTCCCTGTAATAATTGCACTGTAAGTCGCTTTGGATAAAAGTGTCTGCCAAATGCATAAATGTAAATGTAAATATCATATTTCTGTACGGGAAGGCATATGAAATAACTTTTACTTACATTGAAAATAAACATGAAATACTAAAGATGATATTATCGCTATTTATTAAATCAAGTCAAATCAAAGACTCATCAAGTGTATGCATGGTTTTGTAGTTATAATTTTTTAATTGCCTCAAAAACAATATCTAAAAGGATACATCAACATGCATATCTCATGTATAGTATATTATTAACACTGGATTTGTGATGGTGCGTACAGTATCTATACCTTTAAGAGTGAATGTTCACTTCAAATCTAATGGTATGTGAGTGGCACGCTTTTAAGTAATTTTAAGTTTTGATTTGGATGTGACCAAAAGTGCGGTTGTCTGTATCAGTCGTTTACTGTGCAATTTTTTTCTCCACTTACATCAGATCGTCCCATTCATTGCGATCTGCAGAAACCAGCTGTGATAACGAGAGCATGAGAGGCGGGCACTATTGCATTGATTGATTGACAGCATATTGAACGAATTACAGCTAATTGGAGCCAATGTCTCCCCTACTTCTTGCCTATTTTGGGCAGTTACCCTACCTCCCATTCACCACACACTTTATGAGCAGCGATATTGCAATGAGCTGAAGGGAGGCGTGAGAGATGCAGCCTCTCTCTGAAACAGTATCCATTGGGTGTCGTTGTTTGACAGAGTGACTGCAGAAATATGACTGCTACACATCATTTGAGCTCACATTTCATTATATTTTATTTTTTTATTTATGTACAGTCGTTGATTTTGATCACCCAAATTTACATTGAGGCAGGGCGGAGGACGGGACCGGGTGCGTAGGATCACGACCCGGCCCCGCCCTCCGCCCTGCCACATACATGTTCAACAAAATGCTGATAACTTTATCCGTTTTTTTTGGTCTTGAAGTTAAAATGTAAACATAGATGTGCGCATTCAGGGCTGGCTGGGAAGAGAAATCGGCCCAGGATTTTACATAGCAACTGTCCCAAAAGTTGTTGGGGGGGAGGAGGTTGGGGGTTTGCTGGCCTTTTCCGCATATCGTGGCACCGCTTTGTGGTCCGTTCTGCATAACGCGTGGACTAATTTTAGATGACCGCAGCCCATTCGGGCCATTTCACGGCTGACCCACCAGCCAGTCTGCCCCTGATCGATCCCAAAGTGCGTCGGCCCACTGGGAAAATGCCCGATGTGCCAGATTAGCAGTCCAGCCCTGTGTGCATTGAATAAGCTGATAGAATGGTAGTCAGTCCTTTTACATGCTCAGCAAAATGGGGGAAATAGGCAAACATGTTGGTTTGCTAAACAGCCAAGATTGTATATGTATTATGCTCTAAATAAAGTCAGAAGTGAGTTTCTTATTTTGACTTTGTTTTGTTTTTGGAGTTTGGTTACTTGTAAAAAATGTATAACTGAGGTGTTTGACTTCACTTTTCAAACAATACGTGTAACCTCCACTTTAGGTGCTGAGCTGTGACATTTCTTTCTCATCGTTTCCTCTTTAAGCTTTCAGTGTCTCATCTAATCTCTCTTTCTCTTTTTTTCTCAGCTCTTCAGGTCTAATTGTACCTGAAAGTATTGAATGTGCATTAGTCGGAGGTGTTTAATATGCAGTCTTTATCAGAAGGTGGCGGGCCAAAGAAACAGAGGCGAGAAAATTCATGTTACTGTACTTATCATGCACAGGCTTTCATTGCAATTACATCCTTCACTGATTTCTTTTGGCCTCTTAAATTTATTTCCAATGACCTTTAATTCTTTGCTCCATTTTGGTGAGAAAGTTTCAACTATGCTAATAGTTTGAAGCCTTGCAGTAGTTTAAGGCCAGCGTTGTAATTTTCAGATCAAGTCAAGTAATGTATATTTAGGATAGCGCTTTTCACAACACACATCATTTTAAAGCAGTTTTACAGGGAATCATGCATTAACCCAAAAAAAAAGAAATGAAACTATAAAGTATCATTGTGTCATTTGATTAAATATGATTGTAAATTGTATATACAAATAATGAAATAATAATAGTATTTAGAACCCCTGTGAGCAAGATGAAAGTGACTGTGGCAAGGAACACAAAACTCCATAAGGTTTTGGTTAATGGAGAAATACAACCTTGGGAGAAACCAGGCTCACTGTGGGGCCAGTTCCCCTCTGGCTAAACAACATGAATATAATGCCAATATTAGTTATTTGTGCAATGCAAGTCATGGTTTAAATTAGTAAATGAAGTTAGCGTTTAGGTCCAGTGTTTAAAAAAATAATTTTGAGCTTTAAGATTATTGACTAATGTTCAAGTCCATCCTGGATTTACTGCAGAAGTTCACATAGATGTATTGTCCTTTGTTAGTTGGCTGATGAAGGCTTTTGTTGGCAATTAAATGATAGTCAATGTATTCCATTTCAAGAGTGTAGTCCATCAATAGACAAAGGTGATGCAGGCAGAGATCAATGAGGTGCATCACAGTTCAACTGGCAGGACATTTTGTTGAGGTTCGTTTAGGTCCATCCTAAATCCAAGGTTAAGGCAATTCATGAAGTCATTACTATTGTGCTCTTATGGAATATCTGGTTCAGTTAATGCTTTATTCCTAACCAGTTTAGCCACAGTACTGAATAAACACTTAGGATAGTTGTGGTTATTTTCTATGAATTTGGTAACATATGCTGACCTGTAGCTACAGACACTATCCTTCCATGCACCACAAAATACCGCTAATTTTGTATTCTTCCATTTCGTCCCCTTGGAATTATAAGGTTCTATCTGCGTTCTGAGCAGTTTTGAGATATTGAGCTTTAAAGATTTTGCATTACATATAGGAAAATTTATATGGGGAACAAGTTTCTTTCAAACATGAAAATAACAGGGACCCTATATGTATTCTAAATATACAATATCAAAATCCTCTCAAATTTGTAAATGGGGATTTTTGGAATGGGTCAAATGCAGATAGAACCTTATAATTCTAAAAAACACTTTTCAGCTTAGAATTATAAGGTTCTATCTGCCAAAACATTATTTGAACATTAAATATAAAATTATTGTTGTAACAATGTCTCAATATGTGTTAGAAAGTAAAATTTTATCCTTTATAATGATATTTATTTCATATTTTTAGCACTTTCATGCATGTAGGACATTTCAAATTAAGCAAGGTAGGTCTAAATATTTTGTCCAGAGCAGTTAATTTTTTGGTACCAATTTGGTGGGTAATTAAACACATTATTGCAGAAATTGTTACTTTAATTTTTCTTTTGTTTAGACAGAAAGCAGCTACTGTAATACATCTGAGCAGGACTTTATTCCACCTAAAGTGGGCCAGGTAAAATGGCTTTCTCTCTAGACATCAGTATGGCTGAAATAACATGGTAATGTTTATTGTTGTAATTAAGACCCCATGAATTCAATTGTTGACTATTTGACCTTTAAGGCTTAATATTGTAAAAAATTAAGACATTTTAAGACTTTAAAAACTGCAAGAAAACAGACATGCTTCAGCATAATTAAGTTTAATAATCATTGAAAAATTATACACTGACTATTTCAAAAAATCACAAACTCATTTTTTAAAACACAGACTTATAATACTCTCTATCTGCTAGTGCCATGAATTTAAACATGGACTTAATGTCACTCATCTTCGCCTCTGAGATGATGCTCTGTTTGGGGAGTACCCTTGGTTTGGGTAAAATGGATGTAGGTGCCAGGCTTCTCGTGTGTTTGCTTGGTCCTCTTATGTCTACTTTAACTCTTGGCTCTTCATGTGATTTTGTGTAATGAAGAGTATATGGACACTGATCAAACACAAGCTGTGACACTTCAAAAAATGGAACCTGTTTGTACTGAAACAGCTTGGAACATGCCTGAAAGTCATAGAAATGTATTCTCTTCATCTGTATGATTTCATATGGGTTGTTCCTGTTCACCTTCAGTAAAATGCGCAAGAAAGACAGTGGTGAATAGAATTCAGACACTGCCATTGCCTTTTCAATATGGCTGTGCATAATGTCTACCTCCTGCACTGCGGAGTGGCCTGGAGTAGAGTATTTCATTGTCGATCTTGAGGTTTCTTAAAAATTTTGCGTTGCGTGCCATTATCCTCTCAGATATTTTGTTTCTGCGATCTTTTCTGTATTCAAGGAAAAAGCCGGCGACACGACATATAAAGTTGATCCTGATTGGTCCTCTTCTGTTCATTCGAAGTGCTGATTGGCTAACGCAGATAGAACCTTATAGAGCCAAGTTAGAGTTCGACTTTGTAGATAGAACCTTTTTGTTTTTTCAATAAAAAGTCCCAGAATGTACACAACTTTAAAAAAAACATCACATAATGTAAATAAGTTGTCACAGAATAAGAATATGTGAATAACTCAATTTTGACAAAAATGTCAGATAGAACCTTATAATTCCAAGGAGACGATTTGTGTTCCATTTTCTGAGCTGCTCTCTTGAGATCATGAGTGTGATCATTGTACCATGGTGTGGGGCTTTTTTCTTACATTTTCTTAATCGAAGGGGGGCGACAATCACGAATGTTAGACTTTTTGGCTTACTGAGTATTTGAGACAATTCTGGAAGATTATTAGTGAAGCTATCTTTAGTGGTTGAAAGAATAGTTCTACCTGAATGAGCATGGTGTAGATTGAGTGACATTAGCTGATCGCAGCAAACAAGAGGCGAGGTAATAATCTGAGATGTCATCGTTCTACGGTAGAATTTCTATAGTATAAACATCAACACCATATGACAGAATTAAATCTTCTATATGATTATGGCATTGAGTTGGTCCTGTCACATTTTGTCTGACTCAAACGAAGTTGAGAATATCTATAAATGCTAATCCCAATGTGTCATTCTTATTATCTATGTGAATCACCAACAATTAAAGCTCTATCTACATTAAGGAGGATTCGAGAACCGGCTTGACAATATAAATAATAGTTTACTGAAGAAAAAAAAACAAAAGACACAAACACACACATAGGATGGACAGCTGCCCGTAAACGTTCTCTCTCTGTCGCACCACCATCCACAGTCAGCCTTTATCCCACTCGGAGGCTCGATTAGCCTGATAAGGGGCCGGGTGTGTAAAATCACGACCCGGCCCCGCCCTCCGCCCTGTCACAGCCTTTAAATCAGTCTTTTTCCCCATCATTATTCTTTTCCCTTCCTTCCTTCCTTCCTTCCTTCCATCTCCTTCTTTTCCTCTTCCCTTCCTTTCTTCCATTAATTATTTTCCTCTTTCATTCCTTCCTGCCTTCCTTCATTTCCTTATATTCTTCTTTCTTTCTTTCTTTCCTGCAATTCTCCTTTAATTTTCCTTCTCTACATCCTTCCTTCCTTCCTTCCTTTCATACATCCTTCCTCCCTTCCTTTCTTCTTTAATTTCCTTTCCTTTAATTTGTATTATTTCCTTCTTTCCTTCCTTTCCTTTCCTTCCTTCATTCCTTCCTTAATTGCTTACTTTATTTAAACTTTTTCCTTTCTTTTTTGTTCCCTACCTAAGGTAAGGGCATCTACATGGTTTGTGTTCAAAAGCCCATTCAAGGAGATTGCACAGATGGTTTATTCGACGCTACATTGACTGGGGTTCGTGGATGCTGTGCACCACCCCAGAACATTTTTGCCAACACGTGGTAAGTGGGATCTCCATATCTCCAGACTGGGTCAACTTAGAGACTTGAGACTGAGATGTGGACAGGAGTGCAGGTTTCCACTATCTATGGTGTGAATTTCAAGAAGTGCAAAAAAACTACAAGGCGTAGATATGGAGATCCCACGTACAATTTATTCCATTCAAAAAACAATGGGTTTCTAGACAAGTCAGATTTTTTGGTTTATTCTCAGGTTTTGAAGGGTACACATTGTTCATGGGGAGTCATACAATCACCCAAATATGAAATATTGTGTATTCATCGATCCTTAAGTTTTTCAACCAAAATAACCATTATATTTGTAAGCGCCAAATACATGGTGTTTCACAAGGTGACATGTCGGTCGGTTTCAAAACCCTGTGACCTTTGACCCCTCTTTTCTAGATGTCCAACCTTATTAAACCATTACACCAATGTAGGTGGGATTTTTTAATATTAACTGTTTATATTTTTAGGAAAAAATAATGGCCTAAATACATTTAAAAACGTAATTTAAAAAACATAAACGTTTAAAATAGTTGAATTGCACTATAGCTTTTTGAAACAGAAAATCACTTAGAATTTAAACGGTCGCAAGAGGTTTGTTATGTGCCATGATATCGAGGGAAGCCCAGTAATCATGCATGCAATCCGTTCTGCACTATCCTGTTGCCGGAGATCTCATATCGAGGGAAGCCTGAAACGTAATAGTTGTGAAGAGCGCATCACTTGCACAAGATGTTCTCGGTGGATCGCATGACACGCACGGAAAACCAGTCTTCAATCAAAATATACTTCAAAGTATATTTAGCACTTGTAAAGTGCCAAAAGGAAGATTATTATCATATGATTGGCTTCGGTGGCTCGAAGTTTTGCTTCGGCTTCTGCCAAAAATTTTCAAGGCAGGAAAACCCTGTCTCTCTCTCTCTCTCTCTCTCTCTCTCTCTCTCTCTCTCTCTCTCTCTCTCTCTCTCTCTCTCTCTCTCTCTCTCTCTCTCTCTCTCTCTCTCTCTCTCTCTCTCTCTCTGACAATGCCATAGTGGAGATAGAGTAAATGGTAGATGTGTGGCATTTGGCCTATCTGCTCTTCTCTCTCTGTATACTCTCTCTGTATTCTGTGTTCAGACAGTGTTTTATCTCCATTGTTTGAACACTGACAGTATCATTCAAGCTAACTCCAGAAACAAAAGGGTGAAATGAATGCACGCCATCCAGTCTGCTTATGAATGAATTAATTACTCATGAACACAATGGACCTGGTTGAGCTGGATGCCGGTTTATAAAGTGGGGCACTTTTCTCTGACAGTGTGTGAATTAAATTTACAGTGTTGTAAATGCTTGTGAAAATGAACTGGCTTTTCGTAACGAAATTTCAGACCTTCACAGGTTTTATTTTGTGTTTTTTTTTTATTTTATTTTTTTATTTAACTATTGTCTGCAGAGAGATGAGATAGCTCAGATGATAGAATGTCAGGGGCATAACTTCATTGTCCTGGGATTTAGGCCCTGCTTGGAAACCTGTATCACCATTCACCGGCCATCTCCAATGCCAGCTAACAGGTTTCCTCTGTCAAAATGTCTCTACATTTCAATCAGAAGTATGATTTTACAAACAGGTGGTGTAAAAAATTGTCACATACACTTACATTACAGAAGATCCAAGCATGTCTTGTGGACATTCTCTGTAAGTCAGACTCAATTGACTGGTTCTTTGATTTATTTATTGATTGATTGACACAATCAGTAAAGTGATACATTGTCTACTTCTTTTGAATAATTTCCTTTTTTACAAGTTCAGAAAAAAAAGAACAGTCATCTTGCCAAGAAAAAGAACCTGCAACTAAATTTTAGCCTGATACAATGTCTCTTTTTACACTACACTGTATATCAAGCTTCTCTAAATAAGTGCTACATTTTTAAATAAAATAAAAAAAATATGTATAAGTAATTGATGAGCCTCTATGTCTTAAGCGAATGCTAAACTTCTCCAAATGCTAGAAAAATTTCAGAACTCATATATCTCTGTTTGCATGGAGCAGTTGGCAAAGACTGCACTTCTGTCAAAACCGAGAGCTCTATTACAAATTACAATGATGCTCTTCATTCAAAAAAGTCCATGTTTATATCTATAATGGATATCAGCACCATCTCACTGCAGTCTCTGGCCGTAAGAGAGCGAACGAATGAGAGCCACTTCATGGTGTCAGTCTTAAAATGCTGTTGGTGTTTTTTTGCACTTGTTGATGGTGTGACAGGAAGTAAATGGCCGGTTAAGCATCACATAGTGTGTTATTGGACACATTTGAAAGCACTGCATGTGTTCTTACCAGTGTATTCACCCGGCTGTTGATTCTTAACCCGAGAGCTACTATTGTCTACTGAGAGCCACCTGGGTTGCCATGGAAACCACTCTGGCACAGGATGATGGCGGTTGTGAGTGTGTGAGGTATCTTATGAAAGGAAGGGGAGATAGGGGCCTCACCTGAACGCTTGGCTGAGTCTCTATAACTCGCCTCCTGCTTCTTTGCTCTCTGCAGCTGTGCTGACACTAAGCACCTGACATTCTTTAGCCACTGTGTGCATGTGTATGCTATTCTTAAAGAACATTACTTTTACAAATAAGGCATGGAAATGATATACAAATTTCTCCAATGAATTTCCCATTTAATGACTTCCTTGCAAAATTGACTTATCCTTGCTTATGGTTACCAGGGTGGAAAATATGTTGTCTCTCACAAAAAAAAAACATTTGGAAAAAAGAGTTGGAGGAGTTTGATTTGGCATTGTGGTTTGATTGGCCCAAACAATACCTCTGAACAACATAGCATAATTCAATACAATTATGAATTGTTTAGTGTTGCATTTATGTTATTAAATTAGGTGTATGGCAATTTACAGTAGTTATTTATTTTTCATGTTCACTTATTCATTTTATCTTGACACTGTAGATCTTTAACAGCCTTTTTGCTAAAGTCTCATATGTGCCTTATTAATGACTAAGTTTAATGGATTAATATTTAAAAGTTAATATTTGGTTCCCTTGGTAATAATCAGTCTGAAATTATCACAATTTACAGCGGATACAATATCAAATTCTCCCTACTGTATCCTTCCATTAATAAATATACCTTCCTTTCCCTATATCATATTTTTGGTGCCTTTTGTTACCTTTATGTACTTGTTTGAAGATTAACTTTTCAATACTGTCTTGATGTTCTTCTTTTTTTTATAGAAAGCAGAACGAGATGACTTAATTTTGACCCCGGATGGAACGAGAAAGTTTTTGACTTTTGAAATTCCTCTCAATGACTCGGGCTCAGCAGGGTTGGGGGTCAGCGTCAAGGGCAACAGATCTAAAGAAAGCCACGCTGACCTGGGTATTTTCGTCAAGTCTATAATCACTGGAGGAGCTGCTTGCAAGGTAACCAGCTGCTCTCTGATTGGCTACAAGACCCATCACTCAGACATTTTTTATATTCATATCTTGGATGGTTCTTGTAAATAAACTATGTTCTTTATGTATGTGATCACAGGATGGGCGGTTGAGGGTAAATGACCAGCTAATAGCAGTAAATGGAGAATCTTTACTGGAAAAGACAAACCAGGAAGCAATGGAGACCCTCCGCAAGTCCATGTCCATAGAAGGCAACAAGAGAGGCATGATTCAGCTCATCGTGGCTCGTCGGGTCCCAGGGAGAGGAGAGGTTAGTTATCTAATGACATAGTGTGAAATGCTTGCATTCCTTCCAATAAAACAGTAGTATAAACTTTATATTGTGTCAAAGAAAGAAAAACAGGGACAAGTAGCATGAAGACTGAATTAAAATACATAGGCCTAAATTACACTGCACTTTATAAGATAGATGTTTCCCTTTGTTTTAAGCAACCTTTCGCAGGTTAAAACAACACAAAGTTTAAAAAAAACATGTTTTCACCTTTGTTTTGATTACTTGGTTCAAATCGGCGTTTGATTCCACCACGCAAGCAGGCTTCTTATCACATTGCAATATTTTGCCTCAAACGACTATACGTTTTGAGAGCCACCGTGAGTAGTTAATAATGGCTAAAAACGTAAAGCATTGTTTGCTTCACTTTTATACTTGTGTATTTTTCCCCCTTTCAGTTTACTGCTTTAACTAAGGACTAGTTCACTTCTCATGGTCACACATAGGAGAGCTGTATGATAGTAGATTTATAGTAAAAAGGACTGAAATATTTATCTATTTCTCACCCATACCTAACTTATCACTTCTGAATATATGGATTAAACCACTGGAGTTGTATGGACAACTTTTATGCTGCCTTTATGTGATTTTAGGACCATTCATTTGCATTGCATGGGCCAAAAGAGCTGAGGCCTGTTACTTAAAGCTAGTTGAAAAAAACGTTTTTTTTTTTCGAAGTAAGTTTCAGTTTAACAAAACCAGATAGAACTAAACTGGTTTGGATTGGGTTGAGCAATCTCAAGATCTCTGCTACAAACATTCTCAAACAAATAGAATTTTACCAGTATATTTTTTTCTGGTGGAAAGACTGAACAAAAGGCTCAGGACTGACACTTAAAGTTTAAGAATAATGTTTTCAGCATTACACACTGTATACAGGTACAGTATGTAAAGAAATGCAGAGAAACTCAATACTTTTTTGATTGTGTTGCTCAGAAGATACAAGGTTCCTGATCTCTCAAATAAACTTTATATTTTTGTTCTTAATATATAGGTCTAAGATATTAAATCATAATGATATATATATATACACACACGCACATCTAAGTTAATAAATATATGTATTTATATTTTTATTTACACTTTAATTTGTAGTATGAGCTTGTGTCAGAGATGTCTCTTTACTCACAGTTGTTTGGTCCAATATCTGTTTGTGATCTGTAACCCGGAATTAAACATCCATTAGAGCAGATTAGCCGTGTAGCATAAGTTGCTATGGCAACGAACACCAGCAAAAACAGACTTCTTGAGACCGAAATAAGTTCTCAAACTAAACTCAAACTTACCTTGTTAGCCACTGAAACCAGCTTCATGCAACAGGCCTCTGAAATGTTCTTCTTAAAAAACTTTGTGTTCAGCAGAAGAAAGAAAGTCATACACTTCTAGGATGGTATGAGGGAGAGTAAATTATGAGATAATTACATTTTTTGGGTGAAGCATTCCTTTAAAGGAGCTGATCATCCAAAATGAAAATGTTGTGTAGGGGAATACAGCTATACCCAGTAAAAAGACCAGTATGAACAAGGATGACCAGGAGTCATAGTTGAGTTTCAATACGAAGGATTACTGAAGAAAAAGTTCTCCATATATCCATTTGCAAAAGACAAAAACAGAAAATGAGTTGAGGATTTAACTTAGATTACAGAAATAACAATAATTATAGCCATATGCAATTTGATTGATAACCACTCAATAGGGGTTTTGATAGGGGAACAGTACAGAAAATTCTTGGAAACTATCCAAACATGGTGAACTGTTCAACTACGTGAATGCAATCATTCAAATATTGTAATTTTAAAACACTAAGTCAAGTTGGTCAGCAACTAGATACACTGGCATACACTTGATCCTTAAAACCCCAAACAATCCCTACAATGGCATCATTAGACAGAACACAACATAGGCTATCTTTCAATGCCATGTTCAATGCATTTTCTTTCTTTTTTTGGAATGCATGGAAACCATACCTGTTCTCTGCAGAGTAGACTCATGAACAGAGATGTTAACCAGTTCCAATGATTCCTTCGTCTTTAGTGGTCACTCTAGGGTTATTGTTTTACCTAATTGTGCATTCTGCAGTGTGCCCTTCGAGTCATCTTGGCTGGGTGGCCACTTCTAGGGGGAGTTTATGCAAAGCAACAATTCTTGATTGTATGTCTTCTGAGATCTCCTTTTTGTGAGTCATGGACCAAGTCAGCAGATGCTTTTTGTGAATCGCAAACTCAAAATATTTGGGTGCTTTATTGTAATTCAAAGTAGCGCTAATTCACTCCTCCAATCTCGTTTAATTAATTGGGTGCCAGGTTTGCCAACTCCTGAATAGCTTTTGTTGGTATCATTAGCCTTGATAATAGGCTCACATACTGTTTTCAACCAACACTGTGAATGTTTGAATGATGCATTCAATATATACAAGAACATTACAATAGTGTGTGTTAATAGTTAAAACAGATTGTGTTTGTTCATTATCGTAACTTAGATGAATATCAATCTAGATTTTAAGACACAGTTATACATAAATGCAGGTAATTCCAAAGGGTTCACATACTTTTTATTGCCACTGCACATGTGGTTATTTATTAATTAACATTAATGACCTAAAACAAAATACAGCTCTTACTTACATTGATCAATTAATTAGTTAATTACAACTCTCATGTATATTTGTTTTCTGGGAAACGGGCTAAACGAGCTAGCACAGTTACTCCATTCCTGACCCTCAGTCACCACTCAGAGGACAAATACACAGATGACCTGCAACATTCCTAATTTTAACATCACCGGAGTAAATGTACATGATTAAGGTGATGATGATAACCTTTTGATTAAAATAGTTGTTATTGAATTCATTCAACTCATCAATAGGCCGAAGATGGGGTAAACCAGCCTCTTCAGTTGTTTCAAGTATGTACTAGTTCTAGTAAAGTACTAGTATGACTTTATTTAGGAACGCAAAAGGAGATGTTTTATTGCAAATCCCATTCCATCTTTTCAATACAATGACAGTTGATTTTGACTCACTTTAAAGCTTTTAAACGGTCCCTAATGTATCATGAATGTTGTATCACAAAAGTATTAAAGCGTCAAATGGACTTGGGTCTGTACCAAAATCTATAGTGTGAGTTCACCCTAAAAAGTGCCGAAGTTTGGTTTTGGAAGTTTTGGTCTTTCTTACATTATATGATACAGAGCTCTGGATTTACTTTTTCTCCCTACATTAAGATGAAAAGGGCCCCAGTATGTGTGACTGACAAACAGAGTTCAGTACTGTGTGCTGACAGGGAAGTTTGACTGCAGAAAAAGTGAATTAAAGTGAGTAGTTCTTATCAGACAGCCACAGGAGGCGGAGAGAGATAGAGTGAGCGAGTGACATGAGGGGTGTGAGGGGTGGATTGCGATCGAAAGCAATTTGACCACTGAAATGCTCATGCTGATTTATACTGATAAGAGATGGTTCTATGAAATATCAAATATCAATTTCAAATGGCATTTCTTCCGTCCCCCTTTCTTTCCCCGAACGCAATCGTTTGGATGTGTGTTTATGTTTAATTTTTTTTTTTTGCCCTCACTGAGTCATAACATCTGAAACACTTATCTTTCTAAAGAATATACGCCAGGCACTTTAAAGCCGCTGCGTTAGGAGGAGGAGATGAAATAGGGAATGATGACTGCTTACGGAAATGAGCTGACAGCAGTCAGCGACCGCACACTCTTGCTTTTAAAGTGTATTGGATTAAACTGTGTTTCCCAGAGGAAAACGGTATTACTCAGAGGTTGCTCTTTCGTAGCTTGAGAAAACTGAAGCGTTCTCAGCATGTTTATTTAAAGTATAAACATTGTCTGAAATGATTCTCCTAAAGATTTATTAGGAGAAATAAAAGTAGAAACAAATGAGATAAGTGCTATAAGCGATTTTAGTGTTCTGAAGCTTTCACGTGACTGAGACATTGAATTACCCATGACTCCTCATTCTAAAACCCACCCTCCAAAGATAGTTTTGAGACCAAAACTGAGCAAAAGAGCAGCACTGTTTGTTCATATTCATATTCAACAGTTGCACAATAGCGCCCTCAACTGACAAACACTATGAATCATAGCCTCAAAGATCCGCTTCAAATACAACACTATGAGAACAAGCAAAATGATTGACAGGTGAAAAGTGTCAGTGTCCAAACACATTTTTGTTTGCTGTTTATAAAGTCAGCAGTCACAGATACTTATTTCATTAATATTTTTAAGGGAGTAAGAATTTTTTTTCTTTGCACACTTTTCCACGACAAAAATAGCTTACAACACCTTTAAGATATTGTTGAGATCTCTTCTGAAACTTGAGGAGACACATGTGTGATTACTCTCTCAGGAGAAAATCTGACAATAAGGAAATTTCTGAAAAGGGTTTCCATTTCACTGTCAATTTATTCTTATTTCTGTCAAGGAGAACCATAAACTGTAGGACTCGTTGGTTTTAAATATACAAAAAATTATAATTTGTTTCTTACATTTAATTGTTTATTCATTATGTTTGTATTAATGTTACACTATGATAATGATAATAATAATAATAATAATAATAATAATAATAATAATTATTATTATTATTATTATCAATAGTATTATTGTTGTTGTTAATATTATGTTGTTTTGTTTAAATTACATATTATTTTTGTATTTGTATTGATATATTTACATATTTTTGTATTCTGCTTTGAATTTGTTAGAATGATTTAAACTCATAATTGTGCGTTTGTGAGTCGTTTTGACTGATTCATTAAAACAACCAGCCCATTAGAGTCATTTGTTCGTGAATCAAACTATACTGGCCATGCTGTATGTTTGTTTTTGCATGCAGCCAGCGAATACAATACAAAAGAAAGATGTGTTGTTTGTATATCTTTTTTGTATTATTTTGTGGTGTCCAGTCTTATCACATTCAATTCAGACTGCAAACTCACAGCTGGGGTAAAATTTTATTTATTTTGCCATGCCACTTTAGATAAAGGCGCTGGAAACACTGACGAGCATGAAACACAAAATAACAACCACACGCACAAACACACCAGAAGCACACTGCCGAGCTCAAATCAGTCTTTATTAGCAGTTGTGTGGAGTTGATTGGTGCCTCTTGCTGCTAGTCCTTTCAGAATCACAGACCTCACGCTGAGCTCCTGTCACCTCACACACACACACACACACACACACACACACACGCCATCCATACTCTCCACTCTTCCTAACCAAGGTCATCCATCGCCTTCAGTATCGCCCAGACTGAAGGTCTCACTATCTGTCTATCAAATGTGGATGGGGATGGTTGGTTACATCCCCTTGATCAAACTTCAAACAGGAGCTGGACCCCTGTTGTGTAACGAGTGTTAGAAATTTACTTTATTTTTTAGGAGACAACATTTGCACCCTGGAATTGATTTTCAGTGGCATTTTTTCTTCTTTTTTTATCATTATGAAGGCTTTTCATATAAAGGTACACAGTGTGTTGTTAATTTATGTGGTCAATCAATTTAAATAAATTCTCAATTTGAACAATTATGCAATTTTTTATTTATTTTTTTATACCTGAAGTTTGGGTATTTTTATAGTCACCAAATAGAATTGCAAAAATAATCATGTTTTCTAACAGATTCCAGAGAAAAAAAAAATCCCCATCTTTCATTGGTTGTACAAGTCCCGTACCAAACTTTCACCTTGGTGCTGTGTTGAGCTGAATTTGCCAGTTCGCACACAAAAGCCTCTGCTTGAAAAGATTTGAAATGGTCGGTCTCTATGTTAAATGATATGTCCATGCTTTTACTTTCATGATAGATGTTGATCACTGTTTCAAGTTTGTTCAAATGTTGGGAGTGTTTTCTTGGTGTTTAGTGTTTCCATAAAAAAGTCTGTTAGCTGCTCATTTTACAACATTCGCCTCTGAGACCATAAGCACAGATAATTGACAGCTGCAGGTCAATACAATGTCTTCATAGGGACAAAACCATGTTTAATCTATAAAGAGATAGGCATAGAATAGAACTTTGTGAAACATTTATCAAAGTTTAGATAACAGATAAAAAAAAGTATTTCATTCCAGGACATTTTTGGCCCACATTTTTAATATCTGGCATTTTTACCACTTTCTGTGGTCTGATTAATTTCTGACCCTGGTACTGACAAACTTTGCTTTGATGCAGCATTCAAAGAGAGCGAGAGAGAGAGAGAGAGAGAGAGAGAGAGAGAGAGAGACCGACAGAATGTCCAATGTGATGCTGAAAAAAGGAAAGAGAGAGAAAGAAGAGAATGATGGGTTGGGAGAGATTGCGGGGGCAATGGAGAGAATCAGGGTTTTTCTGTAGTGGGACAGCAGCCATGCTCTCTCTGATGGGTGGCAGTTTGCTGTTGTCATACAGCAAGTGCAGGAGCACAGAGGCCAACATTAAAATGAATAAGATCCATCATTGTCCCCTGGCCCAGCTTCACACTCTGTGTGTGAGTTTGTGTGTGTGTGTGTGCGTGCATGGGGGCAGGTTTAAGTGGTTTACGAGGACTTTTTATAGGTTACAAACTGGTAATTACAAGGGTATTATGCTATAAATGTGGTTTCTTGTGTCCTCATAATTCAAATCGCTTTAAAATAACATACTAAACTCTGTTTTATTGGAAATGTAAAATATGCAGAAATTGTTTTGGGAGGGTTAGGTTTAGGGTTAGGGGATAGAATCTATAGTTTGTACAGTATAAAATCATTATGTCTATGGAGAGTCCTCATAAGGATAGCCGCACCAACATGTGTGCGTTGGTGCGTGTGTGTGTGTGTGTGTGTGTGTGTGTGTGTAGGTGTACTTAGCAGGGCCATTTATGAGCATATGGGGGACCTAAGCGAAATCTTTCTTGGAGTCCTGTGTCTGTCACATCTAGCTACATCTCTCTCCTTGCAGTTATAGACTTCCTTCCCTCTTGGGCCACAAGGGGGCCCCCTAGAACAGTCTATTTGAGCCATAACAGCTGACTGAGTCTTACTAGCAGCTTTTAATATATTTAAAAAAATAAATAAATGAATAAAATAAAAATAAATTCAACATTTCTTTGTGGGGCCCGATTGTGGCCCAAATTTTTGTCCAGATGTTTGCTAAATATGACATAGCCTCCCTTTGGGGATATTTGGGGACATTCTCATGTATTATATATTTATTCATTTATTTGTTTGTGTATTTATTTTTAATTCCATAAATGCCTAAAAAGGGGGTTAAGGGTTTGAGTTAGGGCTAGTTTGTAGTAATTATGATTAGCTTTATACTATTGTATACTACTGAATACCACTTTATACTATTCATTTAGTTTAAAGCAAAATTAAACTATTGAAAAAAAGTTTTTCTTTATGATTGAACATTTTAAATGAAGGCTGTTGCTTTTTTGGCTTATGGACAGAACTTAGCAAGACTTGACCTGAAAATGTGACCTGATTTTTTGACAATTACAGTAGATTTAGAGGTTTGAATAGTAAATGAAGGGTTTTAATATTCATCCACAGTCTTTTTAAAAGACGTCCACCGTCCTGTCTGAAATAGTGTTTTCAGAATTAGAACTGAAGCTGAAAAATCTTAATATCTCTCATTTTCTCTGGCTGCCTTCGTAAATTGAAGCAATGCTGTACTTTAGAAGGAATCGTCTCGACCCAGATAATGATGTAAAGTGCGATTGGTCATTGCATTTTCTTCTTCAGTTCAATCATTGAAGCAGAGCTTCAGAGAAGCAATGCTTCCAATCTATGGCTTTCGGTTTCTATTAATATGTCATATGTTCTCAGGCAATTAAAATTCTTGTTTCATTTCAGTTAATTTCTTAACATACTTTTAAAAGCATACCCGTCATTATGTTTCTTGAAGTTGAGCTTTCCCATTACTTCTTGCTACTGTAAAACTTTGGGGCAAACCCAATATTAATTTTTAAGTAGTTCAAGTAAAAAGAGTTTAAAAAAAAATTGTTTTGAATTATTATATTACTTAATGCTTTTAGTACTATTTAATGTAAGTTTCGGTATGAAGTTATCAAAGTTCAACAGAGTGTTCAAAGACAGCCTCTGAGGATTGTGCATAATTGAAAGCGTATGTTGAAGAATACGCTCCTCATAAAGCTTTGCATCTGAGCCTATCGGCACTGGATTATTGAAATGAGAAATTAATACATTTCCCTGCATTGAGTGTGTCCAATTAGTTCGCCATGCCTCTTGTGTACTGTTTAACTGAGCTGTGTTGCTCTGTGACATAGTGGTGCCATTACGTTTGAGTGTTTATGATATGAGAGGAATTAATGTCATTTTGGTTTAATATGGGGATTTCTTTTTTTTTTTAGCTTGACAATGATATTTTAAAGGAATAGTTCACCCAAAAAATTTAAATTCTCTCATCATTTACTCTCCCTCATGCCATCCCAGATGTGTATGGCTTACCTTTATCTGCAGAACACAAAGGAAGATTTTTAGAAAAATACCTCAGCTCTTTATATCCTTTCAATGCAAGTGAATGGTGTCCAGAATTTAGAAGGTCTAATAAGGACATACAGTCAGCATAAAAGGGTTCCATATGACTCCATATGTTAAATCCATGTCTTTAAAAGTGAGTTAATAGGTGTGGGTGGGAAACCGATCAATATTTAAGTTTTAATATTTTCTTTCTTTCTTTATTTTTTACTGTAAATATCCACTTTCACCAGCACTCCTTACTCTCTTCTCTCCTAGGAGTTATTTTGGTTTTGGTTATTCACATTCTTTGTGCATATTCTCTCCTATTCAGCAGGGAGGGAACCCTAAGTGTAAATTTACATAAAACACACCCATCATCATGCATATTCATGAGGTGTGGGTGCAGAAGTGCCAGAGACCCTCTGGTCCACTTTTCATTCAAACTTTGTTTGATTTCATCTAGTTGAAACCAAAAATATTCAATGTTATTCTAAATGACTAAGCGGGTTACCAGCAATCACTGAAGAAACCAAGTAATAGTTCCACACTTCTGAGCTGGAATTCTTTTAACGTATGGAATTTGCATCAAGAACAGAGGCAGGCCCTCCAACAATATTTGGGCCAGTTTCTATGTAAGAAACTGTAAATCCCAGGCCGATTTCTCTTCCCAATCTGCCCCCGATCAAGACAAGTTCAAAGTTTTACCAAAGCACAATATATTCTCCCTAAGTCTCTAAGTCGGGGGTCTCCCTAAGTCTCTAAGTCCTTGTGGTGGTGTAGTGACTCGTCTCAATATGGTTGGCGGAGGACGAATTTCAGTTGCCTCCGCGTCTGAGACCGTCAATCCGTGCATCTTATCACTTGGCTTGTTGAGTGTTTTACCACGGCGATGCTATTCTCCGTAGCATCCACACACAACTCACCACGCACCCCACTGAGAGCGAAAACTGTACATTATAGCGACCACAAGGAGGTTACCCCATGTGACTCTACCCTCCCTAGCAACCGGGCCAATTTGGTTGCTTACGATACCTGGCTGGAGTAACTCAGCATGCCCTGGATTCGATCTCGCGACTCCAGGTGTGCTAGTCAGCATCAATACTACCCAGGCCCCACCAAAGCACAATAATTAAAAAAAAGAAACCTTATAATGTTTCTTGTTTACTTATGGATGTTTAAATTAGATTTGATTCACTCATATGCACAATATGATATGTGGATATGCACAATGACATGATAGACGTTTATGCAATCTACTCTAAAGGCCAGACAAATAAGCTACAAAATATAGCACAAAGTATATTGGTGACAACACACAAGAGAAAGCTCTGATAGGGGGTGTGACGGATATGAAAGTATGTTCCGTTTTGAGTCGTGTCAATTTGAAATCATGCAAGAATACTCTGAATTAGATCCCGAGAGCACAACTGGAACCACCACTCTACAATTATTCTCATTGTTCAACAGACGCTTAGAAAGCGTTCCCTGTCTTAGGTCAATAATGTCAGAATAATAGTAGAGAGAATTATTTATTTCAGCTTTTGTTACTGTCATCACATTCCCAGTGGGTCAGAAGTTTACATAAACTTTGTTAGTTTTTGGTAGCATTGCCATTAAATTGTTTAACTTTGGCCAAACTTTTTAGGTAGCCTTCCACAAGCGTCTAACAATAAGTTGCTGTAAATTCGGCCCATTCCTCCAGACAGAACTGGTGTAACTGAGTCAGGTTTGTGGACCACATTGCTCGCACATGCTTTTTCAGTTCTGCCCACAAATTCTATATCAGATTAAGTTCAGGGCTTTGTGATGGACACTCAAATACCTTGACTTTGTTGTCCTTAAGCCATTTTGCCACAACTGTGGTGGAATGCTTGGGGTCATTGTCCATTTGGAAGACCCATTTGTGACCAAGCTTTAACTTCCTGGCAGATATCTTGAGATTTTGCTTCAACATATCCACATAATTTTCCTTCCTCGTGATGCCATCTATTTTGTGAAGTGCACTAGTCCCTCCTGAAGCAAAGTACCCCCACAGCATGATGCTGCCACCCCCTTGCTTCACGGTTAGGATGATGTTCTTCCATTTTCAAGCCTCGCTCTTTTTCCTCCAAACATAACAATGGTCATTATGGCCAAACAGTTCCATTTTTGTTTCATTAGACCAGAGGATATTTCTCCAGAAAGTAGCTTTGTCCCCATGTTCACTTTCAAACTTTAGTCTGGCTTTTTATGGTGGTTTTGGAGCAGTGGTTTCTTACTTGCGGAGCAGCATTTCAGATTATGTCGATATAGGACTCGTTTTACTGTGGATATAGATACATATCAACATGTATCCTCCAGCATCTTCACAAGGTCCTTTGCTATTGTTCTGTGATTGTTTTGCACTTTTCTCATCAAACTACGTTCATCTCTAGGGGACAGAATGTGTCTCCTTCCTGAGCAGGATGATGGCTGCGTGGTCACATGGTGTTTATACCTGCATACTATTTTACAAATGAACATGGTACCTTCAGGCGATTGGAAATTGCTTCCAAAGATGAACTAGACTTGTGGAGGTCCAAAAAATTTTCTGAAGTGTTAGCTGATTTCTTTTGATTTTCCCATGATGTCAAGCAAAGAGGTACTGAGTTTGAAGGTAGGCCTTAAATAAATCCACAGCCCAGTTCAGTACACCTCTTTAACACTGTTAATGATGGGCAAGGAGGAGGCGAGAACCGGCTTGTCAACATAAATCATAATTTAATGCAAACTTAAACCAAAAGCACAAACACATAAACATTACCACACACATGACAGACATGCCCGTAATTCTCTCTCTCTCGAACCATCGTCACCGGCCGCCTTTATACCTCGCGCACCTCATCAGGCCGATTGGGGACCGGGTGCGCGATATTCCGACCCGGCCCCGCCCCCCTCCGCTCCACACTCCTCCCTGGGTTATCTCAGGCCGGGGTGCCACCGGCATGACGTATACCCCCCTATCCCTGAGGCGGGGTGTATTTTGCGTCCCGCGTGGTCATCCACGCCTTCCTTGCCCTGGGAGGGACAGAAGGGGAAGACAACAACAACAAAAAAAAATAGGCGAGGGAAATTACCAACACGGTGCGAAAGAGAGAGAGAGGAGAGAGAGAAAAAGCTCACTCACCGGTTCTCTGATGTACCGTTGCGTGGTCCTCGAACACTCCACCACACTCAGGCGGACGACAGCCGCTCCAACCCCGGGCAAACCGGAGTCAAACCATTGACCTCCAGCGGGCAGAACGCCCCTCCGCTTTTCTGGCAGCAAATGGGGACACTCCTCCACCCCTGGCATCGGCCCTACCGCTCCGGGAGGTCGGAGAGTTTCTTCCCTCCTCCCCTCACAGACGACAGTCTCCCTCGACCCCTCCGCATCTCTGGGGACAGCAGGTCACTCCTCCACCCCCGGCAGCGGCTCCCTCGCTCCAGGCGGTCGGGGTATCCAGTCCCCACTTGCCCCGTATCCGGGCGGTCGGGCTACTCCGTCACCTGGCAGATGGCAGCGGCGCTCCCCTGGGTGGACGGCAGTATTGAGGACTCTACAACGGGCATCCCTCCTCCTTCCCGTGCTTTCGGCACCAATGTAATACTGTTAAGGATGGACAAGGAGGAGGCGAGAACCGGCTTGTCAACATAAATCATAATTTAATGCAAACTTAAACCAAAAGCACAAACACATAAACATAACCACACACACGACAGACATGCCCGTAATTCTCTCTCTCTCTCGAACCATCGTCACCGGCCGCCTTTATCCCTCGTGCGCCTCATCAGGCCGATTGGGGACCGGGCACGCGATATTCCGACCCGGCCCTGCCCCCCTCCGCTCCACAACCTCCTATCAGAAGCTAATTGTCTAAAGGTTTGAAATAATTTTCTGGAATTTTCCAAGCTGCTTTAAGGTACAGTTAACTTATTGTATGTAAACTTGTAACCCACTGGAATTGTGACAAAGTGAATTAAACAAAGTGAAACAATCTGTCTGTAAACAATTGTTGGAAAAATTACTTTTGTCATGCACAAAGCAGGTGTCCTTAACGACTTGCCAAAACTATAGTTTGCTTATATTAAATCTGTGGAGTGGTTAAGACTGCAACTCTACGTCAAGAGTCTATTATTAAGTGCAACAGTCTGGTTCCGGATGTCAGAATCCCATTAAATCTTTCCATTGAGATTTTCAATGATAACTTATAAACATTTCAAGATAGTCCTACCTTTAGCTCCGAGGTTGTTCAGGCATGGCATATGATTTTATTGTATCCATCCATCTGTGTTATTTTAACTTCATTGTTTAAAAATTGTGTTTGATAACGGGATTCGTAGTATACAACTACGTTGCCCATAGTACAGCAGAGAATGCTTTATGAATCAGAGAACCGTAGCTCTTCACCCTTAAACAACTTATCTATTTCTAAATATCTGAATATTTGCAAGAAACATATAATATTTTGTTTCTATACTTATAATTCTATACGTATTCCTTTCATTTTGTATTCAGTTACATCATTTGCAATGCTTCATGGGATTGTCGTTTGTGCCCGCCTGAAAGAGGTCCATAACCTTTGTCTTTTTGTTGGATTTTCAAATACTTTTTGCTTCAAATCAAAGTTTGTGATGTTGTGACTCACATCGGAGCTTGTTGGTTGGTTCATTGCTTAGAATTATTTTATGGAGGACTTTTAGAAAAGTCTATCAAAATAATGAATGGAAAATTGCTTCCGGAACCCAGACACTGAATAAGTGGGCGGGGCACTGTTGCACTCTCTCTATAGCAAAAGTGTCAAATTCCTCAATTTGGTCACAGTGACTGGGCGTTACTTTTGCAGTGTCTTGCATTTTTTCTGCACCCTTTACCTTATGACACACCATACCCTTTGATTTCAGTTGATCTGAATTCAGATATAAACTCTATTTTCTACAGTAGGTGATCTAATTCATTAGCCTCCCTTACAGTAGTATAGAATGCAAAGAACATCCCTTATTTTTTTATTTAATAAGTACATCCTCTGAAATAAAAAAAGAATGTGGTCTGTGCCTACATGAAGTTTATGAGAGCTGACATTAGGAAGGAAGTTGCAATGCTGGCTACAGAAAACTGTCCTGCTGAAATGAGGTCTGATCGATTGTGTCTTGAGAGAGCTATCAATCAACATGTCTGGTAAATTATGGTTTTATTAGTGTTGAGGCAGACATCTCTGCAGGATGAAGTGGGTCATGATGGGACACCTCCAAATATGCCAAGCAATAATTGAAGGATCTGTAATTAACTAGTTTACTTGTTTTGTTGGACCTCTTTACATGAGGGCATGGTGACTTGTGTTGTGTTTCATCCAAAGATAGACGTGGGATGTTCATTGATACCTCTGACCATAAATGTACGACAAGAACACGTGAAGTTTAGTTCAGTGATTGATGTGAAATGCGACAGACAGCTTTTGAAAGTTCTCCAAAAAATCTGTCACTGGCAAAACTTTTACTATAATGAATTACAATATAAAAATTGGCAGTCAATTAAGAATATTCTTTATACAGAATACTGTATTTATGGCATCTACCAGCAGGGGCTAGCTGGGCCATGCTAACTAGCCAATTCTTCACCCTCAAATGGACCTGATGTCATCTTATCGTGACAGTGATTCATGAGAATGCATCATGGGAAATGTAGTTTGTAACATTAAGAAAATGTGAATGGGAAAGGTGAATGTGTGTATGAGGGGGTCTTGCAGAAGTGTGACTCAAGGTGTACAGGGAGTAGAAGTCCAGCTTGGAGTGGATAAACTCTCTCTCAAATCCACTTACAGCTCAGTAGGGAAACTCAGTTGGTAAATTGATTGAATCAAAGGGCACAGAACTAAGATAGAGTGGCAATCTGCAGATTGGATGTCTTGGTGGCCTCTTTAGACAAGGTGAACCGAGACAATTGTCTACAGAAAGAAATCACCTTGGTAGCTTTTGGTTTGCCTTCATTATCAAGAGATTCAAAACAGCATATACAAGTATTCCATTTGAAAATGTATTAAAAGGAAATAGCATGGCAAATGTGGTTTTCTATGCCCTTAAAATGTAATTTTAAAATGGCTTGGCAGCCCCTAAGCGCACCTGAGTAAAAAAAACTAAAAATAAAAAAACAACAACAATACAGAACAATGTGAAATCATGTGTAACATTGTAATAGTCACATGAAGTCTTTTTTCATGAATTACAAACCCAAACCCAAAGTTATACTTGAAAAACTGTGTAGAGTACCAAAAATCTAGTGCACATGATGTGCCTCATTGTCATGATTACCTGCGGGTGCACTAATAAAAGAATAATGGCAGAAGTAAATTGATATTGACCATAATTAATATTATATTGTGAATGTTGACTGTAAAATCTATTTTGTACACATATTGTGTACTGTTAATGAAGAAAAGCAATACAATTTGAAGAAAATTATTCTCAATGCTACTAGTGCCGATATGTATTGCAAGTCATCAGCACATTATGATTATACTGTCCATGTGCAAAAAGGCGTAACCATTGATGATGAGTTAAATTTCGCAGACCACATCGCAAAAACTGCAAGATCATGTAGATTTACACTCTACAATATCAGGAATATAAGACCCTTCCTCTTTGTACATGCCACACAACTGCTCGTTCAGTCCCTTGTCATAACTAGACTGGACTACTGTAACGCTCTCATTGCAGGCCTTCCTGCATGTGCTATTAGACCTCTCCAAATGATCCAGAATGCAGCAGCACGTCTGGTCTTTAATGAACCTAAGAGAGCACGTTACACCACTCTATGTCTCTCTCCACTGGCTGCCGGTTCATGCACATATTAAATTCAAGGCCCTGATGCTGGCATACAAAACAGTCACTGGGTCTGCTCCAGCATACCTAAAAACATTTATGCAGAGCTACGTTCCCAACAGAAGCCTGCGGTCGGCTAAGGAATGTCGCCTTGTCGTACGAAAACAAAGAGGCACCAAAACACTTTCCTGGACTTTCAGTTTCATCATACCACGTTGGTGGAATGTCCTTCCCAACTCAATCCGTGAAGCTAACTCACTCTCTATCTTCAAAAAACGGCTAAAAACACATCTTTTCCAAAAGCACTTAACCAGACACTAAGTTGCACTTAAATCTGTTTTGTATACTATTCTGATGATAGTGAATCTTTGTAGTATGGCACTTTTCATACCACTGTCTCCTTAAGATGATCCGCTGATGTTTTCCTCTTTTGTAAGTCGCTTTGGATAAAAGCATCTGCCAAATTAATACATGTAAATGTTAATCTAAAAATAAGATTGCAGAAAAACTATCAATCACACATTATATGCTAATTACATTTACATTTATGCATTTGGCAGACGCTTTTATCCAAAGCGACTTACAGTGCAGTTATTACAGGGACAACCCCCCCAGAACAACCTGGAGTTAAGTGCCATGCTCAAGGGTACAATGGTGGTGGCCGTGGGGTTCGAACCAAGCCACTACGCCACCACCACTCCGAATTACAACTTCAAGCTTGTAAGTAGGAACTGGCCAGGATGATGTGTAGGTAGTAATAGACCTACTCTAACATTCACAAACCCTTTCCCAATCCACATTTATGGAAACGAAGCTACAAACATGATGTTTTCCAAAATCGCCCTTGAATTGACATCGAAACCATGAGCTCATTAACATATTGTCATAACTCATGTACATATCAACGTACATTCCCATCCTGTATTCAGAAACTTGACATTGGGAACAACCCTGGCACACAGAGATTAGCCAATCCCAACAGAGGTAATTTACATATAATAGTTTTAAAGGTACAGTAACATTAGACATATTGCATCAAGACATGTAGCTGCTGCAAAATCAGACATACATTCCTCGTGAAGCAGATCAAAACATGTGGTGCAGGGCAGTAGGAGGGTTTCAGATTGAAAACTCTCAGAGCACAGTGGTGTGAAAAAAGCTTACCTGTAAACATCTTCAACAGTTTAAATGTTAGACAGAAAGAGAGAGAGCACACAAGTTAACTGACTAACAGAGTACAGATTACTGTACATGTCAAAGAATCTATCAGCTTTGCCATGCAAGGTGATTGATTTAACAGCTTGTGCCATGCTTGAAAGTTCATGACTGAACTTAGAATCATAAGTTGACTTCAAATGCATACAAAGTTGACTCTTTGTACTTATGCAATGTCCTTACCCTGGTGAATGAATTGATTCACCATTATGGAGACACATAATAAACTGTCACCAGCTCTAAAGCACCACATGTAAGAAGCAAATCTGAGCAGTATGACCCACAGCTGCACAGCCTTGGGCAAGCTGTATCCTAATCCACTTGAATAAGAGACAGAAAATACGTGCAAGGGGACAACAAATCTAGAATGGGAGGGAGAGAGGGGCTCATCTCCTTTCCGCACTGCCTAGCAAGTGGATGCTGAGGGAGAGAGAGAATGCGAATGGAGAGATGCGATAGAGTGAGTTAATGAGGCTGTCCAGGCCTCCAGAGAGAGCTGGACACAGCAGTGGCTGCATGTGACAGCTTAAGACCTGCAAATAGGGCTGTAAAGCAGTTCAATGGGAAGGAGGAGGCGAGAACCGGTTTGACGATGTAAATAATATTTTAAAATAAAACTTAAACCAAAAGACACAAACACATATATGACAGACATGTCCGTTAATGATCTCTCTCTCCCGCACAATAATCCGCAGTCGGCCTTTATCTTTCTCGGAGACTTGATTAGCCTGATAAGGGACCGGGTGTGTATGATCACGACCTGCCACAAGGGTGTTCTCAGATGAACAGTTCTTGTCTACACTCATTGGAAAAAAAATTGGGAATCATCAGAATAACAGTGATAAGATATGCTGCGCTTCTGAAAAATAGAGCTCAGAGGAAGAATATACAGGGTAAATAACTAGGGTCCTAATATCGACTCTTGAGGGACACCACACTGTAAATGAGCTGACGTAGAAGAAAGAAAATCAAAATTTTCAGAGAAAATACTTTTTTTAGAGAGGAGGAAAGCCACTGGAGGGTCATACCCTGGATGCCAACCATAGATTCTACATGATTGAGAAGAATGTTATGGTCGATAGTGTCGAACGCGGCACTGAGATCTAATAAAACTAAGATGGCAGGTGAACCTGAATCAGTGGAGAGTAAAATATCATTAATGACCTTCAACAATGCAGATTCAGTGCTGTGCAAGTGTCTGAAACCAGACTGAAACGTATCTAAAATGTTAAATATATTTAGTTTGGAGTAGAGCTGCAAATAAACAACAAAATCTTGGAAATAAAAGGCAGTTTGGAGATTGGTCTGTAATTGTTGTGTATTGCCGGATCCAAAAATGGATGTAGAATTGCATGTTTAAAACTACTTGGAACAACTCCACTTGCTAACGAGCTGTTAATTATATCTGTCAC
Organism: Xyrauchen texanus; assembly: GCF_025860055.1. NCBI lineage: Eukaryota > Metazoa > Chordata > Actinopteri > Cypriniformes > Catostomidae > Xyrauchen > Xyrauchen texanus. The sequence continues at coordinate 10,234,189 of NC_068317.1, forward strand.
ACTGGAAATGATAGCCATGAAAACTTCTTTAAGAAGGCATGGAGAAAGAATATCCATCTTGTAACTGGAACACTTCATCTAAATGTGCTGATGTAACTGGCTCAAAGTGAGTCAGGGAGCTGGATGGGGAAGGAATTACTGGTTGATCAAATTGTGCAAGTACAATCGCACCTTTAATCTGCTCAATTTTGTGAGTAAATAAGTTTTAAAATGTTTCACAGGTTTCTTGGGTGACATCCTGAAAATAATTTTTAGTTGGGTTTAAAACAGAATCAATTGTTACGAACAATAGTTTTGGTCAATTTGCATTATCATTGATTAATGTAGAGAAAAATGTAGCTTTCGCTTCCCTTACAGCTCTCTGATAGTTAGTTAAACAGTCCTGTAAAATGTCATAAGAGACCTGAAGCTTGTCTCTTTCACTTCCGCTCAGCTTTTCTGCACTCTGGTCTGAGAGCACAGGTGATGTCATTTAGCCAAGGCTGGGAAACAACCTTAAAGGGGTCATGACATGAGAAACCAAATTTGCCTTGATCTTTTGGTATATAAGAGGTCTTTGTATCATTAAAACGTCCTGCAAGTTTAATATTTTAAGACGTCCTCCCCATTCTAAACGAATCATTTATTTAATCAAGCTCAAAATACAGCTCGTTCTGGATTCATGGTTAGAAGTGACGTGATGGTTAGAAGTGACGTACCAGCGTTTGCATATGACCGCCTCCAGCACAAGATAACTACGCTTTAAGCGCAAGACAACTACGCTCATTTCAGTATCGCCGTCGCCTCACAAGTGTTCAGTCGATGGACAGCGAGCTCTGACAGAGACTACTTGTGCACAGGAAAATTACGATGCCACACAGATGTGCTGTTCCTAGCTGTGGTCAAACAAAACCTCTGAATAAGCTGCCGAAAGATCCAGACGCCAGGGAAAAATGGATGCAGTTTATTTTTTGCGGACGTCCCAGTCACGGCAGTGTTAACTTAAGCGTTTGTTCTGTACATTTTAAGGATGACTGTTTTGAGAACAAATCTCAATATGATGCTGGCTTTGCCAGAAAACTGTTGCTCAAAGATAAGTCCGTGCCGACTATTCTGGGAACAACGACGACGCTAAACTGTAAGTAATCTATTTTAAACTTTAAACTACTTTTTAAAGCGCAATTTCATTCATTATGAATAATCACAGTGTTTTTACTTAGTTTACTTGCATATTGTTCTGGCTGGAGGCGTCAATAATTGATACATAGGCACTGACGTTAGCCAATCATAACAGTGGGCGTTAACACTGAAGTCTTAAATGGAAAACGCCCCCAAAACAGACTGTTTGAATCAGAGGAGGAGAAACAGGGTGGGAAAAGGTCATAAATCACTAGATTTTAAAAGTTTTTCTTAAAAAAAAAATATATTAATACTATAATTGCACCTAAGGGAACATAATAATACAATAAAAAAACCATGTCATGACCCCTTTAAATCTCATTGGTTTGAGCGGAGCGACATTATCAAGTGTAAAAGTACAAGATTTATTAAAAGCTTTATCCAATGATTCAGTGTCAAGTCCAGCTAAGACATCATCTGTGAAATGCATTAGATTAAATTCTGAAAAATTATTGGCAGTAGACGAGTGAATGGACCGGAATTGATGTAAGGGCTGAGGAAAGTAGACAGAGGACAAGTAGGTTCAGACTCAAACATTATTGAATAATGGTCAGATATGCCAATATATAAGACCTCTATTTTGGAGACACAAAGATCATAAGATAACACAAGATCTAATGTCTGACCCATATTATGAGTAGGACCAATGATGTGTCATACAATATATAAAGACTATATAAAGAGAGATAAATGAATTTACCATAAGTTTTGATGGACAGCAGACATGAATATTAAAATCTCCAAGAATCAGGAGTCATCACCATGAGACACCAGTCCACAAGTGCACAGAAAGCAGGACACAAGATGTCAATCTTTAATAATTAGACCTCAAAACTGGAGTACATGTCCATAGGTAGTGTCCTGCATTTAAAAGTGTTTATACGAAGAGTGGCAACACCACCTTCTAGCCCTGAAGGCCATGGGGAATATAAAAAAGTCACAGCCTGGCAGTGTTAGATCCCCCAGGGCCATTTGTTCACCAGGATTCAGCCAGGTCTCAGTGATGAATAAAAAGTCCAATGATCGTGATATAAAAAGGTCATTAGGAATCAAAGACTTGTTCGAGTGACTTCAGCCAGGTCTCCTAAGCAATCAAATTGGCCCAGTTGCTAGAGTCACATGGAGTAATCTCCTTGTGGTCGTAATTACTGGTTCTCGCTCTCATTGGGTGCATGTTGGATCGTGGAGAGTAGCATGAGCCTCCACATGCGGAGTCTCCGCGGTGTCATAGACAGCAAGCCATGTGATAACGTGCGGATTGACGGTCTCAGAAGCGGAGGCAATGGAGACTTGTCCTCCGCCACCCAGATTGAGGTGAGTAACGTGCCAGCACGAGGACCTACTAAGTAGTGAAAATTGGGCATTCGAAATTGGGAGGAAAAAGGGAATTGGATTATCCATTAATGAAGGCCATCATAATAGAGGCAGCATCTGTGTTTTGTGAAATAAAAGATGTGTGTTTCTGCAAGATGAGATTATCAAAATTGACACCCTGCTTCACATCACTTACACCAGTCGGAGGGAGGGCGTGAAGACCAGATGGCCGGTATGTGGTGGTTTTTAGGGAAATCAGCCAGTAATCTGCAGGGATGTCGGTGTGACCCTTGATGGGGGTCATACCAGGGGTGACACGCAATTCCAAGTTCAGCGCAATAGTTATAAACTCCATCAGACTGGCTGGCCGAGTAATTCAAACGCAGTAAATCCAGAGTTGAGTAGAATATAACCATATCGGAAGAAAGATGGTTGCATGAACTTGCAAACAAGCAGTGAGCTCTGTGCTGAAACTGTCGAGGGCCAACAGAAAAACTCCATAAGATTGTCCATAAAAGAGAAGCATAAAACTCGATTTCCTGAGGTCACTCATAGAAAAGGCACCTAAAACAAAGGCATCTAAAAACATTGAAAAGAACCCAGAGAGCAGCAGCAAACAAAAACGTCAGCTTTCACTCTCCTGGAAGTTTGTAGTTTAGTGCGAAAAGTGAAATTCAATCCCAGAACAACAGCAAAGGACCCTGTGAAGATGCTGGAGGAAACAGATAGATAAGTATCTATATCCACAGTAAAACGAGTCATATATCGATGTAACCTGAAAGGCTACCCAGCATTGAAGCCACTGCTCCAAAACCACCATAAAAAGCCAGTCTACAGTTTGCAGGTGCACATGGGGACAAAGATTTTACTTTTTGGAGAAATTTCCTTTGGTCTGATGAAACAAAAATTGAACTTTTTGGCTATAATTACCATTATTATATTTCGAGGATAAAGGGTGAGGTTTGCAAGCCGAAGAACAACATCCCAACCGTGAAGCATGGGGTGGCAGCATCATGTTGTGGGGGTGCTTTTCTGCAGGAGTTACTGGTGTACTTCACAAAATAGATGGCATCATGAGGAAAGAAAATGATGTGGATATTTTGAAGCAACATCTCTCAAGGCATAAAGCTTGGTTGCAATTGGGTCTTCCAAATGGACAATGACCCCAAGCATACCTCCTAAGTTGTGGCAAAATGGCTTAAGGACAGCAAAGTCCTTGGAGTGGCCATTACAAAGCCCTGACCTCAATCTGATAGAAAATGTGTTTGCATAACTGAAAAAGCATGTGTGAGCAAGGAGGCGTACAAACCTGACTAAGTTACACCAGTTCTGTCTGAAGGAATGGGCCAAAATACCATCAACATTAATTAATTAATTGCTATCATAAAATGGACACATAAAATCGATCTAATTATCACTTAATCCAACAAGGTTTTAACTCTCTTGCAAAAGGCCCTTGCATTAAAAAGGACCATGCTCACTGGCAAAGATGACAACCTCACAAAAAGACATGGACTTGCAGGCAGTTTTTTAATCCACATGGCTAATCCTGTTTAAGAAAGCACTAGATTAGAGGAGATTATGATTGGAGTAGGCAGAATAAATGGGTTTGTAATAATGCTTTTCACCTCCATTCCTTACCAAGCACCTTGCTGTTAAAGTTCTGTCTCACATATGCAAATCGGTTCAACCAATCACTGTCACCCTCTATATTCTTTATGAAACCGGTTCCTTTATAAAACCCATTCCTTATTTAATCACTTCCTGATTCTGTCATGACGATCAAACTTCGAAGAAAAAAATTCCATAAAACAAATCCTTTTTGTAATTAAATGCTTTTTACGTAGTGTCAGACTGTGTGGTTTATTGTCATGCTGTGCATGGCACTTTTGGATACAGTTGTAATTGTGTTGACCCTTCTATACGGCATGTCCCGTGCTGTCAGAAACAGTGAGATAAGTCAGCAGCTCCAGATTTCATTAAACTTCTCATCTGTATTAAACAGGCTAGTAGCTCTGCTCTTGAAAACTGCAACTTTAGTCACCATAGCACCATATACATTCTGAGCAGGCTGAGTCAAATGTATTTTGTGTGATGGGAATCATACAGTTCTGCACCATATATCTCTCTGCTATGATGCTATCACTTTTTTATGTCACCCACAATAAAACTGGTAACAATAATGCTATAGACTTACATTAAAGGAGGGACCAGAGCAAAATGCTAAAACCACTTAGAACACCTTTGCAATCACAAATAAACTAAAAAACAAAAGGCCAATTTAGGATGCACCATTTAACACTTTCTTCTTAACGTCTGTTAAAAGTGGACATACTAAAGGTCACTCTCTGTGCCCATTAGCTGAAACTGATAAAGACCTGTCATAGTCAATCTTAACCAAGTTTTCTTTGAGAGTAACAGCTCTAGAAAATTTTCAGTTTGTTTTTGGATCGGCAAAGCAATACATTGACCGCCAAGCAAATGTCGCCACCCAATTTACCCTGGTAGATTGTCGAAGGACTTTGGAAATCCATACCGTGTTGTCTGATTTGTAACTGTGATGTTAGCATAGTGCTCGCTCCTGTCTGATCCCAGTGTATAGTAGACTGTCTACTATAGTAGATTGGCCTGTCATACTGCTGTAATTTTCACAGATTCAGCAAGAAAAGCAAAAGTTTGTCTGAACTGGGGTAAGATCTAAGACCAATCTAACCAGCCAAGACCAGCAAACCATCTTAGGCTGGTTTAAAATAAAACTTCAGCAGAAAAGTAGGAATACATTTTGTTGGGAAGGCTATGATGCATTCTTAAACAGCCTTCAACACTATAGTTCCCTCGAGGCTTGTCACCCGTCTCAAGAACCTGGTTGTAGACACCTCTCTTTGTCGGTGCATCCTGGACATTATGGTAGGCAGACCTCAGGTGGAAAGGATGGGAAGCAAATATTGTATCCCCATTGTCAACACAGGGTCTCAAAGTGGAGTTCCTTTGGGAGGCACTGCAGCCCCCTACAATCAGTGGGGTCCCCATGGGGGAAGCTTTCAATGTTAAGTACATGAGAGCTCACTGAGGATCTGAGATACACCATTCACACCAACAGCTTGATCCTGATCAAGCTGTTGGTGTGTATGGTGTATCTCAGATCACAGAGCACAATAACCCCTATATTACCTCAAGTGCCTGGGGATGTTCAGGATCTTGAGATATTGAGGATGTGCTACCAAAACGGAAGAACAACTACAACATCTTAAGACCAATTTAGGAGTTTCATTAAGAAGCCACATAACCCCAAAATCTTCAAAATCCTCAGGTTAACATGAACACTCAATTTGATGCGTTTCAGGGTGATACAAACAATGTGAAGACAAAATGTAGGAGGAGGCAAGATTTTATCCATCGGGAATGTTTGTAAAGTGGAAAGTTGTCTTAAATACACTATAACAGTGGTCTTTATTATTTTTTGGTCCAAGGCCCCCTGTGCCCCTGTATAGTTGACTATCATTATCTAAACATGCTCAGAAATTGTGGAATGGAACGGTTTGAAATAGCACTGTACCAAATCGTGTAAATGTAATTGGAACTCTTACTCACCTTGCTCAGAACCATTTGGTGCAATGGTGGATAGGGTTCTTTTTTATTCCATTTGAACTCTATATCTAGAATCTGTATTAATTGGCACCCAACCTGGGTAGTATTTTTGCTGTGAAGCAGCCATAGAATGGCACCATTAATTACAGAGACGAAGTTTATTGGGCAAAGCCACAATGATAATGGCTAATGGCTTTCTCCTTGTGGGGATTGAACCAGCAATCTTCTGGTTTGCAACCCTGAGGCTTACCCAAAAAACTACAGTAGACTTTTAAAACATACTGAAAAATAATATGCATCAATCACTTACTGCTTGTTTTGTAAATTTGTATAATTTCTATGCCTCTGCCCCAATAGATATTTATTTATTTATTTTTATATTTATTGTATAACACACAATCAAAGAGAACCAAAACCAGATGTAGTATGTCACAAATATATAAAACTTAGAACTTGAGTTGATTAAGGTAAACCTGACTGTCAGTTTGACTCATGCAGTCAAGTTGTGTGAAACAAAATGATCTATAGATATGTGCCATGGCTACAGCATTTTTTTTATACATTTTTAGTTCACTGTGTGTGTTTTCTCTCTTCAGGAGGCTCCAGGTCGCCCACCTGTGCCAGATCTGCCTCTGAACTCTTCACGAGAAGAACATGAGCGCCGTATCTCTCAGTCTCTCTGTCCCGGAGAAAACCTGGATGACAACCACAGCCCACAACCCAACATGATGGGTAGAATGATGGGTGAGTTCATGCAAACAAACACACACAGAAGTTAGTCTAGCCCATGGAGCATCTGATGCAAATTTCACGCAAATATAGCAAGAGCTTTCTCAAAGGCCAGGGTGCTCAGGATTCTGGATTCAGTACAGCAGAAATTTTTTTTACATCATCGGGCTGGACGGTTTTGAGCATGGTGAGTAACGGTTATAGTAGTATTTCCATTTGATCACGGATCGGTGCGATGCAATTACAAACTGTTCCCAGCCCACAGCCACGCTAAGGACAGAGAACCGGTCACTTAGTCATTCCATTCTAAACCAGAATTCACAGCACCATGATGGAAAAATAAACCATAATCAGGACCTCATGGTTGATGGCAAAGCATCTAAAGTTGTGTTCACAAGTTTACAAGTTCCCTGGCTGCTCTGAGAAAAAGCAAGTTGCTAGATTTGATGAAGTTTGCAAGGTGCACTGGAATGGCATTGCATCTTTGAAAGATATTCAAGAGTTTTGTTTAGATTTCAGATTTATCGTTCCTTAAACATCATGTAAAAAAGTAAAAAGTGGTTGTTGGTTTTTGGTTATTTTGGTTATTACGTCCCATAATAAGCTCTAATGTCCCAGCTGAAAAACAGTTTAAACCAGCCTACTATGATTGGCTGATCTAAGCTGGTTTAAGGTGGTCTAGCTTGTCTCCCAGCCTGCTCAGAAAGACAAGAAAGACTTGTGTTTTAGCAGTGGACCAGACTTTATGTCAACAGTAAAAATGTCTGGCTACGCAAGACTGCACACACACACACACACACACACACACACACACACACACACACACACACACACACACACACACACACACACACACACACACACACACACACACACACACACACACACACACACCATTGTATATGTACTGGTATGCTTCTGTTTCCTCTTGCTCCTGTTTTCATGCCACGGATAGTTTAAATACACAGATAAATGAGCACCTGAACACAAACAGACTGAGCCCAGTCAGTCTCAGCATGTTCATATGGTTATCTGAATGGGGGTTAATGTAATTTTCAAGCACCTCTGTCTCATCCAGCATGAATCTTTCAAGTCACCCGTGATTTTGCTCAAACTCAGTGCTTCTCATCCTGCTGCACAATTGGCCAATCTTTTCACCGTCATGTTTGTCATTTCTGAATTGACCATCCTGCCCGACTCACTCTTGAACAATAAGCTCTTTAGTAGCTGAGGCAAACCCTCATCTTCCTCCACCCTTTTTCTTCTTCATGCTCCTGTTCTGACCTTGTCTCCCATTCCTGTGCTCTGATTGCTGTGTGACTGAGTCAGTCGATGATGTCCCTTATTCCACATTAGAGTAACAGTGTCAAAGTCACCTGATGGCTAATTACGGTTGCAGATCAATAACTTGTGTATCCCTAAGCTCTCTATCTTTCTATTTCTACTCTCTCTCTCTCTCTCTCTCTCTCTCTCTCTCTCTCTCTCTCTCTTCTGTTCAGTTTATTTCAGTTCAGTTCAATTATATTATTTACATTACATTATTATAAGCAATAATACTTTTTTTTTTAATAAATGATTAAAATTATTTATAATAATAATAATAATTCAGAGTTATATATCTCACTCTCTTTCTCTCTGCCCTTTATTCTTTGTTTGAACAGTTTTGCTTGCACTAATTTGGCTTGCACTAATTTATGCATTGCCACTTTCTTTTAAAAAGCTCCATAAGAGGAAAAATGCAGCACTTCAGAGAATTTTGCTCTCCATCTTTTTAGCAGTGAAATTAAAAAGACAAATTTTGACAAAGTTTACCACAGAGAATGATAGCACCCATCCCCTTTCATAGGCATGACATATTGTCTTATCTCACAATTGCCATAACTCACAAAGTCTGTCAGTTCCCAGATTTTCTTGTCCCGCAAACCTGAGTATTGTTTCACCACTTGCACAAACATTAAAAGACGTAACAAGAACGCATCATGCATTAAATGGCCCAGAGCTGTCGTTTTGAATGACAGAATGTCTGTCCCGTAACGTTACGCTGTGTAGGGCGTGGAAACGGACCTTGATGTATGGACCATGTCACGTTTGCAGAGAGGTCATTTTCTAAAAGGCCAAGGTGGAGACCTGAGTGACATAGCATGCTGAATCACTGTCAGGAAAATAGACTTCAGCAAGCACAACTCATTTCAGACATATTTGCTGTCACTCAGATGAGACATGTAGGGTTTGAGCTACAAGGTTAGTGAGATAATCTTGTCTCGAATAGCTGTAATGACAGGTGGTGATGAGGAATGGAACTTTAAGGCTTAAAAACTGACTTAAGTGATAGAAATCTGAGGAATAAAGTGGTATAAATATAAATATGGCCCAGTAGGCTCTGTTTACACTGCACCAACATTTGATTTGTTTTACATATCCGATGTTTAGGACTGACAGTCCAAAATGTCGTGTTACAAATGGTGAAATTCATTAGCATCCACATATTTTTTTCATGCAAATTTTGGAATATCCTTAAATAATGATGAATAAAAACACCCTTAATGCACATATAAAAGGAATATGGATATTTAACCCTTCCACTTTTTTCTTGTACTACCTGATCTCCCAGCGTGAGTTATTTAATGCGCACAGTAATTAAAATAAATCTTACTTTACGCTTTACAGCAGATGGACTGGAGGACAGATTATATCACAGTGGGTTCACTGAAGGCCAGATTAAATATTATCAATCATATAATGTGGTTTTTAGATGTTTATAATAATTGATTATGATAGATAATATGCGATTGCGAATGCACTTGCCGCCATATATTTGTTGCAATGTAAAATGGGAATCTGAGTTTGTATCATCATAGTAACATTCAAAAGTAGGAGCATAGAAGGTTCTAAAAAGCCTAGCACTTCCACTCTCCCAGCCCCAGAAGTGGTTGTGACGGATAGAATCATACAAGGCTCGAGTGGACTGACTAGTTTATTCTTTGATGTCAGAAAACATGGTTGCAGCGCTGCATCTAAACAGTGCGCCCCGACGGTAGCGGCTTTATACTTTTATTTATTGATTGATTTAAAGTTTGTAACATATAACAATAAAGATATTGTGATGTTGAAAAGACCATATGAGCAGCTGGTGCATTATGACAACCGCTGCAGTCATTATGACAACCGATTTTGCTGGTATACAGCAGCATGAATGCAGATCACACCGGTTTGATTGTACATGTCTGAGCCCAGCCTAGTGTAATCACACCAGCTTGAACGTACGTGTGAAATGGTTAAAAAATAAGTTTGTCCGAAATGATAAAAATGTAAACTCTTTTAAAAAATCTTGTTTAAAGCAGGTGTCAAGTTCATATAAATGCAATATTTGTGTCCATATTGTTTCATACATTTTTGAAAATATGCTTTTTATTATATATTTTTTAACACAACTAACTGATTTGTAATTTGTTATGTGTTTGCTCTGTATGTTATTTGCACTATGTGTTTTTTGGTTTGTGCTTAGTGTTGTGCAGTGGTTACCATGTTGGTTCTTGGCCCGTAGTAGCTGCTTACAGCTATATTTATTATTATTATTCTGCATCCCCCATGGGAGGCTATTGTAGCCCTATGAACTCTACATAGGAAAATTATTACATTTTGCACACTGATAGGGGTGGGTATAGATAGCCCCTTGACAACATTTGGGGTTTTGGGGACAAGCTCTATAGTGCCAAAATATACTTTTCTTTTGTGTATCTTTTGAACAGTTTGTCTTTGAAACGAAATAATTTTTGTCTGATTAATCTCCTCTTGATGATTCAAATTGGCTTCATAGGTAAAAACAATGTCCACCATCTTGGATTATGATATGCTTTAATTGTTTCTCTACTATTCCATTCTTTCTTTCATACCTTTTTTCTTCTCAGTGTGAAAATTGCAAATTTTCTGCTTAGCAGATGTGCTGTCAGACTTTAGTCATATATGCTAAAGTTTTAGCGTGACTTTAACACATTAAACACAGTTAAATTGACATACTGAGGGAGTTTTTGTTTTCTTTCATTAAAGGGGATGTGCAGTACTAATTTAAATTTGCCCTTTACAACTGTTGATTTAGTGAAAGAAGTGCCTCTAAGTGTGCGATGGAAAAGGTTAGCTCCATTAAATAGTGAACATAGCTGCTGCGGGCAACCAAAAATGGGGATATATGGATACATTAAAAGTCATTTTTATACCGTTGTGTCTCTGACTGTTGCTTAGAAGCTCTCACTAAACATATTCTGCCCTATAGAGAGACATATTTAGGAATATTCTGAATTAAAAAATGTCTAGGTGTGACAGTTATTACTGTTGTAGATGCTTTGTGCACTTGAGGTGATCATAGTGGAAGAACATTTTAGTGTGCAGTCATTTAGAAAGAGTACCGGAAATCATTTTCAATTAATTTGCAAGTAAGCAGGTAGGAAAAGAGGGGGCTATGAGAGAAATAAATAATATTGCATCTCATATTATGGGATTATTAAAGTTCATGTGAAATCATGTTGAGCTATGGCACATTGACATAAATTATGTGTAATAACTGTATAAACAGTTCTAAATAATTTGTACGCTTTACACTTCTGAGTATTTTATATGTTTAGTATTATGTCTTGCAGATGTTGGACAAAATAACATTGATGTTTTGAAATAGAATTTCATTAGCTATTGTATTACCAGGTATTACCATCAAATGATCAAGGCTAATATCAGTACTGCTTGTAATTTGAAAACACTGACATGAATTGCATCATGTAAATTATTACCAAAATATTCAGTAGAAAACCATCAATAGCCGATCTAGTCATTAAGACCTCAGTTCTCAGAGTTATATGTGGTTGAATAAAGAAAAATTAGTGAAAATGTACTATTGAGAAACAATTGTGTGTGTGATCTTGTAATATAGGCTACTTTATAAACTATGCAGTTTTTAGTTGTCCACATTTAAAAGATAAAAGAGGATGAACCTAATATTTGTGATATTGTGTTAGAGTGTGAAAACTATTAAGGGTGATGGAAGGGTAGGGGCTATTAATCTGACAGTAGAGTGCCTTTACATTGATTGGCCACATTCACATTCACATCCTGTCAGTCAGCTGAATGGCTGTTCTGTGGTTTGGCTGTCAGTGGGATGGGCTGCTGCCTGTAAAAGTGTGTGAAGATGTAGCATGTACACACTCAGCCTTATATCTATATCTCTTATAACTATGTAGGCTACTTGTCAGTGTATAAAGTAAATGGCAGATACAGAAACAAATGATATCATTCTTCTTTCACCATTTCTCTTTTATTTCTGAGCCTTCTACTGGCCAAAATTCTGAGGGGAAGGTTGTTTAAATAGTGGCTATTTTACTGATATGCATTCAAAAACAAGAAATATCTCTGCAGTAATCAAGGTCTTGTTTGATGTGGAGTGCATAAACATTCTTGCTCGCTGTGAACAGAACTTCGGCCTAATTGAAAAGTCCATCTAGGAGATGAATATCACACTGTGACACAAATTGAGAAGCCTGTCGAAATCTTCTTGGCATGCTGTTTTGCAAATAACCTGTTAATTAAAAACAAAAACAAAGAAATAAATGGAAAGTACAAAATAAATGATATGTGTGGTCAGCATCAGAAACATTCTGCATCCCCTGCATGCCATTAGCTGGTGAATTGTGACATTCACTGACACTTTATTATAGTTTATATATATATATATATATATATATATATATATATGTATATATATATATATACATATATATATATTATATTTCGACAATCAGTACCGATGACTTTGTCACCCGCAGCATCATATATTTAAGCTAGGCTCTTGGTGAAACTTTACCTATATATATATATATATATATATATATATATATATATATATATATATATATATAAATACATTTTTGTAATATTTTTTTTTTTACATGTGTTTTATGTTCTTTTAAATTGTTAAATTAAGTTGTATAATTTACATTTTAAATCTAAATAATTAAAACAATAATTTATTAGCTAAAATAATAAATAATAATTTTTTATTGATGAAAAATTTGATGATTCTGGCACAGAACCAACTTAACTTGCCAAATATTTACATTCAGAGGTGGACTTGCCATCGGAAAAACCAGGACTTTTCCCAGTGCTTAGGATTTGTGTTTAAAATTAATATATATATATATATATATATATATATATATATATATATATATATATATATGTATGTATGTATGTATAAACCAGAATCACTTTTTTAATTCTTTTTTTAATCTTTTTTTTTTATTTTTATTTTTTTTTCATAATATTAATATCCGCCAGGAAATTTAATAGACTTCCAATAATTCCATTAAAAATACCATTGACTTGAAAACGGCCCCACACTTATCTAGGGATCAGGATGTCATAACATTGGGATTGGGGTCCCTTTTGACTTGGGCCAGTAAGCAACCATCTAGCAACAATTTAGTAATTCCTAAGATGTTTCCCAGTAACCACGCCAAACACCTTGGCATTACATAAATTGAAACAAGTATCATATTTATTTATTTGTCATTTTTTTGAGAATCCAAAGGCTTTTTGATTAATGTTATTTTATTTTTGCTGGTAAATGGGTCAAAAGTGACCTGCACATAACAAAAGAGTTAGTAGATCCATAGATTTTTAATTCCCTTAACAGTAAGTCACCATGGACATTTCATGACTAACCCTTGGCTTGCAATGAACTCCTTAATTTCTGGGAAAACTGATTGTTGACGACTTTGATCCTAAATGCATGAGAGTTTGTAATTAATGCCACATGTTGGCCTATATATTTTATTTAACATTTGAATTTTTTTTTCTGGAGTACTGGATTACAGAAAGTTGAATTATACTTTTTCAAAGGCTGAGGAAACTTTAAACTTGCATGTTGCCACAAGCTTGTTTGGTGAAGCCCAGATTTAAAATTACCTTGTTTAGATGATCTGGAAATACACAAAATAAAAACACCAGCCCCCTCAAATCTTTTGTTCACTATGATTAACAGTTAAATCAATTAGACTGATCTTGTGGCCATCTTGTTGGATTTTCACATGATCTTGAATTAACTGCTTTGCTGGAATCTCCTTAAAGACCAGGAAAGTTAGGATTTATATTCTATGACCTTTCACCTTGTGCTAAAATATAGGTGTTTTAAGTGACATGATAATGGGATTGAGGCTTCAGTAACTTTTGCCCTCTGTCATTTTGGAAGGAACACGGTGGAGCCTTTCTCGTTTAAGTTTATTTGTTTGAGCCCCTGTCTGGGGGACCAAAGTTGCTGTCTAGACCAATCAGTCCATTCTCACAATGCCATGATTCTGGGCCCAGCGAGCAGACATGATGGGTCTGTTTGTTATAGCAGGGGAGACCCTATGAGAGGTTGTTTGATCACAGCATGACAGCAAACAACTGTATTCCACCACTGTGCCATCAGCGCCCTGTGAGGAGAATTTATGTTTTATAGTGCAGATTAAACAGAAGAGCCAGTTACAAACACAAATAGCTAATTTATGAGGCCCACAAGCCTGGGAAAGATTGTGCATGATAGCCTTGATGTTTATCCCCAAATGACCAAATGTCCTCGGGTTGTAAGCATGATGTCGAGGTTTGAAAATCTTCAACAATTAAATAAAAGCATAATATGTTTGGTTAGAAAAGAAGACTCTCTGTTTGGGCCAGCAAGTTTAAATCAAACTTCGGTCCATCTGCTTGTTATGTGAAGTTTATTATTCAACGAATATCACTATGAATGGGCGAAACTTGAAAAGAAAACAGAATTACAGAGAAACAATAGGTTTACAAATGTTTTTTATATATTAAGTTGTTATACCGTAATTCATAATATGACATAGGCATTCTAAACGTTGCTGCGAGGGGCACTACAGCGTACATTAGTGTGAGCTTTCCACTCTCCATCGGACGACAGCCGTGCCTCTCTGGGTGGATCGGAGGCAGACCTCCAGCCCCTGGCGGTCGGAACGCCCCGCCACGTTCTTGGGGAACAGATGGGGTCACCCCTGCCCCTGGCAGCGGTTCTCCTGCTCCAGGCGGTCAGTGGTCTCAGACCCCGCCGCGTTGCAGCGGCTGGTAGGTGACCCCTCCGCCCCTGGAAGCGGCCCTGACCGCTCCAGGCAGTTGGTTAGGAGCCCCTTCTCCCCTCACGGTTGGCAGCCGTCGTCTGCTTCCAGGCGGCCGGGCTCCTCGTTCCCCGGGAGATGGCCGCGGCTGCTCCGTTGGGGTGGACGGTAGTGGCGAGAACTATACTACAGCGTATCCCTCCTCCTTCCCTGATTTTGGCACCAGTGTAAAGGGCCTTTATCCCCCTTGGAGGCTTGATTAACCTGATAAGGGATCGGGTGTGTATAATCATGACCCGGCCCCGCCCTCTGCCCTGCCACAGTACATTAAGCATATTCAAGCTGACCATGCCATGACATTGTCCAACTCTTCACATCATGGCTCCGTTCTCATTCACACTCTGGATAATCAATCCAGACAAGGTTCTGAGGAGGTGTCAGCTGGAATTGTCAGTTGCTAACCCTCTCTCTCCACGACTAAGCTCTTTTCGCAAGAACAACCAGAAGAGTTTTGTTCATGTACATTAGTTTCAGCTGCTTATTGTACAGGTACATTGTTGTGCCTATGCGAATCATTTGAAATGAGCCAGATAAGGGTCTACACACCTCTGCAAAACAAGCTTGCTTCATGTCCACTCCTCACAGCCTCCTGTTTAACAAGACAAGTATTCCTTCGCTCATCACTTGTGTCAAAAGGTCACAAGGAAGGGACTGGTTTTTATGCAAGAACATGACTGTTTTCAGCAATGAAGCCAAATAAAACCATGTTTTGCATGAGATAAAGTGACCTCAGTTATACCTTCTACTACTTTCAAGTCTGTGGTTTCTTTATTTTTCTTTTAATGTGGGTTTAATCATTGCTTGACCAAGTTTAAATGCCTTCTGCAGCACTTTTATTATAATGTTTTTCTTTTCAGATTTGTGTACTTATTTCAGCAGTCATGTGTCTGCTTTTGTCAGTGTCTTGCAGTTTCTGTTTTCCGTGACTGTACATATTTTTCTATGGAGGTTTTGCTGTACACTCATGTATAAATGTCTTCTAGCCTCCATTACTGTGAGATACATTTTCACACTATTGCACACACACAAATGTACATTTATTTATATATAGGTTAGTATTTCCATGCCAAAGACAAATATTTTGCCAAGGATTGATCTCATACTACTTGATTTCTCAGCAACATGGTCTCGATGCAATTGCTTGATAAATCTTCCACTAGTTAAGTGGGTGGTTGCTCTGAGATTGAAGCTCTGGGGTCTAGAACCTCTTGTGGATCCTTCTTTGTGCTATTTATCCACAGGGACGGACTGCTTGCAGCATCAAGGCCTCTTGCTGGAGTATGGGGTAACCTTGAGAATGCCAGAACAGGGGTCATAGGGACAGGGATCCCTATGTCATACTGTTTCTTCAAATGTGTTGATGAAATCAAATGGAACGTCTATTGTTTTTTTATGAGGATTTCATTGGAATTTGGAGCCAATGTTCTCACACCAGTTTGTGTCTAATGTTTGTATCTAACCCATCTGAAGCTGTAAATGTCTTCAAATGTCTCATCTCAAGTGAGATCGCTGGTCTTCCTCAAGTGCTGTAAGCAGAGCCTTGCAAATGTTTGTCTCTTAGACAAATCTTTAGTGTGCTTGTTAAATGATTTAGTAATTATCACAGCAGAGTGTTAATCGCAGAAATGCTAATATATCTGCCAGTCAGATAAGTTCTAATTAGAGTTCAGGTTCTGCCTGAAGATTCATTCTGTTCAGTTATCATTCATTCCTGTGTTTTCAAGAGGCTCAATGCCAAAATCTATCTACAAAATATGTGACAAAACTTCAGCAATGTACACTGCTAATTAATAAATTGTCATTTTTTGACACTTGAAAACAAAATGACCTACATTTTGTACAGTACCTGTTTTCCTGGAGTAACCTAAGTTTAGGGGTGTAGCAAACAACATTTTCACAAATCACGCACTGCAGTGTTTGAACCAACAGTTTTTGAAACCAGCCCAGATCCTTAAAGGATATTTCAACCAAAAATTAAAACTCTGTGATTATTTACTCCCCTTATAATGTTCCTAACCTATATTCATTTGTTTCTTCCATTGAACACAAAAGGAGACTTTAGGCAGAATGTTAAGCCTCAGTCACCATTCACTTTTTATTGTTTGAAAGTTAAAAAAAATCCAATGCAATGGAAATTCCAAGATGTAATGGATGTGAATGGTGACTGAGATCAGCATACTGCCTAACATTTCCTTTTGTGTACTATTAAGGAAACATAAACTATGTCATCAAAGCTGATTGGTCATTAAGAATAAAAATGGGCTTCATTGCCATGTGTTCTTAATGTACACAAGTATTTGTATTTTATTTTTTTTTTTTGGTGATAGGAGAAACAAGGGCACACAGAACAAAAAAAAACTAGGAGTATGTATAGACATAAATAATAGTGCATATAACAGAATTGTGTATGTACAGTACATGTGCAAGTGGTGATGTATGTACAGTTATTGAATTAAATATATTAATTTACATATGTACATGAGATATGTATTTACTTTGCACTATGGGGGAGTCCTGATACAGTTAAATTGTTCATGAGGAAAATGGCCTGGGGGTAAAAACAGTTCTTGATTCTACCTGCACGTTTCCTCATTCTGGAGATGTACAGGTCTTGGAGGGTGGGCACGTGGGCACCAATAATCCTCTCAGCAGTTCTGACTGTCCGTTGTAGTTCCCCTCATATTTGGTGGCTGACCCAAAACAGACAGTTATAGATGTACACAGGACAGACTCAATGATGGTCGAGTAGAACTGTGTCAGCAGCTCCTGTGGCAGGTTACACTTCCTCAGCTGAAGGAAATACAACCTCTGCTGAGCCTTCTTCACAATGGAGTCTGTGTGAGTGTCCCATTTCAGAAGAGCGGTGGAGAGAGTACGCATCCCTGATGAGCATTAGTGCTAATAGCAAGGGTCCAGGATGTGATTTTTCCCCAGTCTCACTAGCTGCTGCCTATCTGTCAGAAAGCTGGTGATCCATCAACAGACTGGGGTGGGCACGGAGAGCTTGGTCAGTTTAATTGAGATAAGATCAGGCATGATGGTATTGATGTCTGAACTGAAGTCCACAAATAGGATCCTTGCATAAATCCCAGGTGTGTCGAGGTGTTGCAGGATATAATGCAGTCCCATATTGACAGCATCAACCACAGACCTGTTTGCTCGGTAAGCAAACTGAAAAGGGTCCAGCAGGGGTACAGTGATGTCCTTCAGGTACACAAAAACCAGACTCTCAAATGACTTCATGACCACAGAAGTGAGAGCGACAGGTTTGTAGTCATCAATCCTGTTATTTGGGTTTTTATGGGGACCGGAATGAAGGTGGAGTGTTTGAAGCAGCAGGGAACTTCACACTGCTCCAGTGATCTATTGAAGATCTGTTTGAAGTTGGGGGCCATTTGGTCAGTGTAGACTTTCAGACAGGCAGGTAAAACACCGTCTGGGCCTGAACATTTCCTAGACTTTTGTTTCTGAAAGATCCGGCACACATCCTCCTCGTAGATCATAAGTGCAGATTGAGTAGCAGGAGGGGAGGAGGAGGGAGGTGTTTTCCTGTAAACCATGGTTTATCGTTATTGAATGATGAAAATATCCTAGTAGGGATGCACATATCCTCACAGAAACTGATATATGATGTCTCAGTATCTGAGAGCTCATCCAGGTATGTGGCTGCAGCCTCAAAAACACTCCAATCAGTGCAGTCAAAGCAGGCTTGTAGTTCCAGCTCTGCTTCATCAGTCCATCTCTGTACATACCTTACTACAGGCTTAGTTGATTTTAATTTCTGCTTGTAGGTCAGGAGAAGATGATAAAACAGTGATCAGAGAGTCCTAAAGCTGCACGTGGGACAGAATGATATGAAACCTTTAAAGTGGTTTAGCAGTGGTCTAATAAATTTCTTACTCTGGTGGGGAATGTGATGTGTTGTTTGTATTTTGGCAGTTCATGGGTGAGGTTAGCATTATTAAAATCTCCCCGAATAATGATAAGAGAGTCCGGATGTTGCTCCATGACTGTGATGTTATCAGCCATCTGATGTTATCACCAACTTTCATTGATTTAAAAGCATGTTCCACTGCCTCTTGTTTTAACCAATAACCCTGCGATGTGATCCGTTCTGAAAGCCTGGCAGATGTGGCACGCTGTCCGGGATGACTTCATTCAGCCAGGTTTCAGTGAAACACTGAGCAGCAGAGTTAGAGATGTCCTTATTTATATGAGTGAAGATGTCTAATAAAAAGTCTGAATAATCAAACACTGTAAAAAAAAATATCAGGTATGCTCTGATGAATATTCAGCTGTTAATCCCTGCTGAAAATGTTTGGGTTAAAGTGACAAAAAACATGACAAACAAAAATAACAAAAATTATAGAGAGCACCACTCCGAAGCACCATTACTTATTACATTAACTTATTAACTTAAAAATATGAAATCCAACACATGCAACATGAATTTCAATTGGTTCAGTAAAGTATATAAAGAAATTAAGTTATACTTAAAAGTTATAATTTTTGTTATATTGAACATATAGTACAAATATTGTGTCTGTGACAATTACCTAAACAGCCAGCTAATGATATATGCAGAAAAAAAAATTCATAGCGAAATGAATACTTTAGTGTTGTTGTTAATGATGTTGCTTTGTTCAGCCTGCTTTCATTGGTTTGATAAGTCAAAATATCTGTATTGGTCATCTCCATTCACATTTACTTTCCATTTTTCAAGGTAAACTTCATCTTTAACTTAAGACCTGCGTTGAAGTGTTAGTTGTTATCAACTGTGAAATCACCCAATTCCAAACACTGCACTCCTGACCCAACAATGCAAACCATTAAACCCTAATTTATTTCTATTAAAGTAAATTTGTCTCTGGCCGATGCTGAAACAAAATATTTGAGTTTTATTTTTGCTGGTAGGAGTCCAAGGATATATATATATATATGCTAAATTTGCAAAATGACTATATGTTGAGATAAATAAACTCGGAGGGAATACCTCATTTTAATTGTAAACACATGGTCTTCTTCGACTTAAAAGTCTCCCTTTACACTCTGTTTGCTTTGCATTGAGTTGAAGGGGGTTTGTTTATATTCTGTGTATGTGTCCTCATCTAATGCCTGCAGTTATTAAACCATTTATTCAAACAAATATTTAGGCTAATTGTTGCATTTATGTGCTCAGTAATGTAGTTGCAATAAATGTTTATGTTGGACACTGTGGGAAAATCTAAGTATGTGTGCAGCAATGCTCCAAATGCAGTGTTATCTCTATGACCCGCATGATTTAAAGGGAAAGTTCCATATAAAGCCATACAACAACTTTATGAGGAACAAAACAAAGTTTAAGGGATTTTTTATTGAAAATCTTGCCACTTGATTTGAGCTTTAAATTGGGTTGTTTTTTTTATTTTATTTTTTTTATTTTAATGTTCCTTATAATAAAGTGTTTTGTACCAAAAAATAAATAAAATAAAAATAAATAAATAGTCATATATTTGTAAAACATTACAATTTCCCACCCTCATTCTAACTCTCTGTTAGAAATGCTCGGTTTTCCTGCTGCTTCCACTTTGAGACTTGACAGTTAACTCCAACTGTTCTGATTGGCTCTCTGCTCTTGACTCACATGCTCTCTCCTTGTCATCTCACTGCTCACCACTACTGGCCGGAGCTAATGAAGAAATAATGTAAAGTAAGCATTGATGTGTTGTTGTGGAGGAGGTCAGGTGCAGATATGTACCACATTGTGACATAACAATGTGCAGGAGTAGAGAACGAGTTGTTTTGGCAGCTTGGTTTCAGCAAATGCTCTTTTTAAATTGAGGAGAAAGTTTTGAGTTCTGAAACTTACAGTATGTTTTTATTTGCAATGACCTCTTATATGTGAAAAGATCAAGGAAAATGTAATTCCTCTTTTCATGACCCATTTAAAATCATATATTATTTGATGTCATGATGTTTAGTCTTGAGACACGCAAGATCCAATGATGTTTTGAGTCAATGGTGTTAATGCAATTTTTATGTTGTTCATACATTTTTCTTTTGGTTAATTTAACCAAAAATCTGTAAATACCATTATTTCGGTCTGTTCCATCAGAAGACTTGAAATAAATCGTATGAACTAATCAATGATATTAGTATAATGCTTATGTTTCCTTTTTGAAGTTTTGTATCATTTTGTATCTTGTGTTGTGTTTCCTAGAGAAAGAAAATACAATGTAGGACCAATATGGGGATGAGTAATTGATGCCAAAATATAATATTCCACTTGTCGTTTTTTAATTACTTATCCATTCCTGACCCTTGCTGCTGCTGTCTGCTGATTGGTCATGATGGGTAGAATACACATCAGACTTCCTCTCTCATTGCATTTGCACTGACAGCCAGAATAAAGCAGCACTGAATACACTCATTATGGAATTGGTTATGTTTTGTTTACTAAAATATGTCTCAGAAAGTCACTAACTGATTTCATTGAAACCACATATTTCTTAGTGCCAGTTTGTCTTACTGATTAATAAGGCACAGCTCACAAACAAACACTGACACAGTTTTGACTTGTATTTTTCCTGCAAAGCATTGACATACACTTTCTGTCATTCCTTCTCTCTCTCTCTCTGTCTCACAGGTAACTACCAGCTGTCCCCCACTGTGAACATGCCCCAGGATGACACCGTCATCATTGAAGATGATAGGCCACCTGTTCTCCCTGTCCGCTTGTCCGACCAATCTTCATCTAGCTCTCACGATGACATGGGATTTGTGACAGAAATGCCAGAATCATGGCCCAGAGATGTCCATATACAGGACGAAAGGTGAGATTGTTTCACTGACATCCGAATAAGCATTAAAAATCTTGGCTTTTTCCGTGGAATACATTATATTCATTTGATACATTTCAGTATTTTTTTTTTACATAAGGCATCCATTCTTAACAAGTTTGAATAAGGCGTTAACAACCTTTTGCCTATGAAAAAAGGTCTAAAACCAGACGTTCTGATGAGTGGTCAACCAATATGGGTTTTTGAATGGCTGATGCCAGTTTCAAGAAAAGCAGGCTGACTAGTGGCCAATACAATACTTATTTGCAAATATATATGCAATTTAATGAAAACAAATGATAACTGATATTTATGAATGGTTACGGCATATCCAGTGATAAATTAATATTAAACCGGTCATCTGGGCATTACTAGTTGAGTCATCTTTCCTAGTTTTCATATCACTCTGTGATCTCTACTAGTAAAGAATAAAACAATTGTAGTATAAATCAATGTTTCAAATACATAATTCATGTATTTATGTATTTGGTGGGAAGTCTTGTAATAATAATGAGCAATCAAATGGTCATTTTCAATATTGAAACACCAACAGAATTTTAATGCAAACTTGAGATGAAATTCAGCTGTTTCTGGACACTCTGCTTTCACTTTCTTCTCACAATATACGATAATTTCAACTCAAATATATATTCCATGCCCATTTATTTATTGGGTTGGTATTCGTGTAATAAGCAGGATAGTAAATAGTCAGCAGGTCTTTATTACAAAATAAACCTAATTAGGGTGATACATTCAAACCTTATCACCCTGTTTATTACACAATAACAACCTTTCATATTTCATATATGTTAATTAAAAAATGATTGATTAATCACTAATTCTCATTCACATTTTCAAATTAACTGAATTACTTAAACATTGTATTAAAGTTAGGTAATTTGCATGTGTTAAATATGAGTGTGTATGCATTTTAAAATCTCCTCTCTCCTATGGGGTGTATGACCACATCAGTTTTTAGGCCACTGCAGTATGCCTTTTCCTTAATATTGATATAAACCTGATAAAGGGGATTGTTGTGTATGTCCACTTGGTCAGTCAGAGAAACCACTTCACGACAAACTTTTACATTGACTTTTATGACTTGTTATATGACAGCTAGTCACAAACGATCCCCTTTTTTTAGTACCAACTCATAATCACCAAATATCTGGTTTCAAACGGCCCCTGTCTAACTGCACCCAATACATCAACCCACCTAAACTATAAAAAACAAAGCAAAACCAAATGTTTCAATAATAGTGTATCTTTCAAACTCACAAAGCGAGTGCTGAGTTATATTTGCATGCATTATTAAAATGTTGTAGTCTTCGCCATTTAATGATTCATGGAGCGCATTGATTGTCCCAGGCTAATGTTTTGTGATATCTAGTCTCTCATAAAGCCCAAATCACAGCCCATTATGTTTGCATACAGCGGTGAAATTTGAGAGCTGATAAATAAGTCAGAGTGGTAATGGTGTTTTCTGTAACGTCCCGCTGTGATGATGACAGCTGTCATACCCCAGCGTGGAGAACAAGCCACATTCTCCAGGTTCCATGTTTTGACTTAAGTTGAATGTTTGGGGCCTAAAAGTAGTGTGGAGACATAATGCGGAGCTGTTCCTTTCAAGTGTGTGTATGTTTAATAATTTATATCATCTGTGTGGTTTAGCAGGAAGTGTCTTGGAGGGATGTAATACTCAGTGCAGTTATTTTAGTGCTAAAAACAACACAATTTATCATGTAAACAAACAAGCCACTGTGAACAAGCTTGTCACATAGCACTCAGTTTGCCGCTGCAACCTCTACATTTTCAGTGAACAAATAACTTAAATTTGAAGTTTGTTTCTAACCGAAACATATCCTATGTCTTCAGAAGACTTGAAATATGACACGCGAGTAACATGCACTGTTTGTTCACGATAATTTGTCTTCTTTTTTTAAACTTTAATGTGAATCACTTTCAACTGCCATTGTACTGAGAAGATGGAGCAGGATATACTTTTTACTCCCACTTTTGTGTTCTACATAAAAAAGTCATGCAGGTTTAGAATTAAATGAAATTGGCATAAAACATAATTTTCATTTTTGGGTGAACTATTCCTTTAAAGTTAGATTGTGCTATAATTATCATGAGCTAAGGTAGGTATACTGAAGTGTATTGAACTCCTTTTATTATGTATTAAAAATGGGTAAATCGTTTTTTTGAATAAAACTCAGAGTTTGACTCTCTTGACTAAAAAGAATGCACAATGTACTTCATGCTTTGTTAAACAGGAATCATCTAACAATCTTTTCCCCTTATAATTGGAATGTTTGTTTATGGTAAACATGTTGCAATTTCTTCATAATTATCAAAACAGTTAAAAAATGTCCCTTGCAAAAGAAAACATGTGAAAGTTTACAGTTTCCACCAAAACACTATAGTTGCTAGTTATTTTTACTACTGTCAACCAATATTATATGTGCTACTACAATGTAATGTGTCTGGTCACTTTATTTATTATTCATACAGATTCCAAGCGTCATTCTACTGGTATGTGTGAGTATTTTGTTGGCCACTGTGGGAATCCCTTTGCCTTTTGTTATATTTAGCCATGAATATAGTAGTTCATTGTAATAGCTAGGCCATACTATGAGAATGTGAATGTCTCTGTGTGTGTGTGTTCATACTCATTAGGCTTATGAAACTGCTAAAGCATGTGACTTGAGCAATACATTTATGTTCACTTTCAAACTGTTTCTCTCAGTCCCACGAGAAAACGTTCTCTCTGTACACTTTCCCACAACCCCCCACCCCCTATATATATATATATATATATATATATGAATATGAGCTATTTGTGTAAAGTAAGTGTTTCTAATTGTCTCATATTTTCTGCAGTGAGTGAGGAAGTGCAGCTTGTCCTCCACGACTCCATCAGTGCAGTGTGAACACAGTCTGTCCTCTCTGGGTCTTCAGTTCTGCCTGTTTTGGCCCGTCCATACGGAAAGACTGTGCTCACTCAGACGATACTTTGACAGTATCTATCTTTGTGGAAAGTCTTTAATATTGATAAAATATGGTGTCAATTCACATCAGTCTTAATTCTGTGGAAGTAGCTTAATTTATGTATTTGTTTGACTTTGTGCTGCCAATCATGAAGGTATTCTTCCTGGGTTGCTCTTTCTGTTTCAGTTTTGCCAGTCTGAACTGGATGGAAGAAATTAGTTGATATTGTCACAAATATTTGCTGAGAGGAAACAGGAGACGTAGGATCTAGGTGCAGGCTTTAATAAAAATTATGACAGTCAAAACAACAAACGGGAACTGACAAGGTAATGCAAAAACTAGAGGGAATATATACAAACAAGAGCTAATGAGTGAATGTAAAA
Organism: Xyrauchen texanus; assembly: GCF_025860055.1. Lineage (NCBI taxonomy): Eukaryota > Metazoa > Chordata > Actinopteri > Cypriniformes > Catostomidae > Xyrauchen > Xyrauchen texanus. The sequence goes on from NC_068317.1 coordinate 10,259,329, forward strand.
TAGGTGAGAGCAATCAGGAAAAGATGGCAATGATGAGGGCAGTGCATGATGGGAAACGTAGTCCGAGTCCTAGGAAATATGAGGGAGACAGACTGTGACATAAACCCCCCTTTATAGATGGCTGAGGAGGGCAAGAAGATACCAGTGAGGAAGGGGACCCGGAAGATGACCAGGTGGCCAGGGAGGAGACTCCAGGGTAAGGATTGGGTCCGGAGTTATAATGTGGTAGAGTCAGGGTAGAGACTGTATCAGGAGGTCTGGGAGGCAGCCTCAGAGCAAGGACTGGGTCAGCAGGTCTGGGAGGCAGCCTCAGGGCTGGGATAGGGTCAGGAGGTCTGGGAGGTGGCCTTAGGACTTGGATAGAGTCTGGAGGACTGGGAGGTGGCCAGAGGGCCGGGACTGGTTCAAGGGACCTGGGAGGTGGCTACAGGGCCAGAACTGGGTCAGCAGGCCTGGGAGGCAGCCACAGAGCGAGGAGAGTGTCAGAAGGCCTGGGTGGCAGCCATAAAGCTCGGACAGGGTCAGGAGACCTGGGATGCGTTCACAGGTCCGGTACTGGGTCAGGTGGCCTGGGTGGTGGCCATAGAGCTGGGACTGGGTCAGGAGGTGATCTGGTAGCAGGAAGTGGTGCCTTAAGGGGCAGAGCCATAGAAGGTGGAACCACGAAAGGCTCAAGGATTTGAGACACAGGTGGTGGACACTGTCCTGGAATGGGCAGAGCCGTAGGAGATACAGAGGGCAGAGCCAAGGAAGGGTAGACGGAGGCAGATTAAGCCTGGCGATGCACAGAGGGCGGAGCCATGGAAGACTCAGAGGGCAGAGCCGTGGAAGACTCAGAGAGCGGAACCGTGGAAGACGGAGCTGTGAGAGGCTTGAGAGATGAAGCCGTGGAAGGCGGAGCCATGAGAGGCTCCAGGGGCGAAGCCGTGGAAGGCGCAAGGGGCAAAGCTGTGGAAGGCACAGCCATGGGAGGCTCGAGGCTAAGAGTCCTGGATGTCTGGGAAACAACCTCTGTGGTAGTGAACACTAGCATAGACTCAGGAATTACCTCTGTGGTTTTGAACATGGGCAGAGACTTGGGAATGACCTCAGTGGTTGTAAAAACTGGCAGAGACTCGGGAACAACCTCCGTGGTTGTGAACATGGGCAGAGACTTGGGAATGACCTCTGTGGTTCTGAACACTGGCTGAGACTTGGGAACCACCTCTGTGGTCATGAACATGGGCAGAGACTGGGGAACAACCTCCGTGGTTGTGAACACTTGCAGAGACATGGGAATGACCTCAGTGGTTGTGAACACTGGCAGAGAATCAGGAATGACCTCCATGGTTGTGAACATGAGCAGAGACTTGGAAAAACCTCTGTGGTCGTGAACACAGGCAGAGATTTGGGAATGACCTCCGTGGTCATGAATACTGGCAAAGACTTGGGAACAACCTTCGTGGTCGTGGGAACAGGCAGAGACTGGGGAAAAGGTGTACCTTTCCCTCTCCTCCTTTTCCAGACAGCTAGGAACATGGTTACTGGGACAGTTGAGGTAACAGGCATTTGCTCTGGGACGGCCGAGGCAACAGACATTGGCTCTGTGACTGTCGAGGTTACAGGCATTGGCTCTGTGATGGTCGAGGCTACATGCATTGGCTCTGGGACGGTCGAGGCTACAGGAATTGGCTCTGGCTCCTTCACCGTGGCAGGCATGGGGTCTGGAATACACAAGGCTGGCAATGCTGGCTCTGGGGCGGACAAGGCTGGCAACGTTGGCTCTGGGACAGCTTCAAGCTCGTTCAAGACTCAGGTGTGGCTGTGACATGGTGCAGAGCAGGCTCAAACCTGGCTGAGACATGGGGCGGAGCAGACTCAGACTTGAGTGTGATGTGACGCGGAGCAGGCTCAGACTTGGCTGTGATGTGACACGGAGCAATTGAATGCCTTTTAAAAGTCAATAAAGCAACCAAATATTTTGCCTTGTTTTGTTCCTGAACATATTTCTGTATAAGTTGCTGAACATATTTCTGTATAAGTGAGTGGAGTGAGCAGATATGATTAGTTATTCTCTGTTTGGGCATGAGTCCAATTTGACATATATTTAGTGCCTTGTGTTCTTGAAGTAAATTCACTAATCTGTCATTTATAATGCAACAGAATAGTTTCCCGAGGTTGCTGCTTACTGCAATGTCCCTGAAGTTACTTGGGTTATACTTGTCCCCTTGTTTAAAATTTTGGGTGATTTGATTTTCCTTCCAACTTTCAGGAAAGTGTCCTGATTTTAATAAGAGATTAGATCATTTAAGAATAGCTTCTTTGTGTTTGTGGCTGCTATGCTTCAGCATCTCATTATATATTCCATCCAAGCCACAATAGTTATTATTTATTAGGGATTTCATCTTTTCATTCAGTTAATTTTATGATCTGAGGATGTCCAAATTGTTTAATTGATCTTTTCTTGTATGTTCCATATTATTTAGTTGGGAGGTCAAAAGTTTTTGGTTGAGGTTTGGTTAATTTTGTGAATAGAGGTTTCAGAAACATTCTGTCCAGAGTTTTGGGTTACAGATGGAAATGGATTTTTTTATTTATCCAAATTGTTCCATAAATCCCAATAGCAATTTTCATTGTCAGCCTGCTCAATCTTGTTGAGCTTTGCTGTCATATGTTCAGCTCTTTTCCTTCTTAGTAGTGACTTGTACATTTTAAGGGTTTGATGATACCTAACCCTCCTTTGTTGATGTTTGACAATCTTTGTTGGCTTTAACAATTTATCTTTTAATTCTGTAATTTGTTCTTTTTCTTAGGACTTTGCTGGCCACTTTATAAAACATTTTAGTTAACTGTTATGTTGCCAAATTTATATTTTCCTTGTCTAGTCCAAATTTGGTGTAGAAAAAATTTGTCTAACATGTTCTGAACATGAGTGCTGTGAAGCTCAGCTTCATAATGTGCAGGACTGTCATTTTTCCATATAAATTTGGTGGGGAGGGAATACAATTACATTTTCTGCTCAGAAGATGGCAGATTTGCTGCCATATTTAAACTTATGACTATGTGAATGTAATCTGAGAAAGGAAGCTGTGGCATCACCATAAATTAGTTGATCTTATTGTGGTCTATATCTGTAAAAGCGTATGAAACAATTAATGAAAGGAGGAAGCTGGCACCGGGTTTACAGAGCACACATATATTTATTGTCGTAGGCTTTTCAGCGTTCCACAATAAGACTTTTCAGCTGTACATACAACAGCACCCACATTTCTGACATGCTGACCCACACTGCTGCTGTCTCTTCTCCTTAAGTACTCCCACCACCCCTTGCTGGAGCTTGAGACTGGTGTGGTGCACAGGTGAAAGTCATTTGCCACTTATCTTCCTGGCCTCGCTCTGCCCAGTCGCCGCTTGGCTCCGTCCTGCTCACCACAGCATAGGCCACTGTTCTGCTGCCTCGAGGTGAGCAGTAAGTAAATTGACCCAGAGAGTCTTCCCTTGTCCTGCCATTAACTATATATAAACCCAGGCTTTTGCAGTGCTGCAGAATGTGTTTCCTATGTCTGTTTATGTCATGTTGTCATAGCTCTGACGTGCTTTAGTAAAGAGTTGATTCTGCTATCTACAGTTGAAGTCAGAATTTTACGTACATCTTAGCCAAATACATTTAAACTCAGTTTTTTTTAATCATGGAAAACATTCCTTGTCTTAGGTCAGTTAGGATAACTATTTTATTTTAAGAATGTGAAATGTCAGAATAATTGTAGAGAGAATTATTTATTTCAGCTTTTATTTCTTTCATAACATATCCAGTGGATACACTTTGTTATTATTTGGTAGCATTGCCTTTAACTTGTTTATCTTGGGTCAAATGTGTTGGGTAGCCTTCCACAAGCTTCTCACAATAAGTAGCTGGAATTTTGGCTAATTCCTCCAGAACTGGTGTAAATGAGTCAGGTTTGTAGGCCTCCTTGCTTTCACACACTTTTTCCAGGTCTGCCCACATATTTTCTATCAGATTGAGGTCAGAGCTTTGTGATAACTCCAATACCTTGACTTTGTTGTCCTTTTGCCATTTTGCCACAACTTTGGATGTATTCTTGGGGTCATTGTCCATTTGGAAGACCCATTTGCAACCAAGCTTTAACTTCCTGACTGATGTCTTGAGATGTTGCTTCAATATATCCACATAATTTTCCTTCCTCATGATGCCATCTATATTGTGAGTGCACCAGTCACTCCTGCAGCAAAGTACCCCCACAACATAACAATGGTCATTATGGCCAAACAGTACAATATTGGTTTCATCAGACCAGTGAACATTTCTCCAAAAAGTAAGATATTTGTCCCCATGTGCACTTGCAAACTGTTGTCTGGCTTTTTTATGGTGGTTTTGGAGCAGTGGCTTCTTCCTTGCTGAGCAGCCTTTCAGGTTATATCGATATAGGACTTGTTTTACTGTGGATATAGATACTTGTCAACCTGTTTGATGAGTCCTTTGACAAGGTCCTTTGTTGTTGTTCTGGGATTGATTTGCACTCTTCGCACCAAACTACGTTAATCTCTAGGAGAATGCATCTCCTTCCTGAGCAGTATGATGGCTGCGTTGTCCTATGGTGTTTATACATGCGTAGTATTGTTTGATGAACAAATGTACATGGTACCTTCAGGCATTTGGAAATTGCTCCCAAGGATTAACCAGACTTGTGGAGGTCCTTAATTTATTTTCTGAGGTCTTGGCTGGTTTCTTTTGATTTCCCCATGATGTCAAGCTGAGTTTAAAGGTAGGCCTTAAAATACATCCACGGGTACACCTCCAATTGACTCAAATTAGCCTATCAGAAGCTAATTTGATAACTGTCTTATGGCTTGACATAATTTACTGGAATTGTCCAAGCTGCTTAAAGGCATAGTTAACTTAGTGAATGTAAACTGACCCACTGGAATTGTGATATAGTCACTTAGAAGTGAAACAATTTGTCTGTAAACAATTGTTGGAAAATGTTCTTGTGTCATGCAGAAAGTAGATGTCCTAAATGTCTTGCCAAAACTAATGTTTTCTAATATGAAGTCTGTGGAGTGGTTAAAAACGATTCTTAATGACTTCAACCTATGTGTATGTAAATGTCTGAATTAAACTGTACAATATGTGTACTGCTAATATATTTATCTCCAGCTGATCTAATGTAGTCTGGTTCCTTTCCAGTCCTTGTATTCTGATCCCCCATTAACAGTACAGATCCTCAAGACTGAAACTGATTGATATCTGTCTGTAGTGTTGGTAAAGTGTCCTCATTATAATGGGGGGACTCGTATGGGGCGATTTACACTGCACATATAAGTATCCTCATCTGAACAATTGATTCCTTATTAAATTTCATCCAGATATAATTTTTACAGACAGAATGTTGTTGAAAATAGGCTCTTTAAACCAGACTATAATTCCTCCTGAATCTCCTCCATTTTTAACATAAGGTTTTTTAATTGAAGGTATAAATAACTCTCTGCAGTTTTAAGGAGTTTAGGTTTGAGACTCTAAATGACTCCTTGTCTCAAGTAATATATCCAAACTATATACAATATTTAAAAAAGAAAATCAGAAACATTTCAAAAACATTTGAAATTGGTGCACAAACACTAGCTATCAGTGTATTATTTGCGTGAAGGATTTTTTGTGGAATGTCTCTGTGAGGAAGAAGGATAGACATGATGTCCTTAGCACTGTGGTAGATCCTGGAAGCTGTTTTCACCACGTTGGTCAGAGCTTTAGCGACATCCACCCTTCTGGTGCTGAGGTTGTTTGTCCCGGTGTGCAGTATGATGTGAGAGGGCGCATTCAATACACCCTCTCTCAGCAGCTTCAGAGCGGAGCCGGTGGTTGTACACCAGAATTTTCTCAGTCCTCCCTGGGAACAACCGTCTCTGGTCAAGGTGGTTGCTGTTGGAGTCACAAAGGTTGACAATGTTGTCCTTTCTCCTCAATTCTCTGTTGAGTGGTGTTGTGGTAAGTGGATGGCTCTGCCTGCTGCAGCTGTCTTTCCTCTTGGGGTTCAGTGAAGCCTGAGGGGTTGTAGGGGTGAAGGTGCTGTGGGTTTGTGTGCTGAGTGCTGATGTTGTCCTATGTTTGTGAAGTTTGCAGTGTTCTTTTGTAACTTGTTTCTCATCTCCTCCAGCTCACTCTAGCTCATGGCTGTGCTGTCATCTTCTCAACACTTCCTCTTTCACACTCCTCAACTCCTTCCGCAGATCTTCGTTGGTCTCCTCCAGCTGTCTGACAGCAGAGCAGAGCTGCTGAAGTGGTTGCATACTGGGGTGGCTGGCCTGGCTTTGGAGCTGGCAGAGGCTGCTGGTAGTTTCCTCTTCAAACAGGAAGTAATCCTGTTCCAGCTCAGCGATGCTGTCTCTCAGGGCCTTAATCTTGGGAGAGACAGGATTTTCTGTGTGTCTGTGAGTAAGACGAGTGCTCAAGCAAAAGCCGGTGATGGTGGATGATGTTGCACTGGGCACACCTTCTGCAGTACTCTTCACCGAGGATCTGACTTTAACTTCTGAACCTCCATCTTAAAATGTCTGAAATTCTTCTGAAATTCATTAATGTTGGACTTTGGCCCCTGGACCATGACTGTACCATTGTTATAAAGGTTCACAGTCAGCTTTATATATTTTTTTCACCTCCATATTGAGTTGTCTGCCTTTGCTGATGCCCCCTTTTCTGCTACAGGTCATGGCAGGTCAGAGGGTGGTGTGCCAGGCTGATGGGTTTTCAGTAAAAAGTGCAGGTTACAGCGGAATCTATTGTCTTCTGCTCCAATGTAGTCAGAGAGAAGCACCTCTGATTGGTATCTCTCACACAGCAAGGACCCAGTAAACTGCCCTGGTATCCTCTCTTAAGACCATCTCTTTTATCGTCTTCTTTTTTTTATTAGATTGAACTTCTGCTGGATAAATGATCTCCAGCTCCACTTCATTTTTGAAAAATGTCTCAGCCTTACGCAGGCCAGTGATGTCAACAACAGTTTTAACTGCCATTGAATCTAAGCTTTGCTAGCAGTTAGCTTAATGTGTCGATTATATTTGATATTTTTAGGATAGATTTAGACTCTTACCTTCATAATATTATGCCTCATAATTCCTTCCTTCATAATTATTTAAACAATGCTTGAGTCTTACAAAATCCCTGGCAAACAATATATGTTATATCAGCTCAACGCTCTTGCTGGCAGTTCAATGGAACTCTCTCTCTCTGTCTCTCCTAATTAATCAGTTTACTTAATTTGCTATGTTGCATATCCTTTTGTTCATGTATGTCATATGTTTATCATCATTGATTAAGGCTATAGCAATGCTGTCTTTCACAGACAACACACAAACTCACAGAGACACACACAAACACTTGGCAGAAGTGTGCAGTGCAGTAGCACCTCAGGCTTGTCTAAATTATTTGTGTTTAAGAGGTCTTATAAGCACACTTCTCTCCCCCAATGTCTCTCCTTCTTTCTTTTGGTTTATACACTGTCACGCAGATTCATGGTAGAACACACACACACACATATCTTGCTGATTAATCGGTGCCTTTACAGTTATACTCACATACTGCATCTGTTTGCTGGATCACTTACAGACCCACAAGAGGGCACTACCAGTAGAAAGAAATAAAATAATAATAACAACATGTTTATAAAAATACCACACACACCGTTTTGGAATGGAACACTAGCTTATGCAGTATTTACTGTATACCTGGGGCAGTTCTAGAGTCAGTGGACATCTGGGGCTTAAACCAGAGACATCCATGGATGCATCACATTACTGGTGTGTGTGTATGTGTGTGTTTGTGTGTAACAAGGGATAATGTAAACAGATTGTTTGCATGCATCGGATAATCGCGTTCGATCAGCATGTTTTAAACTATCATTGTGGTGGTTTTGTGATAGTTTCAGAAAACAAACATCATATGCCTGGAAAGAATTTTTGAGTTGCTGTTTGTGTGAATGAAAACGTCTCTGTTACGTACGTAACCTCGGTTCACTGAGACGAAGGGATCAAGACATTGCGTTTACGAACGCATATGGGGATTGCCTTCATACACAACCTATTTGAAATCTCTCTACAATAATGGCAATATTCTAATATTGACTATGGTGTTTGAGCCCCGCCTGTTTTGGCGCAAAACTGACCACTCGTTTCGGCGCGAACTGACCGCTATAAAACAGGTGAACAGACACCATTTCCACAGAATTTCTGACTGAGAACAAGGAGTGCATTCTGAGTCTTGTGGTGCGGCTAGCGTTTGCAATGACTTGTTCCCTTCATCTCAGGGAACCGAGGTTATGTACGTAACCGAGACGCTCCCTTACGACTTCAGTCCACTTGACATTGCGTTTACTAACGCATATGGGGAACAGAATTCCATCACGCCGCACTACACGACATAACTTCCTAGAGACGAAACATGGCGGTGCAGTCTTATGAGACGGCGAGCGACATGTGTAGCCACAATGAGTGATCCTCATGATGGCCAGGAGGAGAGCACTCATAATTAATATTTATTGTTAATGAAGTGCTTGTGACTTGTTGAATTATAACAGCCTGAATGCAAGCATTGTGTAAATGATGCAGAGCCCATACTTAAAAAGGGGGCATAAGTATGTGTGTGTATATATATATATATATATATATATATATATATATATATGGCCAATGAATAGCAAGTGCTCTAAACAGAGAGGACTTGTGAAGAAAGAGACTTTACTTCTAGGTTGTAAAACCTTGCGAATGTGTTTGTGAGGTTTTCTTGTAAGAACACACCATTCGTCCATGCCCATGAGGAGTCCATGCCTCTATTTGAGTGTGCTTTAACACCAATTGGGCAAGTCTGACCATGCAATTCAAAAGCCAGAATAATTGCATCGACAATCCAGTGAGAAAGTCTTTGCACATTTCCTTTTGCACGTCCTCCATAGCATATAAAGAGCTGATCAGACAGTCTGAACTGGCAAGTATGCTCAACGTATGGTCAGGACCTTGGGTAAATAGCCTTTCCTGGGTTTGACAGTGGCTCTTGAAAGGCTGGGGCCAAACTCCAGACATGAATTGTTGACTGATAATGCATGTAGGTCACCAACCCATATTTCTGAGGCCAGAGCCAGCAGTAATAGAGAGCTTATGCAAATAAACAGAGTCCAAAGGCTCGAAGGTTGTCCTGCGAGTCGGGACTGTAGCCTGCCGAGGTGGGTTTAATCGTCTTGCTCCTTTAATTAACTTTATGATTAAGTCATGCTTGCCTATAGAGGCGCCAGTTTCATGTGCGTGATGGGCTGAGTCCTGCGTCTAATCACTCTTGAAGAAATATTAAAATTTCATGTATGGGGCAGTTTACTGGGTCCTTGCTGTGTGAGAGATACCAATCAGCGAACACCTTCCATTTTATTGCTCTGGCTTTAAAAATGGTGTTCATGACTGAACGCGTCAGTTCTGATGTGTGTAGTGCACTCCATTCAGGGGCCACACATGCAGGTTCCACAGCTGGGGATGCCAGAATTTGCCTTGCGCCTGGGATATGCGAGCCTTCCTCAGTGGTATTTCCCATGGTGAGCTGTAAAGCATCTCCATAATTTCCGGAAACTATGGCTGGTTGGCCATTTCGGTACAACTAATAGAACTGTTTCCTTGTACTCTCAGACTTTCCATATGGCAGAGTGGATCAGTCATACCAGAGGAAACACATATTTGTTTTTCACTGGCTATTTGTGTGCTATTGCATTCCTTCCCAGCGGGGCTTGGGACTTCGAATAACAGAGGGGAGAGTGGGCATTCTGCACTGAGGCAAATAGATTGATTTCTGCTCTGCCAAATATTTCCCAAATCCTCAGTATAGTTTGAGGATGAAGTCTCCATTCGTCCGGTATCACCCCTTAGCCTCACAGTAGACCTGCACCGTAATTCAGGCAGTATGTCACTCTCACTCTCAAGGAGAGATGATGCTCGCTCCATAGGAGGGGGTGACGCGTCATTCTCGACAGTGGCAGTGAATGAATTCCGTCTTGGCTGTTTATATATACCACAACTTTCATGTTGACTGAGCAAACCAGGACATGACAGCTCACTATTTCTGACTGAAAGCCTTTAAGGCTAGAATTACAGCCAATAGCTCTAAGTGGTTGATTTGCCATGTCCTCCTCGCAACCTGTCCAGGTGCCAAAAGTTGGGCGTCCATTGCACACCACCCCCTAACCTGTGTTGGAAGCATCTGTGGTCACCACTTTCTGCCTGACAACTTGGGACTTTGAGTAGCAGAGGGGACAGTGGGTATTCCCCACTGAGGCAAATAGATTGATTTATGCTTTGCCAGATATTTCCCAAATCCTCAATACAGTTTGAGGGTGAAGTCTCCTGAATTCTGCCTTGGTGGTTTATATATGCCACAACTGTCATGTTGTCTGAGTGAACCAGGACATGACAGTTTGATATTTCTGACTGAAAAGCCTTTAAAGCTAGAAATACAGCCGATGGCTTTAGGCACTGCGTGACACTTGTCCCAGCGCGACACCTTGCTGGAAAAATGTAGGAGGAGCTTTCCGTCGAGCTAAACAGAGGCTGGATATAGTGATATGCATGCGTCATTGGTGCTAAGCAGGTTGCGGCACACAGCGCTTCAGCCAGCACTGAAGAGGTCTCATGTGTAAGAGACCTAATGGAATGACGGATGTTGCCGCCACAAATCCCAATGTTTTCTGAAACAAGTTTCAGTGGAAATGTTCTTCTCAGTTTGAACTGAGATGGACACTGTAAAATGGCTGAAGCAGTAAAACTGCGCTGGCATAAAAAAGCCTCTGAATGCGGCAGTAACAGTTAATTGTCGAGGTAGTTTAAGATGTGCATGCCGCTCAGTCTCAGAGGGGTGAGAACCGCATCAATGCACTTTGTGAATGTACGAGGAGCCAAAGATAGTCCGAAGGGCAGGACTTTGAATTGATACGCTGTTCCCTCGAACACAAATCTCAAAAACATCCTGTGATGTCGTAAAATTTGGATATGAAAGTACGCATCCTTTAGATCTATCAACGCAAACCAATCGTGTGGGTGTACATGCGATAAGATCCTTTTCTGAATAATCATTTTGAATAGGCGCTTCTAAGTACACGATTTAAATGTCTCAGATCCAGGATTGGCCGAAGCCCGGTCTTTCATTGGAACAAGAAAATAACGGCTGTAAAACCATTTTGTGCTTGACAATTTGGCACAATCTCTATTATGTTTTTCACGATGAGAGGTGTATTTTGGCTCGTAACACTGGCGCGTCATCGGACGAAACCATGGAAGACAGAGCGCCATTGAAACGGGGTGGCTGGTGTGCAAAATATGGATCATATAACCATGTTCGATCGTTTTTGCACCCATTCTGAAATACCCATTAAGGTTCGGTATAATGGGACAGAGGGCAATTTCGTTTGCTCACCATATGATATGATGCGCCACTCACTATAGGGAAGCGGTTGCGCATAATGTGTGTGCTTTGAAGAGGAAAAAGGGGCTTTTTATTGAGAATGTGTGAGAATCTTTTTTATTTGCAATGAATGCTCTATTGTTTTTTGCACTTATTGCATTTTTTTTTGAGTGCAAGACACAGACACAACATTTTGAATAACAATATTCCTTGCTGAGGTCCATTCACCAGCGAAGCGTTAAGCGGCGAGGCGGAGTGATGTTTGCCGGAGCACTGCAGGGGAGCGGAGAGTCTTCTCACTGCCATGAAGATTCCGTCCGCTGACTGGTGTGTATCGATGGTGAAGGTAGAGCTTCATAATCACTGTCTTGCAGGAATAAATTCTGAAGAAAATGGTGTCTGTGCACCTGTTTTATAGCGGACAGTTCATGCCGAAACAGGTGGGGCTCAAACACCATGGCCAATATTAGAATATTGGCATTATTGTAGAGAGGTTTCAAATAGGTTGTGTATGAAGGCACTCCCCATATGCGTTAGTAAACTTGTTTGTCTCTTTGTTACAAAAATAAACATATTATGTGCTTGAAAAGACTCTTTGAGTAGCTGCCTGTTTGATGAATGACAACCGTTACTAATGTAAACAAATGGCAGCACACATCTGTGTGACGGTACATATGAAAGGGTTAATAATACTACCCAATGCTATTATAATTTGTAATTAAACTCACTGAACACATAGGCTATATGTAAAAAAACCTTCAAATCCAGAGCTGTGACCCCAAGCTGTTATTCCTTGTCTGTTATTCCTGTGGAGTGGTGGTGGCGGCGTAGTGGGCTAAAGCACATAACGGGTAATCAGAAGGTCACTGGTTCGATCCCCACAGCCACCGCCATTGTGTACCAGAGCGAGGCACTTAACTCCAGGTTGCTCAAGGGGGATTGTCCCTGTAGTATGTGCACTGTAAGTCGCTTTGGATAAAAGCATCTGCCAAATGTGTAAATGTAAATGTAATTAGGAACCTGCCTACAGAACATCCACAAATTATATCATATTCATCAACAAAAATGCATGACCCCAAAGTAAGAATGCCAGACAGTCCATGATATTAGATTCACAATCAAAAATACAGCACAGGTAAGGTTTAACCTGTACACTGATACAGCCATTGATACCAGGAAAGTTCATTCCAATTTCATATCATGTAGTGAATCCCAACTTCTTACCAACCACTCTATTTTTAGAAGCTTTTTTAAATTTGTATGTGAATAATTAAATATCAAATGCAGATTATCTATAATAAGTAAAGATTCCTTACCCATTTGTCAAGCACATGTACAATTTTATACGATTGTGAGGAGGAGGAGGGCGGGGCCGGGCCATGAAAACACGACTGTTCCTGAATCGGGCTAATCAGCAGGGAAGGGGATTAAGACAAGCCGGAGACAGTGAAGTCAAACACATGCTAAGCTAACATGAGCATTGCAGATTTGTTTCCTTAGACGTCATCTTCTGAGCATCTGGCAATGGAATGCCTTGATGGTCGGAGATCGGAGATGCCAAGTAGGAATAACATCCGAACTGAATTTAACGCAGCGTAAAACAATCGAGGTAATTACTTCCAAATGTTCCAGTCTCATTGGGTGATTCGTATGTAACTTCTTTACATGACCAGTTTATATATCAGCCAGCATTTCTTGTCTGAATGGGCGGTTCTTCTCAGGAGTGAATGAGTGAATAAAAAGAGACACTGATTGATGCGCTGCGAGCAGAATAGCGGTTCTGAAGGATTTTATTTTACTGCGCATATGAAAACTCTATGATTAGGACAAGGTTACAGAAACGTTTGGGGCTTTTCCTGAAACAATTGGGGGCTTAAGCCTGGTAAGCCCACCCCTAGTGCCACCCCTGCTGAATACTGCCTATTTTTTTATAGTATGTGAAATAGAACTCTATTCAACAATGAACATTTCAATACGAGTGTGCTACATTTGTTGTCACATGACTTCATTACACTGCACGTTTAGTTCAGAGAGTGGCTTCCGTTTATCATTGGGAATTTTGGGTAAAATATCTGGTTTATGTTCAGTGCTAATAGGAAATGTGCACCCTGTTCATATTACGCAGTACATACTGTACACAGCAATTAATAAAATTGGATGGTAGTATACTTTTCCAATAGCAACACACAATCTAAAAATTTTGTTTGTAGTGCATTATTTTTGTTCTTTTGTTTGTTCGTTTTTTCCCTCATTCATTTATTCATTTGTTTAGTCTTTTTCGTTTGATTTTCTTTAAGCCGATCTCTTTAATTTTTTAATTTATTTGTTCCTTCATTCTTTCCTTTATCTCGTTGATTTGTTCATTCTTTTTATTTATTTTTAAATATTTTTTGTTTCATTTCGTTTTCCTTTAGTTATTTAGTTGGTTCATTCTTTCTTTCATTCCTTCATTACATTTCCTGGTTCTTTCTTTTCATTCATTATTTTATTTGTTTTTCCTTTTAGTTACTTCATTCATTCTTTGTTTGCGCTTTCATTTGTTTTGTTTGTTTTCCCTCTTTTTTCTTTTCCTTGTTTGTTCCTTTGTTCATTCTTTATTTTTGTTCTTTAATTCGTTCTTTTGTTTGTTCATTTGTTTCTTTCTTGCTTGCTTGCTTTCTTTCATGAAGGATGGCCTCTTTCAGCTGTTTTATGCATGCATGCACTGAAGAATATCTCTCTTTAACAAATTAGTAGGGCTACACAAAAGACAAATGGTTCTTTAGTGGAACTAAACCACAATCCGCACAGAGTGACCTATTTTACAGAAGCAATCCTTTTTAGGTGTGTGTGCAAGTGTTTATGTACCACCTAAATGCAATAATTATCACAAAATAAAATATTTTGTGTGCTGGAGGTTTTATGTGTGCATGTACACCGATCAGCAACAACATTAAAAACCACCTGCCTAATATTGTGGAGGTCCCCCTCGTGCCGCCAATAGAGCACTAACCTAGAATAGCATTCTGAGATGATGTTCTCCAACCACAATTGTACAGAGCGGTTATCTGAGTTACCGTAGACTTTGTCAGTTCAAACCAGTCTGGCCATTCTCTGCTGGCCTCTCTCATTAACAAGACATTTCCATCCGCAGAACTGCCACTCAATAGATGTTTTTGTTTTTGTTAATGTCAAACCTTGGTTCTTTTATATCAAATTATGTTTCGTGATCTTTGACTCCAGCAGTGTGTTTAAAGACAATTTGATGTTGTTAGTAGCAGAGAATCCTGTCTGTCCACCAGTAGAGTTAATTGGAGATCCTCTAATGGCTTAATTGAGTGTGATCGAGTGGAGTGGAGTGCTAGTGCACTTTGTACTAAGTGTGGATGGTCAGTTTGTTGTGTTTGTTGTCACTGGGCAGGTCTACATCACTAAACTATATAACTGACCAGTGTCCCAGGGAACCGATCTCGTACATTTATCACCCTGTGCCCTTTATTTTGCTCTTATCTGTTAGCATACCTCACAGAATGTAAAAGTCATATCTCTTGTGTGAGTTTTAGGGTTGGTATGTTGCTGTGTGCTTGACTGTTTTAATTACACTTTCTCCTCTCCAAATGCTAATGGATCCCTTTTGGATATGAATATTAAAATAGCACAGCAGTCTGTTGTTGTTCCAACATGTTCAACATAATGCATCTTCCTGATCTCGATTGTGTGTGTTTTTGTGGATGTACAGTATGTGTGTATTTGTACACCACACAGGAGTTTTTCACATTTGACCCTTTATAAGTTTCATCATACTTGGGTTCAAATTCATCACATCGGGATTTACACTTGTACCTTCTCCCTCTCAATGATAAAAACACCAAGATTAAAAAACACCAACCAAGACAAAAAAACATTAGACAAAGACATCCCAATAGTGCATGATGTGTTTGTCTTTATGATGCTATCGGATAATTGCAGATCAGCAGATATCATGTGTTTTTTGTGTTTATTTGAGTCATAGAGTTATAGTCTTTAATATTCTAGAAGAGAGGAACAAAAAATATATACTAATCACAGCATTGTTTAGAAGTGAGAAAGTCTAAAGAGAATATTTTGACATTATCTGCAATATAGGTCTCTCTCTCTCTCTCTCTCTCTCTCTCTCTCTCTCAATTCAATTCAGCTTTATTGACATGACAATTGGAGTATAGTATTGCCAAAGCATTTTAAGGTTGTGTAAATACAAACCTTCTCTCTATGTATAACTTTTTTCCTCTATTTGCTTATATTCATCCAGTCGATATCTGCTAGGCAGCACACATTCAAACAAGCATCATAGCATTGCAGTCAATAACAACAACACACATATCTACCCTCTCTAATAAAACACATCCAACACGTCTACATGTCACACACACATGACAAGCACTTTGCAGGCCAAACACTTCTGATCACAGCAGCACTTCAGTAAACTAACCGCGTTGAGACCAGATCAGTATCGAACGTGTACGACTCAAGCAAGCCGTGTTATTATTGCAGTCTCTTTTATTTTGTAGTGGAATTATTTTGCAGTCTCGATACTGTGAAATTCTTTGTAGTGTAGCTTGCGTTAAGTTGTTTGGCTCTTTTAAACCTTGTTTTGCCCCCATGCTGTTTTCAAAGTTCAGATGTGTTTTTACGATCAAGAGCTCCTAGCGTTCTGCAGTGAATTACGAACAGCAAGAAACAGTCTCCAAGTGAATGGATTCGTGACTTAAAACACAAAAAAATGTTTGGTGAGGTGAAGGAAAAGGAAAGGGGACAAAAGAAAAGAGTTTTCTGAACAATAAGCATGTGAGCGAGATTGTAAAAGGGAAGCTCACAGGAACAGGGTAGCGACTGAATTTTGACACCTCTAAATCCCTGGGAACGGACGATGAGATGCGGTTTGAACATCTGCCTACGCAGCCGTTTGTTTAGGATGAAGACGTGCTGAGAGATTTGTACCCGATGCCTTTTAAACTTTTTAAACTTTGCTTTATACAGTGTAAAGTTTTTTTTTATTGACACAATTACACAAATATTGGATGCAATGAAACTTTCAAAACAGTTGAAAACATTTTCTTTAATATCCCATTTTTGCTAGAATATGCCGGCTTTAAAGTCTTAAGTGTTCTTATTTTTTTCTGCATTTAGCATGCACTTTGTTTTATCAAAAGTGACTCACAAATGGAAAAAAAAGACTTTTCAAAGGAGCCAATAATATTAGCAATGCAGCATTACCAAATGTCAATAGTAAACCAATTAAATCTACCCGGCCATTATTGCAAAATTATTTTTATGTGGCTTCTTGTACATATACGTGAAATGAACACTAAAAGGTGCTACAACAACAAGATCAGTTCAGAAACACTTACTATCTTATGACATCAAAACACTTTACTATAGTGCATGTCTTGTAAGGTGTTGCATTTTAATATTTGCATTACATAACCAATTATCTTTTTAAACTTGTTCAGATGTGATTAAATTGAGCGATAGCTCAACTGAAAGATCGTTAATCTTGGTTGCAAATGACTAAATTCGAGTGCCGCTGAACACGCAAGTCGACATGTGAGCCGAAAGTGTCATAGAAGCACTGCAATATTACATGGTTGCTTTAGCAATTGCGTTTTTCATCTCACATTTGCTTTTTTTATAATATCAGTAAGGTTTAGGGTAGGAAGGTCAGTTTTGTTGATGTAAAACTTGATAAAGCATTATCCTTTAAAAACTTGCCTGTTTTTCATCTCACATTTGCGTTTTATGAAGTGATTGGTTAGGTTTAAGTTTAAGGTTTAGGGTAGGGGTTAAGCAATTGCGTTTTTCATCTCACATTTGCTTTATATGAAGCAATTGGTTAAGTGTAAGGTTTAGGGTAGTTTTTTTTTTTGGTTTTTAAACTTGATTTAAATCATTAACGTTAAGCTCATCTGTGTGGGAGAAAAATGTACTCACTTTTATCGCCACCCAGTGGACATTTAACCTCGGAACTGCCATGAAAAATGTAAGGAACCATATAATATAATTTTGCAAACATTTCACCACATTAACATCATTTGCATGGGATCTGTCTGGGAAAAACAAAACCAATGTTTCAAACAAGCCAACTTTGCATGGCCGCAACAGCAAATTTCAATAGTGAGACAATTAAATGTCGAAATGTGACAATTGCAATTTAGATTTTTTTTCAATGAGTTATTATTATCATTATTATTATTTCATATTCATAGAGAAATTAATTTTTTCACCCATGATGTACACATTGATTGTCTGCCCTGCAGAAAAATCCTGATTGTAACTGGTTTACATGGTTTCAGTTGGTCCAAGATTGCCATTTATGTGCCTAAGCTGGTCCATCCTCAGTTTGCATGGTTGATGAAGGTTCTAACTGCTGGGCTTAGTTACAACCTTGCAGACCATCTTTATAAAGCTAGATCAAGCTAATAAACCACCGTGGACTAGCGACAAACCAGATACCATGTTCCAAAACCCAGTATGAAGGTCTTTATTTCACTCTGAAAGCAAACAAAATGGAAAATCTTCTCATATATTGAAGGACATCGTGTAATATTTGCTGAGCTATGATCACTCTTAGTATGTAGTGCAACACATTTGAACAGTGAGTAGAGCATCTTGCCCCTTATTTGAGAAAATATAACAGACATAAATCCAGTATACCTGTTGTTTCTTTTCACTTCCCGTGGCTCTGATGCTGGTTTAACAGGGATCATAGAGGAATAATATCAAATTCAGATGCAGTGTTGATGTAACTGCTGTGTGATGAGCTTTTAATCTGACATATTCATTCACACTCAGGAGAAATATAGGCCAAAACAGTACAAATATAATCCACCGTCACTACATCCTGCTGCTCATTTATATGAGCGATTGTGTTTATGTTGTTTGCGAGGGTATGCTCAGTTACATTTTCATTTACATGACAATTTGTACAACAAAGCTTACTCTGTGCTAGTTAGTGTGCTGTGTGTGTTTTAGTAACTGATGCTCTATATAACAAACTGACCCATTCTTGCCCTCAGCCACCTGCTCTGCCAGCTCGCTGCCACACACCACATACAACTTTTAGGAGACTCTAGGAGCTTGGTAAGGTTAATCCATTAGTGAAAATGCTACTTGCACACAGTAAACGTTTCTGTTTGACTTTAATTGGTCTCCATTTTATTCTCTCCATCTCTACTGCCCTGGATGAACTTGCCTTATGTATGTTTCTGTGATTCTCCATGCAGAAGTTTAACTGTCATTGTAAACTATATGCAAATGTTGATTGGCCCTCTCTGACCTCATGTAGGCTGTTTTATTTGTACACCTTTATTTAAACAGCATGTATGTTAATACATGTTTATATTCAGTCAAAATTAAATGTTATTTGTACCACACTTTTCACAATACATATTGTCCCGAAGTAGCTTCACAAAGAATATTATTTAAACTACAGCTGACGATCGGCTGATGTGCTTCAGTGCCCAAAATCAAGGACTGAGTTTGGATTGAATCAGCCCCTTCTTCTTTGGAACACATGTTAAAAAAGCTTGGAATTACACACTTGCCTTTTGATTGAATTTAGAACGCAAGTCAAAAACATTTCTAATGGACATTTTTGCCAGGATTATAGTTTAATGTATAGTTAGATGCATTTTGTTCCTTGTGTAAAGTTTGTTGTGTTTTTGTTTTTGTAATTATTGTACTGCTATTTTGGCCTGATGTCTCTCGAAACAACAAGATAAAGGGTAAATATTAAAAAATAATGTTCAGTTTGGACATTGTGCTCGAGTGTGTGTTATGAAGAAAAACGCTATAAATGATGAATGATGCATCATTCAGTTGTTTGTCATAGTCCTTTTGCGCTGAAGGGACATGTATGGCAGTGGATTTGGGTGTTTACTGTATGTTACTGTAGGGATTGATGGAGGTGTAATAATTGTTTATTGTTCAGACCCAAACACAGTTATGGAGGATAATTGAACACTTTAAAGTGAGCAGCTGAACAGGGCTGTGTGGAGGAGAGCTAGGTCTGAAGTTGACCCCTGCTGTAGGAGACTGTCTGTTAGAGTGGCATCATCTATCATCTCTCTCTCTCTCTCTCTCTCTCTCTCTCTCTCTCTCTCTCTCTCTCTCTCTCTCTCTCACTCACTAAAACACACACACACACACACACACACACACACACACACACACACACACACACACGTTGTGTTTCCATGTTTTATGGGGACTTTCCATAGACATAATGATTTTTATACTGTACAAACTTTATGTATTAAGTTCGTCCGGGAGAGATGCAGCGGTGTTCATGGCGGAGACTTTATTCCGCTTGTAGTCCGTGATTGTGTTAATTCCCTGCCACATACTTCTAGAGTCAGTGGTGTTGAACTGGCCTTCAAGCTTGTGCCTGTACTGGCGCTTAGCTGCACTGATAGTGTTACGGAGGGCATAACTGGCTTGTTTACGCTCCTCCGTGTTAGGAGAATTAAAGCGGAGGTCCGCGCAGTGAGTGCCGCCGAACATCGCCGTTAACCCATGGTTTCTGGTTGGGGTATATCCGTATAGTTTTGGTCGGAACAACGTCCTCTACGCACTTCCTGATGAAACACGTTACGCTGTCAGCGTAAACCTCGATGTCGTCATCAGAGGCGGACCGGAACATCTCCCAGTCCGCGTGATCAAAACAGTCTTGTAGCGCAGAGTCTGATTGGTCCGACCAGCACTGGATCGTTCTGAGGGTGGGTGCTTCCTGTTTCAGTTTCTGCCTGTAAGCGGGCAGAAGCAGAACGGAAGAATGGTCCGATTTGCCAAATGGGGGGCGGGGAGGGATTTGTAGCCTTCCCGGAAGGGAGAGTAACAATGATCCAAAACCCGGTCCCCTCGTGTGTTGAACTTTATGTGTTGGTGGTATTTTGGGGCGATTGCTTTGAAGTTGGCTTTGTTAAAGTCCCCGGCAACAATGAACGCAGCCTCAGGGTGCGCGGTTTCCTGCTCACTTATACACCCATACAGTTCCCTGAGTGCCCGGTCTGTGTCGGCTTGCGGGGGATGTACACAGCTGTGATGATAACCGCTGTGAATTCCCTCGGTAGCCAGAATGGTCGACACAGAAGCATGAGATATTCCAGATCAGGAGAGCAAAAAGACTTGATGAAATGTACGTTCCTCTGATCACACCATGATTTGTTGATCATAAAACATACACCACCACCTCTGCTTTTACCAGAGAGGTCTTTCGCTCTGTCCGCTCGGTGCACGGAAAAGCCCGTGATTTCGATGGCCGAGTCTGGAATCTCCGTAGACAGCCAGGTTTCTGTAAGGCACATAACGCAGCAGTCCCTCGTCTCTCGTTGGAAAGAGATCCGGCTCTCAGCTCGCAGAGTTTGTTGTCCAGAGACTGAACATTTGCCAGTAGTATACTGGGTAGCGGGAGTCGATTTGCACGACGTCTTACTCTGATGAGAACGCCGGCTCGTTTTCCTCTTTTCCTTCTGCGTTTCCGTGGCCGAGCAGCACAGACAAAGGGCTCCGCCGGCGTGTTTGTAAACAGCGGGTCGGCATTAAGGAATTTGAAGTCCGGTTTTCGATGTGTGATTGTAGAACTAATGTCCAAAAGCGTTTGTCTGTCGTAAACAATAAGGCAGACAACATCCAAGACAAAGAAACAAAGAACTGTAAACAAAACAAACAATAAACCGCAGTGTTGTAACGGAGCTCGCAACGCAGCAGCCATACT
This sequence comes from Xyrauchen texanus, assembly GCF_025860055.1. Lineage (NCBI taxonomy): Eukaryota > Metazoa > Chordata > Actinopteri > Cypriniformes > Catostomidae > Xyrauchen > Xyrauchen texanus. The sequence goes on from NC_068317.1 coordinate 10,280,484, forward strand.
CGGCGCCATCTTGAGTCCAAATCCATCTATCCCCTAATCCTAACCCTACCCCTAAACCTAACCCTCACAGAAAACTTTCTGCATTTTTACATTTTCAAAAAACATAATTTAGTATGATTTATAAGCTGTTTTCCTCATGGGGACCGACAAAATGTCCCCACAAGGTCAAAAATTTCTGGTTTTATTATCCTTATGGGGACATTTGGTCCCCACAAAGTGATAAATACACGCTCACACACACACACACACACACACACACACACACACACACACACACACACACACACACACACAATGTCTCTATATGTCTGATACCACTCTCTATCACTTAAAAATCTCTTATTGAACATCTATTTCCATTCCTGTTAAAGTGTTCTGTGATATGTTTTATTTGATTTTACACTATTTCTGCCTTATTTTTATAATTTATTTATTTTTATTATTCACAATACATTTTTCTCTTCATTTCCAATAATCTTAATCAGAGTGGTCTGACACTATAGTTTTATATAAATGTTTAAAACAAGATGTTTTGTTTTAAAGCTTAAATGTTGAGCTGTGGGTCTGATGTGGGAAATGCAGGTTCGAAGCTTGCAACATGTCCTGATCCCATTCAGCCACCTCTCTCTGATACTCTCTATTACTGTATATTTGTTAAATCAATGTATGGTTTATTATTATTTTTAAGTCACCTCCAACATTTCTCAATAAATCTGAATTTATAAGTCAAATTTCAATATAAAATGGCTTTATCTGCATGAAGTTTTCATAAATAATAATGTCATCGCATCAATAAAAAACAAACACACAAATAAACAAAAACAGTGAGAGACAAATAAGTGCCAGTGATGTTTTAAAAATTAGTATTAGTATCATTATTATTGTTTTAAAATAATATTTGTATTATTATTATTTTTTATGATATGTCATTGTAAAATATCATATAATGCATATAATATATTCTCATATATATATATATATATATATATATATATATATATATATATATATATATATATATATATATATATATATATATATATTATAAATGGGTATATATTATAAAAAATATTAGTGTTTTTGTTCTATATTACAAGAAATATATTTTTATTATTATTAGAAGTAGTAATAATAGTAGTAGTATTTATTAGTTAGCATTCTGGTAATTATAATTTTTTTATATATTTTATCAAATAATACAAATACATCCAATATTTTCTTATTCTTATGTTCTTATTCGTCTCTCTTTCTCTATCAGTTCCCTCAGTCCAGATGCAAATATAGATGCCATGTTTCAGAGGGAAGGCTTTGGAAGACAGAGCATGTCTGAAAAGCGGACCAAACAGTACAGTGATGCTGCACAGCTGGAGATTGTTAAGAGTCGCATGTCAAAGAGTATGGACTTAGGTAACTATTCACATTTTAAACAATACTCCCCAGACCACTTCCTGTCCCTGCTTTGCTCCTTCCTCCTCCTGCCCAATCAAGCATTGCGGTTTATCATTTCTTGGAGTACCACAAATAATACACATTTTGGATATCCCCCTTATTTGACATGTTCATGGAGCACTTTACTAATAAGCTAATAAGTACAAGCAGGTGTGCTAGATAAAGAAGAAAATTAAAAATGTGTAGTGTTAAGTTAAAAACGGACTATCGGTGACTCTTAAGCAGATTGTACCTTTATTTACTGTACTTCTGTTGCTCTCCTGACTAATATATTTATCACTCATCTCTCATAGTAGACCTGCTAACTGACCTGTTTGGTCTCAAGTGGGTTTGTCAAGGACTCAAGGACAGGTCAGGGTTGTACTGTGCATGAAGCAGCACTCCGGTGGCCTCTCTCAGGAGACCCCACGGTCTCTGCTGCATGACCGAGCGGCTAATCGGAGGAGATAAAACATCTCTTTCATCCTCCTCCTTTTCTTTATCCTCAGTCAACATCAAGACCAGGGCCTCCTGAGACCGGACCAATGCCCTGTGCAGTCCAGAAAGATGGGACACTTGAGACACGGCTCACTCAAAAAAGAAAAGAAAAAAAAAAACTCCCTCTTTTCACTTCAGTAGTCAAAGTGAAATGATTGAAAGATGATATAAAACTAGAACCTAGATATAGAACAAAAAATATATTAATAAATAGATAAATAATCAAGAAAAGGTTTTGGCAGCTGAAAATATCTATTTTAGGGTATCATCATGGTTTAACAGCATTAGTCTTATATATCAATTAGAAGTGAATGGGAGCTAGGGTGTATTAAAGACATAGATCTTGGTGTTTGGATGTTCCTTGTCTGTCACTCACTCGACCTTGTGTCAGTGTAGTGACACTAGGGGTTCACTCTTGATAGCCCTAGACCTTTGCTTTATTTAGATAAGGCCAATGCAAATTGTTGAGTGGAATAATTATCTTTGATAATTAATATTCTATTGAATTTGATAATTGATGGTTGTCTTTGATGATTTTGTATTTAAAGTATTATAAAGTTAACATTGATTCTAATCAGTGTTCTATTGTTTTTAATGACGGAAGGCCGTTTCCTCGCTCTGTCGGTGGGCGGTATGGCTGCTGATTCTCGGTGGGCTGGCGGAGAAATCAGCAACGTCGACTCAATTGAAGATAGAAGAGAAATCTTCTGTCTTCACTTTTGCAAGCAAACGGATGAAGATGCAGGCAAACGGATGAAGATGCAGATTGCTCGGCTGTCTCCTTTGGATCCGTTAGTGTTCGGTGGAACACAGAGTAATCTCAACTTGTCCAGGCAAGATGGAGATTGTATGGCCATAGTTTCAAGTCGTACGCTACTTCCTTGTGCAACAAGGCTATACCTGAGAACAGCAATGAGCTGCGTCTACGTACGGCAAGTCTTTGGAAGCAATGTCCAGAACGCCCTTAGAAGTATTTCTTCGACCGATGACATCATGGTTGAAGGGCATTCCGTTGAGCGCCTCGTCCAATTGGAGTTCAGAGTTTTATCCTTTGGAATTTCACACAGTTGTAAAGTGAGCAAGGCTTCTTGGGATTTGTAGTCTGTTTTGTACTCCCTTTTGTTTGATTTTGGCACGGTTTTTATCAGTAAGATTTATGACTTTGTGTTTGAGGGCCTCAGTCTGGCTTTACGACTTTGTTAGGCTTGCCTTTGTCTTGTATCTGAATACATGAGGCCCAACAGGGACCTTGTGCTTCAGCAACTCGACCGACTGGGGCTTCAGGTCAACTGGGAAAAGAGCAGGCTCTACCCTGAGCAGAGCATCTCTTTCTCAGTATGGAGTTTGACTCGGTCACCATGATGACATGCCTTATGAACAAGTGTGCGCAGTCTGTGCTGGCCTGCCTGAAAACCTTCAGGTGGAAGGTAGCGGTGCCATTGAAACAATTTCAGAGGCTCCTGGGGCATATGGCATCCTTGGCGGCAGTACTCCCCCTCGGGTTGATGCATATGAGCCCACTCCAGCACTGATTACAGACATGAATCTTGAGATGGGCATGGTGCCACAGCACCCAGCCTGTGACTATCATGCCATGGTGTGGAGCGGAGGGGGGCGGGGCCGGATTATCGCGCGCCCGGTCCCCAATCGGCCTGATGAGGCACGCGAGGGATAAAGGCGGCCGGTGACGATTGTTCGAGAGAGAGAGAATTACGGGCATGTCCGTCATGTGTGTTTGTTTATGTGTTTTTGAGTTTTCATTAAATTATTATTTATATTGGCAAGCCGGTTCTCGCCTCCTCCTTGCCCATCCTTTAACTGTTTTACATTGGTGCCGAAAGCCGGGAGGGAGGAGGGATGTCCGTCGCAGAGTCCTCGACACTGCCGTCCACCCTGGGGAGCACCACTGCCATCTGCCGGGTGACGGAGTAGCCCGACCGCCCGGATGCGGGGAACGGCCGTCGTCTGCGGGGCAAGTGGGGACTGGATACCCCGACCGCCTGGAGCGAGGGAGCCGCTGCCGGGGGCGGAGGAGTGCCCTGCTGTCCCCAGAGACGCGGAGAGGTCGAGGGAAGACCGCCGTCCACGAGGGGAGGAGGGAAGAAACTCTCCGACCGCCCGAAGCGGTAGAGCCGCTGCCAGGGGCGGAGGAGTGTCCCAAATTGCTGCCAGAAAAGCGGAGGCACGTTCTGCCCACTGGGGGTCGACGGTTTCACTCCGGTTCGCCCGGGGGTGGAGCGGCTTTCGTCTGCCTGAGTGTGGGGGAGTGTTCGAGGACCATGCGTCGGTACATCAGAGAACCGGTGAGTGAGTTTTTTTCTCTCTCTCCTCTCTCTCTCCCTTTCGCACCGTGTTGGCCTTTTCCCTCGCCTATTTTGTTGTTGTTTTTCCCCTCCTGTCTCCTCCCAGGGCGAGGAAGGCGGGGATGACCACGCGGGACGCTAGATACACCCCGCCCCAGGGATAGGGGGGGTGTACGTCATGCCGGTGGCACCCCGGCATGAGATAACGCCGGGAGGAGTGTGGAGCGGAGGGGGGTGGGGCCGGGTCGGAATATCGCGCGCCCGGTCCCCAATCGGCCTGATGAGGCACGCGAGGGATAAAGGCGGCCACTGACGATTGTTCGAGAGAGAGAGAATTACGGGCATGTCCGTCATGTGTGTTTGTTTATGTGTTTTTGAGTTTTCATTAAATTATTATTTATATTGACAAGCCGGTTCTCACCTCCTCCTTGCCCATCCTTTAACTGTTTTACACACGGTTCCACCATACTTTCAGCCCTTGGTCATATTTGGTATTTCTACTGGTAGGGGTTCCCTTAGAGCAGGTCTCGAGGTGCATCTTGGTCACGACAGATGCCTCGAATTCGGGCTGGGGCGCAGTGTGCAATGGGTGGACAGTATTGGGGCTCTGAACAGGGCCCTGCTTGCAATTTCCTCAAGGGCGCGAGGAGATTGAATCCTCCTAGGCCACTCCTGATTCCCTCTTGTGATCTCTCTGTGGTTCTATCTACCTTACAGAGAGCCCTCTTTGAGACCCTGGAGCATGCTGATCTCAGCACTTTGTCTCTGAAGACAGACCTCCTGGTGGTGCTCACTTCTATCAAGACGGTTGGGAACCTGCAGGCGCTCTTTGTCACCAGTGAATGCCTGGAGTTTGGGCCGGCACACTCTTATGTGATCTTGAGACACGGGCCTGGTTACATGCCCAAAGTTCCCACCACTCCCTTTCGGGATCAGGTGGTAAACCTGCAAGCGCTCCTTTCAGAGTAAGAAGACCCGGCCTTGTTGTTGCTGTGTCTAGTTCATGCCCTGCACATCTATCTGAACTGCCTGCAGAGCTTTAGATGCTCAGAGAAGCTCTTTGTCTGTTTTGGAAGGCAGCAGAAGGGGAAAGCTGTCCCCAAACAGAGGCTGGCCCATTGGATTGTGGATGCCATTTCTTTGGCTAAACAATCACCAGACCTGCCATGCCCCTTGGGAGTTCGGGCGCATTCCATTATTCTATTACCAGAGGTGTTGCATCCTCCTGGGCACTGGTGAGGGTGCCTCTCTAACAGACATATGTAGAGCTGCAGGTTGGGCTACACCCAATATTTTTGTGAGGTTCTACAAGCTCCACATAGTACCTGTTTTGACCCTGATTTTTACGAGGTAACATCAGGTAGGCCGGGCAGCTGGTCGGGTGTATCGATTGCATTTGCACCTTTTCCCTTTAAGGTGATAATTTGCACTATCTTCCACAACAGTTCCTCGCAACTGGTGAACACTGGATGCCTCTTTAATTTCTAAGCAGTATTTGGTACAAAATTCATCAGAGAAGTAACGCCGCCAGGCCCAGTACTCGTGGTATGCCCCTTTTCAGGTGAGCCCATGTACTTGTCTCAGTGCTCCATATGTGGTGATTCCCCCCTCGGTAATCCTGCATTTCCCCTCAGGTGAACCCTGTGTTTCCACTCGACAGAGCTTCGCTCTGCCTCGGCCACTGTTGCTGTGTACCCTCTCCATAGATAGGGTCCTCCCTGTAGCTTCATTCCATATGTGAACTTCCCCATCGGTAAGTCCATGTGAGGTATTCTTCACATGTTAACCTCCCTCCGGTATGATGTGTTCTCCGTAGTGCTTTCCCTCCTGGATAGGGAAGAGCACTTCCCCAGCTCTATTCTAGCAGGTGCTCGGTGGGAAATTGATTAATACAAAAATCAGGACCACCACCTGTAGCCTCCTCAGGTAAGTGCCTCAGGTAAGTGCCTCCTCCCTCCCTTAATGGGACCAGGGAGATGCCTTACCTAACTCGCTGGAAGGTCACAACGTGGTCGAGCGCTCACTGCGAGGCATGCAGCAGTTTGCCCGTGTCCGCTCCTCTGTACTTCGTGACACGGCTCAGCGTCTGTGCCATTTCATATTGGAGCCCCTAGTGTCTTCCCGGTGCCTCCATTAGGGAACAGAGGTTACATCTGTAACCAAGACATTCTTAAGTGTAAGTAGTTAGAATGTTTTATAAGTGTGCTGTCGGCTCTACTTATTCCAGAAAATTTAAAAATAAATAACATTTACTCTATAGCATCTTCAAAGTAGTCACACTTTGCCTAGAATTTGCAGACATGTACTCTTGACATTTTCTCTACCAAATTCTTGAGGTATCACACTGGGATGCTTTTTAAACAGTATTGTAGGAGTTCCCTTCTATGTTGGGCATTTATTGACTCCTTTTATTTATTATTTGGTCCAAGTCATCAATTTCAAAAACTTTTATTTTTTTTTATAAAATTTTAGTTTTGTAATGAAATATATATAATGAAATATATGTTGGCACAATTATATTTTTGTCCACAAAACTAATTTTAAACATTTAAGCTTACACCTTCAGATCAAAAGGTTTTAAGATCACGAGAAACATTTATGTCAAGCGTTTCAAAAGTTTTGACCGGTAGTTTATATACTGTATATTACATTTCTGTATTATACAATATTTTGTGGTCACTTGCCTTCTATATTTATGGCTTCTATATATGCCATACAAGGAAATATATTTTCAAACAAGGATTTTTTATTTGTTCAAATTAGATTTGAAGCAAGAAGCTTGAGTTAAATGGCTGTAAGAATTTTCTTGATTAAGAATATAAAGGGCTGCGGCCTCGGCCGTGAGGGAGGCAAAGCAGTGGGTGTGGGAAAAGTTCGGAGAAGCCATAGAAAAGGACTTTCGGTCCGCACCAAAGTGCTTCTGGAAAACCGTCCGCCACCTTAGGAGGGGGAAACGGGGAACCATCCAAGCTGTATACAGCAAAGATGGGACGCTGTTGACCTCAACCGAGGAGGTTATTGGGGCGGTGGAAGGAACACTTTGAAGAACTCCTAAATCCCAACACGCCCTCTATGCTAGAGGCAGAGCCGGAGGCTGATGGGGGATCAGATTCTATTTCCCTGGGGGAGGTCACTGAGGTAGTCAAACAACTATTCAACATTGCGTGGAAATCTGGGACAGTGCCTAAGGAATGGCAGAACGGGGTGGTGGTTCCCCTCTTCAAAAAGGTGGATCAGAGAGTGTGTGCCAACTACAGGGGTATCACACTTCTCAGCCTCCCTGGTAAAGTTTACTCCAAGGTGCTGGAGAGGAGGGTTCGGCCGATTGTCGAACCTCGGATTGAAGAGGAACAATGCGGTTTTCGTCCTGGCCATGGAACGACGGACCAGATCTTTACTCTCACAAGGATCCTGGAGGGGGCCTGGGAGTATGCCCATCCGGTCTACATGTGTTTTGTGGATCTGGAGAAGGCGTATGACCGGGTCCCCCGGGAGAGACTGTGGGAGGTGCTGCGGGAGTACGGAGTGGGGGTCCCTTCTTAGGGCGATCCAATCCCTGTACGTCCAAAGCGAGAGCTGTGTCCGGGTCCTCGGCACAAAGTCGAGTTCATTCCATGTGGGGGTTGGTCTCCGCCAAGGCTGCGCTTTGTCACCAATCCTGTTTGTGATATTCATGGACAGGATATCGAGGCGTAGTCGGGGTGGGGAAGGTGTGCGGCTCGGTGGGCTGGGGATCTCATCGCTGCTTTTTGTAGATGATGTTGTCTTCATGTCATCATCGGTCCATGACCTTCAGCTCTCACTGGATCGCTTGGCAGTCGAGTGTGAAGCAGCTGGGATTAGGATTATCACCTCTAAATCTGAGGCCATGGTTCTCAGCAGGAAACCAATGGAGTGCGTACTCCAGGTAGGGAAAGGAGCTATTGCCCCAAGTGAAGGAGTTCAAGTACCTCGGGGTCTTGTTCACGAGTGAGGGGACAATGTTGCGGGAGGTTGGCCGGAAAATCGGGGCAGCGGGGGCGGTATTGCACTGACTCTATAGCACCGTTGTCACGAAAATAGAGCTGAGCCGAAAGGCAAAGCTCTCGATCTACCGGTCAATTTCTGTCACCTATGGCCATGAAGGCTGGGTCATGACCGAAAGAACTAGGTCACGAGTACAAGCGGCCGAAATGGGCTTCCTCAGAAGGGTGGTGGGCTTCTCCCTTAGAGATAGGGTGAGGAGCTCAGTCATGGAGGTCGGAGTAGAGCCGCTGCTCCTTTGCATCGAAAGGAGTCAGTTGAGGTGGTTTGGGCATCTGGTAAGGATGCCCCCTGGCCGCCTCCCTAGGGAGGTGTTTCAGGCATGTCCAGCTGGGAGGAGGCCTCGGGGAAACCCAGGATTAGGTGGAGAGATTACATCTCCACACTGGCCTGGGAATGCCTCATGGTCCCCCAGTCAGTGCTGGTTAATGTGGCTCGGGATAGATAAGTTTTCGGCCCCCTGCTGGAGCAGTTGCCCCCGCGAACCGACTTCGGATAAGCGGTTGAAGATGGATGGATGGATGAAGAATATAAACTGAAATTTTAAAAACATAGAAAGTTTAAACAATTAAACTAAGGCAATACTCCATCTCATGTATCTCAGGATAATAACCATCTCATCCTTTGTGGAACCCTTTTAGAATAGGAGATGCGATTTGACCTTTCTGCCTATTTCAAACGAGCACCATTTCAACCCCTCTACTCAATAGAAGTACTTTTCAATTCCACCAAATCTCTTGTGCTTTATTCAATGAGCAGTTTCCTTTAAATGGCATTTTAACTTCAAGGCAAAGTATATTCTTTTGCTCATCTCAGGCATTTAGGAGACTAATCTGATCAGTAACAGTTTAAAGACAGATCTGAGAGCCAACATTGGGAAATTCTGCATAAAAATATAACTTTACATTTTGATTTCTCCCCAATGTGAGATAAGACGAAGAGGGACAAAATGTAATTGGTTACACATTCATGCATGGAGCTCAAAGCAATTCCTTAACAATAAAACCTGCCTTGTGCTTTTGAATGTTGAAGAGAGACACATGACAATTTATCTCTCTCTTTCTATGTTTTTCTCTCTCACCACCTCATGGGCTATTTTGACTGTCTCTATCTGTCTCACTCCTTGTCTCACTTTCACACAGTGATTTGCATGCATCTTGGTTTGGCCTTTGAAAATGTCACGTAACATCAGTAATACAATGAGTTGCTGCATGGGTCTGGGAATGGTGGAATGTCTCACATTAACCAATCACAATTGTTTATGCCTTCCTAACAGTAGCTGATGAGTTTCACCTCACTCCCCACAAAGAGAGGACAGAAGGTAAGGCCAATAATAATGGATTCCATTCACACTAACCTCACAAACGGACTGGATCTCTGTGTTTTAGCATGCTAGTTTTTAAATGTTTTGTTGTATTTCTAATTGTGAGATTGTCCTCTGCAGACTGATTTATCATTCACATAAACATTGTAGGAAAACCTTATGAGCTGCCTACCTAGACGGCATTTCAAGGCATCATAGTTGCTCTCCCAAAGGAGACCAACGGGTGTTTTGTCCAAATACGTCACAGATAAGACAATCTCTAAATGCATTGTAACAAGCTAGCGAAGAAAAAAAAATGCTGCATTCATTATTGACAATTATTGACAGCAATAGTTCCTTCTAATTACAACTGCAGATTTGTTTACCTAATATGTGTCTATGACAAAGCGTTTTTGTACTTAGTAGAGTGGCTACCTTAGATGGTAGCTTTGCTATTGGCTGCGCATAGCAAAGCAGTTCACTACGTTTTGGAACCTTATTTTAGAAAGTATCCATCACCAGTGCAAGACCATCAATGATGGTGGAAATTATTCCAGGATTGCTGAAATTCCATTTGAAATACAGACCCTCAAAGTCAGACAGGCCTGTTTGGCTTACTGCAATTAATCCATCAATGTGAAACGTCTAAAGCTGAGACTTCTAGTTACAACACAGGGGAGCACAAATGTTTTAGTGTGTAGAACTATAAGAGTGTGGAGACGATAGGTTCTATTTTTAAAATCATGTTATGGGGAATAGTCAAATAGTCAAAACTTTTCAAAGTTGAAGTCAACTTGAAATGCTGCTTGAACCCCATTTTGAAACCAGGGATATTCAACCAGAAAAAAAAGTGAGGTGGTACTTGATGATGGACATCAGGAATTGTTGGTTTGTAAATAATTAGCTTTTCGTACAAAGTGGTTGGATGGAAAGGGTTGATATATATATACCAATGAATTGTTCACAATACAGCTAGGAGCATGAATTAAGAACGTAGGGTCAACTATGATGTCATGTTGACCTGCATCAATGTTTTCCAACTATTAATAGCAAAACATCAAACATCAAAACTATACACTTGCACATTTCATTTTGAAGCCCAAAAGTTTCTTTTTTTTACTTGCTTTTGCTATTTCACTGTTAAATAAGTACCTAGACACTTCCCCTGTTCTTGCTACCAAGCAAACTCATACAAACGCCCTTCTGTGGAGGTCAATGCAGCCCATGATGCATTGAAGATGTCATAGAAATTAAGTGATTGTGATGGGAAATTATTAGAGTAAACAATTTGAGATGATTGGAACCCCTCCTCATTAATTTTCTGGGAGCTTTTAGAAAATTTTAGAACATTTTAGAATACGAGAGACAAATAAAAAAAATGAAACTTTAAATGGACAAAATGCTTTTCTCATATGAAATTAGAGGATGACTCATGGGAAGACAAAGTTAAATGAATGCATGAATGCACTAGATGTGAAAAGAAGAGCAAAGCATGAGCATGCTGTTCTGTTTGAACATAGAGAAACCAGTCCTGTAAACCTTTGTCTACCAGACTCATGCATCCTTACTTTTGACATAAACTCTTACTTTACAGCTTATTCTGACCAAGAATAACTCACTGGATAACTAGATAACTTGTTACTAAGTGCTGCAAACAAAACTCTGAAAATCTTTAAAGGTGCACTTTAAAAAAAGTTTTACTCTTGAAGAAATGAATTGTAATTTTGAAACATATGTATAAAAGCATGACTGCTCACATGAGAGTCAATGGACTGTGAATGGTTAGTGTGAGACTAAAGAACTCCCAACTTTTCCATTTTGTGGTTAAACCAAAGATATTTTACACCTGAAACCACTCAACTTTTATAGACTACTGTCAGGGTGCTTAGTTTATATTCATTTACCAGAGCCACAACATCAGCTATGGAAATTCCACCTTGCCCCATGTTCTTACAACCTGATAAACTTGAATACCCTTGTGGTTGAGTGCAGTTAACATAACGAGTCCCAAAGCAACCCAACGTCACATATCTTTGCTCTACAACTTTTCCAGTTCCATGTCTGTAAGGGATGGTAAATGATTATGGCCTGACAGTTTCAGGATGTTGACTCAGCAGATTTTGACCATCCCTGATATCATTATGCCAATGGGACAGATTAGACTGCTAAGACTGATTGGCTATTATTAGAAGTTAATTAGGACAGATGTAAAGAAGCAAGAGACAACCTGGACATTCTTTGGTCCACTAATGATGCAGGACAGGCAGGAATGGAGGTTGGTAACCCTAAGACTCCTTCAAACTTCCTGGACACTCCAGGATGAAACCTCCTTGGCCGCTTAGAAGCTATTTTAAGCCTAATCACCCTTTTAACTTGCTGCATAATGTTTGCAGATAGCAGAATAAATTACAAACGATGGATTGGGCTTTCAACGCAAATAGTGGCCTGTTTTACCTTGAGGATCAGTCACATGATTATTGCTTGGCCATTTTAACAATACTGCGGCCACTGAATCTGAATTAACCATCTCAGGTTATTCATAACATAAATGATGCTTTCTTTTAGCATTTAATGGTAATCACTCTTAACCACTGAAGTGCTTGAGGTGCCTTTGTGGGCTTGATAATTAATGAGATGCAGGCACTTTATGGGATACTTGAATATACAGTAGACTTTTGAAATGTATTTCACTACAGATTACATGCTGTAAAAAGTAATTTGTAACGTATTCCATTAGATTACTATGGTTACTTCATTATTACGGTTAGATCACTGTAACATATTATACATACTTTGGATTACTTCTTCAGCACTTGTTTTGACTATAAAAACTCTGCCAGTACAGTAAGACAAAATACATGTTTAAAATCCATTCTCTGAAAAACCTGAATATCTTATGCAACTTTGTTTCAAAAACAAAATAAATCTAATTGATCTAGTTTTAAGCATTTTTAGATATTTTTTATCAAAAACAATAAAAATATTATTATCAAGAATACTCAAACAATTTTAATAGAAAAAAAGAAATTATGATCCAACATGAATTTTCTTGATAAAAATATGATTATGCCTGATAGCATGTGCATGTAAAATGGCTAGAAAAGGCATTTTATCTTAGCGTAAAGCTAACAATTTACACAAGGTTTATTTCTATTTCTTCTGCTCCAAACTTACTTCAAACTTACTTCTCTGTCTGCTCGTATGAATGTAACATCATAAGAAAGTGTTTCACCGCTGTTCAAATGCACTTTGAATCGCATCATTTATGTGTATAAATGTTTTCATCTAAAAGGACTAAATATTAAATGAAACAAATGACAATAAAATGCAAAGGAATCTCTTCAGTAATCAAAATACTTTTAGAATGTAACTGTATTCTAATTACAAATTATTTCAATTGTAACTGTAGTGGAATACAATTACTTATATTTTGTATTTTAAATACGTAATCCCATTACATGTATTCCGTTACTCCCCAACCCTGAGATAGGTCTTAACTTTTGTTGTCTCTGTCTCTCTCTTTTTCTCATATTTCATATCAATCGCTCTCAAATTACAAAAAGTTCCATTTCATTACTAATTTTTGCTTTGGATATGGTACCTTGGTAATGCCTTGGTATTTTTTAAGTACCTCGGAGTACTATACAAAATACCACTGACGTGCGGTCTGGGTAGGCAAACTAGGCACTGCCTACCCTGACAAAATTCAAAAATAAAATGTTTATTAAATAATAAACTTGTATTTATATTTTTACTTTTTATTCTTGTGATTTCTATATGCAATATGTGTGTTATTCCAATTGTTTAGACGTTATGATGACAAATGTAGCAGTTACGCATAATCAACTAAAAACAAATGGTAGAATAAGCAGTGCTTTTACGGTGCATTCATTGCAGACGACACGCGGAAAACCCATGTTGCGCATGCGCACTTCGATCCTGTATTCTTTAACATGTACGGCAAAAAGCACAAATCTGCTGTGCCTTTTGACGTAAATATGTTATGCCCGTAATCATCTCCGTTACGTATCAGACATGGACCAATTAAAATCGAGATATTCCTGGACATTTACGTAGCTAACGTCATTACACCACAGCTAGCGTACATGCCTAATCCCCGCCAAATTCAAAATCAAAATGACAGCACCGGCCGTAATCACGGAATTAAGAATTTTTTCCAACTTCCAAGCTCGATTTTAATTCCAAATATGAGTTAATTGCAAGAGGGAGGTCTACGCCAGCCTTAGATGGACTAGTACAGCAAAAGGGCCCAAAAATTATCCGATCATTTCAAACTGATTGGTATGTAAGAAAAGATTGGCTATGTGGCTGTGCTAACAATCAGCGGCTGTACTGCTATCCCTGCCTGCTTTTTTCAACCAGTCAGACTGTTTGGACTTCAGCGGGATATTGTGATTTGAATAACCTGCCTGCAGCTTTAACCAAGCATCAGCTCACATCCGTCGTCAGCTCACATCCAGTGTCAAATTACACTGAAAACCTTTGGAAAATCTCGGATCGACCTTGCACTTGACGAGCAAAGGAAGCTGTATATAACCTACCACAATGAAAAGGTAAAGTATTGTTGTATTGTATCTTCTGTTATAAAGATGAAGATTGCACATAAAAAAATAAGCACATAATGTTGTAAAAAATAAACAACTTATGTTCTGTTATATGTTCTGTGTTTTGACTACTGAATTTTGTGTAATAATATCTAATGAAGATATATTAACAAAATCGTATATATTATAACACATATATAAAATACATACATTTCTTGATATGCCGCGCTTGTGCGTAACGTTCACTGTTATTTCGTATTATTAGCTTAAACAATAAGCTTTCATAACTCAGTGCCTAGCCTCTTTAAGACATCACCGCACGTCACTGCAAAATACCATGCTCTATGAATAAGGTGATATTCAGTAATGTGGGACAGAATGTATGGGGGCATGGTACCATGCTAATGCCATGTTTTTTATGTATGCTCTATCATGGTATAATTTGAAGAGTATTATTTTGAAGAATACTATGTAACTAGCGTGTTATATGAATAAAATAACCATTCAGTGTCATGGCATTAATCATAGTGCCAATCATAAATATACCAATAAAACCATGTATTTTTTATTTTTTTTATACATGATGTACCATGGTTTTATTTGAAGAGAATTAGTTAGAGAACCATGTAAATACCATGTTAGAACACTAAAGAAATAATTATGTGCCATGGCATTAATCAAGTGCCTACTGGACATGGTATCATTGTAATGTTTCATGGTTACTGCAATGTGTTTTGGACATGATGCACCAAGGTAATACCAGGGCATTATTTGAAATAATTTGGAAACCATACAAATACAATGGTATATGAATAAGGTAATTTTTCAGAATCATGGTACCGTCATGGAAAATACTAGTATAATCACCTGATACATAATGGTTCCATGGTGACACAACAGTACTTTTTTTGTGTCTCTTTCTTTCTAGATATTTTACATTACACCTAGTTGAGAAAATATTAAAGGAAAAAAAAATTGTGAGAATATGACTAAATAGAGCTTGCATTTGATGTGATAAGAATTATAGAGAGGTTTGATCCTTAGAGAGCTGCATGTGAAAATCCGGCCTGAAAAAACAAAACAGCGAAAGCACAATCGTGAGCTTTTCGTCCCTTGACGAGTTTTGGGCCGAGCAGAAACAATGCCTTGACGCTGAATACCGTACAGGCTCAGGCGGTATGATTATTCCAAGATTCAGAGTGATGCAGATGTCATTTGTGCTTCCTTGAACTGCGCTGTCTGCCTAGGCTTTGTCTGCTCAATCCCTTTGTGTTTGGTATGCTGTGAGCGCCTCCACTTCAGTGTAGCAGATTTGTGTGTAAGCTTTGAAATCTGCATGTTTGCATGGCATTTGGAGCATGTTGATTAAAAAGGCTTCTATGGCATATGGAAAACAATATTATGTTGTATGCGTGGCAGGCTTACTGGATTATTTCTTATTTCATTTCTATTATTAATGAACAGGGGCTAAGACCCCATCCATCTCCACAGATACAAAGTGCTTGTTTAGAAAATAGAAATGCTTCAAGTGATGTAGAAAGAGATGGTCTTTTCTTGTACTTCATTGGATACAAGCAACTCGTTGGATCAAGTTCTTTATCAACATGAATGAAGACAGAAATTGATCTTTCTGTCTTGGCTTCCATTATGGTAATTTAGTGCATTGCAGCCAATTCAGAACTCAGGATTGTCCCTCATCCTACTCATACCGGCACTCATAGTCAGACAACTGATTTGTGAAGTCGAGGTTCAAGGTTCGACAACAGACAGTTGTTTGTGTGCTTTGGTGGTGGCAACCGGGGTGTTTCGGGGTCCAAGCAGATAATGTCTCATTGGATTGTGGATGCATTATCGAGTGCTTATGTGGCACATGGTTTGCCTTTGCCTCTGGGTATTCGAGCTCATTATACGATGAGCATGGTATCCTCATGGGCATTGGCTAGAGGTGAGTCCTTGGAAGACATATGAATGGCGGCAGGATTTTCCTTTCTGCATTCTTTTGTTCGATTTTTTATGTTGATGAGAGTTTGTCTCCTGCTTCCCAATTTCTATCTGTTGGATCAGTTTAGAGATTTATATTTCTTTAGCTTGCTTGTGTGCCACTGTAAGCTTGCCACACAGGCTTAGAGAGTTGGAAGCTACTGTTCACATGGCATGATGGTATTTTGTCCCAATAGCGTCATTACTCAATACCGATGTTTCAAAGGAAATGTCTCAGTTACGAATGTAACATTGGTTCCTTGACAGGGAACATGACATGCATTGCTGGCCATACTCTCTAGTTTCTGCATAGGCTTGTGCCTTTTACAGAAAATCTGGCGAGATGGCACCAAGCGCTCACCTATATAGAGTCTGTGACGTGACACCCTTTGGGTGTCGCTTAAGCGCCATCTGCCAATAAATTGGCATGATTGTATACAGGCGTCAGACCATATGAGACCACTGACATAGTCCCAATTGCATCATTACACAACGTCTCTTTCTCTCTCAGAGTATGAAAGTTACATTCGTATCTGATAAATTTTTAGCACTGCACATTTTGGTCTCCATTATTTAACACTGATTCAACTTATCAGCTCATTAATGGACACTTTTCACATTTCAGTGTTTTATAGCAGTGAATGGGAGATCACAGCGTATTTACATAAATACAATTTTTGCATTGCCATTTGTTCCAACAGCTTAGTAGAAAGAAAGAAAGCATTTGATTTATCCCAGGCTATTATATTATACAAAATAAAATAAAAAAATTTAATGTACATTTTTAAGGACGTACGCTGCTATATAAGGCAGAAACATGTCAACACAGTCTGGGAAAAGGGTCCATATAGAGGCTCCAAGAAGTGAGTGTATCAGATAAAAGTGACATACAAAATGTGCAGTGTTATAGTACTCAAGGACCAGGATTGAGAACCACTGATTTAACCCTTTCACATGTATGATCAGGCTGAGCGCAGGCACGTAAGATCAAACCGATGTGATCTGCATTCATGTTGCTGCTTACCAGCAAAATCTGATGTCATAATGACTGAAGCAGTTGTCATAATGAACCATAAAATAGTCTTTTCAACATCACAATATCTTTATTTATACGTGTTAACTTTCAAACAATCACTAAATAAAAGTATAAAGACGTTACCATCAGAGCGCACTGTTTTGATGCAGCGCTGCAGCCAAGTTTTCTGAAGTCAAAGAATATACAAAGTAGTCAGTCCACTGGAGTCTTCTCGCATTAAGTCCATCACAACCACTTCCGGGGCTGGGAGAGTGGAAATGCTAGGTTTTTAGAACCTTCTATGCTCCTCCTTTTGTATGCTTCTACGACGATACAAACTCAGAATCCCATCTTGCATTGCAACGAAAATATGGCGTCACACATAGCTGGCAAGCGTATTCGCTGATCGCATCTTATCTATCATAATCAATCATTATAAACATCTAAAAACCATATTATATGTTTGATAATATATAATCTCAATTTCAGTGCACCCGTTGTGATATAATCTGTCTTCCAGTGCATCTGCTGTGAAGTGTAAGGTAAGATTTAGTTTAATTACAGCATGCATTAAAAAACTCAGTCAGTACAAGAGAAAACTTACATGTGAAAAGGTTAAAAGACTAAACAAGGGCTATTCAAATCCACTCCTGGAGGGCCACAATCCTTCAGAGTTGTATTTCAACTTTAATCAAAGCTAAACAAACTAGTCAAAGCCTTCCAGATACTTGAATATTACATGTAGGTGTATAAAAGCAGGTTTAGAACTAAATTCTTCAGGATGATGGCTTTCCAGGACTAGATTTGAATTGTCCTGTCATGTGACAAACAGACCTGTGATGGTGTCTAGATGATAACCCACAATCTGCCAAAAAAATGAAAATACAATAAATATATTACATGCGACAATAATACTTAGTGTTTATTGTGTTTATTTTGAGTCCCCCAGAAACATTACACATAACCCTAACTCTAACCTACCCAACCTTAAACATACCCCAAACCTAACCCCAACCTTAACCCTGCTCCAAACCCTAACCTTAATAGCAGCAAAAGCCACTCGTGTCAGACTAGCACAGTTGGAGGGTAGATCTAGATATAATCCTGCAACAGGTCTGAAAGACCGGGAATACATCCAACTCAAGGTCAAGATCATGGGTCATCTTCACGCCTAGCAAACCACCTGTGTTTGCAGTAGCTTAACTTGTTCCTGTAAATAGAAGATTCATTGGACATTTAGAAAGCCACTTGCCAGTTTTGTGTTGTGGAGTGATTTGTTCTGGAAGATAGCCTCAGTAACAGGTTTGATGCTGGTGAGGCTAATCTGTGTCCTCCGCTGTGCAGGTTTGCTTGGTTAAAGTATCAAGATAGCTCTAAAGGGACTACGGCCTCAGAAGCTGCTACCAGTTGCGAAAGAATGAAAACTGTGGCGTTTGTATTAAGCTAAAGGCCTGGCACTATCCCATCCCACTTGTTTACACTTCCAACCACAATTTATAAGTCTCAGACCACCTGTAATAATTTCCAAACCCTTGTTCTCATTGGTTTCCCTTTCCCATGTACTTACTGACATTTCAAAATTGCTCTTCGTCTTTCAAGAGGAGGTAATAGATTTCTAATTGTTTTCTCACTGTAGGGGATTTATTTTGTTTAGCTAATCTTTGTTTTGCTTCATATCTTCCCTCCCAAGATTCGGCTGTGAGCTCTGTGGCCACTGAGCATGCTCCATTTAGTGCTCTGAAAGCAACTCAGCAATCTCAGCATAGATGGAGGGAAGATGTTTGCAGGAGAGGAACCAAACTACCAAGTATACCAAGTATACCTTAATTCATCATTTGAAAGGAAGAACGAGAAAGAGCGAGATTGAGAGACAGCTATGCTTACACAGAATGCCACCATATGCGTGACTGCGCTTTGCACAAATCTAGAATCCCATTTGTTGAGGTCTATTGAGGCTGCAAACCTGAATTCCAAGAAATGCTTGAGAACTTGAATTTGCATAGCTCAATGGAAAATGCATGCAAGTTCTCTTAATCTCTGTATTTTCAAACAAATTGTATGTAAAATCAGAATAGTTGCCAAATGACATCACCTTACATGGCTGAGTTGGTCTCACAGCCTGGTCATCCTGGTTTTTGGTTAGTTTTAGAGGGGTTTTGGGTACTTTTCAGCTGTCAGTCTTGGACACTTACTAGACCCAATACAGAGCAGCTTGGTTTGACTGGCTGACCAGGTAGAACAGCTAAGACCAGCAAACCAGTTGGTTTAAGGTAGTCTTTTGGCTGATTTTAGTGTTTTTCTTGGGATTTTTCAGCTGGCCCAATGAAGATCAGAATAGCCAGGCTAGGATATGAGCTAAACTATCTTAAACCAGCTAAGACAAGCACACCATTCTAGGCTGCTCTAAGCTATTTTTTAGCAGGTTTGGTTCTGGGACACTGTTCTAGAAATCCTTCCTCAGGCATACCCTGATAGAATGGCATTCCAATGTAAGTCTCGCCTCACTAGCCATATCTAAACAAAGAACAGCAGCCATCGGAAAAATTATTATAGCTATCCAAGCGGGAGCTATGTTAAATGCAAACACAGGTTGTGAGGGCTGTGTTTTTAGTTTCATAGCCAAGACATTTTCCATCAATATTTTTTGTGAAGCTCTTTAACATAATGCAGGTAAGAAATGGTCCTTTTCTACATATCATGGCTCCCTACGGCATACCACGGCACCGTTTTATGCCGTTTCAGCTTATTGCGGCCTGTTCGGCCCCATTTTGCGGATGGCCAGTCCACCCTTGTGAGAATGTGCACATGCCGACCTATTGTGCCATACATTTAAATGAGACCCACACAGCTGGACCCATATTAATGCATCATCTGAGATGTTTTACAGTATATCCCACAAAGTGGCAACATACATCAGTAAACCTATAGTGTGAGCACGTGTGTGTAAAGAGGCAGTCACACTTACAGTAATAGCATTTATCGAGGTTTATTGTTTGAGGTATTAGACTATTTTATCCCAATCATGCAGGTGATGTTGACCATTTTTAGTGCTTGACAACTGTTCCAGAGTCTGTTGCATATGCGTTTGCCCAATCCACAAGGCAAAATGTTAATACAAGTTTTTGTCATGTTTTCTGGTAGAAATATCTATAAAAGCCCTTAAAATTAGATAAATGTATTTAGAATATATATATATATATATATATATATATATATATATATATATATATATATATATATATATATAATATAAATATATAAATAAAATAAAAACATATTCATATAATTAAAATGCATTACATTCTTGTGGCAGAAGAGTTAATCATTGATAATAATACAAAAAGCGGCTTTAGAATACAATGTATTGTTTACTACCATATTATTGATCATAAGTCAATCATTGGCACACAGTTCACAGCAATCCATTTCACAAGTGAATTTGTCAATCAGTTGGAGATTTATTATGAGGGCTTGTTTAAGGACCCGTCAATGTACACCTGCGTCAGACATGCTTGTGTAGTGTCTCGGGTGCGTTACGTCATAAACATAAAATGTTTTGGTCACTGTGTCAAGTTAAATACTTAGAGCACATCTTGAGATCCCTTAGTTCGAAAAGATTAGCGTTGGGGTTCTTGAAGAAAAGACTGTGTTTAGATTCTACTGGGGAAAAAAAAAACATTATGACGGCAACTTGAGGGCAGTAAATAAGTTTGTGTATTTTCTTTTTGCTTGCAAGCTGACACAGATACATCAGTGATGAAAAGAAATTCTAATTATATTAGTCTTTTCTTTGATACAGCACAAAAAAGAAAGAAAAGAGGACTAAAACTGGCAAATTGCTAACAATGTAGACACAGTGGTAGTCTTGTACTGTGTGAACTTCTGTGTGAAAAAACGTGTATCCTTTAAAACCAAAAAATATACAGTGTTGGGCCTTTTTTGCATTTAAAGTGTTTATTCAGAAAATTATTGCATTCAGAGCCTTTACTATTCTAAAGGACAAAAGAGGACAATTATATTTGTGACCTCAAACCCCTAAAATGGTTTTATCCCCCCAATGCTCAAGACATGGTTACGGCCTTGCACAGAGCCAAGCACCCATTTTCTCTTATTGCATTGTTTTCCAGATTCTTCCTCCACAGGACTTCATAAGCAGGATTAATGATGTTTCTGTGCTGGCAGTTGTTTGAAGTGTGTGCCTACTTTGTCTTTGTGAGGAACCCTTAACAAGGAACAAGTGGATTAGAGGCATGAAAAGGTCATTAAGCAGTCGTGTTCAGGGAGTTTCAGGCAGAACTCGCTGTTGGATCTGAATGGGCAGAGTCCCACGTGTTTAGTCTACATGCTTTTGCTCTTCCTCTCTCTTGTATTCCATATCCTCCTCTCCACCTCATCCCACAACCACACACCTAAGATAATGGGCCTCATATTTGGGCCATCCATCAGTTCCTTAAACTACAGAGAGCAGTTGTGCTCTCTCTCTCTCTCTCTCTCTCTCTCTCTCTCTCTCTCTCAGCCTATAAATGTAAAACTCTTACATGCACATACACTTTAGGAAAAAGACGCAATAAATGTCAAGAGTTAAAAATGTTATGTTTTTACCCCTCTTTAGATGGATAATGTGCCTGAAACCTTATTTTGCTTCCAGTGGAGGCATTTATTTTCTATATTTTTTTAGCACGCTTCTTCACCCTTCATCTGCAGATAAACACAACTTCAATGTGCACATTTTGTCTTCAGCAAGGGATGTAAATTACAGAAATGAATTAGGAAAGGAGGGATTTATTGAAAACTATAAGAAAACAGCTCTGTTCCTGAAGCTAGTAAGCAGCCTGATTTCAAAATATTTAGCATGTTGCCAAGCTAACAGTGTGATATTCTAATCAGCATAAAAATACATAGAACACACAAATATTTGATGAAATAGTACATTTTAATCACACTAAACTATTTTTATCAATACGATTTATGTTCGAAAGAACTATCGGCACTCCACACATGTGACAACTCAATGGATTTCAGCCTAGTTTGAAGTCAGCATGTTGCTAAGATAACATGTTATTCTTATAAATCTAAAAATACGGAGCACACATACACTGGCAGACAAAAGTTTGGAATAATGTACAGATTTTGCTGTTTCGGAAGGAAATTGGTACTTTAATTCACCAAAGTGCATTCAACTGATTACAAAATATAGTCAGGACAATACTGATGTAAAAAAACAGCACCATTACTATTTTTTTTTTTATCAAACCTAGACAGGCCCAATTTCCATCAGCCATCACTACAACACCTTATCCTTGAGTAATTATGCTAAATTGCTAAATTGGTACTAAAAAAAAATCACTTGCCATTGTATCAAACACAGTTGAAAGCTATTTAGTTTGTTAAATTAAGCTTAACTTTGCTTAACTGTTGTTTTTGAGTTGCCACAGTATGCAATAAACTGGCATGTCTTAAGGTCAATATTTGGTCTAAAATGACAAAAAATAAACATGTTTCTCTAGAAACTCATCAGTCATTCATTGTTTTGAGGAATGAAGGCTATACAATGCTTTAAATTGCCAAAAGACTGAAGATTACATACAAAGGTTGTACACTACAGTCTTCAAAAGGACAACTGTCTCTAACAAGGACAGAAAGAGATGTGGAAGGCCAGATGTACAACTAAACAAGAGGATAAGTACATCAGAGTCTCTAGTTTGAGAAATAGACACCTCACATGTCCTCAGCTGACAGCTTCATTGAATTCTACCCACTCAACACAGTTTCATGTACACCAGTAAAGAGAAGTCTCAGGAGCGCAGGCTTTATGGGAAGAATTGCAAGGAAAAATACACTTTTGAAACAGAAAAAAAAGAAGATGATAGAGTGGCCAAAGAAACACAGACATTGGACAACAGATAATTGGAAAAGAGTGTGATGGCTCTTAACCCCATTGAGCATTTGTGGGATCAGTTAGACTGTAAGGTGTGTGAGAAGTGCTTGACAAGACAGCCACATCTATGGCAAGTACTACAGGAAACATAGGGTGAAATGTCACCCAAGTATCTGGACAAACTGACAGCTAGAATGTCAAGGATCTGCAATGCTGTCATTGCTGCACATGGAGTAACTTTGAAGAGAACTCATTGAAGTAGTTTAAGAAGTTCTGAATTTTATTTAATTTATTGTAATTTTACATGTTATTAATGTCCTGACTATACATTGTGATCAGTTGAATGCCACTTTGGTGAATAAAAGTACCAATTTCTTGTTATTTCAAGTGTTGCAATGTATACTTGGATTGCCTTCTATGTGAATAAATATATGCTGCCTTAGAAAATGTTTTAGGAGGCATCATAAGTTTGCTAACTACCTTTCTGAACATCCTTCACATCAGGAGTGCACCTGGTACTTTAAAATGCGGCCTGTACTTAGGTTGCTCTTTAGGATTTGGAACAGAGAAAGCATCTTTTTTTGACTCTTGTTCTTACATGTTTTTCCTCTCTGTCCTTCCTTAGGCAACTCCTCGCGAGATGTAGGACCATCATTGGGTTTAAAGAAGTCTAGTTCCTTGGAAAGCCTCCAAACAGCTGTTGCTGAGGTGATGCTAAATGGGGATGTCCCTTTGCACAGGCCCCGCCCCAGAATCATCAGGGGGAGGGGCTGCAACGAGAGCTTCCGGGCAGCCATCGACAAATCTTACGACAAGCCAATTGTGACAATAGTCAACCCTGAAGAAGAAGACGAGGGCATGGAGACATGTAAGTCTGGCTGCAAGCTGTTATCAAACATTTCATTTAATATTTTTTACTCAAATGGCCCTATCACACCGAACGTGATGCGAAAAAATGCCTACATTGGCCTACATTGAAAGAGGGGCCAAATCTAGAGATCAGAAGATCATAGAGTCTTGGGGGTGGGCTCTTGTGACATGGGCCATAGAGAACCCACCCCAATGACCCATGCAACCACCTAGTAATGCATTAGTGTACAGCACATAGCAACACACTAAAAAACACCTAAAACACCTTACTAACTGTCTAGCAAGCCCTGACAACCACCCAAAACTGGCAAACATAACTCAAGTGTATCTAAAAGTAAAACTCTAAATTGATCTTTGTCATTACTTGGCTTAACCAGTGCCATTTTCTTAATGTCCTGTTTCACTTTGCAATGAAAATTGGCAGCTCATGTAATCACTGCTATTACCATAATTGCACAAGCACTATAAAAGACAATCTGACACAATATCAATGCCAATTTCATCAGTTGTCTCACACAATGTATGGCCCAGAATATTACAAATAACCCAAAAATGTAGGTTCGTTCATAGTTTGTAGTCAGTGGGAAAACAAGTCAGTAGTGCCCATGTGGATCTAAAGATTAGAATAGCAGAAGAGATCCCTCCCCGTTGTAAGTAGGTCAGGTCTTCCCTCCAAGACTTGAAAGGAAATAAACATCCAATAAGTATGTGTATAAATTTCAGTTTTCATTTAGCCCATGACCAACTGAATTTCCAGACATCCATGCTGGGCATTTTTCTCTAATGGGACCTGGATTTAAAAGGGATCTTTTTGCTTGCAGACTTGAAAACATTTAGAAACAGTTTATTTCATCTTTCTTCACAACACTCAATATGTGCTGGTTCATTTTTACGATTCATTGATTGCTCATGGCAGGGATTTATATTATGGTTTAATTTATTAATCCACTTTTAAATATTTCCATTCCTTAATTTCCTGCTCTGGAATTGTTCTTTCTTTGGCATATTAGGTATATAATCAAATTTCAAATGAAATATTGACCCACGACTAACAATAACTCAACCAAAAGAATTCAAGTCAGGGATTCAGTGATTCTGGTTTGGCTTCAGGACTTAAATATTGCATTGTGTATGAAGTTGCAACCCAACACAGAATCAAAATTCTGTATTGCACAAAATTAAACCAAAATGTCCTTACAATCAGGCATTGAAATGGATTTAATTTACCTTCAACAGCTTAGACAACAAAATATAAAATTTTTAACATGACATATGTCTCTTGAATTCCAATGGTTTCATGCTATTTGTTGTATTTTGCGGCACAAACACTGTGGTTGGCAAAAAACATGTTTATTCTTGCTGCAGGTGATCCCTTATTTAATTTTGTCCTTTTTTTCAACCTATGTATTTTCAGGTTCAAGGTTTTTGAAGATGAGGGCGTTTCACTTAACCTGTGCATATTGTCAAGTTGGCTAGCTTCTACCAAGTGACATCAATTTGCGGCAAACTACTGTAGAGTTTGATTGGTTACACTTTTAATGTCAACAACAACAAAAAAAAGTCCTCCCGTTTAAACATTGATAAGCCTATGTATGTTTCTATCTTATGCACGTTAAACATTCGCATTTAACATAGTCCTGGTACTCATTTTTGCATCTCATCCCAACCGTTAAACCCGATGTTTTTTTTAAATTATTATTATTATTATTATTTTTACGATTCATTCAGAACCATATACTGATGAGTTTATGAAGGCTGCCAGACAGGCCTGTCTAGGTAATAGCACCTGCCAGAGGGGGACATCGTGGCATAACTTTGTTCTCCATGAAAAGGATTCCATTAAAAAGAGCAGAAATTCTAAAAAAGGATTCAAATGATTTGCCTCAATCACTTTGTGCATGTAAGCTGTGTCCACAGTGTGCTAAACGCAGTCTTATCTCTTCCCGAAAGGAATAGAGGGCAAATGCGTGAGATTCTATGGTAGAAACATATAGCATTTTCCTCCTTTACAATATTCAAATAACTCTGTTTTTCAATTTAGATAAGAGGAGCCTCCCTGTGCCTGTCACCGGGGTTAATAGTCAAAAGTTGACAGATAAGGGCAGGCTTTTTCTTTCAAAACAGACACTTTTATTTACATAAAATGTGAATTTGGCATCACCCAAGGAAAAAAATGTGCCACCAAGTGATATCCAGCTGAGAAAATTAGTTAGGCTATGTTATGCTCTGTTTTATGTTTCTGAAATGTCAGCCTTAAATGTGCTCGGCTCTTTTTGCCCACCGGGTTTTGAGCCAGAGTGGCAATTTCAAGACTCCATTAGAAGTGATAGGCTTTCTAAAGGAGAAATGAATACCGTTGCATGTCAAAAGGAGACAACTAATGATGGCTTTTGATTGCCCTGTCAAAACATTTACTACTCAGCCCTGAGCAGCACAAATTTTGCATTAATTACCCTTATTCTTTTCTTTTTACATTTCAGTCAACAATTATCCAAACTGTAACTTATTATGAAAACCGCTTTGAGGAAAAGACTATTGATCTTTGAATTTTCTGCTGTATAACAAGTTTACAGGCATTCATTTTCTTTTTCAAGATAATGAGTCATGTTTATGAATGAAGAGTGGACAGTCCAATGTATACTTCTTACTGTTGCTTTTATTTTGTTTACACTTTTATCAAAAGCAACTCTCAGTGCATTCAAGGTAAACATTTTATCAGCATTTACTTTGCCTTTATCCCATGGCCTTGGCATTGCTAATTTGGACTCCCTTTCCCATTTATCTCTTTTGATAACCTTTGTGAAGACCAGATTGAAACTTGGTGTGTGAATAATAATGACAAACTAAGAATATTTAGTCCACACATGCACTATAAAGCATCTGGCCCTCCCATTAGGCAGAATGATTTTCATCAAACCACACTCTCCGATACAGTATTATTAGGAGCTGTAGAAATCAACACTGTCCTCCAATTTCAAAGCCCAGTTTTAATTGCCAGATGCAGCTCAGCTGTGGAGATGTGCCTTTTGCTCTTAGCCATTCAATAAGCATTTGGCGAGAATAAAACGTGATTGAAATGATATCCACCCAAACCTTTATAGCATTATAATTTCCTGAACATAAAAAGGGTTTGGATTAAAAAATAAAATAAAAATACATAAGAGCATAGAAAATAATTAAATAATTTTAAAACCTGCTGATTCTTTTACCATTCTTGTGTTGTACTGTTCAGTGAGATTACATTGTGGCAGTATCCTCAGATGGCTGCAGAATAGAAAATGTTAATAACTACTTACACAATGAATGTAACAAAAGTGTCAGCTCAGAAATGAAAGCTCCTCACAGCCACTGAACTGCTCATCTAAGCGTTAAAAAAAAAATGATGTTGGCCTCTCGCTTTGATAAGGACCTTTCTTTCCGCCATCAAAGTTCTTGCTTGCATCAGAGATTTGTTGGGTATTAATAAGCTTTAATCACACAGGCATCTGTCTTCAGTGTCACTGTTAGAGGGCTCTGTTCAAAAGCACTTTGCTTTTAGTGGCCTCACATATTTTACTCTTTTCGGAACGTTTTTAAACATACAATTAGTGGCAAATTAATTATGTCCAGAGCATTGGGAATAGAGACAGTAGCTGTAATCAGATGGGTGCTAAAATTAAAATGAGCAATATCAGCCAGCTGCAATACGTTGATTATACTGATATGAAAAGATTGGCGATAAGAAATTAATTAGCATTGAAAACAGTACTTTAAAATGGTAATTTAAAATGCTGTCCCTGAGAGATTCTTACTTTTCTAAAACAATGACAAGCATGTGGTACACAAACTAATATATATATATATATATATATATATATATATATATATATATATATATATATATATATATATATATATATATATACTGTATATACACAGTATATTGTAGCAGTATATTGTAGCATTATATTGTAGCATTATATATATATATATATATATATATATATATATATATATATATATATATATATATATATATATATACACACACACACACTGTATTGTTGAACTCATCATAAATGTGCTTACATTTGATAAGTTGCCTAGAAACGGTGCCAAATCTGAAATAGTTGTTCTTCATTTGAGGTTAGTTTGTTCGTCATTTGTCCTTTTTTTCACGTTTAATTCTCATATTTTCAGCGTGGTCTGAGATTTGAACCTGTACATCAGCACTTGCACTGGAATCCATAAAATTCATTTATAAAAATTAATTGGGATATTAGAGTAGTGTTTTGATAATATGATTTTCTAGAATGTGGCATTGATGGGCAAGATGCTGAAAAAATTGTGAGATGCGGCACACCAGTCCAAAATGTCTGTCTGGTGCATGTTTACACAGAAAAACAATTCATAAACACTGCAGATGAATGCAAAACCATGCGGCGAAGTGATAAAACAAATCTGTTAACAAAGCAATTGTTTTTCTCCATTGATTCTAAATTAAGCTTCAATGTCTTTTGTGGGACAATTAAATATTGCTGATACTTTATTGTATGCATGCACAGAGACTAGAAAACAACTGAACAATTATTTAATTTCTGGAAAGGCTCTTCACAAAAGGAAAATTGTTACAGAGAACACTCTGTACCCGTGTATAAATACAATACCTAAGGTACAATTCTTCTCTCAATAAATCCAGGATGTCCTAACTTTTATATTCTGTATGTGCCTGATCCAGGCCTGATATTGTGTTAAGTGGAACAGACATATGCAGTCATGGTGGGTCAAAATCCTTTTGGAAGATCGACCATAGTTGTTGATTCAGACTATAATGTAGACAGGGCACTGCAAAGACCTTGTTCAGAACGCTGAGGTGAATGGACAGAAGCTGAGCTTTTTGAACCTCTGAGCTCACTCTCTCTGCAAGTTTTATTGGGTCAGTGAGGAATAACTTTATTAGGCTTCCTGCAGCGCTACTGGCTAACCAAATTTGGCTGAGATGGTCATTCTTTGGTGGGAGGATTCCACCCTTAAGCAAAAAGATAATGGGGTTCCTTCAGTAACTGCTGAGGAACTTAGAGAAAAGAAAGAGAGATTCAGGCAAAATGGAGAGCTCAGATGCTGTAGACATGGTTGAATATGAGGACAAAGTCTATTTATGTCTATGTTTTTTAAGGAATAGTTCACCCAACAAAGAAAGTTCTGTTGTAATTTGCTCACCGTCAAGCACCTCTAACCAGTTATTATTCTCAGAGCTGGACCTAAGTACAAATAGTATGCTAAAGTATTTTGAGGGCACACCTATGTCAGCAGTTCTGAAATTGTCCACTATTGGGAGAAATTTTTGATTTGGCAAATCTTGTCTGTTGCTAATACGTGTTGCTCTTTTATTGTTAATTCTCAAGGGCTTACAGTGACTTGAGAGTAGTCTGACTCAACATCCCTTTGTTTATCTATCTGCTTCTCTCTCTCTTCTTTTTTCTACATCTCAGTGGAAGAGGACACAGAGGAGAGCTCACGGTCAGGTCATGACTCCATTTCCACGGCAACTGACCTTACCCTCCCACCCAGTGGAACGGCCAACGTGGAGAAACAAGTGAATGGGGGACGTACCAAAGATGGCAAGAAGAAGGAGAGGGATGGGAAAGACAAGAAAGACAAAAGCAAAGCCAAGAAAGGTGTGCTGAAGGGCCTGGGTGACATGTTCAGGTAGGTGAACCACCCAAAGTACAAACAACACTTCATTTAGCTACGTACATGCCATTGTAACATAATAGCTCCATTATATGGGAGTAAAACTGTCTGGTACTAATAAGATGACCTCATCTTCATCTGTAGGTCATTCATGGATACTCAAGGGCAGTTTTGATGGAGATTTTTTAATAAGAGATTGTTTTATTCATTAGTGCAAGGATGTCCTGCCCAAATTTGACAATGTTAAGCAGAGACTTTATAAACATCACTTGATTATGTGGTTCCGTTGCGAAACAGTTCATGGAAAGTGGTTTCAAAAGTTCACTGGCGAAGATGCTTTTCTAATTTCTTAATATTTGGTATATCCACCTTTTGCTTTAATGACAACATTCACTGGAGCTGGAGTCCACAAGTTTGTGCAAAATCTGATGATCCATGTTAATCCCTGCATGAATTGAGCATGTTTCAAAGAGCATCCTGTGCACTTTAATAGATACAAAGGAAAGAGTTAACATGCTCATTGTCATAAATTTGCTCACATTTGTCCAAGAAATGGCGCAGAATCTTTAATATTTCAAAGTAATTTCAAGTAGTTTGTTACTTTTGTTTTCCTTTTTATATTTCAACTTTCTGTTTATGTCCAGGTTTTAAATTAGACTTTGAATGTCAGATTTACAGTGTGGAATTTTGAAACAGGAGTATAAAAAATAAAATTAAAATAAAAAACATATTCCTATAAACCACACAAAGCTGCTCTGAAGGGACAAGTTAACTATAAAACACTTTTGGGAGCTCTTATTATGAAAGGTGTTTTCCTGGTCCCCCTGCCCCACTGGGCTCTTTGAAATATTAGGTTGTATATCTATTTTTGAGGATTCGGTGTGCATTTCCCAATGCCAGGCTAATTAAGCCTGGGCCACCATTAATTATTCTGATTTGGTGCTCATTTGAATCCTGCATAAATTATCCACACTCCTATATGCACAGTAAATTGTTTTGAGGCGGATTAGTGTAATGGGATTAGTTGGCGTAGTGCGTGGCATGCTGTGCTTTAATGAACAATAAAGGCAACAAGTGTTTCCAGGTCATGTTTCTGGAGCTGTAAAGGGATGATTATAGTGCCCATTGATTTGTGCTCTGCCACAATTTTATGTCCTGTAGAAAGAAGGTGGCTGACAATTACAAAGCCATAATCACATGCTAGGTGTCTACTGTGGCTTGTGTCTTGAGGTGAGTTTGATTAATTAATAAGGATATGTGCGTGAGGTGTTCAGGATTCATTTGAATTAGTGCTAGGAGTAGGGGGTAGGATACCTGATTAAAGATGGGTTTATCCCCCAAACACTTTAATCAACCTTCTCTCTTCCCCTGCGGTCTATCATGCTCATTAAGATTGAATTTGGTGTCCACATTAGAGCTCGAGACCTTCCCTGCTGAAAAACAAAACGGCTTCAACCAACCTCGGCTGGTTTGCTAGTCCTTGATCCATGACTTTTGGCTATTTTTAGAGTGGTTTGGGGACTTTATAGCTTTATAGACCAGTTTGCCATCTGAGACCATCAGTTTAGGCTGGTTTGAGCTGTTTTTTGATTAATGTATTTATTTTATTTATTATTTTAATAAACAAGATTAAAAGGTGAATAGTTTAGAGATATCCCAAGGTCTTCATGTCCTTACCATGTTAGGGATCAGGCTGTTCCTACTAGTGTTGTACTGGGACCTTGAAAACACCTGGTGCATACATAATGAACACTGGCCTTCCCTAAGGAGAGAAGCTATGCTGGATTTATGGTCTCAGTGATGAGGCAGAATTAGCTTCAGGTGTCCCTCATCATCCCATACTGCCAGCAGAGTTCAGTTTTCAGGACCACCCACTCCTTTTTGGGTGTCCAACCATTGAAGGTGCTGGAGCTCTGTTGTTTTTGTATTGATTTCTTCATATAGTAATATTATTGTTTTGTTTTGGTTGGGTAGTACATTTTGTATGAATCAACCACAGGTTGGTGCTATAGTGAGTGAATTTATGTTTTTACTTCATCGCAGGAGTGAACTTGCTACATATTCTTGAATGTGCCTAAATCCTGAGGTGTATTTTGTGGTTCAAATCTAGTGCTCAATGTTCATTTTCTTTTATTATTATTTACTATTATTACTATATTATTTATTCTAAATTAGAAGCCTAAACATTACTTGTAGTATTTATGTATTTGCTCATTTTTAAAGTTTTAGATTTTTTTGTAAGGAAAAGTCACATTTTATTCAAAATTATAACATTTTGCATATGTAGCATGTTGCTTTATATGCAACAGTTAGTTCTGGTCCTCGAATCTGATTGGATGAGAGACATTCCATGAGCACTGTTGGTCTGACAACATCAGCACTCCGACACTTCAGTGTGTGTATCACTCCGCTTGTGTTTGTGCCGTTCTAAACAAAAGTGTTAGAGCAGTGCAGATCTGTTAAGAGCTTCTCTTTGTCTTTTTTTTTTTACATTACATATGTTAGCCAGCAGGTGGTGGCAAAAGATCATTTTTGTGTGTAATATGAGCTATTTAGGTGACATGAATTTAATCCGCGTCAGCCGTTTACATACAACAGCTCTTCGTGATTGCTTACTACATTTTCTACACTACACTACAGCTAGGACACAACAGACTGATTAATTACACAATGGGTGCTGTTTAAAATGATGGAGGATATTGCGGTTTCTTTAGTGATTGACTCTTGCGCACGGCTACCGCGAAATAGGGAGAAATACACCTGCTTGGATGCTATTTTTCCACTGAGAAAACTGATCTTCAGAAAGCTGAAAGCATCTCTGCTTGGGTGTGCAACAGTTGATTGCACACGCTCTGTCTCTCTCTCAATCACTCACTCACTCACACACACACACACACCCATCCTTGTTTATTCAATAACTTGATAGGTACAGCACAAGCTGTACTAACGGAGGCTTGGTCGCATCATTTGTTTTGAACAAATGATCTGATCCTTCACGTAAGAAAGTAGTTCCATGCACAAATGCATTTTTTATGACTGTACTAATTTTTAAAAATGTACTCGTTCATTGAACTATTGTATATAAGTAATATCACACTCGCAATTGTGCAATATGCCCCTAAATCAGCACTGCTGTGATTACCTATGGCACTCTGCTGATGTATGGCCATATCGCACTCTTGCTCGTGTGATATTGCTTAAATACGTCACTATATTATTAATATAATATAATATAATATAGTTTTTTTGGTTGGGCCAGTAAAACTTCTGGCAGGGCAAGTGAAAATCTTAAAGGGATAGTTCACCCAGGATGAAAATTCTCTCACCATTTACTCACCCTTACTGCATCACCAGATGTGTATGACTTTCTTTCTTCTGTAGAACCCATATTATTAATTTTAGAAGAATATATCAACTCTGTACGTCCATACAATACAACTTAATGGGTGCCAAAATGTTGATGCTCCAAAAAGCACATAAAGGCATCATAAAATTAACCCATATGACTCCAGTGTTGAAATCCATATCTTCAGAAGTGATATGATAGATGTGGGTGAGAAACAGATCAATTTTTAAGTAATGTTTTTGCTGGAAATGATTCTCCCTGCCCAGTAGGGGGTGGTATGCATGAAGAATGTGCATCACCAAAAACACAAGAAGAAGAATGTAAAAGTTATCTGTTTCTCACCCACACCTATCACATATGAATATATTGATTTATGGATTACTTTTATGTGACTTATGTGATTTTTGGAGCTTAAAAATTTTGGCACCCATTCACTTGTATTGTATGGACCAAAAGAGCTTTCTTCTAGAGACATTCTTCTAATAATCTTCAAATGAATTCAGAAAGGAAAGAAAGTCACATACATCTGGTGATGCCGTAAGGGTGAGTAAATGGTGAGAGAATTTTCTTTTTTGGGTGAACTATTTAACATTTAACTACTGGCCCGACTGGTCAGCAAAAAAAGACAGATGCAGCAGAAAATTGAACTACAAATTAATACAGTGAATTATAGATGGATAGAGGAAAATTAGGACTATAGCAGAGGAGCATTTAGTAGTTAGAGAGATAGAGGGGGATGGGTTTTAAATGTTCATTAAAAACTAAAATGAAGTTCTGTCCTCCAGTGGAGACCCTCACTTGGCATAGATCTCTCTCTAACACACATACACACACACACACACACACACACACACACACACACACACACACACACACACACACACACACATATGCATGCACCTTGTCAGGAGACTATGGATCACTGACATTCAACTCATCATTTCATTGTGTCTTTTTGTTCATACACAAACAAATTCCCTCCTGCAGCATTACACACTAATCTACAGTCTCTCAAGGCCCACTCTTCCATCTCACTAAGATACATAGGCACACACTTTTCCCCAAGAAGGTCTGGGAGGCGTTTGCAATACACTGCAATTTGAGCTCATCTGCATGCGTGGGTAAATGTGCACTGATGAGCTGCACGCATAATGGACACACTGATTGGAAGAGCATTAAAACCAGAACAGAAAGACAGAGTGGAGAGAAGACAAGAAAGAGGATATAGAGGGAGCACAATGTTGCGAAACAACAAACTGTTATGGTAAATTAGAACAACTGACCACAGCAAGATGGTAAGGGGTGCAAAGTAAAATAAGGTAAAGAAAGAGGAAACATATGTTTATTTGTGATTATTGATGAGGTTCTTGAATTGATTTGCATTAACTTCAGTGAACACTCATCAAGCGCCAACTGAGAGAGAATATTTTATAAAGTAAATAAAGTAAATATTAAATGAAAATAATCAAAACCATTATGACATACACCATTGATAGACATAATGTTAATTTTCCTTGATTTTACTAATTTAATGCCAGATCTTGATTTACATTTATGCATTTTCCTGATACTTTCATCCAAAGGGCATGATTTAAATGTATTTATTTTAGCAGTTCAACTAGCAGTTTCTAGTCTCCGTGCATGCATACAATAAAGTATCTACCTGGGCATTGAACCCAGGCATTGCTAATGTCATACTCTGCTAGTTGAGCTGTAGTAACATGCATTGTAAATGCATAAAAGTCTTCCCTCAAGCCTCATTGTTTATGAGGTGACTACATCTAAAGGCGTCATGCTTGACTGCGTGCTGATCTAATGAATAGGTCATCTCCATCCAAATAATTATGACATGCATGCAAGCATTCAACAAATGACCTGTAAGGAGGATAGACATCACTTTCTTTGCTATTCCAACAGGAATTATGTAATAAATTCAAAAACATAATGCACGTGTCTGGAATTTTCTTTGATATTGTATTTGTTGTTTGTTTCTAATCAGGCCTACTAGCGACTATCTGTAGAGGCTATAGCCTTAAGCCTCCTCATTAGCACACCCGCCCCCCTTGCCCACCCTAAATAAACCAAGAGACCACAAGATTGAAAATATTGCATTTTTCAAATTTACATTTTTGTGCACTGCAAATCTTCTTAATCAATATATCCGTGTTGGTTTCCATTAAAATATATCTATATATCTCTAAATAAGCAAAATGTCATAGGATAATAAGTATTTTATTCAGAAAAATCTAACCAAATGTAGTGTTTAATGCTTTAATGAAAAAAAAAATGAAATAAATAATAATAATAATAATAATGTTGAGACAATAATAAGAATAATAAATATAACTGCAAGCAGCAATAAGCTTGGCCAAGCCCCCAAAGGGCAAAAAGTGACCTAAACTAAGCATAAACAAGAAAGAAAGAAAGGCAAAAATGTAACTTGTTCAAGAAAGAAGGAAAGAAAGACACAGACAAAAAAGTTAAAAGTTCAAGAAAGAAAAAAGCCCAAAAAACCTAATGCTTTACACACTGTGCCACTCAGTTGACACAGCTTGATCATGGCAAAGAGACATACCGAATTTTAATTCAACAAACATGTATGAGTTATGTTTTAAACTATAGATGGCATGGTCTCAAAAACTGCTCAGGTATCCTTTGAACATGATGTCGATGATGAACAACATCTTTCTTTTAAGTTTAACAATGCATTCAAAAGATATCGATACATTTTTAACAAAATAGCTTGTAACTACTGGTCTAGGATCAGCTACCCCTCGTCACATTCAAACCATAATAACTAGTAAGTAAAGGCTTACTCTCAGTGGCTGTGGATAACTTCATCTTCCATTAGAGGTTTCGGCCAAGTGTGTTGTCCATGTGATTTTTGAGCTGGAGAATGCCTTCATTTTTTTAATAATTTAAAATATTACAAGAAATATTATATAGTGCAATTCTTGAATGAAAACATGGTTACATTGAAAACAAGTTAATCTAAATTGGTAGCGGTTCTTTTTCAATAATTTATCTGTATTAATTATTAAATATATCCATTCAGTCAAACTCGAAACGGGCCAGCATTGACTTTAGCGGAAATTTGTCCGTCACATTCCTTAAATTTGTGAAAAAGTAAAGTCTCCACTGGATTTTATCTTAACTTCCAAAACCTTTCAAGTCATTGCTGCATGGCATTGTCGATCCAGAGCGATTTAGGCGAATGGGATCCAAGAGGTTAGTGCACTTAACTTTTAATGCTTATTCCAATTAACACAGTCTGGGTTCATGTTTCCCATGATTAGTGCAGACAGAGCCTTATTTTGTGAAACCTGTTAATGAATTTGGTGGCGTTTGATTATGTCTTACCCTTATTGCTTTGTGTAATAATAGGCAACAGATGTTCAACTTTGGAGCTACAGTATTTGATTATAAAATAAAGAGTTGCAATGTTAAAATGACCAATTGTGAAGCGGAAGATATGTATTCACAAACCGTGAAGGAAATGCATGCGATATTGTTTACATGTCTACAATTGTTTATCTCATGTGCACTGTTTTAACCTGGCTGGCAGAGTTATTGTAGCCAACATGAATAAAAGAAGCACTACAGTAATCATGCGTGTGGAGGATCAGCTGTCTATAATCATATTGCAGAATAGATTATTATTTTGCTGTCAGAGACCTCTTGGGCAGTGAATTATTTCCAAAAATCAGATTACATGTAAAAGATATGTGCCAATGTGTTTTGGAATGGAGGACATCAATATTCATTTTTATGCAAATATTGACTTGTTGTGCTTGGGACAACAATTTGTCTATTTCAACGATTTGGGATATTTCAATTATAATTTATTTATTTTTTTCATGTCAGACACTGTAACTTGTGTGATGTTGCTTGTTACTTGCTTGAATGTTAAGCATAGAGTTTTGTAGGCTAATATTGAGATTTTTTTATATTTTTGCTTGGAATTAAATATTTAAAAGTGATTAATTCTAAACTTGGTTGATTTGTTTTAAGAATTAATGAAAGGACACATGCTGGCTTGTGAATTCTGGTCTAGGATCAGCTTCCCCACCACAAATTCAAACTTTAATAAGTAGTGAGAAGTGAAAGGCTGACTCTAGATCAGTGGACAAATTCATTTTACATTGCTTGAGTGGTTTCAGTCAATCGCTGTTTCTGTGCGATCAAATCTTGTATTAAAGCAAGGGCTATAGATTTTGGTAGAATTGAAAACGATTTCATCACAAGTTTGTAGAGTTCCTTTTTTAGTTATATTCATCAGTGTTTTAGTACACGAGATCGGTCTTAGTCTCGAGATCACTTTTTGAAGGTCTCAGTCTCGTCTCGGAATTGAGCGCATTTTTACTCTGTCTTGTCTCGGTCTCAGACAAAGAGGACTTGGGATTTTATTTCAAGACCAGTCAAGACCACCACTGCAGGGATATCACAAACTTTCCTGTGCATTGTCTGATTTATTTGTTAACATCATTCCTGTGATTGGATGTAAAACTCCCTGCTTCAAATGCAAGCAATAACTTGACTCATTTCTAATTAGAAATTTGTGTTACTGTTAACGACTCTCACCCCTCCCTGCCCCCCTTCACACGCACTCCAAGAAAGTGAATGTGAGACAGGAGAAAGTGTGGCTGTTTGAGAGATGTCAGACAAATCTTCTGTAATGCAATTTGGCTTAAACCAGTGTTTCCCAACCACTGTGCCCACTAGTGTGCCATGAAAGTTTGTCAGGTATGCCATGGAGAATGATCAAATTCCTCAAAATAAATAAATAAATACATTTCCTCCAGTATTTTAGTGAAGGCATAGAGATGGTAGAAGAGTTTTAAAGTTGCCAATTCAGTATATTTTCCATTACAAATGATTTTTATGTAACCAGTTATAATCATTTGTCCATCATAACATTATTGTTCTAACAAAATCTAGTCTGCTCTATAAACTCCTCACATGCCCACAAAATAATGCTTCATCATCACACTTGTGGTAAAAACATTCAGTCAGTGAACCGAATGACAGAATAGAATACAACAGGTGTATTGTTTTACTCAAAGACTAAAAGCACAGTATAGATTAACAGATGTTATGAACAGATGTGGCTTACTTGTTGCATTTCTCTCATGAAACAAAATTAATTTGAGAAACTTACATACGATTACTAAAAACAAATTCTCCTGTTATAAACGAGTCTGTAAAACTGTGATAGGATGTGAAGATTCTGAGGTGCTGTAATCTTCACAGAACGCGTTTGACATCTGAACCGGTGAATGGAGGATGAGCAGCTGCTCACGAGTCCTAGTGCCGGATCCAACCTCAGTCAGTGCGACTTATGTGTTTTTTCTCTCTATCAACAACGTGATTTTGACCTGGTGCGACTTACATTCAGGTGTGACTTTATTTCTGGAAAATACAGTAAATAAATAAATAAAAAATGTATTTGCTGTACCGTTCAAATCTACAAATTGGAAAAGACACAAATTTGTTGTTTTTTCATTATCCGATTAGTGCTCTTGGCATCTGTGACCTCATTATACAGCGTGCCTGTGTTACTTGCTTTTTTTGCATAGACGAATTTCAAACATTATGCTAATTCACGCTACTAAGTGTTACGTTCTCGTGTTGTCTGCCCTGTGTTCTCTGTTTCACTAATCACGATTATGTCACGGTCTCGTGTCGTGCGCACCGTGTTTCGTGTCGTCCGCACCGTGTTTCGCGTCGTCCGCACCGTGTTTTCTGTTTCACCCAGCACTGATCCCGTTACATGTCACGTTTTCCCTGTTGTCCGCCCTGAGTCTCACTGTCCGTGTGTAAACTTCACTTCCCGTCTTTCCCGGCGCTGTCTCAGCTTTATTGTCCGCACCTGTTCGTCATTTCGTTATCACCGTGTCTGTCCATTTAAACCCCGCTGTTTTCTCCTTCCCCTGTCGATCGTTGACCTTTCTTGTCTTCACGGTTCACGTTTATTTCTATGACCTCTTGCTGTTCTCTCTGTTCCCCTAGTTCATTTAAGGATTCCCCAGCCCTTCGTGGATGTTCGCTGTTTGTCCCACCTACTGTGTGTTATTTTGTGCTTGAGTTTATTCCCATCGTGGACTTTTCTTTTGTTCCTGTGTTTTGTTAATTAGTTGTTGTTTTTTCAATAAAAGACCGCATTTGGATCCGCATCACCCGTCTGCCTTCTCCTCACTTCACACAAATCGTTACAGAACGATCGACCCACCAATGGATCCAGCGGTCCAGCAGGCTAACTAACGGCTGCTCAGCCTGAGGCAAGAAGGCCGACCTATAGAGGAACAAGTCCGCGACTTCATTGAACTGGCGAGTGTGGCGGACTTCCCTGAATCCTCCCTTGTGGCCTTCTTCAGGGGTAATCTGGACGGTTCGCTTAAGGAGCGGTTACCACCGGCGACACGCGGTTGAGCCTCGAGCCTCTCGAGCCTCCTAGGGCTCCGCCTCTCAAGTCTCTCGAGTCTTCCAGGGCTCCTCCTCCCGAGCCTCCTAGGGCTCCGCCTCTCCAGTCTCTCGAGTCTACCAGGGCTCCTTCTCCCGAGCCTCCCAGGGCTCCGCCTCTCATGTCTCTCGAGTCTTCCAGGGCTCCTCCTCCCGGGCCTCCCAGGACTCCACCTCTCAAGTCTCTCGAGTCTTCCAGGGCTCCTCCTCCCGAGCCTTCCAGGGCTCCGCCTCTCGAGCCTTCCAGGGGTCCGCCTCTCGAGCCGCCCAGGGCTCCGCCACTCAAGTCTCTCGAGCTACCCAGGGCTCCTCCTCCCGAGCCTCCTAGGGCTCCGCCTCTCCAGTCTCTCGAGCCTTCCAGGGCCCCGCCTCTCAAGCCTCCTGAGCCTCCCAGGGCTCCACCTCTCAAGTCTCTCGAGTCTTTCAGGGCTCCTCCTCCCGAGCCTTCCAGGGCTCCGCCTCTCAAGTCTCTCGAGCCTTCCAGGGCCCCGCCTCTAGAGCCTTCCAGGGCTACGCCTCTCGAGCCTTCCAGGGCTCCGCCTCTCGAGCCTCTCGAGCCTCTCGAGCCACCCAGGGCTCCGCCACTCAAGTCTCTCGAGCCACCCAGGGCGCCGCCCCCCAAGCCTCCTACGGCTCTGCTCCCGGAGACTCCCGAGCCTCCTACGGCTCTGCTCCCAGAGACTCCAGAGCCTTCTAGGGCTCCACCTCTAAAGCCTCCTACGGTGCCACCTCCCTCGGCTCCGCCTCCAGAGCCTTCCAGGTCTCCGCCTCCCAAACCTCCCTCAGCTCCGCCTCCGGAGCCTCCTTCAGCTCCACCTCCTGAGCCTCCCTCGGTTCCGCCTCAGAAGCCTCCCTCAGCCCTGCCTCAGAAGCCTCCCTCAGCCTCGCCTCCGACGCCTCCAAGGACCTTCCCGTCTCCGCCTCTCCCGGCTCGGCCTCCGAAGCCTCCCTCGGCTCCGGCGCCTTCCCCAGCTCCGCCTCCTGAGCCACCCTTGGCCCTGCCTACCACGGCTCCGCCTCCTGAGACTCCCTCGGCTCCGCTTCCTGGGCCTTCTACGCAATCGCTTCCCCCGGCTCCGCCTCCTGAGCCTCCCTTGGCTCCGCCTCTTGAGCCTCCCTCGGCTCCGCCTCCTGAGCCCCCACGGCCCAGCCTACGCCTCCTTCGGCGCTGCCTCCCAAGTCTTCTACGGCTCCGCCTCCGAAGTCCTCCTTGGCCCCGCCTCACACGGCTCCGCCAGCCTCTGTCCTGCGGCCAGCTCCCAGGTCTCCTGTACCGGCCTCTGCCCAGAGGCCAGCTCCCAGGTCTCCTGTACCGGCCCCTGCCCAGAGGTCAGCTCCCAGGCCACCCAAACCAGCTCATGCCCCATGGACCGCTCCCAGACCTCCTAATCTGGAGCTCGCCTCGTGGCCAGCTCCCGAGCCCCCCAGGCCTATCCCCACATTGTGGCTGCTTTCCAGGCCTCCTGAACCTGCCCCTGCCCGGTTGACGCCCACCAGGCCACCGGACCTGGTCCCCTTCGCACACCCCCATAGACTGCTTGCCAGCCCTCTCGGCCTCCCTGGTCTACCTGTCTACCCTCTCGGCCTCCTTGGTCTGCCTGCCTCCCGTGGACTGCCTAATTGCCCCCTTGACCTGTCTCAGCACCCCTTGCACCCACGTGAACTGTCTTTGTGCCCCTTGTTTTCCCCCCAGTCTACCCCCTCTCTCCTGGGTTCTTCATTCCTTTTTATTGTTTCTTTTTTTTTCTCTTAAGACCATCTGGAATCCGGTCCTTTTGAGAGGGGATTATGTTACGTTCTCGTGTTGTCTGCCCTGTGTTCTCTGTTTCACTAATCACGATTATGTCATGGTCTCGTGTCGTCTGCACCGTGTTTCGTGTCGTCCGCACCGTGTTTTCTGTTTCACCCAGCACTGATCCCGTTCCATGTCACGTTTTCCCTGTTGTCCGCCCTGAGTCTCACTGTCCGTGTGTAAACTTCACTTCCCGTCTTTCCCGGCACTGTCACAGCTTTATTGTCCGCACCTGTTCGTCATTTTGTTATCACCGTGTCTGTCCATTTAAACCCCACTGTTTTCTCCTTCCCCTGTCGATCGTTGACGTTTCTTGTCCGTCTTCACGGTTCACGTTTATTTCTATGACCTCTTGCTGTTCTCTCTGTTCCCCTAGTTCATTTAAGGATTCCCCAGCCCTTCGTGGATGTTCGCTGTTTGTCCCACCTACTGTGTGTTATTTTGTGCTTGAGTTTATTCCCATCGTGGACTTTTCTTTTGTTCCTGTGTTTTGTTAATTAGTTGTTGTTTTTTCAATAAAAGACCGCATTTGGATCCGCATCACCCGTCTGCCTGCTCCTCACTTCACACAAATCGTTACACTAAGACAGACGAAAAACATGGATAAAGGAAAACTATCGACGATGGTTATGTGGGATAGTGATGTGCCATGGGATTTTTTAATCGTAAAACGTGTGCCATAGCAGAAAACATGTTGGGAAACACTGACCTAAACCACAAAGAGTTCATCTGCAAAAAAGCAGCCAAAAGAAAACACACATCATTATGTAAATTCTGCATTGCGGTGTTGACCGAGACGGCTGAGACCAGATCAAACATTTATCGGCACTTAGAATGGAAGTGTAGTGATACTGGCAAAGCTAGCTAGCTAACGTTAGTAATCTGCCTCTTGCTGCATTCCATTGAACTTGCAAAGTTACTATATTTTTTAAGAAAAGACAGAGAAAAGTGTAGACTTAAGTTTTTAATAATATGTTATATATTCTGCTCTTAATGGTGGTTTGATGTGATGTGATGATGCTTGCACAAAATTGTTTT
The DNA here is from genome assembly GCF_025860055.1 of Xyrauchen texanus. Taxonomy (NCBI): domain Eukaryota; kingdom Metazoa; phylum Chordata; class Actinopteri; order Cypriniformes; family Catostomidae; genus Xyrauchen; species Xyrauchen texanus. Next base: position 10,322,655 of record NC_068317.1, read on the forward strand.
ATGTTGTAGGTGGATGGTAAAACTTGGAAAAGTAGTGTTGAATAAAGACGGTTGATATCAGCTCCTTAGTGTTTGTTTGTATTTGTTTGCTCATAGAAAACAAAGGAAAATTCATACACATAAAATTCACCTGCTTTTTTATTATTTTATCAAGACATTTCTCATGGTACACTGACATACACATACACACACACGCATATATATATATATATATATATATATATATATATATATATATATATATATATATATATATATATATATATATATATATGGTAATAAAAATAAAAAAGGTGAATGAAGAGGAATCGTCATTAGATTTCTGTGGGAGTTTTTATGGGAATGAGGATCTTTCAGATAAATTTGAGGAGTGCCTATGGTTTGCATGTTCCACATTTTATCGTAAGTGTGTCTTACGATAAAATGTATTTATAAAAATGACACTTTCATACTTTTATACTCATTGTCATTGATATGTAGTTTATATAAAATAGTTTATTGCCATTCGACATTGTAGCCGATATGGGAAAAACAATTATTGTTGAAATCCTCATGACCCACAGAATCCATAGACACAAACATGATTTTAGAACATATGGTTCAAAAGTTCACATTCCTTGACCCATAGGTGGCACTGTCTCCAAACTGTGCATGTACCCTCAGATCATAGCCCTAATGAAGCACACCAAGTATAATTTTGATTTGACAAACCGTTTCCGATATAGCCTCATGTCCATTTTTATGTTAACCTTGTTAACTTTGTGATGCCATTACTTTTAAACCAAGGCACAAAATCATTTGTAATATCAGTTCTGTGCAGATCGGTCTGGAGATTATTTTGAGCCATTGACCAAGTTTGAAGGATGAGAAATGTTTAAACTGTAAACCTCATAATCCAAGATGGCATCCAGTGTAATGGGCGGGGATTTAATGTAGGGGGTCCTTTGGAATCAATAATTTGTTTCTATGACACATGGTTCAAAATATACGCACAAAAGAAAAGTAAATATTTGAAATGGTGGTGGCACTACAGAGTTTGACCTAGAGACCACAAATTTTGCATTGGGTCTGTTCATGCCCACCTCTACCAGTGTGACAAATTGTATCATTTTCCTTTCTATGCTTCTATGGGCTGCCATAGACTCCCATTGGGGAGGAAGAATATGAATGGATACAATAGGTGCCTTGCATCTTCAGTGCTTGGCCCCTAATAATCCATATAAAAAGGAAAGCAATTTAATTTTTATTTTTTTATTTTTACCATTTGGCAAATAATAGTATCTTATTTTAAGCATAACCCTCAAAACCTCTGAAAACAAGATACACAGTGTGGTGGGCAGCCCTGATCATGGGCCTCAGTATAATATGGGAGGGTACGGCATACTGTTAGCATTCTGAGTGACGTTTGCTAGAAGAGTGGAAGAATGAGGCATGGAAGCGGGCTTAAAATACATAAATGAGTGCAGCCGAGTGAACTGGGGCACAGGGAGGAGGATGAGGAATGCCAGGGAAACAACTCCTGTTGTAACGCGGCTGGTCACGGCAACTTTGGCTCAAGGGCACACATGCTTTTCAGCTTGCATTAGTGGACACTATGTATAGGATGTAATTGGTAATCTTTATGCCTCCTCACATTGAATTACCCCCAACCTAACCCCACACTCACTACCCCCCCACCCCACTGACCTTCAAACCTCCATGTAGCACCATCCTGCACTCCCAATGCATCCACCCTAGATGCAAAAACCCCCATCCTGGAATGACAGCAGGGGCCTTCAGGAACCTCAAGGGGTCTGAAAGGGAAAAAGCACAGATGTCTCCCTCCAACCATCCTTGTTATTTTTCCTCCCTGAGTGAGCATGTTGCTGAGGAGAATTGTGGGTAATGGTACCTCTCATAAATTGGGCTTATTACAAATGCATAATATATGTGTTTTGTATTCTGTTATATTTGTGTGGCAAGATCACAATTGTTTTTTTTTTCCAAACCAATACATTCTCACTCTTTAGCCTACATATACACAGAGTGCTTTACCAGGAAGAAGTAATTACAGACACACTATTGATCCGCACACCAGTCATATTCTCTGTAATAAGCCTTAGACTCAAATAAATGAAGCTGTGCTATTTAATGACAAAAGCCTTGATAGATGTGAGTAAAGCAAATTGGCTGTGATATCTGTGGTTGTTTATCTGAGTTGTTAGAATATATTAAATAGGCATAACTTTTAATGGATACTGAGAATCTATGAATGTCAGAATAGCTTTATGAATGCAGTTTTCTGTCCTATGTTGATGTGTTTTATATTGAAACTGTAATTATATATATTTTTTTATTTATATTTTTAAAGGTCAATAAGCTTTTGTTTGAAAAAAAAAATCTTTGTAGTGTAATATGAGTATCAGGAAATTAAACACAAAGGACTTGGGATACTGCAAAGTGATTGCTTCTCAAAACACCAGCACCTTGGGAGGCATCGCCCATCTTTCTCCTCTTTATGACAGAGGTGTTGTTTATGTCATGGCCTCCTGAAATGAAAATAAATTAAAACAAAATAAGTGAGATTGTCCCTTTCTAGGCTTAACATGGGGCTGTGTAAATATCATATCTCTCTTAAAATAGTCTTCGCTGCGGTGGTCTGAACTGATTCATCGACAAGCTTCCTTCAGGGGTCACAGAGAGAACTCTTGAGCGGAGAAAGAGCCAGATTCTCACCTCGATCCCACCTTTAAATTATCCACCTGCCAATCAAACAGACTCCGCTCACAGCAGGGTGCACAATATATATAACCATAGCTGCTTTAGAGAAGATGAGCTCTCAGAGACTCCATAAAATAAAAGATAAAAGATTCCCAATAAATATGAATGGAATTTAATTCAGAAGGTTTTATTAAGCATGAACGTATGTCACAAATGGTATGATCGTCTCCATTCGAAATGGGAGCTTAGGCCAAGAGTTGAGGGTATGGTTTACACAGGAAGGTCTGACTTTTGGGCATCCTATTCTGGGTGGTTGGAGAGGTCTGCGATCCATGCTGCATTTCTATATTTTGCTCCACTAGTATCCCATATCCCATTGGACACCGCTGATGGCCCATTACAGGGCCTGGGGTAATTGCTGTTGGAGGTATCATGTTCTTTGTAGTGTACCTCCTCCGCTCTACATTCTTGTATCAGAATTTCAGCACCTTTGGGACAACAAGGGGATCCGGCAGTGGTGGAAATAGTTCTCAATTTCCATGCTTAAGTAAAAGTTCAGATACCACACAAATGTATTATTTAAGTAAAAGTCATCCATTAAAAAAATGACATAAGTAAAAGTAAAAAGTACCTGGTTTTAAAAATATTTAAGGATCAAAAAGTAAAAGTACTACACATTCAAATCCGTTCATCTTTTAACATATGACACAAATGCGATGCAACCTTATTCTTAAAGCCATAAAGGGATAGTTCACCCAAAAATGCAAATTTTCTCATCATATACTCACCCTCATGCCATACCAGATGTGTATGACTTTCGTTCTAATGCTGAAACACAAATTAAGATTTTTAGAACAATATTTCAGCTCTTTGGGTCCATACAAATGAATGGTGATCAGGCATTTGAAGCCCCAAAATGCAGATAAATTCAGCATAAACATAATCCATTAGACTAAAATGTAATTCCTTTTTCACTTAAAATCTTGAATACAAGCATACAAATAGAATACAAACAAATCTTCCAAAACAAACTTACCAGTGCTTTCTATTAGAGGGAGAGGGCAGTTTAGAGAGCTTCATAAACATGAATCGTCCAAACTAACCAATTCACTTAAATTAATCAGACTTTATAAAGATTCATATGAAAGGGTGGTTTAGGAGATCACGCTTGATCCATCTTCTTGAATAGTGTGCACATAAAGAAGTGCTCATGTTGGTGAGTACATCAGGAAAATGTTCAAATTCCAGGACATTTTATGAATGGAATTGTATCTTTCCAGGACAGATGGCCATAAACCAGGACAATCCTGGGAAAATATGAGCGCTCTTTACAGCATGTGGAAACATAAGCGTGAGAGTTTCAAAGCAGCCGACAAACAGCTTGTGAGAACCAAATTGAGTCAATACTCGGTGCTACCGGTCCAGGAGGAAGAATCAAAAACACGCCTCCGAGTTTTCTATTCTCTGTCATTCATAAATTAAGCAAAATTATGTGGTAAAAAAACACCTGCTGTCATTATTCCACAGTATTTTAGAAGAGTGCTCCTTTGTTTCTGTGTTCCTTGTATTCTGTGGCATATGTACAGTAATGATTACATTTAGACTGTCAGGTTTGTGCACAGCTAGGATAAATTGCATCTTATTTGTGTGTTTGGAAGTATGTTTAGGCAGCTCTGATGATTGCATGCACTGAGTGTCTGTCCGCGCACTGCTTTTAATCAAGCACACTGCCCTCTGATTATAAGCTGCTCTCTGCTCTGTTTTTGCATATAATGAATAACAAGTAAAAAATTATTTGTTTGGCAAACAAATATAGCAAAGTAAAAGTTGCAACAAATTTAAATACTCAATAAAGTAAAAATTTGAAAAATAAACTACTTAAGTACAGTAACAATGTATTGGTAATTTGTTACTTTACACAACTGGTAACGGTAAGGGGTCATGAGGTAATACAATTTTACACCAGTCTGTTTCTTGCAGTGACTCAAATTTGTAAATGTTTTTGTCAAAGATGGGGGGCATAATATTCCAATAATTTTGATGGACCTTTTCACAGTATCTATTATGTAAAAGTACTGTCCTAAAGGATTACTTCTTTCTACATACAAAGAGCACAATTATTCCTGTGATCAACCAAGAGTTCAGGATTTGGATGGTTAGCATGATCCAGTTAGCTACACCATTTGGCATTTCTCCATTGATGACCATTTAAATGTTGCCATGTAGCCTAACAGAATAAAAGCAAACCGTGTATAACAATAGATTACTTATAACTATGTAAATGTTTTGGCATTGACAGACTATTATTATTTTTGTTGTATTTTTTATTTTTGAAAGGCTTTTAAAAGTGTGAACCTGTCTGCTAACTATTGCATTTCTCAAAATGTTGTAAGCATTACTGAAAATGTTACTGAAGCTATTTGTTTGATCTGTGTAAAGCACAGCCACGTTCACTTTTTTTATTTGTGTCCCATGAGAAGATGATAATCTTAACAAGACAACAAACAGCTTGTTTAGAGCATAATGCACTTTTATCAGACAAATGAAGCCATGTCCACAGATTTTGTGACTCGACTGTGTGCTTTTGTTTTCTCCACTGTGTTTTACATGGATTATTGCATCAATATCAAACATCTGCTGATTAGGAACAACATCAGTCTTAATCCCTCACCACTCAAGAACAACTATAACAACAACAAACAATTGCGGTAAGTCATGGCATTCACTCATGTTATTTCTACCTGCACTACATGCCTCATGTTACTATAGCTTCTTCCGTCAGCAGTGAGGGATTCACATGTGATAAATGTAAGGAATTAGTCAGGCTGACGGAGAAGGTTAATAAGATAGAGACACGCATCCGAACACTAGTGGAGGTCAGTGAGAAAAAGAAGCCGTAAGATACTGTTTTGGATGCGGGTAGAACAATAACCAACACGCACTCTTTGGTTTTGGCTCTAGAGCCCCCGGAGTAGGCTGTTTGGGTTACGTCTCTGTGGCATACTCACTCAGCAAAGCAACACCACTCTCCCATTCCTGTTAAGGTTTCCAATTGACTCTCTCCACAGTGATGCACCCACTGAGATTAATGTTGAATGAGCCCTAATAATTGGTGATTCTATTGTAAGGAACGTGGAAATAGAGACTCCAGCCACTATTGTTAAATACATTTTGGGTGCCAGAGCATCTGACATCAGATCAAATTTACAAGTGCTGGCTAATACTAAACATAGATGTTTTTTAATTGTTATTCATGTTGGCACTAATGATGTCCGGCTTCACCATTCAAAGATCACTAGTGATAATGATAAAGAGGTGTGTAAAATTGCAAAAACGATGTCAGACACTGTAATATGCTCTGTCCCTCTCCCTGCTCATCATGGTGAAGAGGTTATAGTAGATTAGTGTCACTGAACAGCTGGATGTCTGAGTGGTGTCTGGAGAATAGCATAGGATTTATAGACAATTGGAAGTGTTTTTGGAGTAGACCTGACCTGCTAATGAGGGACAGACTCCATCCCATCAGGGAAGGTGCCGCTCTTCTCTCTAGTAATTTGGCTCATAATCTTAATAACGATAGTATTTGAGATATCATATAGCGACTGTGTCTGTTCTGCGAACTACCAAACACAAAACTGTCACAAAATAATTGTTGATTATGGTCAAACTTGAAAAAAAATACAAATACATTGAAGATAAACATCTTTTGTAAATTGTAAATTAAGTAATTTCAGATCATAGTTTGTATGTGCTCTGTTTGACTGAAACCTGGCTTAAACTGGATGAATATATTAGTTTAAATGAATCTACTCCCTCAGATTATAGTTCTAACATGTGCCTCGTCTGAACGGTAGAGGAGTAGGTGCTAAAATTTACAGTGAAGATTTTGGAGTTACTCAGTTGACAGGATATAAGTTTAAGTCTTTTGAACTAATAATGCTTAATATGACACTGTCAGATATAAATAAAAAATCTTTTTTTTCATCTTTTGCCCTTGCTACATTATATGGATCACCCGGGCCTTACTCTGGTTTCCTTGGTGAATTTGCAGATTTTCTATCAGAACTAGTAATTAATGTAGATAGAGCTTAAATTGTTGGTGACTTCAAAATATACATAGATAATGAAAACGACACATTGATAATGTGTCATTTATATACAAACAATTTCAGTCAGGATTTAGGCCCCATCACAGTACAAAGACTGCACTTATCAGAGTTACAAATGTCTTGCTCTTATCTTCTGATCGCGGCTGCATTTCTCTTCGAGTGCTTTTAGATCTTAGTGCTGCCTTCAACAGAATAGATCACGACATTCTCTTGAATAGGCTGGAGAATTATGTTGGCATTAGTGAACTTGCATTACCATAGTTTTAGTCCTATTTATCAGACCACTATCACTTTGTATGTGTAAACAAGGAGTTGTCAAATCAAACTAAATTTAAGTATGAGTGCCACAGGGATCAGTTTTAGGACCTCTGATTTTCTCATTATACAAAGATATTATCAGGAATTATGGAATACGTTTCGACTGTTATGCCGACGATACCCAAATTTATATTTCTTTTAAACCCAATGAAAATTCACAATTCTCCAAATTAGTAGTGTATCAATTAAATCAAAGTTTGGATGGCCAAGGGGGCCTGGGTAGCTCAGTGAGTATTGATGCTGACTACCACCCCTGGATTACTGGCAGGATGTCCAGCAAGTTCTGACTAGAACCAAGAAATATGATCATATTATTCCAGTTTGATCATAGTTACATTGACTACCTGTTCAATTTTGCTAACTACATACAAAGCTTTGAATGGACTAACTCCACAGTACTTAAGTCACCTTATGACATGCTATATACCTTCACATTCGTATTTGTTTAGTGCATTTCACAACACATATTGTTTCAAAGCAGCTTTACAGGAAATCTTGCATTAACAAAATCAAAAACAAAAATTAAACTGTAATATCTATAGTGTCTTACAGTGATCATTGTATAGTGAAAATGTGTATACAATATACATAATGAAATAATAATTGTATTTAGAACCCCTGTGAGCAAGCTGAATGCAACTTTGTCAAGGAACACAAAACTCCATAAGCCGTTGGTATATGGAGAAAAATAACAGGCTCTCTGTGGGGCCAGTTCCCCACTGGCTAAACAACATGAATATAAGGCCAATATTAGTTATTTGTGTGCAATTCAAGTCATGGTTTAAAATTTGTAAACTAAGTAAGAGTTAAGGTCAAATGTTTATTTATTATTTTTTTTATGAACTGTAAGATTAATGACTAATGTCTTTGAAGTACATCCTGGATTTACTGCAGAAGTTCACATAGATGTATTGTCCTTTGTTAGTTGGCTGATGAAGGCTTTTGTTGACAATTAAATTATAGTCTGTGTATTCCATTTCAAGAGTGTAGTCCATCAATAGACAAAGGTGATGCAGGCAGAGATCAATAAGGTGCATCACAGTTCAACCGGTAGGTAATTTTAGTGAGGATCGGTGAGGTCTCCAAGGTTCAGGCAGTGGCATATGAAGTATCCAATGTCTTACAGTTGGAGTTGGCATCAGTTCATCCTCTGAAGTAAAAAAACTGAAGTGATGTCTGGCTAGCACCATCTGTAGTTTGTCGTCATCTCTCAGCAACATGTAGCAGTGGAGTCCGACACCAATCTGAATGGTGAATCCCAAGGTTGAGACATTGAAACAAATAGAATAATATTAGTGGAGATGACATTACATTTTATGCAGAGTTATAGATCATGATAGATGTTTGTGGTTCCAGCAGACCTAAATAAAGTGGCTAAATAGATGAGTCTTTAGTCTAGACTTAAACTGAGTGAGTGTGTCTGCATCCCGAACATTGTTAGGGAGACTATTCTATAGTTTAGGAGCCAAGTATAAAAATGACCTATGTGGTAAGGTGTGGTACAAAAGAAAGTCCCTGAATGTTTGGTGCTTTTACAAGGTTGTTTGAAGTAGAAAAGGCAGCAAGTGTGCAGAGGATCACTATTATACGATTGACTAGTTTTTCTTTGTTAATCCTTGCTTCAAAATATATAAAATAAAAAGAGCCTAAGCTTGTTTGATGTCATAGCAGGTTTAAGATGGTCTAGCTGACCAAGCTGGAGGACCTACTAAATAAACCATGATATTTATTTATTTATTTTTAGCAGGGTTAGTAATATGTTCATATGTTCTAAATTTACATAAACTTGTGCAATACAAATTGTAATATTTCCATTGTCAAATAGTGTGAAAAAGCAATATTTAGAGGCACAGGTCTGAAGTCCATCATTAAAAAGTGATTTAGAGATAAGAAAACCTTCCTACACCTGTCCTGCCCTAATGCTGTGTGTGTGCGTGTATCCGTGCGTGCTTGCGTGTGTGTGTGTGTGACCAGACGGTTCCATTGAGAATGTAGTTTGAGGTGGCATATCTAGGTCATACACACTTCCACATTACTCCTGTGGGATGTTTTTTTCCCCTTTTTTCAGCTTGTGTTGATGTCATGGGTCGTCTGTCCTTTCTGAGATCACACAGGAAGTGATTTATATGGCATAGAGGTTACTATTATGATCTCACCCTTGTAATTTAGGCACATTTTTTCTTATTCATCTAAAGATTTTATACTGTAGGTTTCTCAGTTCACCAGTATTTTTTTACCAACACAAATACACACACTCAAGCGTATGACCTTCCCTTTTCCAATATATCGTATTTTCAAACTTATTCAGGATGAAAATGTTCAATATTTTGCTCTCAATGGACCAGAATGTGTATATTCATTATAAAACAGCCCATAGCGCTCATTAAACCTTAGTAGAAAATATAATGGCAGATTATATGTTTATGTTTTCTGAAAAAAAAAAAAAAAAATAATAATAATAATAATAAATATGGTGGTTGTCATAGTTATATGAGTGGTTTTTTTGTTTTTGTTTTTTTACGTGTTCCTGTGGTTGATAAAGTGTTTTGGGTGATTGCTGGCCCAAGTCAAAAGAGCCCACCTCCAAGTCTCCATGATATTCTTAAACCATAGATAAGGCTTGGGTCCCTTTTTCATTATAACTCTCCTCAACAAAACTCACAGTTTAAGGTATAATACAATTGTTAATGATTAATTCATAGTGCATTAACTAATGTTTACAAGTGCATCTTTTGATTTAAAATGTATTATTGTATGCTGAAATTAACATTAACTAAGATTATTAAATCCTGTAAAAATAATGTTCATCGTTAGTTCAGTCGTTACATTAAAATTAACATTATGTTAAAAATCATGTAATTTGGGTTTTCTACAGCTATGCAATGCAATCTTTAGACCTATAGGTTCACACATCTATTCAACCACATTTATTGTTTGACCATCTGGAATACTTGATTCTTATTGGTCAATTGCTGCATTCTGCATTAAAATACGTTTCTATAATGATCACTAAATAACCGATTTCATACATATCTCTTGTAGTGTCACATGTCTCGTATCACTCCAATGCCTTTCTCTCAATATTTCATGTCTTTTATATATTAATAATTGCAGTCTGACTGTACATAGATGCCTCTACACTGGAAACTATGTCTGACTATGTTGCATTTTGTTGATTCTCATTCACAGCCAACAGAAAACTGTGCGGTCTTGTTCCCATGGCAGTGTCAAGACAGTGGCAACATTTAAGTTATTTCTGTTGTGGTATTCAATTAACACACATCTAAAGCATAAATCCTAAGCTTACCTAAATCTTCATCTTAATTATTTTGCTGCTTTGCAAGCACTGCTATTTCCTTGTGGAAATTCAAATATAGTTGTGACTGTTCTTTTAAATAATTTAGAACCTTTTTGCCCATGCACCTTAGATTTTGCCACTTTCTATTTAGCCTCTTGGGAACTCTAGTTGGTAAATGTTGCATATATTTACTATGTGCATGAAAACAGGTATGTATGTTCACATACATAGTGATGTGTGAAATATTTCCACAGTTAAAAATCCCCTCTGGATTTCTGCAGTAATACCATGAATATATATGCATTGCATGCACTCACAGCTAGGAGGACACATACCGTAGCTCTGTTCTCCAAGATTCAATTTGCTTTTTTCGTTTTTCTTGCTCTGAACAGGGTAATATAAGGCTTGGATGCCCCTTTCAATGTAGTTTTGGTAAATAAAGGCTGAAAAATGCTGCCTTCATAGGTAGTATGCAAGTGAGAAGGCAACAAGGCATGTTGGAATCCAGTGTTGGCATCATATCATGTCTTTTAAGATGCCCTTATCTGGTTTATTCTAGAAGGCAGCAAAGATATATCTTCACTGTCTATGATATTACCACAAGCTTGTGTGAAAAATTTAAATAAAAAGCCGTCTGATGGAGCGGTTGAAAAAAGTTAATGAATTCCATTTCCAGTATGAATTCCAGTAAATGTAAATTTGTCCACTCTATTTATGTATTTATTTCAACTTACGACAGGTTTTAGACTGATATATCTGCCAGGCTGATTAAAAGTCCAATTTTCGATTACCATGAGTTAACTGTGCCTGTTTGAATAAGCTCTAATTTAAATTAATTCGATTTTTTTATTTTATTTACACCTCTATTGCTATAAGTAAATTGTAGTATTCGTATCAACCATTAAAAACTATATCGGTCGACAGGGCTGGAATGTTAATCTGGCATACCGGCATTTTTCCGGTGGGCTGGCTCACTTTGGGGCCAATCAGGGGCGGACTGGTCATCGGGAGAACAGAGCGGGCCGAATGGGCTGTGATAAGCTAAAATGAGCTGCTGCGTTATGCAGAACAGACTCAACAACTTTAGGGCCAGTTGTTATGGAAGATCCCGGGCCAATTTCTCTTCCCAGTCCAGCCCTGTCGGTCGACCAATGCTGTAAGTATTGTTGTGAATAAATGTTTGCTTTTTATGCCTAAAGCTCATTTGAGGTTGCATTAGATCATTAAACTTGATGTTATGATGCTTTGAAGCCTGACTTAAACCAGTTTCCCAAAGAGGTACAGTATCCTTAAAGCAGATACACTGTCTGTTTAGTAAGTGACTGACTTGGCAGTGAGGAATCAAGTAAAATGCTTTGAAACAGCCAACATCTTTTGTAAGCAACAATGCATTCTGTTTTATCCATCAACAGTCTAGTTTGGTTTCAAGACTGCCATTGAGATTCATGAAGCCTGTAACATCTCTATTTGTCTTTAAAACACAGTGCTGTCCTTTTACACCTTCTCCAATGCTGAGTTTGACAGTGGAATAGCAGTGTGGCATTAGAAGTCAGGAATAATTAGGTCCACAGGGACGGCCTTAATCACGGGGCTTTGGCACATAACATTGGTATAAACAACATGGTTTGTCGTCAGGGCAACGACAATGGTGTAGTGACTCGGGCATACAATAATGATGTCCCCATTAACATGGGCTAAGTACTAAAGGCTGGGAAAATTTGGAGAGGCACTTGATTCTCTTGCACTTTCTCTCATGCCTTTTGTCTCTTGCTTCCTAATTAGACTTTAGCAGCCATCTTTCAATGCTGGCTGTGATTTCAGCTTCTCTCCCTTAAATGAACAGCCTGACTTAACACTGGCACACAAGAGGAACATGGAAAATGGATAGATCCAACCTTCTCTTCTTGCCTACCCTAACAAGAAGATATCAAAATTACATGTGGCGGACTGGGGCCTTGCCTTAGGAGCAGTACTGATCTGTCTCATACAGCAAAGTGTCATTTAAAATGGAAGATACACCAGAGAGAAATGAAGGTTGATGTGAGGGTAGAGGTCCAAGGTTTTATCTTCCATAGTGGCAATATTTTTGTGCCATTTGCAAGAAAGAAGATATTTCACCCCAAAAATAAGACAAAGAAATGTGTGTATGCAAATATTTGTGTTGCAGGCATGTGTGTGTGTATATATGTATATATATATATATATATATATATATATATATATATATATATATATATATATATAGAAAAAGAACTGTTAAAAACGGCAGTTTATATAGTGCAAGACTCTAGCGGATCGGCTACCGTGAAAAAGGGAGAATTACCCCGCTTGGACTTTCCCGGACTTTCATCTTAATCATACCACGTTGGTGGAATGTCCTTCCCAACTCCATCCATGAAGCTGACTCACTTTCTGTCTTCATAAAATGCCTAAAAAAAACATATCTTTTCCATGAGCACTTAACCAGTCAAAAATAATAAAAAATTCTTGTTGCACTTTAATACCACTATTCTGATGCTAGTGAAATTTTGTAATATGGCACTTTTCGTACCACTGTCTCCTTAAGATGATTCGCTTATAATGTATTCCTCTTTTGTAAGTCGCTTTGGATTAAAGTGTCTGCCAAATAATTAAATGTAAATGTAAGTACACCTGTTTTACAAGCCACGTCAACAAGTGACTTCGCGCCTCAACAAACCTCACAAGCAGCGCAACCACTGAATGAAAACCGCTCACTTAGGAAGAAGCACAACAGGCTGGCAAAGCACAACAGAACACAGGAATATACTTGGAAAATTAGGCCTTACTTAGAAAATATGTTCCAGTTTTCTGAAAATGTTAAAGATTTGCTTCGTTTTAAATGTTTGCTTTGTTTTCCTAAATTCTTGTGAAAGCTTGAAAGGATCTGTGCTTTAGAGCTAAAGTTTAAGTATGAATTATGGTCGATCAAATAATTTTTTTATGGATTTGCCCACCAAGTTGCCATAGCCTTGTGTATTCACCTCTAACACATAGGTAAGGTTCGACAATGACGTTAGTTAGCATGCAAAATTGTGAATTCAAATGTAAATGAGCTTAAGAGTTATATAAGTTAATATCTTTTAACTCTTATAGTTTTTTGTTGTTGTTGTTGTTACCTTGCATAATTACTATAGTGATTTGTAGAGCTGCATGATTAAATCATAAAAAGATTGTGATCTCGATTCAAACACCCACAGGATCTCTTTCCTAAATGAGAATGATTTGCCTGTCTATTAAACCTTTGACAAAAACATACCAGAACATTCAAATCTGCGTAGGTGCTGCCGCTGAGCCAGAGAGAGCAGTTATCATGTATAGATGAAACAGCTTCATAAACAGTCTTTTCTAGTCCTGGACTTACAGCCAATGTGCGTGGTCATGTCTGTATTTACAGCAATTTCACAGTCCGCTTGATTCAAATGTGCATGAATGTATACACATAGATGTGTGCACACCGCCAGAGCTGTGTGAGAACTCTACCATGTTACTTTTGTGGGGGTGGGTAGGAGTGTTAAATAAAAACTTCAGTTAATTTCTATAGATTTTGTAACATTCTAAAAGCTCTTTATTCCACAGATACTACAAGCTAGTCAGTGTATTCAATAGGTTGCTTCAGAGGCATAAGTTATGTTAATATTAAGTTATTAGTTGATGCTAATGATGGCCTTGGAACGGTCTTGATTCATTCACTCAGATCGATAGCAAAGTTGCTCGATTTTCTTAATCGGCCCTGTTGTGAATATAGAGAAACACATTAGTAACCTGTTCTTAACTGACTCCAGTTTGTCTGAACCTATGTCTCTATTTCGTCTGACCCTGCTGCCCTTTGGCCACTTAAAGGCCCTGTTTGTATTCTGCTGGGATTACGTACAGCAAATAAACATAGACAAAACTCTTGGAATACAACAGTGTGTGTTACCATGGAGAATCACTCCCAGTTTCATCCATTGTTGATTTTGATTTCTCTCATTTGGCCTTTGTATAACAAACCAATATCTTGTTCTTTAGAGCATCTGGGTTTATCTGGTTGTCTGTAACAGTAGCATTAAGAGTTACCCAAACCTCTTGTCTTTTAGGCTCACTACTGTAATGTCTGTCTCCTGGAGCCATGTTATTCATTATTGCTCTATAAATCATGTTAAATGTTATCAATGTTACAGAGAACAGATGGGTGATTATGTATCATAGGTGATGCTGCTTTGAAGCTGGTGAAGCTGGAAATACTGTAATGATTCCACCAATTCTGATAAAAAAAAAAGTTCGCCCACAGTTTTGATTTTTATTCTTTCCCTTTCCTATGCTTCTGTAGTATAATATGACTTCAAATTGAATGCATTTCTGGTTTGTTGTCAATGAAGGGGTGCATGAGCATTATTGAGGGGGTTATGGATGTACATAAGACAAAAAAATACCTTAAAACACTGCTTTATGTGATGTCCTATGTACAACAAAAAAGTAATGCATATTTACAGACGGAAGGTCACAAATCTTCAGATTGTGAGACAGACATATCAAAAGCCATTTCATCGAATTGGCATGTTCGGTTGGGAAGGCAATGCAAAAACATTTTGTGCCACAATTGCTCCAGACACAAGTGTCTTATGTCGCATCTCTGTAGTGTACACAGGTGATTGTAATGCATTGCTTTGTGTGGTGAAATGTTAGCTTTGACAGCGCTGGTGACAGAGATGAAGGGTCTGATTGAGAAGATGGTATTATTCTGCTTTAGACGTGGGCTGTTGAGGATAATAGCATTCTCCTTTGGGTCAGCTAATGTTTTGTTGAGCGTTAAAGCTCAATTGCCTCCTACCTTGATGGTCTTCTGTACAAGGTCTTGATGGTGTAAAATCTGTGATTCTGCCATGAAGGTGTAATTGGAGTGCGTGTGTATGTATGGTCTTTTGTCTTACCTTTTGGGGACCTACCTTATGGTCTCTACAAGGAAAATAGCCACATAAAGGGACTAAATAGCGACAGAATAGAATGGAATTCTAGCAATCAGATACTGCATACTGTGTGTGATATACTTTACATATTTATTTATTTTTTAAATTGTATGTGAAACATCATGGTTACTGTCATAACCTCCATTCCCTGAGGGTCGAATGAAGTGACGTAAAGGGTCTTCTTGGGATGCCAAACGTTCCTCTGAACTTGAGAAAAGGCCAGTGTCAAATTGGAAGACGGAATCTGCATGCCCCTCCCCGGACATACGGGTATAAAGGGAAGCGGGGCAGCGTCTGTCAGTCAGGACTTTGCACTGAGGAGCCAAGGATAGGCTGTTTACAGTGGTAGGTGTAGTGCTGTGGCAGGAGAGACACAACGTCTCATTCCTTCCCTCTGGGATGGAGGTTACGACAGTAACCATGATGTTCCCCTTCTGTCACTCACTCAACGTTGTGTCGAATGAAGTGACACAAGGGGTCTAAAAACATCTAAAAATGCCACGCACTGACCGTGTTACGTGAACTGTCGAGACAGGTCCTAGAGGTAACTGTGTCGGCTGCACATAGCCCTCCCCAACGCCCCCAGAAGAGATGTCATATACAGACCTTAGGTTCCCCGCACCTCAGAGGGGGGGAATAGGTGCTACATGACTAGCATAGGAGCAAGCCCGGCAGCCGCAGCCTTTTCTCTCACTATGGCTCTCGCATAGGACATGAAGTGGCTTGGGCTATCGTAACACTATGAAATTCGTCGGGGAAGGCAGT
The DNA here is from genome assembly GCF_025860055.1 of Xyrauchen texanus. Lineage (NCBI taxonomy): Eukaryota > Metazoa > Chordata > Actinopteri > Cypriniformes > Catostomidae > Xyrauchen > Xyrauchen texanus. Next base: position 10,338,812 of record NC_068317.1, read on the forward strand.
CTTTCCTGGTCTTATTCTTTCAAGGGGAAAAGACCCTGCGGAGGCCACATCCTGCCCAATCTAGGGGGAGGTAACGTGGCAGATACACCACAAGGGTTGTGAAGCCGTATGTGGGAGTGGTGCGGTTGTAGGTCCAGCCTAATGAGCTCTAAAAGCATGGCGACCGGGGCAGCGGGGCTGCCCAAGTGAAACGCGGGTCTGCCGACAGGGGGACCGTACTGTGGGAAATACATCACGGGGAGTTTGCTTGGGAATGGAACTAAGCCCGTGGAGCCCGTTTTTATGTTGTGAATAAATGCAATTTTTTTGGTGTTTTTTTTCCCCCAATTTTGTGCAAAAATGTCTTCAGTTCTTGTAGTGCAACTATTAAGTCAAGAAAGAGTTGTAAAAAGTAGTGGAAGTTATTGTTTATTCATCACACTTGAAATACAGTGTTCTATGAAGTATGTTATGTAGTAGGCCTTAACTGCAAAATTAAAGACACCCTTGAAGGACAGGGAAGTTTTTTTTTTTTTGCTGTTGTTTGTTTGTTTGTTTGTTTTGTGATCCCTCACAATAGCTTTATCCACACTTTTGGAAAAATAAGTTACCATAGTTAAATAAAACGGCACGCAGAAAAACTAAATATACGCACGGCCTTAAGAATACTGGTAAACTGACCCATGAGGGAATGGGCAAGCAACTTTAAAACTTCTGAACAAATAGACTGTTCACTCATTGTGGAGTCCAAAATCAGCCCCATTAGGCCTCTTTTATTACTGGTGACATTCAGTGTGACCTGCTGAAGTCCTGTCTGACTGTGAGCTCTGCCAGCCACTGAGCCAACAAACACTCCAGCCAAAACCAATACCACTGATTGACGCTTATTCAACTGAAGTACAAAAGGACAACTCACAATGAATATTGCTCTATTACTGTCTATTGTGCTGTCTCTGATTCCTTCACCACTTAATTATGTTGGAGTCATTCAGCTTGTTCTTTTTCTTTGCACTGTAGACTTGGAAATTCTGTAAGACGCTTCAATGAAGTGTTAAAATAATTTGCCTTTGCTGCACCAATCCCAGAAGAGTTGTGTGAAGGCCTTAACCAATCATGTGTGCCATGTGTGTTTTGCAACCTCGTCTTACAGAATCATGCTACTGTACCATATTTTGAAAATATTTTTTCACGTTGCTCATCATTGTACGTATCGTGGTAGTTTCCTAAATGAACACTAGGGACACTACAACAACAATTAAAGTTATTCCCTTTCACACATATCACAAGTAAACTTTTTACATTATACGTTACGTACCCAGATGTCTATTTGATGTGTTTTCACATCTAGAAAACATACTTTTGGGGTTATTTGCTCATCTGCAATACGTCTATAAGGCGCTTTCTCTTTGTTGTCAGTAAGACATTCAGCAGACATCTTTAAGACATTCATGATTTAGAATGTTTGTAAATCTGATCTTTTTGAGATGTTGAGCAGATGTTAATTAGAATGCGATGCTTTCCAAGTGAAACAATCTTAAACAGACGTCTCAGATATGTGTTGTGCTATCTGGGGAAGCACCACAAAGTGGTGTGGTAGCTACAGCAATTGCTTTTTTTTATCTGACATTTGTTTTTAATTACACTGTTTAGGGTTGGGAGGTAGGTTTTGTTGATTGTAACTCAATAGAGCATTAACCTCATGTGTTCAGAATTAATGGGAGAAAATTGAACTCGCTTTTTTACAAATGGGGCATTTGACCTTGGATCTGCTACAATAGGTGTGATGAACCACTTAATATAATTTTGCAAAAATTTCACCACAGTCACATTGTTTTCATGAGATCAGACCTCTGATATGTCCCGCGCCAACTTCCTGTTTAAATGGGACATAACGTCAACACAGGAAGCAGCAAATGTAGTCGTCAAACTATTTTATGTGGTTTTTAAAGAGTTCCCATATTGGTTCTTAGGACTAATAACACTCTTGAAAACACTCTAGGTCTCAATGTGAGATCTACTGTAGATTTGTATGGCACATTTTATTTGTTTTCAAGTTTAATGATATGATTAAAGATAACTATATGATTCTGCCCATCCCACAGGTCAAGGAACTGGTGTTACCACATCAAATAAAAGCCCCTTTTGTTGTTCTTTAGAGACTCGATTGTTTCAAGCCTCAATTTGTTAATGACAATTATGCTTAAAGCCTCAGGCATTGTAGCGATGAATGAAATACCATGTTAGCTCTCTAGGGACAGTTCAGAGGTTCAGCCTTGGTCCATTTCATCTGCAAATTGACGTGGACTCCCATAGAAGTTTTACTGTAAGTGTTAAAGAATTAAAATTTCATTTTGGATGATAACCACATTGCTTTGTTGGAGAAAATAAAATGTTCTTGACCTTACTTGTTTGTGTTCTTTCGAGCCAAGAAATTTGAAATTGTCTCATCGATTAATTTCCACACAAGCCTTTAAAATCCTCCTGCTCAGTACAGTATATCTCTCCATGTGTCATTTTAGGAGAAGGATAAGCTGAGTAAACAGAGAAAGTGAGATGGTGAAAAGGAGGATTATTTAAGGAGAGTTAATGAAAAAGTCCTTGAGACGTACGGTTGGTTGTCAGTGAGAGCGGTGATAGATTGAGCCTCCACTGTTATTAGCATTTGCGTAGCAGAGTTTTACGCCTAGAACGGGGCCATTTGTTGATTAATTAATCAGGTAAAGTACAGTGTCCAATGGACAAAAGTAGCAAGTTTGTCCTTTTGACACTTATGTTAAGAGAATCTCTCTCACAATCGGGTTGGATCCCAAAGTAATTTAGCAATGGAGCAGCCAGCATTGTAAAGTAGAACAATAAACATATTTGGTGAAAAGGGTTTCCCATTTCATGAATATATTCAATTTGTGGCCCTAAATCAACTCTGTCTGAGGTTATTCTACTGAGTTTGAGTGGAAAGTTTGTGCACTTGGGGTCTCTGGTGAACCTTGGTAAGAAGGTTAAGAAAATAAACATGGGGTTATAGTGGTGAGGATGTTGTAGAAATTGAGGTGGCGGGGTGGTGTGATGTGCATGCCACGGGCAATGCGTGTGCTCTATCTCCGGCGGGCGATCTCTGGAGGTCATAGCACTATCTATATCTATTTTTTACAAACATATGAAATAAAAGTGATAGAAGTGTATTATCGGTGTGCAGATCATCACTTCATTGTATGAGCATTAGCACCATGAATGCAGGATGCAGACATGAACCCTTAAAATCGAGAGTTTTGGCCAACTTGCTGCAAACTATTAATTGTTGCCAAAGGTTTTCTGTGGGTTCACCACTATCAGTGAAGAGCTACATAGTTCTGGCAAACATCTGCAGCGAATTGCAAGCTCATTTGCATGTGAAATTAGCAGCAAGTTTGTTAATTTGAAATTAAACATTATCTACTGCAAATATATAGCTTTTTAAATCATCACTAAGTGATACAGATTATTTTACTGATATTGTCTATGCTATTCACTGAATAAGGCATGAAGCAATTGATAACACATTTTAATGTCTTGAAGAAGAACTTTGCAGTTAATGCATTGGAGCTTTAAGCTAACATATGTCAAACCATGCGACAAAAGTCAAAGCTAGCATTAAATACAAACAACTTAATTTAGTGATCATTGCCAAGACAATCCCATATAATTACTTTGAAGGACCTCAGCCATATTTAGATAAATAAATAAACAGACTTGGTGGGTAGTCTCTTTTGACGTGGGCTGGTAACTTCACTACTACTTCAAGATGTTGTCCTCAAGTCATAGAGCCGCTAATATCCCAAAGGGCAACTGTTTATAATGACACAGCCCTTAAGACTGACATCAAGCACTGTTCCATTGACTGAAACCCCAGTCTATACCACATCCTGTCCAAAGTCTGGTCAGTGTAATTATTTAAGATTTCAATCAGGAAGGGACAAAGCTTTTGGGGACTGATAAAACATTCAACACTTCATTTTTTCAAGCCCTACCTAAGGGTTACCCACTTCCTGTTGATTTCAAAATCTAAACCAGTGTCTTGGAGTTTACCACCGCTAACCAAATCACTATAAGGTGATATAAACCCTTTTTTATTTTTTTGTGGGTCATTCTGAAACATTTTTTAAATGGTTCTTAAAAGGTCTGAAATTTCTGCAAAACGAAGAATGGATTACAATGTTCAATCAGAATTGTTCATTTAATTATTCATACCATAGTTCAAATGTGAAGTTTTCTGTTCACTGTGAAAGAAGTTTAAATGGATCTGTATTCTGCGGCTCAATCTCCATGTTTATTGACTTTATAACATCTGACTTTACTTTTGCTAATCAAATCGGTCTGAATAATGCATACAATTTTGATACATTTATTATTACTGTTATTATTATTAAAGATTATACAATACTTTTTATTTCCTCTCTTTTGTATTCTGTCTTTGAAAGGGATGGATATATTGAATTTATGTTGTCATACTTGACTTTTCCTGTATTTGAAATGTCATATATTGTGACAGTTTAACATCCTTTAGGTATTTATTTATCTTATTGAAAAGAGTACTCATAAAACCACCTAAAAAGAAGAAAACACAAACAATGTAGAAGTCTCTCTTAATTTGATTCCGTCTATAAAAGAGTTTAAAAAAAGGAGGGGGGGGGTATACAGTAATGGAGGTTTTAATAAGAGCTTTGTCATTTTTGCAATCAGTAACCAAGGTTAACCATATTCAAGAAAAGTATTTATGCCCCCACAGGTTTGGCAAACACCGCAAAGATGACAGGCAGGTTGACAATATAGAGAGGAAAGGCTCTAGCAAGAACAAGATGGAAGAAACTCAGGCCACAGAAGAGGATACACTGAGAATGAGGCTGGAGCAGGAGAGGTAAGTGTTGCGTTCTGTTCCAGTCCCCATAAAAAGCCTCTCAATTTAGCCTAACCACTGCTGCCTGGAAAATTAGCAAGCTGTCTAATTAAGTAAATGGGGTCTGGTGAGGTAAAAGTTCTGGGAAAGCTCTTAGATGTCATTGGTGTAAACAGTCAAGAGCTTTTATAACAGTACACAAAATTGATCATGTATGGATTGTTTGTTTCTTTTGTACTCCTGAACGGACCTGATAATGGAGGTTCTTTGGGGCCACTGACAAAATGGAGGCCCTCAGCGCGTGACTGAATGGAAGGGATGTTGTTATTTTGGTTGCAGCATTAGGAACATTTTCAATCATTTCAGTTTCTGAAATGAGAGATGTTGTTGCTAAGCAGATGTTATCTGAACAGTTGTTTGTCCTCTCTCAAAGAAAAGTGAAAGCTGAGCAGTAGGCTTACTTTTCAGTCTCAAACTCATTTTCAAATATCAAAGTTGGACTCCGGTTCTCATCATGTACCAGTACTATTCAGGCCCCATCGAAGAGGTAAATTGGCCAAAAGCAATTTATTTAAATTATTATTTGAAATAATTTCAGTTAATTTAATTCTATTACTTTGGATAACGCTTTACAATAAGGTTGTACATTAGTTAACATGAACTAACAATGAACAATGAAGTACTTTTACAGCACTTATTAATGTTTGTTAATGTTAATTTCAATGTTAATATAAAAATAAAATAAAAACATTTGCTTATGCATTATGAACTAACATGAACTGACAATGTACAATTTTATTTTCATATATGAACTTTAACCAAGATTGATAACTATTGCCTATTTTAAGTAATTTTTTACTACTAATTACCTGTTTTTATTAAATTAAATTTTATATATTAAATTTTATTTTATACAATATAATTTAATACAATATAAAATGAAATAGTTTTATAAAATATATTATTATTTATTTATTGTGATTAAATACATTAAATAAAATATAAGATATAATCTCAGCAAAAAAAATGTCCTCTCACTTTCAACTGCTTTTATTTTCAGCAAATTTAACATGAGTAAATATTTGTATGAATATAAAAAGATTCAAGAACTAAGACATAAACTGAACAAGTTTCACAGACATGTGACTAACAGAAATGGAAAAATGTGTCTCTGAAAGGTGGGTGGGGGGGGGGTATAGCAGTCAGTATCTGGTGTTGCCACCAGCTGCATCTCCTCTGCATGGATTGCACCAGATTTGCCAGTTCTTGCTTTAAGTTGTTACCCCACTGTTCCACCAAGGCACTTGCAAGTTCCTGGACATTTCTGGGGGAATGGCCCTAGCCCCCACCCTCCTATCCAACAGGTCCCAGACGTCCTCAATTGGATTGAGATGTGGGCTCTTCGCTGGCCATGGCAGAACACTGACATGGTGGCATTGTCATGCTGGAGGGTCATGTCAGGATGAGCCTGCAGGAAAAGTACCACATGAGTGGAGGAGGATGTCTTCCCTGTAACGCACATTGTTGAGATTGTCTGCAATGACAACATGCTCAGTCCGATGATGCTGTGACACACCTCCCTAGACCAAGACGGACCCTCCACCTCCAAATCGATCCCTGTCCAGAGTACAGGCCTCGGTGTAATGCTCATTCCTTTGATGATAAACACGAGTTCGACTGCTAGCTGTTAGCTACTAGCTCATTGTGCTGCATATAGAAGTTGTTGCATGGTGAAATTGGCCTGGTTGTTTTAGAAGCAAGCTTCCAGTAGCTGGTCAACTAAATAAAGTGAAGCTTTCAAGCAGAGTATAGAGTTAACATAACAATATATACCATCATCCATCGTGGATCAATGCCAGTCCAGGGCACTCTCCCTCCCATTGCTCCATTTGGTCGAACCACTTCCACTTTTCCTTGAAGGTTCTGTAGTCACTTTTACATTTTAACTTTTCCCTACACTGTTGGTAGGTCCGGTGGTAGCCGCGTGCGTCCAACAGCTGAGACACTTCCTGAGAGATTTTTTGGTTTGCTTGTCGCTAATGAGTGGACCGTCTGCACCTCGTTTATTGCCACGCCGTGGTTTTGCACACAGCCATTTATTTTTTCACAATTCGAAAGTCGCATGAACAAATGACACCGTTATCGCTGTTGCTAACTTTAAAACTAGCGGGTTGATGTTACGTGTTGGAAATCCAGTGATGCTGGTAGTGACGATTCTCCCTGACCAATCAGTGATCTGCAGGATTTTGACCTCACATTTAGTATTGTCTCGGCTCGCTTGGAACCTCGACCGAGGTTGTACTAAAAAAGTATCAGGTACCAGGTACAATCCACAGTGGAATACCCCAAAAAAGCGAGCAGAGTCCAGTTGAGTCGAGTTGTACCGTGCAGTGGAAAAGCCCCATTAATGGCAGGAAATCCGGCAAGGGTGCCGAGAGATAAGTGCTGTCTGGCTGCACAGCATTTCCTAACCCCTGTTCCTATTTGTCTGGATTTTTGTGAAGTTTTCATATTTCCCAAGTTGTTGTTTAGTTACAAGTTTAGTTAAAATTACAGTTAAATCCCACCAGAGAGAGTGACAGCTAGGAAACTCAATTACAGCCTTATTTTATAGGGGTGTTATTACATATATATATATATATATATATATATATATATATATATATATATATATATATATATATATATATATATATATATATATGCATATATTATAAACATAAAACTATATGTTTTGCTAACATTTATAATTACCCATTTTATATTTTTGGTAATTTTTTTTTAAAGCGGTATAATATTGGAGTCGATGTGAGCGATATTGGCCTTGATTGTAGCCTACTTGGTATCAGATAGAAAAAAAATATATTGTATCAGCCATCTCATTCCTCAGGCTTTGACTGATTGTACAAAACACTGGGACAAGGCCATTTCTATGCACTTATGAAATTACAGATCAAGTGATAGGTGGTGCTGATGAGTATTGTGGTGATGTAGCTGCAGTGCTAAAACAAGCCACAGGGCTCCGGGTATAGGGAGGGGAAGAAAAGGGCATGAGATGGTACATAGCCAAGCCTTGCGCTCTTCTGACACGACGATCGTTAATTCGAGTTGACGTTTTGACAGGGGCTTTTAGTGATTCAGAAGAAACAGCCTGCACAAAGGTTGGCTGGATTCATTTTCATAACATGCCACCATTAGCTTATCTATTTATAGAAGGGATGGCACTGCCCAATTTTTAGCACACCTGACCCTCAAGGATGTTTATGAAATTAATCTACAACTTAGAAGTGCTGGCTTGGCACAAATGCTGCCATATTTTTGGATTACTTAAGCCTCCCAGAATCCTTTTCTGTCAGAGGTTTGAGGTGAATGTGCATGGTTATATTAAAGGAATAGTCAAAGATTAAATGTTGTTCCAAACCAGTAAGATGTTCTTTCCCCTGTGGAACATGCTACTCTTTTCCATAAAACAAAAACATACACTGTAGTTACTAAGGACTGTTTTGAAGAAACCATATAAAAAGGCTCCATATAATCAGCCTAAAAGTAGTTCATATGACTTGCACACTCGTGTCCTAAAGCCATGAAACTTGGTTTCATATTTTGTCATCTCTTGATATGATTTTTTAGATACATTTTGAAGCATTGCTTAAGTACCCTAATGGAGCTTTTGGGGTACAATGTATCTTATATAGGAGAAATAGATGGGGGGAAATGCAAAGCATATTCAGAAGCAGAAGTGGGACTATGCAGGCATGATTTGGAGTTAAGTTGATGAAGTGTTGCCATCAGTGGCATTTGTTTTTACCACAATTGAGTAAATTGTAAGCAGCTGTGTAAGCTTCCCCCCAACCACCTCCTATCATTCGTTAGTTTTCCACAAACCACATTTTTCATCTTCCATCAAGGGCATCACTAGAGCCTGAAGTAACCGCCTTCATTTCTGCCGGAACACAGTGACCATTACGGGGCCTTGTTTATGCCTGCTGGTTGGTTGCAGACCTGTCCACCATATGTAACTTGACTGAGCGGACCACCATGGCAGGAGTCCATTTAAAACATGCCTGGAAAGGAATGTGTGGGCACTGTAACCATGACAGACATTGAGGTTTTGTAGTCAAAAAGCCAGCTAGAAGATCACAGTGAAATATTCTGTACATCAGTCGCTTTCATCCTCCTCTGTGTATTTACAATAGGATGATCAGTCTTTATTTATTTATACACACAGGAACCACCCCTGATGAAAAAAATAGAATAGCTGGTCCTTAGTTTAAGTTGTGTTTTGGATGCTGGTCTCCAATATGGGATGCTGGTGTTCCAGCAAGGCTTCTTGTCTAGGACATAGACTAGTCAGAAATCCTTGTTCTGCACAAAGTTTAGTGAAATACATTCACTTTCCAAATTCATGCTCTGTTTTTTTGTGTATATTTGCAGCAACAACACTAACCCTGAATCTTACCCCTTACCTTAGCAGCAGCAAATGCAAATCTCAGGAGAGCTTCACAGAATTAAGTGGGTTGCACACCAGACGCATCTAGTGGATGACATGGCGCATTCTAAAATTCAAAACAACGGTTTTCAATGAAGGTCCACACACTGCCGCTCGGGAATCTGCACCTTAAGATAGTCCAACAGCTACACTTGACTGGCCTGTACAATGTCCCGTCAGCAGAGTGGGAATTGATGCTTTTGATTTAAAAATATAATTAGCAACTAGCAAACAATCCAAACAAACCTGAACCACTATTGGAATTCATGCTGGTCTAAGTTGGTCTTTACAGCAGGGAGAGCCTATGTGAACAGCACAAGTCATTTCACCACTCAGCCAGGCCATCTGTGATACACATCTCATCCAGCTTCTTGCCTTTCTCAACAGCAGTAGATTAGCATTGCTATTTGCTTATCTTCTCTCTCCATTTGTGGCTAATCAGTGACTTGCACACCTCTGTTGCTGTTCTATATTCTTTACTTCCTTTCCTTTCTCGAAAAATGCTTCCTCCTGTATGTTTGGCTTTTTGATACAGTTTAAAGCCCAGCGAGATTGAAGCAACGGTGGTTATCTCAACTAGCTTCCTCTTTCTTTTCGTAAGATATGCAGCATATTCCACTCAGTGTGACCATGCCTTAGTGTGAGCTTTGAAGGTTCAACGTAAACATTGTTTTTCCAATCCAAAGAAGCCATTGTTATGTCTCACAATATCAGATACTTTTGCGTTGGAGTGCCCTTTGAAGCAATTCCCCTATGTATGCATTATTTGTTATGTTTGTTCCAGACTTGTTTTATAATTTATCTTATAACGTTCTGCTTTACCTTCACACTATTTATTAATATGGCCTCAATATAAAGAATACTTGGATGTACTTTGCCTTGGTGATGTTATTTAGAATGAGTGTAGCATTTTAGGTATATATAGATCACATTTTGTCCCCATTCTGATGGTTGATGTGAATATTAACTGAAGCTCCTGACCCGTGCATGATTTTATGCACTGCTGCCACATGATTGGCTGATTAGATAATCGATGGATGATTGTTGGTGCAGACGGGCTGATTTGAGTATTTCTGTAACTGCTGATCTCCTTGGATTTTCATGCACAATAGTCTCTAGAATTTACTCAGAATGGTGCCAAAAACAAAAAATATCCAGTGAGCGGCAGTTTTGCGAATTGATTTGCCTTGTTGATGAAAGAGATCAACAGAGAATGGCTAGACTGGTTCAAACCGTCAACATCTACGGTAACTCAGATAACCGCTCTGTACAATAATGTTGAGAAGAATATCATCTCAGAATGCTTTTCTCAGATGCGGGTTGGTGCTGTTTGGCGGCATATTTAATTAATTAATACTACACAGGTTTGCCTTCAAATATTTCCCAACATTTCATTTTTGAATTATTATTGCATGTTACTCCCAATCATGGCTGATTTTTCCCTTTGCATTGTGCCAGTAATTTTGTTACAAAAATAATTAATATTGTCGTTCCGCTTTGTCAGACAATCTCATTATGTTGCGGAACCTTTTGTAGCAATTCACGCTTGACTGGACCAATTATCTTCTAGAGTTCAAAGGCAGATCACATGGACTGATAGTGGACCAGATTATATTTGTAATTGTATTTATATTCCTCTGGAAGCTAAATAAGCTTGTTAAAGGCTTGTTAAAGATGGAGTTTAGCCATAGCACTGAGGAAACCTGCACTTCCTTGTCACCTGCACTTGATAGTCTGGTTTTAACATGTTTACTAACGTTACTTTGTTCTGGAGTTTTCCCGCAGTTTGCTATTGTTATCTGTCTCTGCATGTCTGTGAAACTTTTAAAGTAGGCATGACGGGGCAGGTTGTCACATGGGAATGTTGTCACAAAGGCTGTGTCTCAGTAAAAACAGTATAGGTCAAAAGTCAAAAGTCCAGTTGCACAAGTGTGTGTTTTCTATAGCAGTAGTTGTGTGTGTTGGCATCCAACATGCACTTCTTGCTTTCCTAACTTTCTTAAATTCTATTGTTTTTATTATTATTGTTATTATTATCCTATCCTTCAAACTAAAATCATTATACTAATTATTTTGAAATAGCTGTTAGGAAAATAAGTCAAATAAAATCACACTAGGATACATCAAGAGTCAGCTATATGGGCCTATTTACACTTGGTCACTTCATGCATTTTTACTGATCGGATAGCTATCCGATTGAATAAGCTCATCCCATTTACCTGACCACATCAATGTGTCTCCGTCAAATGGATAAATCTGATCTTCATTTCCCATGCTATATGCAAATAAAACAGAGTTAACGTCCATGTTTGTACTTATTCCGGGCAGTGATTTTAAAAGATGTGATTCATTATTTGCTTCCAAGTGACTTAGATCAGTGCGTGTGTGTTTCTGTTTGTGCGCACACAGTATTTTCCCCCATCTGGGCTTCTTGTAGGTAAGATGCATCTTGCGCGTCAGCTGTTCTCGTGTCAGTGTTTAGTTTCAGTTTCATCAGTCCTCTGCATCAAATAAATGAAGAAAAATTTCTGTCACTCCTACAACATGCATCCGTGTTTTAATTTGATGTTATTTATTATGCGAAATGAGCCCTATGCAAGTACTCGGTGACAGTTGCTATGTTTTACGTTTTCCCTATGCTGCAGTAGCACTGTTTGGGTGGAGCAAAGTTTACATATGTGACTTGAAGAGCCAGATGCATTTTCACTATTCACAGTTTCGTCAGAAATATTCTCAAGCCACCTCCTGAAATGTTTATTTATTAATATAATTTTTAAAAGAAACATACGCTCTGAAACATTTACTGGAGTAAAAAGTGTGAACACTAGCCCGATAATCCCCTATATTTAAAAAAAATATACACTCTACATGCAGTGCAACAAGTAACACACCATACTGTTCATATTTACACTTAAACTTTCTATCTGTAGCGTGACATCTGCCCTGCAGCCTTTGGAATGCACCTCTCTCTCTTTCTCTTTCTTAACTGAATTAAACATTGTTAGACATATGGAGTGGAGTGCATTGGCTGTGTCTGTCTGGAACTTGGTGGTATCTAAAGATAAACAATGTGATTTATTCAGCAAAGAGAGGAAGGACTGCAGGCAGACCTGAGTGTGAACTCTATATCACAGTTCTGCGCTTCACTTCAAAACTCAAAACTACTTCTTCTCTTTAACTTTAAATTCGTCTGATAGTTCACAAATATCTCATTCCCAATCTTGTGTTTACATCAGAGCATGATCAATGACTTAAGTCAACCCCAAAGCGAGAACACTTTGACCCTACGGAACACACACACATAACACACGCTTGTTTGTATCTTCAGGAGTTTTGGCAAGGGAAGCGTTTGGACACATTTCAGCTCACATATCCTACTGTACACACTCGTGATAATGAGTGACATTAAGGTATGAATGGCTCGCATTTAATGAGGTATTTTCGAGATGTACCACCTTGTGCCTTGTAGCTGCGAGTTCGCTTGTTACAAACAACCCCAGATCTGCCATGACGACCCATATGTTGCCATAACAGCCTCTCTCGCACCCATGCACTAAATCTCAGGACAGATGTGAGCTAATCACAACATCTAACTCTTAATTACTTTAACACTCAGTGTTCCATCGACAAAGAGCGTACAACTCATTTTCTTTTCTTTTTCTCTCAGGCACAAATGCACAATGTGTGCACGCTTACATCCACATACTGTCATCATGGCAAATGAATACAAATGTATTATCTTTCTCTCTGCTACTCCTGAAAACAAACAAATAGAATAGCATTCTGTACTAATTAGCTTTGAGCCCGGAAAGTCACAAAGAGGGATTTGCTTTCTCTCTTTGTTGTTTTATCAAAGCTCATTGGGGATTTTTTTTTTCATCCCTCTTGCTAATATTTTGATAATATGTTCTCTCTCCTCTTGCACTTATCTGACTTATCTGGTATCTGACTTATATGTTTTGTGGGTAGTCATGTGAATGTGTGTCTCAAATAGGACTGCATTGAATGATACCATGTGAAACATAATGAGATTCAGGCTGTTTTGATTAGCATTCTAACATACTACTCGTATTTTTTCTGCAGTAAATAGTCCCTTTGTCTGAATATGCATACTATGTAGTATGCCAAAAGCATGAAGTTGGATGTCCAAATCCTCAGTATTCATAAAACAGTAGGTGCAAAATACCCATGTGACCTTCTACATTCAGTGAAATCCTGATGTATGCATCCAATGGACCCTGTACTATCTCAAAATACCACTGTAGTAATCACATTAATCATTCACCCAACAATGTAAATTATCTCATCATTCACTCACCCTTATTCCATCCCAGAGTGTATGACTTTCTTCTGCAGAACACAAATGAAGATTTTTAGAAGAATATCTCAGCTCTGTAGGTTCATACAATGCAAGTGAATGGTGAAAAAAATAATGTATTTCTTATACTCCGTTAATAAACATGCAACGTGATGAGATTATGTGAAAACAATGTAGCATTCAACTGTTTAGAATGTTTACCTTTGCATAATGCATACTATTTATAAAAGTAATTGTCAGTATGAAGTATGCAGGATAGTATTCAGTAATAACTGAATGCTAATAATAAGTAATAACTAAGATAGTGTCTTGTTAAAGGGGGCAAAAAAAGGGCTGTAATAATGTATTCAATATAGCCTGTTCTGTTTCCTGTTAACACCATAGTGGACCATTTATTTTGTAATGAAGTAAAGGTGGAAGAAATTCTAAACAGGTTTAACTAGACATTTAGGCGTGTAGTATACACAGTTATGGTTACAGTTAGACACACACAGACTTAACCACAATGTCAAACTGAATAATGCACTCAGTCATACACCTTGTACTAACCATGACCATGTTCAAGTTAATGCAAGTTTTGAGTGCAAGGTCATTTGTCTTTTGTCTCTGAAAGTGAAATGCTGCATGAAGCAATAAAATCAAAGCCAATTAGAAGGTAATGTATGAAGGTAAAATAGTGCCTAAATGATTTGCATGCGCAGAGTAAGATTTGTGAAACCGTAAATCAAATTGTAAGCATAAAAATGAATTGCATGCACACAGAACGTTTTGTAAAGTCACTGATGTTATGTGTTGTGGATCTGTAAGTGCATATAGACACAAAGTAAATTTGGCGTGCATTCCTCTGACTTCCTTTTTTTCACGCTTACACATTTGAGACAATGAGATTTCACAGTGGTTGGTGCTACCCAGCGTGAGGTACTGAAAGTAGAAACAAACATTGGCAAAATGTGTTATTGTGCATAATTGTATCAAGGCTGGTTAGGACAAAACCTTAGAGATTAACTTTAAAAACATATATATTTTTTTTTAATAAATCAAAGCTGGTCTCAGTCTGATTAGGGTACAGTGTTATTTCAAATAGAGATCCACAGAATTACATCTTACCAGCACAATATGAGTTTTGAAAGTAATCAGTGTAAGTTTATTTGAGTGTAATTGTGCCTACAACAATCTCAGTCTAGACCAGTATCCTTTTTTTTATACAATGACCTTACAGTTTTTTCAGCATGAAGTAAACCACCTTTTCATAGACAAAACACACACCGAGCCGTGTGGCCCACTTATCATCCCTAGGCCACTGCACTAAATTAGTTTTAGCCTTGTACTCCAGGGAGCAGGTTGGACTAGACCTCTTCCTCAGTGTGCTCATTATCCCATTCAAACATAGATATCGCTCTCACAGATTTGATTTAGCCATTATAGGCACAGTGCCGGAGGCGTCATCCTCCTATTGAGTTTCCGTAACTTGTCATAGCATGGAGCAGGTTTCTTACTGGAAGCAAGGTGACATCAGTTTTCGAGTAGACGGCAGGTGGACTGGACCCTCACCAGCATCAGATATCACTCTTCATACCCCACAAGGCAAAAAATTTACTTGTAACAGCAAGGTTTGATTTAGACTCAATGACCCAAAATGTAGAAGACAGACAGAAAATAAAAATCAAACACTCACAATGCACACACACATAAGACCTGTTTGAAAACCTACAGTAGTGAGCTGCCTCACTGACTACAGCCTAAATACTGTAGGCAGCTGCCTCCAAAGGCGCAATCCTAACCTTTATGAAACCTCTTAAGTGATGGATTTGGAATGATCTCTACTATAGCTGCACAAATATTCTAATAAATTATTTTTATTACAGTTACAGTTGCCAATTTTGAAAAGTGTCATTTGAAGCATTACAAATCTACTAGTTTTTGAGACAAATAATGAATGTATCTCATTTTCCAAGCACCATGGGTCCATTTCCACCCATTGGTTTTCGGAAAACAATGCAAGGTGGACACAGCAACAACTCAACATTAATATAAACTTAGACCCTAATCATTAATAGATATATGCCACCATTCTAGTTTGACTACAACTTCACAAAATGTTCCATCAGCAGTCTAAACAATTGAAGCACTTTAGGTAATGTAGAGTCTGTTGTAAGTGACACACTTCCTTCTGCCAGTTGGTGGCGCTGTGACCGAGACCCACAATAGCCATATCAATGGCAGGATCAGCCTGCAAGGACAAACATTTGGTTTAATTTTGATGTAATTCCAGAGCATGCATTTTTCAAACAATCAAAATGCCCAACTTCCTGTTTGGCAGAGCTTATGACAGTCAGGGTGAAAGTTGTCCAGCTTGATGAGATCTATATGTGTACATAGTTTGGTAACTGTAGCTCAAAAGGGATGTGAACATGCCCATGTTCTAGGTGGTGCTACGGAGCCCCCTACAATAAAGAACAATACAGCCTCTACATTTTCAGTGCTTGGACCCTAATAATCCTTATAATAACAATAGGGTCTCCTCACTTTCAGTGCTTGGGCCCTAATACTAATCTTTAGAAGAACAATAGTGTCTTTGTACATTCAGTGCTTGGGCCCTAAAAACTAGATTGTTTTATTTAATTTTTAATATTTAGAATTATTTCAATTGCAATATCAAGTGTAATAATTGAAAATAATTATGTTTGTCATAACCGTGTAGTCCTGCTCTACATTGGCACCATACTAATCGCACTCAGCATGGGAAACGCAACTTGCAATGGATTTTGGAACAGAACAAAATGTGAAAATATGCTGATGTTGAAAGGTTTCCCATCACTGCCAGACTATTAACATGACTCACAAATGCACACAATTCTGGCACAGTGAATTGGATTTCCTCAAGAGAGAGAGACAGTCAATGACATTGTAATTGTATTAGACTGTGACCGAGAGAAAATGCTCATTGTTCGTAAATTAGATTGTGCTTATGAGAATGTGTGGACACATTCAGTCTCCCTGGGAAAATCCTACAACTTTCCTTGGCCTCAATACAGCAGTTGTCAATCAAAGACCTGACAGATAGATGTCTGGGTCAAAGGTCAACTCTAACCTGAGGTGTTGAGAAGTTTGGATGGCTAAACTGGTCCAAGGTTGGTAGCATTGCAAGACGTCCACCGGTTTTTGCAACAGGAGCATCCTTCAAGTTCCGGGGCCCATCTGGATTTGATAAGATGGCTGGGTACCAATGGCAGAGGTCACCCTACAGGAGGCTTTCCACACCAGTCCATTACACTTATTCCACTACAACTCCATTCCAGAGGATCCATTTCCCCCAACACACAGCACACACAACCACACATGCGGCCTATTAGGCACAAAAAGACTCTTTCAGTTCAGCCCACCAGGACTGGCCTTTGAAAGCCCCTACACAGAGAATGTGAAAGAGTTTGAGGGAAGGCAGAAAGAGGCGGTTGGCGGAAGATCAGAGTGGCCAGTTCATCCTGCTGTTTAAGAAATGGCTTGTGAGAAATCACTCCCTTCTTCTTGGGAAGGTTCCCCAATGGCTGTGTCAGGGAGTCCATGCACTGACAACCCTGCATTCTCTTCCTGTTTAACTTCAGCAAAAAGGGGCCACAAACTCAAGTGCAAACTATTTTAAATTTATTCAAAAATGGAATTGAATGAACAGGGCCTCAGTGCTCTTTCTTCCTTTCCATTTAGGTGATTCCGCTGGTAGTGAAGGACTTCCATAATAAATCAAATAAAACAGATAAAGCAAAAGTTTAGAAGCCCATTATGCCAGTAGGGGGTCCTGAGCTCAATGGAACTCAATGCACTAGAAAGTCTTAACTTAAACCAAAAGGTCTTTCTTCAAAGTCACGTTGTCTCACATGTAAGTGTGGGGCTATCAGGGCTTTTAACAGAAGTTTAAAAGATGTTGATGTTCTAAAAGTGATTTATTTAATAGAGGTTTTGAGGGCAATATTAGGGGTCATTCACACCAAACACATAATTTTGCCATTCACACAGGAGACATTTTTTGCCCAATTGTTTTTCTATGTGAACATGCGCTAGACAGATGTCTTTGACCATTTCAACAAGCATCTCATGCCATGACCAGAGCGTTTAAGACACAGTATCATGTTTAAAGAACTCCAGCTATTAAAAAAAACAAATGTGTCTCAAGACACCTGTGTTATGGATGTACATATTATATAATTTCTTGTAACATAAGAATGTGTTCTGTGTGAACACCCCCTTTGTGTGCTGTCTCTCTACATGCCTCTGAGTCAGTATGAGTTTTTTCTTCTTTTTTTCCCCAGTTTTTCTGGTGTGAAAGCTGTTTTCTGATGAAACTGGCACCTGTAGTATGGTTCATATGAACAGGAGTGAAGTTTGCAATTGATATGAAAGTCGAACTGCCGTTAATTTGCGGAAGTGAACTGCTGTTAATGATATGTTGATGTATATAATATGTTGTTCTGTGCATGTTAGGTTTTGGTAGTGAAACCAAAGGGACAAAACGTGAATCATCCATTTTTACAGTGGTAATCAACTTTTGATAGTACTCACAGTGATATTTACATAGATGACACAAACATACCACATTATGGAAACAAAAAATACAATATTTAAAATGACCTTCATGTGTAGAGGGAAGGGGATGGAATCATATCTAGGGTCTGGACCAAGCAATCCAACCTTTTTGTGAAAATAGCCTTAGAATACTGTCAACCCTAGATAAAACTATCCACTACAAAATGAGTAAGAGTATTTTAGTAGAGGTCCTAAACATAAGACTGCATACACATCTAAGCCTTAAATTATGTCTTGCATTTGTAGGATTCAATCTAAGACAAGGGAGCTTCGAGAACGACAGACCAAAGAGAGAGACTATGCGGAAATTCAGGACATCAGTCGCACCTTCAGTTCTGATGAAGAGCACACCTATGCTGGGATTGGCTCTTTGGACTCTTCTGTGGCTAGCAGTATGGATCTGAGCCAGAACCCTAGTCAAGAACAGCATCCCCAGAGCCCAGTAGACCAACCCCTGCCCTTAGAGGCTCTCTACGCCCAGGTCAACAAGCTCCACAATGGGCGTCCACCCTCTGCAGACAGGTAAGCACCCTTACCTTCTTGTAGCTTTGATGTTGTCCAGCAATTTCAACCTTTGGAAACCACTGTGCTATGATGTAAAGGTTGTTTTATTGATTTAAATTGGTTGGAGCTTGGTTTTGAGTGTTTGTGATGGTAGTAATTGTTAAGTAATGGTGTAAATGGACGAATGCATCCATTGACTTGTTATTGACTTGACTGATGACACTTCTGGGTATGCATTTATTATATAAGGTGAAGGGCACCATCACTTTTGAAATTTACTTTAATTTTGCAAGAAATAGGAACATTCTCTGCAGATCTCTGACCACTACTACAACAATTTCTTCCTTGATTTTAGTTTTTATGTCTGAAACCTGGGTTTTAAAAATGAAAAGCTGCTTTCATCAACCTTTTGTAGTGTAATTCTTGAGTCAACCTGTGGAAGGAACAGACCAACAAACACTATAATCTGATTTCTTACCTGTGTCCCAGTGGCTGCCCTTATAGCACAAGTAAATTATCAAAAATTCTCTGGGTGGGAAAATGTAATAACAAGGAGGCTTTATTATCACAAATCATGTGAAATCCACCAGTAATTTTTGTTTTGGCAACGTGTACAGAATCACTTCTGTGTGTATCAGGGAGCGAGATGTCATCTGTACATTACCAAACTTCACTTTAAAGACCCCATGAATGGTCAGAATGATTGAACTGTGTATTCGGCAGCAATAGGTCAAAAGATTTGCTGCTAAAATCAGTGTGTGCTTACTGAATTTAGAATCACTGACCCGAGTGGCTGAAGCTGGAAGTGTTTTTGAATGTATGGGTACGTAGAGCTCCAGTATCTGGGTGAAATATCCACTGAGTGGCACCAACAGAGAGTGGTGACTGGCAGGTTTGGCTTAAATATGCTCACATGAAATGGATTGAAAATTTGAAAATCCACTTTTGGTTAGCCAATCAAAAGGCTTTGAAGGCATTACTCTCAATTACTTTGGGTCTATACATAGGGTTATGGAGTTGTTTTTATTTATTTTGTTTATTCAGAATTTGTATCATCTATGTTGTTTATATACTGTATTATATTGTGTATGATATAGACATATACACTTGTAGGGCCATATTTTCTTCCCAAATTCTGTTTATTTTTTGCAAATTCCCTTGTTTTTCTTTTCTTTTTTTTTTTCATAATTCTGTGTTTTAATGTTTAATTATATTTTATTTTAAACAACTGCCCAATCAACTGAATTAATAGAACTTAAATCAAATGAAAACAAAAATAATTTTCAATATAAAATTGCATTATTTTGTATCAAATGAAGTGCTTGCAGATCCTCACAGCACATTCCAAAACACAAAAGTAGATAATTTTTTTTATTTTATTTTTTTGTCAAATACAGTGCTGGTCATTTAAATTACGGTATTAATGAAAACATTTATGAACATGTTTATTCATTACAACAGCACTCTTGCTTGTGGGATATTGCTTATATATAATGTGATTACTAATGCGATATTATTATTATTATTATTATTATTAATAAAAAAATATATATAAATATTACATAGTTATTACATTTTACTATACAGTAGTAATATATTCTTTTCGCAATTTCTTCAGTTTCAAGCTTCTGGTTAAATTAATATTTTGTTTGGCAGCAAGCCAAATGAAGGTCGTTTAGTTTGTATGTTTTGTTGTGTGTTGACAGCTTTATACTTCCGTCAAAGCAGTTTGTATGTGGCTTAATGTGCTTATCAAATCGCTAAAATCTCTTCCATTTCATTTTATAAATACAAAGTGTGCAGAACAGTAAATGCAATGTGCTTAACAGTAGATGAGTGCTCACAGTGTGTGTGATGATTATTATGAGATATCAGTGAATGAACGGCCAGTTCACACATTCATTTTGCAGCATGCATCACATAATACCTGCACATGTATTTACATCTCAGCCTTTTGTGGTTTAATCATTGTACTTGGGCATATATTATTTTAATTGTGCATTCATATGTTCATTTTATACCCAAAAATTCAGTGACATTCAACATTTTATAGTTAATTCTGTTTTTTGACTGGATTCCGTAGTCCGTCCATGTTTTCCAAATCAAGGAATCATAGGAGGCATGTAATTGACCAACATTTGTTGTTTTGAGCTGAGAGCATTTAAATGATGCATGCACATTAAATAATGAATTACCTCAATCACTAGATTACCTTGACGGTTATAAAAGTGTTAGCAGTAAGTTATGAAAATTACTATGGAAGGCCAGCATGTCTGTTTCCTAAACAGTAATTACTCTCTTTGGGTTTATTAGGGCAGCGGATAATTGTCTTGTCACAGGCAGTGAAGCAAAGGCAATGATTGACATATGTCACTCTGAGTGTGTGACCTTTCCCAGGATGCAGTGGGAGGAGGATTATTAGGCTGCCAGCTGCTGTTTTCCCAGCAGGAGCATAACCCCCCACCCAGCTGTTTTGAGATCCCCCATCATTTGGCCACAGTGTGAATATGACATGGTTGCACACCAACTCGATATTCTGGCTAGTACGTTTGCCAATATCTATGGTGGCAGCAAAAGGGCAGCAGCCAATCCTGAGTGTCCTGCAGCGGTGGTGAATACATACTCTACAGGAGAACCCAAAACAAGTATATACTTTTCAGAATAACAATATGCTAATGAAGCGTTTCATTCCTTCTATATATATATATATATATTTATACTATATATCTTACTGGACATAGTTGTTATTTCTTGCAATTGTTTTTATTTTATTTCAGCAGAGGTCACCAGATCACCCTGTGCATGACAGATTGTGATGTTTTGACACTCTTTCAATTAACTGTTTGCAACTCGCAAACAAACAATGCACAAAGGTTAATATTGTTCAATATCATTGTATATATATATTTTTTTTCAAATGTTAATATTTGAATGATTTGTATTTTTACTAAAATATGCAAAATTTACTCTCAATAAAAATATAATTAAATAACATATTTTATAAAAAAAAGAATTACATTAATATCAATAATAATAAAAAATAATTCACTCATCACTTTACCATTAATTGTGAGCCAAATCACTTAAGAAACAAATAAACAACACCTCTTGAACTAATTCAGTATTATACATTTTTGTCAGTTTGATACAATAGACACATTTGAGAAGCAGGAGACTTAATAGCATAAATATCAATTTGCTCTATTTACAGTAATATCTTTTCTGTCTAGTAGAAACATTTGAGATATTAATTGAAAGAGAAAATGTATTTGAGAGCGTTTAGTATGCATGGAATAGATCTTAAATATGTATGTAGTACTCTTACCCTCCTAAAGAAAAACACAAAGCAATAAACCTCAGTGCAACCTTATCTGCTTGAGATCTGATTACATGTAAATCATCCTTCATATACTTTAAGTAGCGAGTTTAAAACTTCACACCACTTTGCATCTCACTTAGAAGGAAGCATTTGTGAAATACATTGTAATATTTGTCACCACACCTATGAAATAAATTACATACTTTCATATGTGTTTGCTTGCAAGGGCTGTAATCTATGTAAATGCTATAATGCATACAAATTCTAAACAGTTGCATCACTCCAATTGGAAAGGCCGATTCCCTCAGTGGGAAAACAATAAATCAAAACAAACCCCAAACAAACATTTACATTTCTAAATGAAAGCTAGCTAATACAACTTCCATTGTGTCAGACTCCTGAAATAAACAGAACTGTGCATGACGACATTAGCTCATTAGAAGTAGGTGTGTTGATATTGCAGAGTTTGAGGTGACCTTTTTTTCACTGATCCACTGAACAAAACAGTTTTCTACCATATTTAACTGTTTATTCTTTTAAAAGAAGCAACACAGAGGAAAACTCTACTTTATCTCTATGACAATGACATTGGAAAGGAGGATTTCCTGTTCAAAGGTCATACAGCAGGAAATGGATAAGGCTCAATGAAGGTACATTTAATTTCTGTCAGTCACAGACACATTGCCACATTTTGCAATGTAATGACACACAAAATTGAGCTTGCACATCTAGAAGCTCTCACACACTTGCGTAGAGTATGTTTCGGTCTTAATACTACTCATACGGTTGTGTCAACCCCAGTGTGTATTAATATGTTCCATCAAGAACCATATCTTTGTGACATAGCACTTTTGTGCCAGTTAGAATTAACTGTCAACATCTCACAACTCAACACTCTTACATGCACTCTGAGAGTTGTCGATTAGTTCAAAGTACAAGGCAATTTTGTGTAGTGGTGGTAGCAGTGCTACCCCCTCCTTTATTTGTGTTTACCCTGGATTTCACAATCATTGCTAGTATTACCAATCACTCTATGGGATATTGCATAAAGTCTGGGAAAGTATGTGATGGAGCGTGTATCTGCTGACTTCCATGTGACCTGCGTGGTTTTTCATAACGGATGCTTTTTGCATGGAAAGCGAGTGAAAGAATGCATTGAGGGAACATGTCGTTAATTTTCCAGCATGTTCAAATGAATATCAAATGAAAGTCCATTACACTGGCCTGGTCAAGGCTTCCAACATGCAATAGCTGTGCACAGTAGACAAGCCATTGATTAATTTGTGCTTATTGAGTGTTGCATTCACAGTGATGTAAAACGGTTTTGCTGCCCTTCACCTTATATAATAAATGCATACCCAGAAGTGTCATCAGTCAAGTCAATAACAAGTCAATGGATGAATTCGTCCATTTACTTCCACCATTACTTCACAATTACTACCATCACAAACACTCAAAAATACTTGCTATATAGCAAGTTTTTTTGTGGAGGGCTTTTAGACAAAATTAAATGAACCTATTAGAGGTCACAATGTTTGCATCCAACCCATCTGCAGGCTTGTATTGAACATATGCATTTGTGTTTGCATGTGTGTGATTTCATCCACATTTTGTCCACACAGCACAACCCACGTCTATAAAATCAATGAAAGCCTTTTAATTTTGTCTACATGGCCAAAAATCTCCAAACCCTTCATGAATATGGCACTTATATCTCTAAAGACAAAACTCATCTGCGAAAAACATCTTTATACGGCTGAATAAATATTCTGAGACAATTACCAAATGTCTGGGGCCAGTATGTCTGCATTTAACATTGTTCCAATCGGAAGGTCAGGGTGGCAGTAAACCGTGGTGAGTCCAGGCTTTTTTCGCCGTAAAATGGTTTGTAAAATAGGGCCTGGACTAGTGAACACACCCTCTCCCATTTTTACAGTCACTCCAAAGCAAGTCTCAATTACCCAGATACCCTTCTTTTATTACTGCTGTTTCTTATTGGGCCTCTTTGAATGAATCAATGAATTGTGGTTGGAACCCAGTCTAGTTGTATAAAAGGAACTAGGATTCGAGAGTGTGTTTTAAAAGAGGAATTGTGAAATGCTGTGGATACCACTTTCCTTAAATATCATGAGATAGGATATTGAATGGGAAAATGTTTTTAATAAATTAGGTCAAGGCTTAATTTTATCCATTGGAAATACATTTTATCATGAAAAGTTGTTGCTAAAATGGGCATATGTTGTGGTGAAATGGCCACAGAGTGGCACCAAAAGTGAGTTGTTGCTAGTTGTAAATGATGTAATACAGTCAACAGGAATGCATATTTTACTAACCCTACCCTCCAAATCAAACCCCAACCCTGCACCTGACTGTCAGTGGAGTAAAAGTTTTATCGTAAATGGAAATTGCAACATCTAAATTGCACTCATCGTTGATTATGCAAACACAATTACTTCCTGGTTTCCATGGGACTAGAACTGAGGCTGCTAACACAACATGCAATAAGTCACACAACAGGAAAAGGTAAACACATTTGAATTGATATAAAATGTCTGATGGAAGATGGTGCTTGTTAGTAATGTGGCAGAATGGGGTCAATATCAGGGTACCAGAACATTCGGTAGCAAAATATTGTGTCCCTATGTGATTACATTTTGAGGAGAGATTGCAAAGACAATAATGTGCATCAATGAATTCACATTAAGACCAGGAATGTATGTTAAAAAAGTAAATAAAGTAAAATTTGATTCCATGTTGACTTGAACATGAAATTGGCGACATAAGCATGCATGACAATGTGAAATTATATATGGCATCGACACAGACTAAAGTCTATTGTCTCTGTCCTTGCCATCAGGTTAGCTTAGCATTGCGTAGGTGTCAAGACTTTGAGTCACCAAACTGTTGATTATCAGCTATTTGAAGGCTTTTTCCTACTGTGTGTGTTGCAGGAAATGGACAAGATTTGGTACGTATTAAGCTTCCACAGAGTGTGAAACTAAATGACCTCTATTTTCAGACATTTTCAAACTGTCACCTATTTGATGCTCATGATTTGATTGACGGCTGCTCCCATTAGAGCTAGATTCTCTAAGCTGCTCTTAGCCAAGGTGAGACGAGATATGAAAGAGAGCGAGAGCTCTTGGGAAAAGAAGCCTAACGCTCCAGAGACAGGAGTTGGCAAGAATGGTGTAAAGAATATCACCGGTTTCTCTTCACCTCTTTTCACTTACTTTCCTCTAAATCTGTTTTTTTTTTTTTCATGACTTGCACGGTGCTAAAATTGGAAAGTTATAAATTATAAAGTGCAAGTATCTCCAAACCTGTCAATAAAAACATTGCAGCTTCCAGTGTTGGAAGAAGCAGTTGTGCTTTATCTTTTGTTTCATTTGTATTACACCTTATTTGGGGGGTGAGGAATAATTCTTATTCAAGAAGAAGAAAAAAAGTGACTGTGGTGACATTTTTGCAAAATTATGTTGAGTGGGTCCTTGGATATAATAGCTTTATCAAATTTTAAAGGATTAGTTCACCCAAATATTTTAATTCACTCATTATTTACTCACCTTTATGCCAATCCAGATATATATGACTTTCTTTCTTATGCAGAACACAAATGAATACTTTTAAAAGAAAACCTCTGCTCTGTAGGTCCATACAATGCAAGTGAATGGGTGCCAAATCGTGATGTTTAAGTCCCTCTAGTGTTCATTTCACCAGAAAACTGCTGTGATACGTTCACTGAGCCACACAAATGTCATTTTGCAAAAATATAGGTTTAGCAATGTGTTTCTATAGGACCATGTAGGGAATACTGTATATGATGTTTCTGTACGGAATGATAATTGGGATAAAAGCCTGGAAGTTTGTTATTCCCAGAAGAGGAAAGCTCCTCACATCTGTGTGCTGACTCTTTCACAGTTTCTCCTACTGTGTTAATGTCTCATAGCTGACCGTCACTCTATATCATCATCAATTGCTGATTGTTGGAGGAAAGTGACATAAAACAGCTAAATTGATTTAAATTGACCCTGATTACGTTATTACTGAAATGTTGCTGGTCTTATGCATAGGATTTGTCTGTGCACATTATTCTAAAGAAAAGAAAAAAAAGGTCTTTATAGTCTGTAAGTAAAATGTAATAATTCACTCCACCTCTAAAAACAACTTTCCTTTTGAAGCCTAGGCATCAGTTCCTCCATGATGCATTATCGTTTTGTCATAAGGACACCATTCCCTCTCTCATTACAGACGAGGTTATGAGACTGTGAAAGACTTTCTTAACTGATAATGCAACCACAGGCTCTATTGCATTATCCTCATATGTGCACTTTAATTAATTTATAATCAAACGTTAATCTTAATTGCGGATGTGATTTTATTTTATTTCATTTATTGTTCTTCCTCTTAATCCATTACAGCTTCATTATATCACAGTTGCATCTGGAGCATGCCTTTTTAATAGGTTTTGTTAATAATTCATTTGTATAAAGATGAGCACTTGGAGGTTGTTGCATTTGTTGATGTGCGTGAATGTTTAATCTGTTCTTTCATTAAGCCCAAGGGAGGTTGGGTTAGGGAGTAATGGAATACATGTAACGGGATTACATATTTGAAATATAAGTAACTGTGTTCCACTACAGTAACAATTTAAATCATTGCTAATTCGAATACAGTTACAATCAAAAATAATTTAGATTACTGAAGAGATTACTTTGCGCTTTATTGTCATTTGTATCATTTAATTATTTAGTTCTTTCAGATGGAAAACATTTATACATATAAATGATGTGATCCAAAGTGCAGTGAAACACTTTCTTATGATGTGTTACATTCATACGAGCAGACAGAGAAGTTTGGAGCATAAGAATTAGAAATAAACCTTGTGTAAATTGTCAGCTTTATGCTAAGCTAAAATGCTATTTCTAGCCATTTTACATGCACATGTTACCAGACACGATCATATTGTTTTAGCAAGAAAATTCACATTGGATCATAATTTATATATACAGTGTGTATATATATATATATATATATATATATATATATATATATATATATATATATATATATATATATATATATCAAGTACAAAGTCTTAGTGGTGCTGCCTTTGATTATGGCAATTTCAGCTGCTTACATCAGCAGCAAAACCCTCGGCAAATAGCCTTATTGCTCCCTCTACTTGCTTTCCACCCACTTCCGACTGTGATTCTGCTATTATGGGGTCTTCTGTTGAAAATAAAATGCATGCATGCTTCATATCTTATTTAATTATTTATGCACAGGACTTTAGTTATATCATAGTTTATAGGAATACACACATATGCACAATCTTATAGACTCATTTCAATTAGGTATGATACTCTTATGATAGGCGCTAACGCAGCAGTCTTATCATACGCTTTGTGCACTGATGGTTGCTGGTACCTTGAAGGCGAAAAGCAAATGAATGATCCAACATGTCCGTTTTCATTTTTGGCCCATTTTAGAAAGGACCCCTCTGTGATGGACAGAATGAGATGGAATGAGAGTCAGGCAATTTATACTCCGTTTGCCATTGTATTAATTAACCACATGACTAAGTAGGTGTACAGGTGTTCTTAATAAAGTGGTCACTGGGTGTATGTTGCATATATGCACAAGTTTGTGACCATTTTTTAATGTCAATGAAAACCCTATATGAATTTATATTTAATATATGTGTTTTAGATATATCGCTTTATAGCAGATTCCTGGATGACAGAGTATTCTGCAATGGTATTGCAATAAATAATGAAATGTGGTTGATTTAACCAGTAGTAGTATGCCCAATTTCTAACATCTTTTTGTGACTCAAAATTGGATCAGACTTGCTGGAGTTATGATGTTTTTTTTTTTTTGTTTGTTTTTTTACACATGATTGGATTAAAAAATAGCTTTGTTTCTTATTTTATAACTTTGTATTTTAATTATAACTGTATATATTTTACTAAATTAAACATGCCTAAATGAGCTCATGAGAGATGAGTGATAAAGTATTTGAAATGTGTATCGTTACAAAATGCATTCAGTTTCACATATTCTTAAAATAATATAGTAAGCAGTAGCCTGTTCATTGTACTGTATACTGTACAGTATGCTGTCAGCAGTACACTAGAATTCAATTCCGGACATGCCAAAGTTTGATTGGAAAGTTTCCTTTAATTTAGCAAATTATAACTGAAACACTGATTCTACGATTCACTTGTACCATCTTTCAAAAATTTTCACAAACATTTTACATTTTTAAAAGGTTTAACTAATATATATTAGGATATAGTATCAATTAAAATAGTATTTTCCAATAAAAATAAGATTTCTATATTAAGAAAGTGAAATATAACTATTAATGCTTTACCATCGGAGCACTTTAAATAAAGCAACCAATACAAAACTGTCATTTGTGGTACAGTTAAACACAATTAACTGTGCCCAAGAAACTAAGACATGTTCCTCTCTTTTGGCCCCAGGATATTATAAAGCAAATCTGATCAAGATAATAATGCCTAGTGCTTTATTCGATTCCTGATGGCAAAATGATCCCATTTTTAACCGTACGCGACTCCATGACGAATGCAGACTCATATCCAGTGTTTTACGTTTGAGGGGGACCTGTGCTTTGATATTAGATATCGCCATAATGGCCTTTTCTGGGTCCCGTCTTCTACTGTATGTCTGCAATCTACTTGACAGTTTTCACATGATGGATAACCCAATTTGCTAACGTTATCACGGATCCCTCAGCTAGCATAACATACCAGCTTTTATTCCCTAATTGCGTACACCTCTCCAAAAATAGCGGCAGTAATAAATGTGTTTGGAAAATTTGTGTGATGGAAGAGTGCAGTTGCCAATCGCCCACCCAATCTGAAATGATATACTGGGATTTACCTTTGGCCTCCTACAGTATTCCCCATCTCACATTTGCTGTCTTATCTTTTTGCTTGCTTTATGTGCTTTTTATTTTGCTCTTTCCATCCATTGTTCCCTTTTTGGATTCATTTTGTTCGTTTGATATTGTTAGAATTACTTTTCCATTCACAATACACATTTCACATTTATTTTGATACCCCATTCAAGAAAATGTATTTACTATTTATCAATATTTAATACTATTTTGTTGCTGATTTAGAATTAAGCTACATGATGCATTTTAATGTCCATGAAGTTTCCTAAACGTCTCATTGTATCGTGACTTGTAAGCCTTGACAAAGCATTAAGACATTAAGATATATTAATAGGTTTTCTGCTTAAAGGTCAGAAACAAAAAGGCCAAAGTTAAATTGGGAAGTTTGATTTATTTATGCAAATCTTTCCTTGGAACTGTTTCAGTGAATCGGCTCAAAACTTTGATTTAACGATTTGCTTGTGTCACCCTCTCAGAAGTGTAAAAAAAGTAAGTACAGTATACAGTGATGGTTTATCATGATGGTTGATTTTACTATATACATTTGTTTTTAATTACTTGGCAAAAATTGCAGTTGAAATGTTTTGAGCAAATATAAAATGTGTAGTATTGTAAATATTAAGATATTTGTTAAATATCATCAAAAGGCTGAACAATTTGGAAATGTAATGTTTATAGTACCTAGCCATATTGTTTCAATATAGCCAACATGATCTCATGAGTATTCATAGGTATTGCTACGTAAAGTGGGTTTTAGCAGACATTCAGTTGCTTACGTTTGCAGACACAAATGTAAAATTTTGGCATATTAACTTCTTACATATGAAATTGTACAAATGTTTATGAATGTACAATTCATATGAAGGAATAAGGAATGAAAATCCTTAAATTGAATGAATCAGTTAATTTTATTGTATTTATAATCAGTTAGATTAATTAAATGTCCAGTGCCATCACATGTATTTAAAACAGTTGTTGCATTGACATTGTAAAGGTTTAATTCTCTACTGTGATTTTTCTCATGCTGTTTTTCAGACTGATCTCACAGTGAAATTGTGAACAGTACATTGACTTTTCTTTAGCAAAAATTAAGCTAAAACACAGCCCCCAGCAGCTAAAACAGTAAGTGTTGTTGGGCGTATGGGCACGAGTGAGCTATATTTTCTGGGTGAAATGTCCACAAAGGGGTGCCAATAGCGAGTTGTGAAGTGCGCCTTTTCAGCGGTACAGGCTGTAATACAGTGATGAGGAATGTATATTTTATAAAATGCAACCCCAAACTAAACCCTAAACCTAATCATCATTGGAGTAAAAATGTCATCTTAGAGGGAAAAACTTTCGAATTGTGCTTGTCACTGATAATGCAAACACAATTACTTCCTGGTTTCAACGCAGTATCCAAATGCTGCTGACATTACATGCTTCTAGTCACGGCACAGGAGAAGGTAAACATACTAAAGCTGGTACAAACATGCCTGATAGGAGATGGCAGGTGCCATTGAGTCAGCATAATGTGTCAGATCCTAGGGGACCGGAAGCATCGGAAATTCCACTCATTTCAAAGGATTGTATCACAAGACTTAAAACCCCAAAAGCACCATGAAATTATCATAAAATATTAGATTGTTTTTGATGCTGTCAATAGGTCTGTATTGCACATTTCAACATAGTTCCAACAGTACAAAAAATGTATGTGTAAATGTGACCTAAAAATACTTCAAACCTTTGATCTCGGCATTGCTGGTGGCTTGCTCTATCAGCTGAGCTACAGGAACCCTAGAAGGAAAGCCAAACTCTTGTATTCGGAGAGTGTCTTCAAGGCAGGAAGGACAAATTTCCACTCAAAGTTCCAAGACCCTATGACGAGAGACAAAAGACAAGCCAACGCGCAGCTCGAACCAACAACCCTATGATTGAGAGTCTCATGCTCTATCGGCTGAGCTAGACGGACCTGCTTACAATTTGGAATTATTGATTTCAGTCAATATTTTTTAGTGTTTCACTCTTACTGTGTCACCCAGTCTTACTCCCCATCTGGCATATTACCTTGTTTGATTTGGCCCTCACTGGGCCCTTGATATACCTGCTGTCCAGCACCCTCCAATGGGCCTCCCCGTTCTTGGCATGTGTTGAGTTGTCAAGGTGACCCCAGTCCCTTCCTTCCTGATCTGGCAGCAATGGCCCGAGTTGGGACAGGGCGAGTGAGACATACCTGTTCAGAACCTGGCTGCAGTTGGACAAAACTTGGCTTGAGCATCACCCATTCTCATGTGAAATATAGAAATGTATGCCAACACTCTCTGTTCTCGACAGTCAGTCCAAGCGTGTATACACACATACACGCACACGCACCTTACGCACACTCTACTGGCTCCATAGCGGCCCTTTGATAAGGTGCAAACAGACAGGTTGGTAGGAGGCTCACTTGTTTTTTTTTGTTTTTTTTTAATCACCTGAATCCATTTTAGACAATCTAGGTATTGTAGGTCTACCATAAACAAATGGCCATAAGTGGTTGCTTGGGTTTCAAATGGAAAAGAATCATCATTGATTGATTAAACCCTCCCCAAGAACCAAAGGAAATTACCTGGAGTAGTATTACATTTTTTTATTTGGACTAATTTGAAAAATGAATTAGAAAAATATTGACCAATTGATAAATTATATAATATTAGTTCAGTGTGGTTGGTTACATAACATCACCAGTCTTAGACGAAGCATTCGTTCAAATCTGAAATCCAGTGATTGTTTACCGGAGCTTAATTAAATTTACCTTGCCCACCGCTGTACCAATCGGCTTGAATTTTCTCCCGCAGAGTGAATGAAATTAGTTTGCTATTTAAAGGAGCATATCTGTGCTTTCTCCCATTGTTTCATGCCATTGTCAATCCAATCCCTTATTCCGGACAAGTCCATGGCTGTAAATCGGATCACAGAAAACCCCCATTGTAATTCAGAGAGTGCGAGTCTGTAGAATCAGAGAAGTGAGAAATAATACGTTTCTCAGTTGATTAAAGCACCGGCAGAATTTACAAGGAAAAGAGGGATTTATCTGCGCTTACAAATGACTGCGACTGCTTAGCAGAACGGCTTTTGTCAAGAGCGTAATGGCTCCATTTGTTTGCTGAAGGGTTTTGACGTGTAGTTGCAGATGAGTTTGTGTTTCAGTCATGAATGGATGTGTCTCTGTGGATATATTCTTAGTTCAGGGATTGGGAGGTTATAATGTTTATCCAGAGTGTCTTGTAGTTTTTCTGGTGGGCTCATTTGTTTGGTGTCTCCTGGCAGTTGGCAGACTTTCCCCTGAATGTCTAATCTGAGATTGGTGCTGTTGATATCTGCAAGACTTACGCAATCATGTAGAAAGCAACATAGAGTTCCCCAATGATGACTCTACCAGTTCTGAGGACAGTGTGCTAACATGAGTTGTCCACACTGGCAGACAGAAAGGACACAGAGAACTAACTGGGGGCTGCTGTGTGCATTAAAACAGGGCTTTCAAGATGGTAGAGGAAAAAATCAGCAATCAGCAACTGCGACACTAACAAAATTCCCAAGGACCAGCAGCCCATTTGTTTAGGGTTGATTCTTCAGTTAGGGCACTTTTGATTACTTACAGTAAGTTGTTGGAAAATGAAACTTCTTCAAGCTATGTTTTATCTATGTTCAAATATTCCTCATGAATAAAGCTGTGCAAGTCATGCACTTACAATGTTAAGTGCTTCATTGGTTATAATGGGAGTGATCAAATATTTCTAACAAGCAGCTAAACTATAATGCACTTTTTTCACCTCACAAGTTTTTGTTAATGACACCTCATTGTTTATTTCCAGTTGTTGAACACGCTCTGTTTTAGCTAGTTTTAAAAGGTATGTGCAGATCATTTTGTTTTGTGAGTTCTGGGTTTTAAAAATGCCAGCACCTGAAATGCATTCAGGACCAGTCTTGCACAGTAGCATTGTAATTCCTTTGTTGTTTACCTCTTTAAATAAAAAAACAAAAACAAAAACTAGGGCTGTCAAATCTAATTAATTACATGATATGCCAATTATATAATCAAATTAATTGCAGTTAATCACATATATAAATATTTAATGATAAACTCTTCCAAATAACAATAATTAAAATTATAATAAGTATAAATATTTTATTTTAATGGTCTTAAATATAGTATATATTACAAAAGTTATCATTCAAATTATTACAATGCATTACATTATTTTGGCAGATGAGTGAAGCATTGATAAGATAATAAAAATAGTTGCTTTAGAAGTCAATACAGTAAGTTGTTTATTTTTATATTATGGAGCCTTAGCTTATCAGTGGCCTGCAGTCCACAACAATCCATTTTGCAATTGAATTCGTCAATCTGTCCTAGATAGATTTGTTAGAAAGTCCTTGTCTTAGGATGCGTCAATGTGTACATCAGATGGACTCTTTTAGACGCTTTGGTTGCGTTGCGTCAGAAACAGCATTTCTAGTTAAAAGTAGTTCAAACTTAGTAAAACACGCCCTGAGATTCCTGCATTTGGAAGAACCCAAGAACGTGAACCCAAAAACATGTTCTCATTTTGTGCTGTCTCTAGTGTCAGTGAAGTCTGAGAGTGGTTTGTGAATCTGTTCAGCTGCACATTGCCTATATAGCTGTAGTTTCGCTTACTGCCTCTTGCTGAAAACAGGTGGTACGTCAAGCTTGAATTTCTCTCTCTCTCTCTCTCTCTCTCTCTCTCTCTCTCTCTCTCTCTCTCTCTCATATATATATATATATATATATATATATATATATATATATATATATATTAGGGCTGTCAATCGATTACAATTTTTTAATCAAATTAATTACATGGTGTCCTGGTTAATTAATTGCGATTAATCACATATACAAATATTTGCTTAAAACCCCTCATATAACAATAATTCGATATATAATGATGAAATAATCTTTAAATATATATATATATATTAATAAAAAATATTCAGAAAATTAAAATGCATTACATTCCTGTAGCAGAAGAGTTAATCATTGATAAGACAATACAAAAAACAGCTTTAGAATACAATGTATTGTTTACTACCGTATTATTGATCATAAGTCAATCATTGGTATACAGTTCACAGCAATCCATTACACAAGTGAATTTGTCAATCAGTTGAAGATTTATTATGAGGGCTTGTTTAAGTACACCTGCGTCAGACATGCTCGTGTAGCGTCTCGGGTGACTTGCATCATAAACATAAAATGTTTAGGTCACTGTGTCAAGTTAAATATAGTTAAATACTTAGAACACATCTTCAGATCCCCTAGTTCTAATTTCCACTCCATCAAGTGTTTTTAACGCAAGAATGTAACGTGTTTTCTTCACTGTATAAACTGCGTGTTGCCACACAGCTGAAATTTCAATTTCTTCCCTCTGGAGTAAACAGGTGGTACTACAAGCTTGCATTTCTCAGGAATCTTCCTTATTATGGTCTGGGGGGAATTGTGATTAATTGCGTTACATTTTTTAATGCGTTATTTTTTATTAAATTAATCGCACTGAATTAACGTGTTAAATCAACAGTCCTAATATATATATATGTATAACTAATTGCACTGAATTAACAAATTAAATGTGTTAAATTAAATAAAATTGTATTATATTTGTATTTTCTTTTTTCTGAAAATCCTGGGCATGATGTTGATGACAGCAATAGATACAGTCGGCAAAGCAAAGCACTGTTACCATAGTTACACATACTTTACTATGAGGAAAATGGGGAGAAATATCCAATAGATTTGGCTATTTTAACAACAAAAAACATGGCAAAAAGCTGTTGTGTAATTTTTTTGCCTTTCAAACAATGCCAAAAAACCTGAAATAGATTTTTTATTGCCCACCAACTGACATAATTATAAGCCCAAAGAAGAGCACTGCAGCTGCAAGCTGTTGAGCCATGAAGTAGTTTCTTAGCAGCACCAGGCCACCCTAAGACAGAGGTTTACATTTATGACTGTCACATTAATATATTGTCAAGTCAAGTCATTTTTATTTGTATAGCGCCTTTCACAACACACATAATTTCAGAGCAGCTTTACAGAAAAAAGAAAATGATACCGTAATATCTATAAAGTCTTTGTCATCAGTGTGTAGTTTGATTAAATACAATTACAAATTTTGTACAAAAATGAATTCAAAGTAATTCAATTATAATTGCATGAATATGTTGTCATTCAATTGGTATCTTAAAAATGTTCTTTAAATCCTGTAATTTGATTGATGATTAATGAAATAACTACACATAAATTGCTCAAATTTCACAGCAACTTTATTAGAAATCCCATTTACTAAACATTTCACCAAACCAAATTTACCTAGAAATATATCCCCTTAGAAATGTTTGATTGATTGAAGCATGAAAAATGATACATAGCGCTCCACTCTGATCATGTCAAGTTTTCTCATGTATCTTGTCTTGTTTTCTGGTGTTAACTCATTAATATGTCTCTGCTTGAGCCACTGTTGTGATGGAATGATCGATTTAAAAAATTTGGTATTCATGGTTCCTTACACTGTGACTCATTTACCCATTCACCCATTCACACACACATTCATACACTAATGCAGCAGAATTGCAATGCAAGGCGCTAACATGCTATTGGGAGCAACTTGGGGTTCAGTGTCTTGCCCAAGGACACTTCGGACCACCAACCCTGCGATTAGCGGCCGACCCGCTCTACCAACTGAGCCACAGCCGCAATAAAATATATTGTCTTGGTGACAAGGCTTCACTTTCCCCCATACTAAACCACACACTTTGTTTTTTGTTTGTTTATACATAAATGAATATATATATATATATATATATATATATATATATATATGTGTGTATATACAGTATATGTATATTGTATTGTTTTAGAGTTTTGTTTTTATATATATATATATATATATTATTGAGAGGATGTTAAAAAAGTTCAACACTCTTAAAATTAGATGAAACAAGAAATTACAAGAGACAATACAAAGTTAAAAACTGTTTAAAAAAAAAAATTGCATTTAGTTTTTCTTCAAAATCATCATAAGGGACAGAAAAGTTCTGCTAAAAAGTTTGACCAATTACAAGTAAAAAGCCAAGTTAGCAGTAAGAAAACAAGTAACACCAATCGTTCTAGACTGTCCATAATTGCGAGGGTAAAACGCTATGCACTGCATGCACAGGATTGGACAAGCAAATAACAGCATCACTGAAATCAAGCTAACCGAATCCCTGTGCTTATTGGCCCAAACATCTCACAAATCCTCAGCTATAAAATGGAAAAATATTTTCACCCTTTATTCTCAAAGACAGTTTGTGCTCTCCTAAACATGTGACATCTCTCAGAATAGATTATTATGATGCAGCAGGACCTCGTGGAGACACAAACGTACACACATACTTAAACACTTATGAGGGTTTAATTGTTAGTGTACTGCTGTCTACCTAGGATAAAAGGAGAGATAGACAAGCGAAAGGCCTACATACAATATTATGATAAACCATTAAGAGCCACAGGGGGCCGTCTATCATTACAAGCGCTCGACGTGGTAATTTCTGCTTTGTTAATAGCCATGTTTTACTGTTACTCAAAGTGCCAATTAAACAGACTGCTTTAACATCCTTTGTCAGAGATGGCAGTTGTTGGGATTGTGGTGTAGATGTTTGAGGTGTTGTACACTTGCCATCCATGTTTGCTGCCAGTAGAAAAGGTCGGTTTGTCAGGAAAAGTATGGAATATAATCAAAATGTACTTCCTTTATAAACATATGCAAACTTGATGTGATTGCTTGGTCAACACATTGTACATGCATAACGTCCATTCTTGCCTTTCTTCTGGGGTAACAAACCAAAATCTCATTTTGTGTTCTAGAAGAAAGAAACTCATTCGGCTTTGGAAAAACAATGAGGGTTAGCAAATGGTGACATTTTTTGGTTTATCTATTCCTTTTAATGTTTCATGATTGCTCATGGACCTATATCTATAATCACATTGGCAGAAGTTGTCACACCACTAGAAGATATTTCATAGGTGTGAGTGGGCGTGAAGGGTTGTGAATGTTTTTAGGCCGCTGTATTTCTTTTGTGTACATGCACAGGTAGCAATAAAGAGTCCATCTCTCTTGTTTGATGGCTGCACAGGTGGTCTTTGAATATAAAATACACACTCAAACACTGTTGCTCTCTTTTATTCCTATCACATTTTTCAATTTCACTGATAATCTTGCCTTGGCAGACAATGAATAAATGCATGATGAGTCCAACACTGTTTGAGATGCTACCTGTAAAGCTTTAGAGATGCGGAGTGTGAAGACGAGTATGAAGGCTCCCTGTTATGATATTCATGAGTTGTGGCTGACGCTTCGTCGCATTCTTTGTTTGTGCAGACGGTCCTTTTGTCTTTCTCCAATAGACTGATTGAATGCTGAGAGTGCGTGTGCTTACAGGATTGGACATATTTTTGAAAATATCCTCTTACAGTGTATCATGTTGTAAACCCCACCCTCATTTTGTCCCATATTGTATCTGCATTTGTCTCTGTGTGTGGGCAAATCCTTAACTGTCTGTAAGCCTTTATTTTAACATTCCAATCTGTCTGAAATGTATTCTCCATCCTTTAAATGGTGATGAGATGTAAAAAAAAAAATGCTCCTGACATTAAAGCTAATGTGTCTCCCAGACTTTGGCAGTAATAGCCATCTCTTAAACCTTAGGTCAGATGTGATATTAATTACACACTTTTCCACATTTTTGCATGCTCAGAGGTCTGTAATAATAATTGCACTCAATAAAACTTTGATGGTCCAATCAAATGGGCAGTTGATACACATACTACAGCAGTGACAGCCGTGTCACATGTCATACTTCATCTTAAACTGGTTTGAATAGTGCTTTAATAATTGTATAATTGTTATACAGTTTATACAGATTTTTATTTATTTTTGAGAGACTACATAGAATTTATAATTCACTACAGGACTATATTAAGGGTCATACCCCCCTCCGAGTTTCATTTATAGTGTTAACTAAGGTTTTTGTGCCAAAAACAGCCATTATTTAGTATTTCATGACCATGACTGGGTGTCGTTGAAGTATAAATGTGTGCAGTCATGTGTTAATGTGTTTGGGTTTCTAATGTCAGTAATCCAAGGATTTCAGCTTAGTTTCAATAAATAGTATTTTTGGATATGTTTTCAGATATGTTTTCATAATACACCCTTTTAAGTCCAAGGAAAATTAGATTTGTCATGATATTAGCCTTTTAAGTGAACTTCAAAAAGATGAAAGCTGATTAAAAATGGTGAGAAATGTAAAATAAATGGTTTCGAGTTGCAACATCTAAAAAAATTTACACTTTCCCATACTGTATTTACAGTATGCATACTTATTTATTTATTTTTAAATCTATGCCGATGTCAGTTTTTCCATGTCCTTTCAGAGATGCAAACTCATTCGCATCTCTCTCTTTTTCCCTCTCCTTTCTCAGCTCTTTTCAATGTTAATTTTTCATTTTGCTCTCTCTCCTAGCTGCCCTTTTACTTTGAACTCTTAAACTTGAACTACTTACTGAGAGTTTTTTTTTCTACAGCACCCAACTTCTAAATTTTCTGTTTCTTATAAAAAAAAGACTTCATCACCACCTGCTCTCTCTCTCTCTCTCTCTCTCTCTCTCTCTCTCTCTCTCTCTCTCTCTCTCTCTCTCTCTCTCTCTCTCTCTCTCTCTCTCAATCTACTCTACGTGCACAGGCAGACTGAAAGAGAAGCTCAAAGCTGATTAGTCAAACTTGTGATTTCCAATTTCAGACCCAAGACACAAATCCCACACACACTTAATATTCATGTGTAGAGGCCCGAGCTCCAGCTTCGCTGTCCAGTCCTCCGCTCACCAAATCACACTCATTTAATCATCTTATTTAAAGAGGAGAGTGAGAGAGAGAAGATGAGGAAGAGGAAGTGAAGACAATAAGCAAGGCCCCACCGCATTAAGATTTTTCATTATTGATTTTAGAAATTAGAGGCAATTGTTCTGTTCCAAAACCTATTGAGCTGCAAAACCTCAGTTGGCACTATTTTAAGACATCATAGGTATGTTCAGAATCAGAATCAGAATCAGAATCAGCTTTATTGCCAAGTATGCTTACACATACAAGGAATTTGTCTAGGTGACAGGAGCTTCCAGTCTACAACAATACAAACAATACGAAAAACAGCAGCAAGACATAGTTAATTAAAAACAGAAAAGAACAAAAAATAAATAATTATACATATACGTACATACACTCACCTTCATACATACCCACATACACACACGTAGTGCAAATCTAATACAATCTGTTATATAAAGAACAAAAAACTGTATATTATGTACAGAGCAATGTAAGTAATGGCAGAAGTGGATATGTTGGATAATATAAATTTAAATTAAAATTAAACTGTGTATTGCACATAATTATTGCTCAATGGGGCAATTTAATTGTTCATTAGATGGATGGCCTGAGGGAAAAAACTGTTCCTGTGCCTGACGGTTCTGGTGTTCAGAGCTCTGAAGCGCCGGCCAGAAGGCAACAGTTCAAAAAGGTAGTGGGCAGGGTGAGTGGTGTCCAGAGTGATTTTACCAGCCTTTTTCCTCACTCTGGAAGTGTATAGTTCTTGAAGGGGGCAACCAATAATCCTCTCAGCTGACCGAACTGTCCTTTATATTCTTCTGATGTCTGATTTCGTAGCTGCACCAAACCAGACAGTTATTGAAGTGCAGAGGACAGACTCAATGACTGCTGAGTAGAACTGTTTCAGCAGCACTGGTGGCAGGTTGAACTTCCTCAGCTGGCGAAGGAAGTACAACCTCTGCTGGGCCTTTTTCACAATGGAGTCGATGTGTATCTCCCACTTCAGGTCCTTTGAGATGGTAGTGCCCAGGAACCTGAATGACACCACTGCTGCCACAGTGCTGTTTAGAATGGTGAGGGGGGACAATGTTGGGGTGTTCCTCCTAAAGTCCACAATCATCTCCACTGTTTTGAGCGTGTTCAGCTCCAGGTTGTTTTGACTGCACGAGACAGCCAGCCGTTCAACCTCCTTTCTATATGCAGACTCATCATCATCTCGGATGAGGCCGATGACAGTGGTGTCGTCTGCAAACTTCAGGAGCCTGACAGAGGGGTCCTTGGTGGTGCAGTCATTGGTGTACAGGGAGAAGAGTAGTGGGGACAGCACACATCCCTGGGGGGCACCCGTGCTGATGGTACAGGTGGTGGAAGTGAATTTTCCCTGCCTCACAAGCTGCTGCCTGTCCGTCAGAAAGCTGGTAATCCACTGTCAGGTAGAGGTGGGAACAGGGAGTTGGTTTAACTTCCGGAGTATATCTGGTATGATTGTGTTGAAAGCCGAGCTGAAGTCCACAAAAAGGATCCTTACGTATGTCCCTGGTCTGTTCAGATGTTGCAGGACGTGATGCAAACCCATGTTGACTGCATCATCCACAGACCTGTTTGCTCGATAAGCAAATTGAAGGGGGTCCAGTGATGTCCTTCAGGTGGGCCAACACCAGTCTCTCAAATGACTTCGTGACCACAGATGTCAGGGCGACAGGTCTGTAGTCATTAAGTCCTGTGATTTTAGGTTTCTTAGGGACGGGGATAATAACGGAGCGTTTGAAGCAGCATGGGACTTCACACTGCTCCAGTGATCTATTGAAGATCTGAGTGAAGGTGGGGGCCAGTTGGTTAGCACAGGAACGAAGGCAAGCTGGTGAGATGCCATCTGGTCCTGGAGCCTTCCTTGACCTTTGCTTCCGAAAGACACGGCACACATCGTCCTCACAGATCTTGAGTGCAGGTAGTGTAGCAGGAGGAGGGAGGAGGGGGGTTGCAGGAGGTGTTAATGGTTGTGTGAAATGAAGGTCCGAGTGCATGTGGGGTGTGAAATCGGGCCTTTCAAATCTGCAGTAAAACACATTCAGGTCGTCAGCCAGTCGTTGGTTCGCCACAGGGTTGGGGGGTAGGAGTCCTGTAATTAGTAAGTTGTTTCAGGCTTTTCAGCTTCTCAGAGTAGCTACTTTTAGCCACTCTGATTTCCTTATTCAATGTGTTCCTGGCCTGATTATACAAGACTCTATCCCCACCCCTGTAAGCCTCCTCTTTGGCATGACGAAGCTGTCTGAGTTTTCCTGTGAACCATGGTTTATCATTGTTGAATGATAAAAATGTCCTAGTAGGGATGCACATATCCTCGCAGAAACTGATGTATGATGTAACAGTATCTGTGAGCTCGTCCAGGTCTGTAGCTGCAGCTTCAAAAACTCTCCAATCAGTGCAGTCAAAGCAGGTTTGTAGTTCCAGCTCTGCTTCATTAGTCCATCTCCTTATAGTCCTTACAACTGGCTTTGTTGATTTTAATTTCTGCCTGCAGGTCGGGAGAAGATCAACCAGACAGTGATCAGAGACTCCCAAAGCTGCACGTGGGACAGAGCGATATGCATCCTTTAATGTTATATAGCAGTGATCCAATATATTCCTGTCTCTGGGGGGCATGTAATGTGCTGTCTGTATTTGGGCAGTTCGCGTGTGAGATATGTTCATAATTTTATTAGAAATACTGCCCACAGTGGCCAAAGTGGTAAGTATTGTCAGGCGTATGGGCACGTGTGAGCTCCATTTTCTGCTTTTACTGTATTTTCCACAAAGGTTTGCCAAAAACAAGTTGTGAAGCAAGATATTTTTAGCTGCACAGGCTGTAATACAGTCATGCCATGGAGATCAAATTTTTTCCCCAATTCTGATATGAACAGTAACTGTAGCTCCTGACCTGTACCTGCATGATTTTATGCACTGCTCTGCTGCCACATGATTGGCTGATTAGCTAATCGAGTTAAACCCGCCCAAGTGCCTGCGCTGTGACCTTCGTGGCTCTGAGAGCGAGGTCGATGGCAGAGCGTAGTTCCTGCAGCACGTCAGGGTCGAGACTACCCAGGTGCAGATCTTTGAGTGCCTTGGCTTGTTGGACCTGCAGAAGAGCCATGGCATGCAGGGCGGAGGCATCCTGTCCGGTGGCGCTGTAGGCTTTCAAAGTCAGTGATGACGTCATTCAACAGGCTCAGGAGGGGAGTACTGCGCGGTCCCGCCAGGCGGCGGCGTTCTCGGGACACAGGTGGATCGCAAATCCACTTGTCCACCTGGGGGACCTCCGTGTACCCGGGGGCTGCCCCGCCATCCAGGGTAGTGAGAGCAGACGACCACAGGGGTCAGTTCCTGGCAGTAGAAGGTGCCCTCCATGATCATGCACTTCCGGGAAGAAAGGAACCGGGGGGGCTATGAGCGGTGCCCTGACCCGAGGAACAGATCAAGTAGCCGTGGGGGGGGTCGTGGGGATTTACCCAGTGAAAACCGAGCCCATCGTCATCCCTAAATCGCCTTCAACGTGGGGGCAGCTGAAGTGGCTTTCTCTCGTGAGGAATTTCAGTTTGTAATTAGGTAATGAGACAGCTCACTTGTGTTTTGAAACATATTATCTCTTGATAAATCTTAAATAGGAAACACCAAATGCTGGGGGATTTAACCAACGTTCCCATTTTTATTTTATTTATTTTTTTAGATAAATGTCTGATATCACAGTTCAAAAGAATGCATGGAAAGTGGAACAGCTGGTATATAATTTTTTCATGATCACTTGCATTTTACAGGTTTAGAGGTAGTATACGCATATCTAAAAGGAATGCAGGTGCACAGCTACAAGTTGAAGTTCATAGAAGTGAGTAAACATTCCAGTTTATTGACAATGTTTTGACCCGAATTGGGTCAAATCGGATTAGTGTGTTTGACCTGACGAAGACCCCATTCAGATTGAAACGTTGTCAGTAACTTTACTCATTTGCTTACATATAGAAAATGATCTTTTATATACACATCTCAAGAAAAGTTCAGTGAGTTTACAAAGCAGAATATGATTTGCTTATACAGAAAATACATGGAAATAAAAGAACAGGGAGAACATTAAAGATATTCCTTAAAAACAGGAGATATTCCTATTAAATTTGGCAAGTTAATACTCTGATTATAACAAGGGGTCTCATATTACAGTATGATATTAATATTAAAGAGTTATACTTTATGTACTTTAGGTATATTGTTTACAAAAAGTGTGTAACAAATCAGAAAGTATTTTTATTTTTTTTAAACAAATCGTTCTGTAATATTTCTTTAATGACTCACTGTACCTGTCTTCCTCTGTCTGCATCATTTGACTTGTTAGAAGAATCTTTGCCCTTCATCAAAGTAATTTCTCCTGTGTCTTCATTGGCAGACAGGGGTAGAGGAAACCTCTCTGTGACTAAAA
Source organism: Xyrauchen texanus (assembly GCF_025860055.1). NCBI lineage: Eukaryota > Metazoa > Chordata > Actinopteri > Cypriniformes > Catostomidae > Xyrauchen > Xyrauchen texanus. The sequence goes on from NC_068317.1 coordinate 10,382,143, forward strand.
TCAGCACTACTAATGATGATAAATATTTCCACAAATATATATTAAAACATTTATAATAAGAAATAATATAAAAATTGTATGACTGTACCTGTATATTTATATTTATTTATTTATTTTATTTTCAGTTTACCAGTTATTGGCTGGTAAAAAGATGAGCCTGTTTCTATTATACCCCTAATGAGGGGATAGAAAGGTTACATATACAAATAGAACTATTAACCTATTAAAAATGGCAGATTCACAATGACAGATTTTAAAATATGAATTGACTTCTGTGGAAATTGTGCCTAAAATTTCCCAGAATGCTCATGCCTCTGTTTTGCATCTTACCCTCTTCTTCTGACACTGCACATCTCTTTCATCTCTCTGCCTCTCCATATTCAGAAAGGAGTGAAACGTGAGGAGCCCAGAGGAGCTGTCAATCATTTGTATAATCTCAAGGGATTGGTTACGCTAGCTGATGTGTTCTTCCAGAGGCCATGGCAGTGTTAGTGAGGCTCATTACGGTCCAGGAAAGCACCGCACCCTTCTTTGTGATAAGAGCTCCCTGGCGATCTATCTCGTTCTCTGTGTCTCTGATGTGTTTCCAGCTTTAAATCTATTTATTAAACACATTAGACACAAAGCAGAAACAGCATTTGCAACCCATTTTATCTACTGTATGTAAATTAGGTATTTGGGTTTGAAACAAATTAATAAATAAAGTTTGATTTTATTCATTGAAAATTGATTATATTGTGGAAAGTGGACGTTTCATACCAGAATGCCCCAAGTTTTTACATTTTGATGAAAGATTACAAAGACACAACTTTTTTGGTATCTTATCTCCTCCTTTGGAATGAGTTTCACTGATGAATCATTCACAATAAAACCAGCTATGTGTGTTAAAGGAATATGCTGGGTTCAATAAGTTAAGATCAATCAACAGCATTTATGCCATAAAAATTTTAAAAAATATAAATTATCTCTGCATTTTACACTGAGTGAGGAAAGTATTTTAACATAGAAAAGAAAGCAGCACCTGCTGTAAAACAAGATCTAGTCACCTGCTTGGAATATATCATGACTTGTAATGGGAATCCTGACAAATGAGATTTCCTTTCAATGAGATCTCCTTTGGGAACAAAACACACATCACTCTAACAATTATTATTATTATTTTTTATTTTTTTTGATGAATGAAGGAAGCCACACGAATATAAACTTATTTAATAGCTTTATAATGGCACACTGTCATATACATTAGGCCACATCATAAAGAACGTATCTCTCCATCTGCATGAAGGAGTCATTTGTCATTTGATCTGTCAGAAGCATGCATGAGTGAAACGGTCTGCATTAAGACCTGCAGGAAATGGCACACTTGAGACAAAAGAGCCCACTGCTTTCATCTGACACAAACAAGCCATGATATGCCCATTATGTTTCACACGCAAGACTGATGCCCTCAATATTAAAGAATAAAAGTGTTTGTAAAAAAAAAAAGCAATTGTTTCAACTGTTATTTATAAATCAAACATGATCCCTCCCCTTTCTTCAATTTTGTTTTATTGCTGTCATGCAGATTTGGCATGAAATTCTTGGCTGGAAAATTTCAGAAAGGGACCCCACCTACCTTGGGCCATTTGAAACCAGGTCAGAGAGCCTGTAGCGAGGAAAGGAGGGGGTGACAGTTTTAGACGTGAGCGATCAGTAAAGAGCAATCACATGCTGATTTTTATATTGCTCCCTCTTTCTCTCTCCTCCCTCGCCTCTTTCCAGGTAAATAACTGCAGTGAGGGCTCTTACCCCAGACTGGGGATCTTTGATCATCTGTAGAGCTCCTGCAGAGTGTGTGTGTGTGTGGACTGCCACAGTTGTGTCAGGGGGGAAAAATATGGAGGTGTGTTCGGGATTTTGGATGTTTTGATGTTTGTCTGACAATCAGTTTGGTGTAGGCGAAAGTTTAGAGATTGTTGAGTGCCTGGAGGTGGTTATGTGCTCTGGTAGACAAAAGCTGGTAGCTCAGATTTATTTTCTCAAAATGACGAGTAAAACAGTTTATTTATTTTGTTTAAAGTCAGTGTTAAATCAAAATTGACCCTATATACTTTTACCTACACTGGTGGCAAAAAGTTTGGAATAATGTACAGATTTTGCTGTTCTGGAAGGAAATTGGTACTTTAATTCAACAAAGAGCTATTCAACTGATCAAAGTATAATCAGGACATTACTGATGTAAAAAAAAAAGCAACATCACTATTTTAAAAAACAAATTTATGTTCAAACCTAGACTGCCCCCATTTCTAGCAGCCATCACTCCAACACCTTATCCTTAAAATCATGCTAAATTGATAATTTGGTGTTAGAAAATCACTTGCCATTATATCAAACACAGTTGAAAGCTATTTGGTTCGTTTAATGAAGCTTAACATTGTCTTTGTTTTTGTTTTTTAGTTGCCTTTGTATGCAATAGACTGGCATGTCTTAAAGTGTTACTTCACCCAAAAATGAAAATTATATCATAATTTACTCACCCTCAAGCCATCCTAGGTGTATATGACTTCAACACAATCAGAGTTATATAAAAAAAACTTCCTGGTTCTTCCAAGCTTTTAATGTTAGTAAATGGTACCTTTTTGAAGCCCAAAAAAGCGCATCCATCCATCAAAAAAGTAAGCAATGTGTTTTTGTAAAATAAATATCCATATTTATAACTTTATTTACTATAATCACTGGCTTCCTGTAACGGCCATCCGTGCATTCACAAGAGAGTCGAGTTCCGGCGTATGACATAGGCGTAGCGTAAGCGCCGGTGAGAAGTGATGAACGCAGAAGTGCGCATTGTTTACAGCAAAGGAAAACAGCGAGTGAGTTGTTTTAGATATACTGTAGATTTGTATTAGTCTTAAAATGGTGCATTCATGCATCTATCCAGTCATTTCAATTGTCAGCAAACACTCTCAGCCTCTGTTGGCATTACCTCGCATTTCCTGCATGAGCACAACCATGTCTCCTGTACTCTCCGTCTACCAGAATATTTAGTTTGTGCAACCGCTGCTGCTGCAGCCTTCTCCAGCTCCCGGAGTTCCTGGTTAATGTACTCCGGTTCAAACAAATAGGGCTGGGCAAAAAATTGAATCTCCTCTTCTCTTATATGGATTACTTTTTTGATGGATGGATGTGCTTTTTTGGGCTTCAAAATCTAAGGTACCATTCACACCCATTATAAAGCTTGGAAGAGCCAGGATATGGCCTGATTGTGTTTGGCTGAAAGAAGAAAGTCATATACACCTAGGATGGCTTAAGGGTGAGTAAATTATGGGATAATTATAATTTTTGGGTGAACTATAAGGTCAATATTAGGTCAGAAATGGCAAAAAAGAAGCAGCTTTATCTAGAAACTCATCAGTCAATCATTGTTTTGATGAATGAAGGCTATAACATGCTTGAAAATTGCCCAAAAAAATAAAGATTTCATACAAAGGTTTACACTACAGTCTTCAAAGACAAAGGATAACTGTCTCTAACAAGGACAGAAAGAGATCCAGATATACAACTAAACAAGAGGATAAGTACATCAGAGTCTCTAGTTTGAGAAATAGACACCTCACATGTCCTCAGCAGACAGCTTCATTGAATTCTACCCGCTCAACACAGTTTCATGTACAACAGTAAAGAGAAGACTCAGGGGTGCAGGCCTTATGGGAAGAATTGTTGTGGCAGACAAGCCTCTTGTTCATTGGAAAAGGAGGAAGCAGGAACTGGATTCATACTTAACAAGACTTTAATAATAACTTCAAACACTGAACTGCAACGTAATAACAGGACGATACACACACACACACACACAGCTCCGTGTGTGCCTCTCTCTCTCTCCAGCACTCCCGACTCCTCCTTTTATCTCTCTCCTGATTAGGCCACTCAGCACCAAGTGCGCACACTCACAGCCCGGCCACCCCCTCCTCCTCATCACATACCCCCACCACCCGATTCAGGACGTGGAAAGCTCATTACTGACTTACCCCCTTTTTCTTCCTGGAAGGGAGGAGTTGCCCCTTTGGTCATGTCGCCGGCTGGTTTTCACCACCTTCTGTGTACCTGGGTAGGATGATTGGAGGGGAGGGGAGAGGAAAAGGGGGCGGGAGAGAGAGAGAGGGAGAGAGAGAGAAAAAAAAACTCTGGTTCCTGACCATGCCGCCATTTGGTCCTCTGCCAGCAGGGAAGTGGTCCTCCGTGATGCCGGGCAATAGCACTTGACCTCGCCTCCGTGCAGACGGCAGCTAGCTTCTCCGCTTCCAAGCAAATGTCAGTGGCTGCTCCACCTCCGTCAGTGGCGAGGGCTGTCTGACGCCACGTCTTCCTCCAGTCCCAGGTTTCGGCACCAGTGTGGCAGACAAGCCTCTTGTTCATCGGGAAAGGAGGAAGCAGGAACCAGATTCACACATAACAAGACTTTAATAATAAATTAAAACACAGAACTGCAAAATAATAACAGGACGACATACACACACAGATCTGTGTGTCTCTCTCATCTCAACAGCACACCCGACTAATCACTTTCTGATCAACACCCACTGATTAGGCCACTCGGCACCAGGCATGCACTCTCACAGTCTGGCTATGCCCTCCTCCTCGTCACAATTGCAAAGAAAAAGACACTTTTGATACAGAAAAACAAAAAGAAAAGTTTAGAGTGGGCAAAGAAAGAGTGTTAAGGATCTTAACCCCATTGAGCTTTTGTGGGATCAGCTAGACTGTAAGGTGTGTGAGAAGTGCCCCACAAGTGCTACAGGAAGTGTGGGGTGAAATGTCACCGGAGTATCTGGAGAATCTGACAGCTAGAATGCCAAGGATCTGTAAAGCTGTCATTGCTGCATGTGGAGGATTTTTTGATGAGAACTCTTTGAAGTAGTTTAATAATTTCTGAAATTGTTTTTTTTTTTTTCAAATTGTAATACAAAATTTTCACTTTATTAATGTCCTGACTATACATTGTGATCAGTTGAATGCCACTTTGGTGAATAAATGTACCAATTTAATTCCAAACTTTTGGCCGCCAGTGTATATAAGGTGCTTTTTGTTCAACAATAAAGGAAGACTTAACCCAAAACAAATACATGCAGTCTCTGCAGAACACAAATGAAGATATTTTGAAGGATAATATTTTCATGCCCATAAACAGCCTTTTTTTATTGTTGAAAATCCAGTTTCAATCTGAAATTCGTCACATTATGGAAGTAAAGTGGTTTTCTTAATGTGTTTAGAAACATAAATATGCAATTATGAATTGGTTTTCATTGTTTGCGTTTACCTTTGTTTGTTGTTTGTGTTTATTTTTCTCTGTGCTCATTATTATGTGAGTGATGGTATCATACCTTCGGGAGTGGGAAAGAAAGAATGAGAGATATGGACAGACACTGTGGCACCTGCTAAGGAACCCACTGCAACAGTCTCATCTGGGGCTCCATTATTAATTCGGAAATCAATTATCCCTTTTCGTCACCATGCGCTGATGAATCAGGGGTAATTAGCCCGAAGGTGTATCGTTCCTGTCCTGTCTTATCTCCGTGTTCTAGACCGATTCACATTACGACTGTTTTCAACACGTTAGGTTAATACAATTAAACTTGTTCTTGAACGATCAGGCCGCGGAAGCTAGTTCATTAACACAGCACAGTTTTAGAAGTCTGTGACATAAGTTGATGATACTTCTTTTTTAAAAAAGGGTGTCACTCTCAATAATACTGCTTATACATTCAAATTAAACTATAATTGCATTATATGCTACAATAATAAGTGTTGCAATGGCAATCATCACTAATATTATTACAATACTTAAGGTTAGGGGTTCGTTCTAAACATATCATGCACTGTTTGTGCTACAGATTGAATGATAAATGATGTGACATGTTGTGGAGATGCGTGCTATTACTTTTCATATCATATAACCACAACCATACAGCCATATTCTATTATTTTCAAGTAATGTTTTTATTATAAGACCCTAAGGCTTTTTTGTAATGTATCTGAATAAGCACTGGTGAATTTAATAGAATAGAACAGAATAGGGACTGGTGAATCGAAAATTATAATAAAATAGAAGTTGGGGGGGTTGTTTCAGAACCTAGTGTGAAGACTGCTGGACCATATTTGTTGCTCAGAAGGAGTGTTGTGGGAACACCATACACAACACTCCAACAAACCATAAATTTGTTTGGAGGAGGAGGTTTGGGGACATCCTCAATTGTCAAATAAACATTCATAAACTTTGGACCAGGTTTTCATTAAGGATATCTCTGTATTTTGCTGCCTTCAGCTTTCCTTCAACCCTGACCAGTCCCCAAGTCCCTGCCGCTGAAAAACATCCCCACAGCATGATGCTACTACCACCATGCCTTACCGTTGGGATGATATTGCGCAGGTGTTGAGTGGTTCCTGGTTTCCTCCAGACATTGCGCTTGGAACAAAGTGATGGTTGTCCTTCTACAAATGTCTCCTTTCTGTTGACAATGTGCTCTTGTGAACCTAAAATTTTTTGTAGCCTTCCCCAGATCTGTACCTCGACACAATCTTGTCTCTGAGCTGTGCAGGCAGTTCCTTTGTCCTCATGGCTTGGTTTTTGCACTGATGTGCATTTTCAGCAGTGAGACCTTATATAGACAGGTGTGCGCCTTTCCAAATCATGTCCAATCAATTTAATTTTCCACAGGTGGACTCCAATCAAAGTGTAGAAACATCTCAAAGATGATCCAGAGAAATGGGATGCTGCTGAGCTAAATTTCAAGTGTCATAGCAAAGGGTCTGAATACTTATGTCAGTGTGATATTTCTTTTTTTTTCTTCTTCTTCATTTTAATACATTTGTAAAGTTATCAAACATCTGTCATTATGGGGTATGGATTGAAAATGTATGTGAAAAAGGAATAATTTAAAGCATTTTAGCATAATTCTGCAAACAACAAAACATAAAATACAGGGGTCTGAATAACTTCTTAATTTACTGTATACTATAGTAACTATTCAGTACCATGGTAAATATCTAAACATTACTGACCACTGGTACTATCACAGTACTTTTTTTGTAAGTGTGGTGTCTCTTTTTTTAATCACAGAGTCAGTTTTGTTTCTTTGTCCTTGGAATCAACTAGTCCAAAATCACTTTACATCATTCTTGTCTCCTCTTCTTGCCCGAACTGCATTTATCCCTTGTTTTTCTTTTGTTTTGTTCTCTGTCTCTATTTTTGTGTGAGGTGATGCATACATAAAAGAGAGATATGCTGGGGCTGGAGTTAAACTTCAGCTTTTCAATCTCTGTCAGTTTTCATCATTCTGTTCAGGCATGTAAAGATACAAGATATTTATGGTAGTACTAGTTCAAACAATGACAGTAATCTTATCATATCTATCATAAACTGTGGCACATTCAAATGGCCTGCTGTGTTTTTCCAAACCTTTTCCCCTGCGCAAAGTCTTCTCTCTCCACAGATGCTTGAGGATTCAGGCAATCAGGTTCATCCAGAGATCCTATATGATATTGTGACATCATCAGTGTGTGTAGTGGTGAAAGAGAAGGATTAGCTTTGTGCCTTTGGACTTGGTCTTCTGATGATGGGATAAGCGGCGTATCGGGGTCAGGGTGGGACATTTTGACGCCTGTCGGCCACTGCTGGGCCATACTGTTGGAAGACTACAAAAGCTGTTTTGTCTGAGCAGTGTAAGAAGGGTGGGCATTCAACCTTATTGGATGTATGTCCTGAAGTGTCCTTAATGTCAACCAAAGCTTCTGTTGTGTGAGGATAGTGCATTGAAAATGGACCCATAAGTGGTTTGAAGCACATTAAGCTTGTCATCAATTTCCACGTTGTTTGTTTGATAATAGTTATGGCCTCTGTTTTATGTCATTCATGTCACAGATATCAGTTTACATCGTAATCAGTTGAGATGTGTCAGAGGAAAACAAAAGGTCCTTGTCGGACAATGGCTGTAATGTGCCAGACGAATAGAGGGAATACTCATGCAATGGTTGCAAAAACAATGAACTCGTTGATTCATTAAGCTTGTCTGCAACCCAGAGACCTGCTTGGATATTTCCCGTCATCTAATTCTGAGCTGGCAGCATTGCTTTCCCAGCCTCTTGGTTTTACTCTTTATGTGGTTTAGTGGCAGGGTTGTCTTAGGTTGGTTCTTGGCCACAAGAAGCTGCACAGTGGTCTGTATTTTTTGCAGACTGTGGTTAGGGTGTGGCGTAGTGGTTAAAACTTAATGTTGGGGACCTGAAAGTTACTGGTTCGATCCCAGCAGGGCGCAAGTCTTGAGCCATTATTGTGCCTTTCAAGCAGGGTACTTTTAATAAGAACGTCTGCTAAAATTACTTCATATTTCTATTTAATCTCATTTACACAAAGTTTTTCCCAGTTGCTAACCCAGAAAGCAATATCCTACTGTTTAGGAAGTGCTTCCAACAAAAGGCCACCCAGCCACGGTATTCAAAGATCTAATAAAAAAGTCCTTTGTGCATATTTATCAGCCATACCTGTGTTTTAATACAGTGATTCTTCTTTGTCAACCAACTATCTACTGTATTCATGAACACCTGACTCTAGAGGCTAATTCTCAGGGCCAGCAAAGCCTTCTCTGCTGGCCTAACATGCCAAATAAATAATTCTGTCTCATCCTTTCATTCTCAATCAACTTTTTGCCTATGTATTTTTAATTGCTTTCCACTCTTAATTAATCTTCAAACAAATAGAGAAAAACAAAAAGTCTATCCAGTCAGAATTTATTCCTTTATGCTTACAACCAAAGTGCGACAGCTGTTTCACAAATCGCATGCCCGAATCCGAAGCAGTGCATGAGTTTGAGCTCCACCCCCTCGGGCCTTCAGAATTTCCACAGAATCCCTCAACAGTGCATTGAATGAGCAACTAATGTCAGATTGTCAGATTCATCAGCCAATCAGATTGATTCTTTTGTTCTTGGTGGGTGTGATCTTTAGGATATTTCCCGGTCAAGGCTTTCTAGCTGGCCTTGAATGATGCAATTGCTTTAAGGTATATACATAATTTATAAATGTAAAAAGTGTAAGATCAAGTTGTCTGATGAGTTGGCTGTCATCACTGCTGGTATCACCGTTGAGGAAGAGATCCTTATGTTCTGCTTGTTCTTGCGTTTGATTAATTAAACAAAAAAGGAGGACTGATTTTCACCTCAAACAAATTGCTAAGTTCTTTTTGCATTGTTATAGCAACATCAGGAGTTTTCTAAGTGTAAATTAGGTTGCTGGAGCATTCAGTGTCGGATCAAGTTTTGAGCAACATTTAAATCGCACATATTATTAGATATATTTTTCGAGGTATTATAGACCTCCTTGGTTGATTTATATGAAAAATTATGATTTTTGAATGTCTGTTCAGGAGACATTCATTTCACAAAACAGTCATGCTGCAGTTAAAATTTGGCTTGCTTGAGCATTAATAGTTGTTTCAAGCTCGTGTGGATGTGATTTTAAAATGTCAACTGGTATTATTAGTTAGCTGCGACAAAATGTATGATTCCTAAAGGTATAGGGTGTCTCATTCATTGTGAATCTGTGATTTCTTAATGGTATGAGTCACACCGAAGGCCTAGACTTAAAATGCATGGCCCAGCATGCATCTGTTAATTTGGCACCGTTGATAGCATCACGGCCTCTCGCACTTCTGTTCTAGTGGCTTTCATCACCATGCCAATGTCTCCTCTGTTCTTATGTATTCACTGCCACAGCTCTAGTGTTCACTATCAATCAGCGAAGCTGGTTTTGATCATCCGTGAGGAACGAAAGACTTCGTAGCACCTGCATTTGGCAGGCGAGGTGCTTTTTATAGGAGAAATGAATGAGGTTGTTTATGTTTGGATTGCCTCGTTAGGTGTACGTGCAAGGGTTCGTTCCCGTGGGAGGGTTCGTTCTGTCTTTGTGGCAGGAGCCCCAGTCGCTCGATTTAGCATGGCGTGCCAGCATAGATAATGTGATCAGCAAAGCCTGGTGGGAACAATGAAGGGGCTGGCATGGAGTGAAGTGGTGTAGACACCTCCTGCATGTACCCGAAAGCTTCTGCATGACCTTAGAAGTGTGGGGACTTGTGAAGATGAGAAGGAATTATTTTGAAATGCACAGGAAGAAAGGAGGCAGATGTGGGCGGCTGGAGGAAATGTGGTTTAATGCTTATTTGACCATCTTCATGAATATATTAGGCAGTATGCATCCCATATGACATCTGGTTCTTTGAACCTATTCTCCAGCAGTGCCTGTGCATCCAGCAGCCAGAGCCAGATCTCTGCCAATCAAAGCAGGCACAGCTTGGGCACTGCCAAGTCGGTTTGTGACTTGTCCCCCCTGTTTTCATCTGCTGATCCTTACACATGTTGATAAATCAGAAAGTGGAAAATAGTTCTTATAAGGACCAAAGAAATGCTGTAAAGCTCTTCTGAAGGCATGTATCTTTGCGTGAGGATCTTACTCAAATGCTGGTCTTTTTTTATGTAAAATCTTTACTTCTACTCTAAAAGCTCTCAATACTCATTCACATGTGTGCACATTCAAATATGGCACTTCAGGACACATTACAGTTGATTTCACAAACGATCTTCCGAATCAACAAAGACATCCTCCCTATCGTAACCTAGGAGATAGGGAGGAAACCTAACTGATAGTGTCAAAAGCAAATGCGAGATTAAAAAAAAATGCAATTGCTGAAGCAACCACGTCATTTTGTGGAGCTTCTGTGACACTTTCGGCTCACTTGTTGAGCCACCGCGCAATTTGATTACACTCAAACAAGCTTGTTTATGTAATGCAAATGTTAAAATGTATTGCCTTACAAGTCAAGCCATAGAGTTAAAGTGTCTGGGTTCAATATATGTTAAGCTCAGTCTACAGCATTGGTGGCATAATGTTTATTACCACAAAAAAATATTTTTTCTTCAAATATCAAAGCACAAATCAAGATTACAGTAAGGCACTTACAATGGAAGTGGCGGGAAGTTTTTAGAGGTGTTAAAAGTAGAAATGTGAAGCTTACATTTTATAAAAGCACTTACATTAATTATTCTGTTAAAACTCATGCATTATTTGAGCTGTAAATTGAAATTTTTACAGTCATTTTAGGGTTTGTTGACATTACATCATGGCAATAAAGTTGTACAATTTGCTATGACTTTACACAGGAAAGGTTAGTAAGTGATTTTATCACACTAAAATCATGTTTACATTCATATCGTTTATGTCTTGAGGCTATACTTTTGAAACAGTGAGTATTTTAACGTTTAAAAATTGGCCCCCATTCACATCCATTGTAAGTACCTCACTGTAACCTCGATTTTTTTAAAGAAAAGGAGGTGCAAGTTTGTGATAATCAGCATTATGCCACAAATGCTGTCAGCTGAGCTAAACTATTGAACCCGGAATATTCCTTTAATGTCACAAGATATCATTGTATGAGGAACAGGGCGAAAAGGGTTTATGGATTGATAGTCCTGCTGTTAAATTTGTGATTTGTGAGAAAGTGAATAAAAGTCATTGTTGTTGTAGCAAATCTAGTGTTCATTTTACCAAGAAACTGCCACGATACATACAGCGTGCTATGAAAAAATCATTTAGCAAAAATGTAGGTATCATAATGTGTTTTTATGTGGTCAGGTTGCCTTAATGGACCTCGACAGTGTCCATTGCTATCCACTTTCATGTTATGGAAAAGAGCAGCTTAAACATTCTGCCAAATTTCACCATGTCAGTTTGATCGACATCTCATACACTAAAGTTATTCCCACTCAAACACACCCTCTACCCTCTGCATCTTTCTTTCAATAATTTTTATTTTTTTTTGCTGAGACAATAAATGAGTGACACTCTTGAGAATTATAACATGTCTCATAGTCATATCTTTTGCTGTGTGTGTGTGACATGCCTTCAGGTGTGTATAGATCGAGAGTCACAGAGCTAATAAATGAAAGTTTGGTCGTGTCACTGGCCTAGCTCAATAAATCAGACCTGAGCTTATGAAAACGGACACATTTATTCAGTTGTACGGCCCAGAGGGAAGAGAAAGGGATACTGGCCTGACACACACACACACACACAAATATGCGCACACACTCATGTAATACTATCCTTTTCACTTGGATCTGAGACTGCAATCACTTGTGAGCTGGTGTTTGTTTTTCCTGTCTTTGTTTGAGCTCAAAGCGCTGCTCTTGGATGATGCATATTCATGCAAATATGCAGATGATTATGATTTATTTATTTTATTGCAAATAATCGATGGACTGGGATACTTTAAATGAATGCACTAAGAGCTTGAGTTTCAAACAGAAGTTTATTGTTTCCAAAGCTTCATCTAACTTATCTTACTAGCATGTTATTTTCTGTTTTGTTGGCTGAAATCATCAGTGTCTGCTTTTATAAAGGAACGTCTATACTGTCTGAAGTCTTGTTGACATTCTGTGTGCTATCAGAGAACATTTGCATTTAATTGTAGTTGTTTCAGCATATTTTCAGTTGTTCTTGTTTTGTTTTTTTGGACACTGTTCGTACAAGCAGTTGCTGTTTAACACTGCAGACAAACCAGTTTGAATTCAATGTCATTTTCATTTTAATAGCTCTGAGAAAGCAGATATGATCTTTTCATTTATGAGAACTCTGAAGTCAAAGATAAGCCTTCTCCATTTATAATAAAATATTCTTCAAACGTCAGGGATTCTCATTTTATTGGAATTAATTCACAAAGACTGTGCAAGAAAGCCAACTTGCCTGTGGAACTACTATTCAAAAGATGAACTTGACGGATGCAAAGGGGAAAAAATTTAATTTGTTTACTTATCTGCTTTTAGTTTTATAACAAAGCTAACTTTTTGAAGAATTGTAAATGAGGTTACAGAGCAATTTATTGGAGAAATGCAAAATCTTTATTAGTAAATGCTCTCTCTCTCTTTCGCTCTCTCTCTCTCTCTCTCTCTCTCTCTCTCTCTCTCTCTCTCTCTGCGGGACTGAGGGAAAATAACACATCAGAGGAATACATCATAAAATATGCATTTCTCATTCCACCTCAAAAGATATTGAGCATCAGCTTTGTTCACTATTTTTTATATGTTTCTGCTACTTTCTGATCTCTTCCAGTGAAGCAGCGGTTTTTGACTTAAAGTTCGGCAAATATTACTATTATCACCACAGACATCCAGCTGTTTTATATTACAATGTCCTAAAATGATCTTACATGGACAAGAGATTTGGAACAAAGCAATCAAGTCAAATTAAATGCTTTCATCTTTGAATGATTGTGTTTTAATGAACCAGTGTTTTATACCACTACTCTTCATTTGTAAAATTCTTTGTAAAATTTGAACAGCGGTATTTTCAGTCTCTTCAATTTAAGCCCTGTTTGGATTAATGTCACTCTGTGACCGTCCCTGTCTAAAGAAATTAAAATATATAATTTTACATCTGAGAATGTAGAAGAAGAGCAAGAAATATGGAGACTGACAGCACTGAAAAAATAAGTACAATTTACTTAAAATTTCTTTCAAAAGATTCTCAGTCAATTTCAGAGCTGTCAAGTTAAGTCAAATCTACTTAACTTTGCAACATAATATTGAGCAAAACATTACATCTTATGGAGAGTTACTTTTTACTTTAAAATCTGATGCAGAAGCATTTCAATTAACTTAGTATCAATTAAATAAGCAGTTCTGTTTATACAAACATCGAACAATTGTACATATACTGTATATATACATATATACTCTATCCTAAGTGCTGAAATATTCAAGCTAAAATGTAATGAGTACAGATGTAAATGAATTAAATTTACTCTGAATTTACTAACATATTCTATATGGAAGAATTATTTTGGCTGTATACACCAGTGGGGGTGACAGAGAGAGAGAGACAGAGAAAAAGTGCACTGGATTTAAAACTCACATGGGTACTGCTATGTGTGTTTGTTTGTTTGTTTGTGTGTTTGCCGCCCCTGTGTAAGGAGCAGTCAGGGGGAGATGGGTAGAATGAGATTAACTGTTGACATGTCTATTGATCTGGGTTCACTGTGGTTTCCTGTGCGTTTCATCTGGCCAGGTCTGACCGGATACAATAACAGTTTAGCCAGCTTTCCACTGGGGGCTTCAGGGGCCCTGCAGCCTTGATTACTCCAGAATAGAGTTGTGGTGAGATGGAGATAAGGTTAAGCCTGTCTCTCTCGCTCTCTCTGTTCCCATTTTCTGGGGCGTATTGCACATTTCACACTCGCCTTTGAAGTTCCATCATGAAATTGTGGCAGTTCCATCTAACCTTTCCTCAGGTTGAAGGCTGGTTTAAACCCTGCCTACAGTTAAAGTGCTTTAATAAACTTTTCTGAGATTTGGCTTTGCTCAGCGCTGAAGTTGAAATGCCCTGAGTTCCTGGTCCTCTCTTGGCTGAGGAGCTAACTCACGTTTAGCACATAAAACATTGAGAAAACAGCAAAATGTCAGTTTTAGAGTTCAGGACCTTCTCAGAAATGTAGCATGGTAACCATTAGGGTTAGGACAGAGAACTGGTTTCTATTTGGAACCAGTTAAAAAAAATGGAGCTTTTCATGACTTTCAGTTCCATTAACAGTTCTTCAATGTGTGTTTTTCTGCCGATGTGGATGAAAGCACTACTAAAACACTGACAGTGTTTCCTGACGCATAATTCAATAAATAACCTCCCAGAACACCCGTGCAAACACTCAAAGAGACTAAGCAGTAACACTCATAGATATACTGTACACTGGTGGCCAAAAGTGTAATGTACAGATTTAGCTATTTCGGAAGGAAATTGGTACTTTATTTCACCAAAGTGGCATACAACTGATCATAAAGAATAGTCAGGACATTACTGATGTAAAAAAACAGCACCATCACTATTAGACAAAGTTATTTCTTTTATAAAATCTAGACAAATCTAGGAAACAGATCATTGTGTAATGAATTGACTGACAGGGTGCTAATTTCCCATGATATATTATTTGTAAAGGACTTTATTTTCAGTTTGCTATCTATTTTAGTGAGTGAACTATTTTAGAAGTGAAAACAGGAATTTTATATCATCTAAAAATTGTTTATGGAAAAACAGATCATCTGAAATGTGGCTAGAAAAGAAAACATCATCCGGGGACATGGGCTGCCCACTGTTCCGTGACCCGCATATATGATGCAAGAACAACTACCATGAACATTATCTGCTCTGGTTATGTTAAACAAGCACCATTTAAGCACAGGGAAATTCTTGATATATATTTCACTTACAGTTGAGAAGAGCTGTCCGACATGCGGTTCACTGCCGTTTTTGTTTTTAAATCCAGCGTTTTGAACGTAACGCTGCCTCAGCTCCCGAGGGATTATGAGATAGGTCATACGGGTACTTCTCATGAATACTAGTGTCCTTTAACTATGCCTCATGACTTCAGTTAACTATCAAACTGTTAGCAAAGCTGGACACGATGACAATATGAGTGGTATTTTGAGCTATGCTTACCTCGTTTAGTCTAATCACACTGACAGCCATCTGCTGGATACTTTACTTTGGCTAACACAGTTTGAAGGTCACACCGTAATCACGGGTTCAAGGATCAGTGTGGGTCTGGTTTATTTTGGCCTGTTTTTGCTAAGTGACATGAACAATATTAGAAGTATTTGTTTAATAATCTGAAACCTAATCCTCTAAACCATGTGAAGTCGTCGAAATCCCTCTCAAGGATTCAAACTCAGTGGCTTCTGTTGTTTTGTTTTGTTGCTGTTTTTTATTTGCGCAGGTTTTTGTGGCATTAGTGCTGTAGTTAAGATGAGAGACCACCTGCATGTCAGTGCAGAAGCTGTTTCCGCTGGGAAGAGGAGGAGACCAGCAACCCCAGAGGGCCACTACTGCATCTCTCAGTGGGCTGCTTCTCAGCATGGTGACATTAGCCACACATACAAATAATCACAGAAAAGTGACCCCACTGTGTCAGGAGCAGAACACATGCACACCCACAAACTAACACAGACTAAAACACACACACACACACACATTGCATGTCAGGAGGATATATCAATTTTCAAAACATTAATTTTGCAAATAGAATTGGATAAAAGAACAAGGAGCTCTACAACAGATGGTAAAGCCCCCACAGAGCCTGGATCTCAACATCATGAGTCAGTGTGGGATCACATGAAGAGACAGAAGCAATTGAGACAGCCTAAAAAGTTGCTTGGAACAACCTATCTGCCAACAATCTTTAAAAAAAAACTTGCACAAGTGTACCTATTGTAGGAAAATTGGCTCTGTTTAAAAGGTCATAGGGTGGTCACACCAAAATATTATTATGTGTGTTTTCAGAGTTTGGACATTAACTGGACTACCGCCTGCTGGTGGAACCTCCAAACTGCAAATTCAGGATCTGAGTTTAGACTTTGTGCTGAAAACAGACCTGCTTTTGAAACACCTTAGCACAATGACCAATTTCTCAGGAAAATAGCAAATTTCACTTTGGGCCACTTTATTAACCTACAATACACCAACAGCTTGTGCGCATATGCCCACAGATAGCGCAACCACTTCCACCCACTTGCGCTTTGCCCTCGCACGAAAATTGGGCTTAGAATTAGCATGCTTACGAAAACTGGATGAGACATAGCGCTCGGTCGTTGCACGTAGCACTTAGCTTTGCACACTCAGAAGTGAAAAACCTTGATATTGATGATAAACTTTTGAGTAACAGCTAGCTATTCGGCAAACATTCAGTTGTTGTGTACCGAACAAGACAACACTCACAATACAATATACTGAATAACAATCGACTGAACACAACAACAAATCTGACATCAACACTATTGCTGTTTGTTTATGTACAATTTTTTCATGATTCATAGTGCTGTCATGTCCGCACATTTTTTGACACAGTTAAGAAAGACTTTTAGTGGACGTAATGACTTTAGGCTACAGTGAGTACATAATGTATGGGTTATGTATCTGACACGTATCAGGTGAAAACCAGGAAGAAGAACATTGTCGGAAACTTAACAAATAAATGACCATGAAGAAAGTCAGACTTACGTGAAAGACAAAGAAATTGTGGAGTAAAGAGCTCACATACCTTAAGTAGGACTGAATCCTAAACTGAGTATACTTCTTATACTTCAAATTAAAAGATAGCTTTCCATGAGGAAAGTTACGCTCACATTTTTTCTTGAGGTCTAACAAACTTGCAAAATGCATTCCCTTCTCCATTAATGGTATTGAATGTATTCTGTGATTAATTTAAATATCGAAGGATATGGGGAATATATATATATATATATATATATATATGTTGTGATAACATAATTGGCCATATCGCTCAGCCCTTCACAGACACATCAGAGTGACAAAATACCTAATTTGTTGGCACATATTTTCCAATTATCTTGTTAATGTGTACATTAAATTGACATGAGTTATCCAGTCGGATATAAGGTTAATTGATTATGTTAAAACAATTCTTATGGAAGATATTTCTGCCATTTAAAGGTTAAATGTTGCACATTTAAGAGGAGGTCATCATGACCACCTGGATGTAATAGCAGTGATTTTGGAATTACACTTTATGACTAATCATTGAACTACAGAGTGGGAGTCATGACATCATCACCAGGGCTCCACTTAACAGAGAAAGAATCATTGATTTCTCACTCAATCACATGATTCCCAAAGAGACGAACATAAACAAGTATTTACATTCACACACTCTCTCATATAGGCTTTCATACAATTACTAAGAGAATGTTGAAAACATTCAGATTAACATGGAAGTGACAGCACTTTATCACTTTAACTTTCTCACAATTTATGAACCAACTCTTAAGGAACAAGACCAATAGCGAGGTTAACCCAATTATACTGCTGTTGTCTCTCTTTCGCCCTCTTTATATCAGTTCTTATTCTTTTGAATCCTCCCTCTCCATCTGTATTTATTCCTGTCACCACAGCGACCATCCTCCAGAAGACATTAGAGTGAACAAGAGCCATAGAGCTTTGCTTAAACCCCTCTAAATGCCCCCTAACCTCTCATGCTTTACTGGAGGCTTTCATAGGCCACCGATCCTGTCTCATTCAACAATCTCATTCCTTCTCTCTCTCTGTCTATTTCAGGGTGATGGTCTTTAAACTTCCACTCCTTACTGTCTGTCCATCCCGGCCACAGTTTGTCTGAATCTGTTTGGATTATTTTCAGAGACATCAGCCCGGTTTAGTTTTGATTTCATTTCATGCCCATACACATAAGCTATGTGACCCTGTTATAGTGTAAAATGGTATTTTGAGAGGTGTGATGGTGGAGACAGCAGACATAGGCAGGGTGGTGAGCAAATGAAAAAAGGGTAGATGATTGGCCTTTAGTCAAGGGAGGCAGCTATTATAGATCTGCCACAGACATCAGAGGGGTGGAGGTAATTTTCTGTCCATTTTGTAAAGACAGGCAGTTGTGTCAGTTCCTCTCTCTCTCTCTCTCTCTCTCTCTCTCTCTCTCTCTCTCTCTCTCTCTCTCTCTCTCAGATAAGAGCTAATCATTAAATGATAAAATGATCTCATCGTTTACTCACCCTCATGCCATCCCAGATATATATGACATTCTATCTTCAACGGAACACAAAGATTTGTAGAAATGTATTTCAGCTATGTAGGTTCATACAATGCAAGTGAATGATGACCAGAACTTTGAAGGGACCCACTTTATAATAGGTGGCCTTATCTACTACGTACTTAACATTTGATACAATGTACTTAATATGTACATAGATGTTGTTGCATTGTAATTACATTTAAATTATGTGCATTTAATTACTACAATATGTAGTTACACTGTTAACTTTACCCCTAACCCTACCCTTGCCCCAAAATGTAACTCTATTCCCTAATCCTAACCCTACCCTTACTTCTAAATATACCCGTACCTCAACCTCAGTAGCAGCAAATGTGGATATTAGTTACTCAGTAAATACATAGTCTTGTATGTATTTAATGTTAGTACATAGTAGTTAATGCCACCAAATATAAAGTGTGACCCTTTGAAGCTCCAAAAAGCACATAAAGACAGCATAAAAGTAATCCATACGACTCAGTGGTAAAATTTATGTTTTCAGAAGTGATATTGTAAGTGTGGTGGAGAAACAGAACAATATTAAAGTCCTTTTTTACTATAAATCTCCACCAACCCCACCCAGTAGTTGTGAATCGCAGAAAAACAAGAGATATACTCTTGAGTATTTTTTGTGTCAGTTCCAAGCTCTAGTTCTATACACATGCACACCGTTTGCAATGGTGTTAGGAGTCTTTGGCCATTTTTAATGAAAATTGAAATCTACCTGCCAAAGTAGTTTTAGTAATACATTACTGAGTGTAAGCAGCTCTTGTATGCCGTTTTAACCCATATTTAGTGAGAAATCATCATTATTTCATTGTTTTGCCCATGTATTACACTTTTGCTGTAGTGGGTCTCTGAGGCTTAAAAGAAAATGGCAGAGAAAAAGATGACCACCGTAATTTATTCAGGCTTATTATAATTCCATTGATTTTCCCAACTCTAATAGAAGCCCTTCCCCCTCCTCCCTCTGCTGTGATAGTACAAATAATTATTAATCAATTTTCACTGTCATCTGAGCATGGCATATTATTTCAACACGTGATTTACTCTACTGTTTCGCTCGCTGTAGACCTATCAGCTATTTGCATGTGAGCTCTCTGACCAATCTATGCTTCCAATTATCTAAAGACTTCCAATTGTGATGAATTACAAGGCATAATGGCATTCGGTGTAATTCCACTCTGCCTCGTGTTGCTTTGACATCGATAGTTTGAAATGTGTGATTTGTGTTGTCCCTAATCCACTTATCATTTATTGATCTTTGATGCTTTTGTCTTTAGTTAACACTCTTAGAGAACCTGGGACTTTTGTTGTCCTTTTCTGCTCACAATCCACATATTGCTGGGGAACAGCTTTTGAGAGAAAGAAATATATATATATACTGCATATATATATATATATACAGAGAGAGGGATTTTATTTATACTGCTGCCCATTATACAAATCAAACACCACACTACTGAATGCTACCTCAGAAAGCCTTATATCTAATCTTCTTCTTTCTTTTTTTTCACTCAGTGTCTACTTATAAGGTTAATCAAGGTTTCTTACAACACAAATAGTCATACTTAAGTTTTCATGACCATTTTCCACCCTCTTTCTGGCCCTTAGAATTAAATGACTAGTTTTGTTGTTGACCTTTAAAACAGCGTTCACACTGAACCTTCCATTGTTTTTCACTAATTGTTGTCTGTACTAGTTTACAGTTTCCAACTGTATCATGTGGCAGATCACATGAGCTTCACTGTCTCTACTCCCATTTGTAGTCGCTGTGGTATGCATTTGCATAAACTGGAACTCATTCCAAACTATGTAGCCATTTACAGCCGTAATCGCTGTCATGTTCACTGTTGTCTTTTGTTTTTGTGCTTTTACATTGAAGTTTAGTTTAGTTCCTGTTTCCTGTTTGGTTTTTGTAGTCCTTTGTATTTTCTTTTTATGATTGGTTTTCACCTGACTGTTTCTCCTTCCCTGATTGTCTCCCCAAGTGTTCCTCATTCCCTTGTTTGTTCCTTTGTGCATTTAAGCCCTTAGTTTCCCTGTATCCTTGGTTAGTTCTTCTGTGATGAAGGCAGGCAGAGAATGTGGATCTAAATGCAGCTTTTATTAATAAAAACAGGGAAAACTCAGGACAAAGGAAAAACAAAGGAAACCTAGCACAGAGCATAGTATCACATGCAAGAACTAACAAAGGATACAGGGAAACTAAGGGCTTAAATGACATGAGTAACCACGGCACCATGAGAACCTACTCGAAAGTCATTTCGAGTAAAGCAACAAAATTGGGCATTCAAAATTTTGAAAGGGGATGAAAAATGTAAAAATAATGACAAAAATGGAACTGAAAGTCATGAAAAATATTTGATTCTAATATTTTTAATTTTATTTTTTTTTGGATTAACTCTAGTGGGTGGTCATATGATATTCTATTTACTGGCTTAGATGACATATTTTTTGGGTGACTCTTGGTGTAGCTAGTCAGATCTGCTCTGATATGTTGAACAAAGGCAAACATAATATATAAAAAATTAAACCTTCAGATTCATGTGTGCAGAAGAGCATTTGACCTAACGAGTGACATAAAAACAAAGCAATGTTCCTCTGCAAGCTATATTATGTTTCAAACAAAGATGTCAATAGAGAGCCACTATAAATATTGCTTAATTTTGCTATTTTGTCTAGCACTAATTTTTTTTCACTCACAGTTGAAACAGTCCGAACAAATTGTGCCATATTGAAAGACCAGCCTGCAAATGAGAAAAAATGTCAAATATTGAGTGAGTGAGAAATGTGGAAAGGGGGAAAAATCTACTTCTATTTTACAATATGTGAACTGAAATTTACAGTGTTTCTGCACCCATTTCAGTCTTTCTCCAACACGAGTGTGTGTCTCAAGTGTAGAAATGTCAGTCTCACCGCTAAACAAGAAGTCATCCCTCAATTTCCCCAGAGAAACAGGATCAGTGTCAGTTTTTTTTATTTTTTTATTTTTTATCCCAGAATTTCTGAATCTTCCCTCTACCCCATTATTCTGTTTTATTTATTTATTTTGTATATGCCAGCTTCCAGAACACGCAGTTCCTTACAAAAGTTTCCTCAATGCTGGCAGTGCAATAACAGCGTACTGAAGGCTGTGGAGGAAAGAGTTGGATAAAATTTCACTTCACAACGAATGAGACGCAACCTCGCCTGACAGCTCCAACTGCGTCTTTGTCTCGACATATGGGAGGAAATTTGACTCAAATTGGCCCACTGTGCTCAAATGCCTGCTCTACATGCTAATCAAATGTTTAGCAAAAAAATAAATGAACATAGGTGTGTGTGCTCGTTTGCTTCTGCTAAGTCTTAAGTTAACTAAGCCTGGTTAATCTTCTGTGAATCCACTTTGTGCTTCTATTAGTGCCTAGCATTGCTATTATTACTATTTACTGTGTGCCCTGAAGAAAAAGTTGAATTCATAACTTTTCTTTTTACTCATTTGTGTGGAAAAGAGCTAGGCATGAGCCCAAGAAGCAGAGAAGACTTAATAGATTCAGTTTGCAGAATTCGTTGATGTACAGTATGTGGTTGAAAGCAAGTGGTGTTACAAATTCATGAAGCCAAGGAGCGTTTCTTATGAATGACATCATTTAAACTAGGGCTGAAAGAAATTATAGCTCAATATTTGTAGCTTTTTGACATTATTCCTTATACATCTTGATATTTCTGTATTTGTGTATTATATATTTATGTATTTGTGTAATATATATATATATACATACCACAGTTAGTTCCAGTCCTCGAATCTGATTGGATGAGAGACGTTCCATGAGCACTGATGGTGTGACAGCATCAGCACTCGGTTGCTTCACTGTGTGTGTATCACACCGCGTTCATGCTGTTCCAAACTAAAATGTATCTGTAAGGAGTTACTGTCTTTATTTTTGAAATTACATATGTTAGCCAGCACATGGTGCCAGCACATGGTGGCAAAAGACATTTTTGTGCCACCAAAATGGCACAAAAGCTTTACTTTTATCGGAGTTTCCGCATTGGATACATTTACATTTATGCATTTGGCAGACACTTTTATCCAAAGCAACTTACAGTGCACTTATTACAGGGACAATCCCCCTGAAGCAACCTGGAGTTAAGTGCCTTGCTCAAGGGCACAATGGTGGTGGCCGTGGGGTTCGAACCAGCGACCATCTGATTAACAGCCCTGTGCTTTAGCCACTACGCCACACCACTTCATTACATACTGTTTAAAATGGCGGAGGACATTGCTGTTTCTATAGTTAATGACTCTTGTGCACCGGCTACTGCGAAATAGAGAGGAATAACCCCCCTTGGACATCTATTTTCCACTGAGAAAACTGACTGTCAGAAAGCTGACATCATCTCTGATTGGATGTTGCAACAGGTGATTGCACACGCTCTCTCTATCTTTCTCGCTCTCTCTCTGTCCCTCTGTGTGTGGGTTGCATGCTGGGAGTGGAAGTGTAGTGTGGGGTGTGAGAGCGGCACGTTTGAATTTGGTTTCAAGTTTGAATTCTTTTTCTGTGTTTGTTTTTTTTTCTCTCACATTTTTTAGTTTAAGAAAAAAAAATAAAATTATTATTTAGTTTGCCGTGATTTCATTAGTTTGATTAAGACCATGGCATCTCGCTCAGTTGAGGGGACGCCGGGGTTATCTATCAAGAATGGGTGTAAAGTTTTCTCCGATCAAGCGGTTACTGTAGAAGATGTACTTTTAGCAATGGGCGAGATTGTAGGGCAAGAAAATATAGCATCGGCCTCCAGAATGAACAAGGCGGTGGTTGTGTTTTTAAAAGATGAAAAATTCGTAAACAGCCTGGTTGAAAATGGAATTGTTGTTGCTGATTCCCTGGTGCAAGTAACACCTTTGCGCGCACCTGCTACCAGGGTTACCATCTCAAACGCGCCTCCTTTTATCTCCAATGAGCAAATTCTAAAAGAATTGAGTCGCTTTGGAAAGTTTGCTGGCTCCATTAAAATGTTGCCGCTCGGGTGTAAAAACGCAGCATTAAAACACGTGATGTCTTTTCGAAGACAAGTATTCATGTTTTTGAATGCGCAATCTAAGGAATTGGATATCTCATTTCGCATTCAACAAGGGGACAGTTCCTATATGATTTTTGCAACGACAGATAGCTTGCGTTGTTTTGAATGCGGTGATTTAGGACATAAGAAGTTCACATGCCCGCATAAGAAACGAGCAGAAAATGAAAAGAACAAAGGGAATCAAGATAAGCAATCGGTTCAAAGCGATAAAAACAAAAATCAAAACAAAGAAAAGCGGCCCACAGTTGTAAAGGAGGTAATAATTCCAGAAAAAAAAACAAAAGCTAAGCGGGGTTAACGATAAGGATTCAGCGGCTACGGTGTCGGCAGGGGAACCCAGTGTTACTCCTCGGACCGGTTCTCTACCTGAGAGGAGTGCTTTAGATCCAAGTTCAAAGTCAGAGGTGAGTGAGTTTATTTCATCTATGCGAGCTGGTGATAATGCTGTAGGTCCGACTGTTAGGATGGATGAAGATGTTGAGGTTAAGGATAAGGATATTGCTCATGATGATGTGGTTGTTGCGAGTATTAGCGGGTTACAGAATAACGCGCTTATGGAGAGTGGAAACAGCGATGAGGAAGGGGAAGACTGTGACAACTGTTCAGAGTATTCGGAGATAGATAGTCAGTCTATGGAGGACGTTTATTCAGTCGATGAGTTAAATGAGTTTCTGGATTTAACTATGGGAAAAAAGGTTGAGGTTGCAAAATTTTTCCCTGATGTTAATAAGTTTATAAAATCAGTGGCGATAGCTCAGAGGACGGTGGGCTATGAGGTCATTTCAAAACAGAAACGATTTCGGCTGAAAAAGTTTCTAACAAATGTACGTAAAACTCAAAGAAATACCGTTAAATTGTCAAAATGGAAAAAATAAAGTACATGGGTGTGGGAACTATTCTATTTTTTGGTTTATTTTTCTGTCACTTGATGTTGTTTTCCCTCTCCCCTGCCATGCAGATTCTTAGACTAGGATCATTAAATGTGAACGGTTTGAGGGATGGAGGAAAAAGGGTTTTACTTTCTGAGTTTCTTAGGCTTAAAGATTCAGAAGTAATATTTTTACAAGAAACCCATAGTGATACAAAAAGTGAATCTGAGTTAAAGTTGTGGTGGGAAGGAAAGCTATGTTTAAGCCATGGCACAAATGTTAGTGCAGGTGTAGCCATTTTATTTTCAACTCACCTCAATGTCAATATTTTATCAGAAATGGAAATAGAGAGAGGACGTATTATGATGGTGAAAGCTGAAGTAGAAAATCAGATATTCGTTTTTATAAATATTTATGCTCCAAATAAAGGGTCAGATAGAATTGTCATGTTTAGAAAATTAGGAGAGTTTTTAAAAAGCTATACTTTAGAGGGTATGCTTATCATTGGGGGGAGGGATTGGAATTGCTCCCTTAATTTTCTTTTAAATAGGAATAATGAGGAACCACATCCTGTATCAGTTGCTGTTTTAAAAAGTATTATAGTTCAGAATGGATTGGTAGATGTATGGAGAGACAGGAATAAAGAGATGAAGCAATATACATGGACAAAAGTTTCGCAGGGAATGATGAGGGTAGCAAGGCTGGACAGGTTTTAAGTCAAGTGTGTTGAAAATAATAGAATAATGGGGTGTGATATTTTTCCATGTTGTCTATCGGATCACAATTTTATTACAGTCAATATTGTTTTGACACAAGCTAGATTTAAAAATCCATATTGGAAATTTAATGTTGAAAGAAAAAGAGTTCATTGAGAAATTTGAAATGTTTTGGAATGAATGGAGGAATTTCTCTAAGAAAAAGGAATTTGCTAATTTGATACAATGGTGGGAAATAGGAAAGATGCAAATAAAGATATTTTGTCAGCAGTATACATGTTTTTCAACAAGAAATATAAAACAAAAAATTTCTGAAATAGAACAAGATATTTCACACACACACACACACACACACACACACACACACACACACACACACACACACACACATCCAGCCGTCTCTCCTTGTTTATCCAATAACTTGTACTCCAATACTATTTCTGAAGTGAACTTTTTGAATTACTAATAAAGGCTTAGACGCATCATTTATTTTGAACCAGCATTGGCAGATTCTGATCTGTCGTGTAATAAAGTAGTTCCATGCACAATGTGTTTTTTCCTCATTTTTTAAAAATGTTCATCGCACTGTTGTATATAAGCAATATCACAGTCGCAATCGTGCTATATGTCCCTACATCAGCACTGCTATAATTACCAATGGGACTCAGCAGTGCTGTAGGGCCATATAGCACTCTTGCTCGTGTGATATTGCTAATATATATATATATATATATATATATATATATATATACGGTATATAGACCCCCCATAACATATAAGAAATCTCTCAATCTCTCTACCTGTGCTGTTGTGTGTACTGTGTGCTCGCGCGCAAGCACGCGATGCATCTTTAAGATTCAAGGAAAATACACTTACAAGCAACTGGACACACGACAGTCAGCATGTGGCACCTCTGTTGAGAAGCAGAAAGTGTTTTGATTCTCTGGCAGTTGTAAAAAGAGTTTTTGGTTGGTAGAGCAATATTTCATGAAGTTTTACTACTATAGTTACCAGGGTGCCGAGGTTTTTGGACAGTTTTATTTTATTTTTATGATGAGATTTTGCTTCCTTGTGTCATTTCATTAGAAGAGGACGCTGACATACTGTCTTACTGGTATCACACATTTTATGGATATTTGAAAGCCTCAAAGCATATGTGCTATCCCATTCCTTTTCTCTCTATTTTTAAAAATCCTCTTTATTGTTCATTCAAAAAAGGCATTAAAAAAAAAAAAAACATCTTTCATTTCATATGTGGGTTACATTACTGCAATATTTTGTGTGCTGCCTTCATGCTTTGCAAACTTCATTACCTGGAATCTGGGCCACGGAAAGACATTATTATATATATATTTTTTGTGCCATGGATGTGATATTTCTTTTCCTCATTCCCTCACTGTGCCTTCAGGCAATACTACACAAAAGAAGAAAAAAAAAGACAAAAAAGAAGCAGTTTTATAAAACGGATTTGTGCACAACAGCCTCAAGGAAACTTCTGCCCTTGGAAAGACCAAATCTTTAGGGAAACTAGATTGGTGTGTGCCTCGCATTTTCAGTGCCATCCGCCCATTATGAGGAAAGCAATAGAAAATGGAGAAATAAGAGAGGTAATCTAGGAGTTTGGTAGAGGTTTAATAATCATCATGTCAGTGTCAGTTTGTTTGTCTGTCATTTATATTGTTATTCGTCTCGGGGAAGACACAGTTAGCTTGTCAGGCAAAGTTAGAGTGTGTGTTCTATGAATTCTGCCTGTGGTTTCTTGTGTGTTTCTGATAACTAGCGCTTCTGGAGCGTGTGTGCTCATGACATTAATGTGCGGTACAGATGACACATGCTGCAGGGGTTTATAGGTATGAAATCAGAATAAGGTGCTCTGCAGACACACACACACACACACATAGGAACAAAAATATACTGTTAAGAAAGGCAATGATGTGTAGGTCTTGTTTTCTCAGCAAAACTGTGCTGTTCACAGAATATGGTGCATTGAGAGGGATATTATAAAGTAGAATACATTGTAAACTGTCACTGAAAATGAATAACCTCTAGTCACTTTTTGCAGAAGCTCACTGTCAGTGTGAATGGGGAACTTCAGCTGTCAGAGCTCTGGCCTTATACAGACACACACATTGTTCTTTCATCACCTGTTTGGCCCTTTTGTTAGACACTTGCTCCACCCAACACTGCAAACCTCTTTAAAGATCCTCACTACTGACCTCAGAGGAAAGACCATTCCACAAGATGTGTGTGTATGTGTACTCTCATTGTGTCATGGCAAATCTAAGAAGATTTCCGAGGCTTTCGCCCAGGCTTTGATGCTGTGAACTTGTCATGCAGCCGTCTGCTCACTCAGGGTTTATGGGACAGATGCTGGTATTGGCCCAACATCTGGCCTTCATGCTTTCTTGCTCTCTATTTAAGAGCTGCATCTGAAGTGCTTTATTAGAAAGGTTCTACTGTTATCGAGTTAGATACGACAAACTGAGAAAAAAACATAAAGTTGAAACCATGAACTTTTTTATTTTCTCAATAAATGTTGCTGGTCTTATTGTGTACGATTAATCTGTGCACTTTGGGCCTTATTCATGAAACTTTTGTAAATAAATTAGTACATTTGGTTGTAAATTGGACCTTCCCGAAATCTTTCCACCAGTTTCACAAATGCTTTGTACTCACCAGATTTGTTAGTAAAAGGTGCGTATGTTAGTGAATTCCAAATGTTCGTAAAAAAGGGGGCGTGTGCACATTCATTCACAATTGTCATAATCCACGGCCATGGAATCACCGCAGGGCTTGACTGGTAATTTGGCATAATTTGTGCCGATGCACTTTGGGCCAATCAGGGGCGGACTGGCCATTGTGAGAACCGAGCAGGCCAGTGGGTCAGCTGCGAAACATGCGGAATGGGCCGCGATAAGCTAAAACGAGCCGTCGCGTTATGCAGAACGGACCACAAAACAGTGCTGAAAAGGACACCTGAGTAGGACAAACTCCAAATGAAATGGCTCTATACCATCACTCATTTGTACAGGTATAATTATGGTCTCTTTTGACAGTAGACACATGGGAATTTGTTGACAGAATTGGTCATAAAGACAAACTGTCTCTAAAAGCTCAAATTTATTGGAAGATATTTGTCACCTCACGTTTTCCCTGAACAGTTAATAACAAGCACCAGTAATAAGACTCTCTGTGGTACAGAGTAGTTGGTGGCACTTTGTTTTACAGTACTGTTCTACAGTTACATACTATATAATTACAACAACTAAATACATGGTACTAACCCTAAACCTAACCCCAGCCCTAACCTTAACCCATATTTAGTACAAGTAGTTACCTAATATTACTCAGTACTTTCTTGAGGAAGTACACTGTAAGTATACTGAAAGTACACATACTGAAATATAAAGTGCATCTGAATAGTTTCCATTCTGGAAATTAAATTGCACTGTCTCCTTAACTTGAAAATGTTGAATCTTTAACACATATGTTATTGTGGAGACGAGTCCTCACGCAGGTTGCCCTCAGAGACTCACAGCGTCAGGCAGGTGTTGACAGTACACCCACTCACCTGCTGCTCGATGTGTCTTAACACCATCCACCTGCTTTACTTCATCTCTACCCTGAAGAACATGCCTTCTTAACCTCCATCATCCCCACTGTAATACCCATCAGCTTCCTCTTATCCAATAACATAGCCCTCTTCAACAACGAAAAATCTCTGCTGTTAAATTAGCTCAAAATGTGACTTAATTGAACTCTGTTGGAGTACATTTAACTCAGTTGGAGTTCGTTAAGCACTGCTGATTTAATTGTATTGTCGTACAGATAAAGTTCTGTCATTTCCATCAAATAAAAGTGCAAAGATCAGCAAGATTTCAAAACATTTTTGAGACTTCTATGGCTTATATTCACCTTCCTATAGGAATTATATGAGGTTTATTACGTTTGATGTGTGCACATTTTTTTTCTATGTTCAAATACTTTTAACTATCTCACTAGCTTAATTTGAGAGACAACTAGGCCTACACTGGCTCAAACAATGGCATGAGTTTGTGGATGGTACTATCTGTTTGGCCGACAATGGAAACTTAGGGGGTTTTTAGGAAACCTGTTTGAAAACATGATGCTAGTGGCACAAGAAATTACACATTTCATCATGAAGTGACATAGCAGTTGATGCTTTATTGTTCTGTTTTTTTTTAGCCCCTCCCCAACCTCAGTGTCATTAACTTGGCCTGTATATTTTAGCCAAAGTGGGGGTAAGTTTAGCGGGGTAATTGGGATCATAATTATTGGGTGGTTAGTGCCAGCTGGGTGACTAAAGAGGTCAGAAAGCAGCATGCCTCTGGCATATCTCTCTCTTCAAACCGGATCCCATATGGCTGGAACAATAGAGCAAGCAAGAGCACTAGATGCCCTGTAATGCATACAACATGCAAACATGTGAAAACTCAATCTGAAGCAGGGTTATTATAGTTTTGCATTTTTAATGTAGTGTTGAGGTATTCATTATTATTTCTTTTATATTCAATTAGTCATTTCAATTAAGTTTAGTCTTTTGTACTGTTTTTAGTTTAGTTGTTGTTTATTTTATTGAATTTTAGTGTTTTTGAGTTACAATTTAGTTTTTCTTTATATTTATTTTTTTATATTTGTATTATTATAATTTTTTTTTATTACATTTATTTAAAAATTGTACTTTGTTGTTTTATTACTCTTACATTGTTTATTATATATATATATATATATATATATATATTTTTTTTTCACATTAAATTATAATTAAAAATAATGGCAATCTTTTTATTTTAACCCAAAAATAAAAACTAAATAATATATATATATTATTATATATTAAAATATATATTTTATATATAAGGGGTTAAAATTTGCCATTATTTTAAATTATAATTTATTGTGAATAAAAACTTCATATATATATATATATATATATATATATATATATATAAACGTATTAATTTAACTTCAACATATAATATTTTACTAATTAATGTTCATATACTGTATATTTTAATTGAGTTAAGTTAGCTTTGGAGTAAAGGAAATGTACTTAAGTTTAGTTTTTCAACTTATTTTTATTTCAGTTAAACATTTATGTAGTTTTAGTTAATGAAAATAACATTGATCTGTACACAACACAGAGCTGGATAACTATAATTCTAAGTAAGATGTTTGTTGGTGTTATTGTATTTTTTAATTAATCTTGCAATGTGTTGTTGAGTTTATTACAACGGCTGTAGATGCTCCAATGGGAGCACTAACACTCTATTAAGCTACAAGAATCCAAATTAGGCTCTAGTAAAACCCTGACGCATCATCTCACCACATCTGCACAGGCCGCTGGGAAATATCAGGCTATGAGAGGTTAAATATCCATTTGTCACCCCGAACCCCTCCCACCCATCCCATGTGACCTCAGCTCTCACTCAGTAACCATGGCAGTAGGGCAACCCTCACTAGGATAAATCAGACAGTTACTGCCCACAACTTCTTTTTATCTCCATTCAGAGGCGATTTATTTGTCTCTGTCTTTATTTGGAGGGTGTTCAATGGCTGTTAAAATTGGACGATGAATGCTCGCTCTGTATTGTGGGTGGTAAAATAAAAAAGTAAAAAAACTCAGAAAACAATATGGTTCTACCACCTCTGCACTGTTCAAGGCCTCTTAAGCTGTGTGCATTTACACAATGTCATCTTTTACTGTGACTTTGAAACAGAAGATGTGTGAAAGAAAAAGTGTGAAAGTCGTTCTTTTTAACGATGATAATTAATCCTGTGTGGAGATGCGATCATACCTCACTTTCATGTCTCCGTGAAGATGAGAGAGTTCTTTTTTTTTTTTTTTTTGCCCACTCCTCCCAAGCCAAGGTTTTTAATGTGATTTAATTTAATTAAAGGAATGTTGGCTATCTCAATATATTACTTATTCATAAATTATTTTGTTTCCCATCAACCTAATAATCAGGCTGAGCCCCGGACCTCATGAGAGAATTAAACCCTGTGTAATATGAGGATTTAATGTGTGTGAGACAAGATACTGATATTAACGGTATGCAAACACGATGGAGACATAAAAAGATGTACAAAAATGATCCTCTGCAAACTGACCAAAGGGTTTTCATTCATCGTGGGGATTTTTCAATGTCTAGTGGGGGTTTAGTCGAAAGCATCTAGACTTGGTTTGCCATTTTCTGGGATTTGGTTCTTTTTTACTGAATTATTAGGGAAATAATGTATATACACAATATAAACACAGCAATCAAAATGTGATTGCATTGTAGACAGCTTCCTTGTTTATATTGTGATCAATCTAGTTTTGTGTAGAATCGCACCACTTGTTTGCAATGTACACATAATAAAAAAAACATTGGATTTTTAATGGATTGAAAGAAATGTGTTCTATCAAGACTTTTCATAACTTTCATTGGACTACTAATGAAATACAAGCCTAATTGTCTGACTCACAAACAGATGTATTTATATATATTTACACACTACCAGTCAAAACTTTTGAAACACTTTTTTGAAATTGATGACTTGGACCAAATAATAAAGAAAAGAAACCAATAAATGCCCAACATAGATGGGAACTCCTTCAATACTGTTTAAAAAACATCCAGTGGTGATACACCTAGACAAAGTGTGACTACTTTGAAGATGCTAAAATATAACACAGTTTTGATTTATATTGGATTTTGTTTAGTCACAACATAATTCCCATAGTTCCATTTATGTTATTCCATAGTTTTGATGACTTTACTATTATTCTAAAATGTGAAAAAAATAATAATTATAATAAAGAACGAGTAAGTGATTCAAAACACTATATATATATATATTAGATATCAGTTCTGATTGCAAATTTACACAATTATATCATCTCATAGTTATAAACATTATTTAATTAGGGTGACATGCCCTGACAAAATTAGCAATGGTTTTACTACAGTAACCATGGTTTAACTTTGGTATTTGTAGTAAAACTATTGCACAGAAATAACAAAATTAACCATGCACTCAAAAAAAGAACTTTCACTACTGTCAGTTTTACTCAATCCTCCCATGTTCAAAAAAAGTTATAAAATAACAATTATGTAACCAAGTGAACTTGGTCTTCTCAGCTTTACTTAATCTATTTGCATGACAAGGCAGAGGATTTCTAGTTCCCAGCATGCTTTCCATTGGACTCGACAGAGAGAATAAATGTTAAAATTAAGTGTTATTAGGGCCCAAGCACTGAAAGTGCAGAGGCCATTTTGTTCTTTTATTGATTATTATTATTATTATTATTATTATTATTATTATTATTTTCAAGGTTTTCATTACTTTTGGGGCACTTAACATGTGTGAAAACTCTTGAAAGTTTGCACACACATCAGAGTCATCGGTCATTAGGGCTGGGCAAAGTTTCATTGGGGAGCATGCGGGGTTGACTCTGTAGTGCCCCCTTGAAAATGTGCATATAAGGGGGGCTCTGTATTAGGGGTGTAAATCAGACATTTCATCACAATCTTATATTGATTCTCTTGTCCTGTGATCCGATATTGGCCGATACTTCAAAGTCTGCCACGATACAATTTCGCGATCGCTATTATAATATTATGTGTCTATTTTACACAATCAATTAATACAATTTTGCCCTCAAATGCAATCAACATATAATTTGGATATTTTATTGAACTCTCTTAAAGTGCAAATTTAGTATCCACATTGGGACATACACAACAAAATCAACAAACCAGCCATGGTTCGAGAAAGGATGGAGATGCTGTACAGCTCACCATGGGAAATACCACTGAGGAGGGATCTCCTATCTCAGGCACAAGGCACAATCTTGCATCCCCAGCCCCAGCTGTGGAAACCTGCATGTGTGGCCCCTGAACAGGGTGCACTACACATGACAGAACAGACGCATTAGGTCATTAACACCATTTTACAAGCCAGAGCACTGTCCACAAGACGCCTCTATGCACTAAAATGGAAGGTGTTCACTAATTGGTGTCCCTTACATAGAAAGGACCCAGAAATTGTAATATTTCTTCAAGAGCGATTAGACGCAGGTCTCACCCCGTCAATGCTCAAAGTGTATGTGGCAAATATATCTGCATATCACACACATGAATCCGGCGCCTCTATAGGCAAGCATGATTTAATCATAAAGTTCCTTAAAGGAGCAGGACGATTAAACCCACCTCAGCCAGCTACTGTCCTGACTTGAGACTTAACTTTAGTCCTAAATGCTCTCGCAGGGCCCCCCTTCGAGCCTTTGGATTTGCTCATGCTCTCTATTAAGACCACACTACTGCTGGCTCTGGTCTCAGTAAAATGGGTTGGTGACCTACATGCACTATTAGTCATGAATTCATGTCTGGAGTTTGGCCCCGGCCTTTCAAGAGCCACTGTCAAACCCAGGAAAGGTGATATACCCAAGGTCCTGACCACACCCTTCAAAGCACAGTTGGTTTACCTTCAGGCCTTCTTCCCTCCTCCATTTAATTCAGATGAGGAACAATCATTGCATTTGTTATGCCCTGTGCGGTCGCTACAAGCATACGTTGAGTGTACTTGCCAGTTCAGACTGTATGATCAGCAAAAAGATTGTCTGTCTCCAAGCAAAGACTTTCTCACTGGATTGTCGATGCAATTACCATGGCTTTTGAATCGCATGGTCAGAATTGCCCAATTGGTGTTAAAGCACACTCAACTAGAGGCATGGACTCCTCATGGGCATGAACGAATGGTGAGACATATATTTTGCAGCAGGATGATCCTCTCAAAACACATTTGCAAGGTTTTACAACCTAGACGTTACATCTCTTTCTTCACAAGTCCTCTCTGTTTAGAGCACTTGCTATTCATTATGTATATGTATATATATATACAGTTAAGTTTAAGTTTAGCTAAGTGCTCCCAAACACTTCTTACTGTACATTACTTCCGACTTACTACTGTCACTAGTTTTGGTTAGGCAATATAGAAAAACATGCTTACTTTTGGTGATGAGATTATGATTGTGACTTCACAGTTTATATTTTGTTCTCAACAGGCACTATGTTGAAGACTCATCATTGCATTAAAATTTGAGAAGACTGGAAAAATTTCAGACTGGACTGTAGCACTAAGTGACCTTATCCACTGGGCTATGGGATATCAGTAATAATTTTGTCTATCATGGGTTATCTATCATGGTTAATTATTGACTGTACATTACACCGGTGTCTCTCATCTCTTTCTGACCTGTCAGAGACAAGTGTCGAGCGCTCAGAACAGCAGGGATGAATCACTGCTATTAATTTTTCTAAGTGCCATTTCTTAGTGTCACTTCATTTAGCCTATTACATTAAGTCTTTGAATTTCATTATTGGACTGGCAGCATTTGAGTCTAAAACTTTTATGCATTCATGCCACAGTGCATTAAGCGTCGTAAGCTGTTTCACAGGTTTGCCAACTCTCAGGGGGGATATCATAAGGGCTATGTGCAAATATGGACATGTGTTAAAGAAAAATATATTATAATATATCAACTTGCTTGAAATGAAATATGGGGCCTTCAAGACTTCAATAGCCAGCGGAAATATAACGATGATACATTTCAACAACCCCCATAAGAGCCACAAATCCAGGATTGTTCTATGTCTCACAGCAATGTGCAAACACACACATGTGCACACACATTACATAACCAATGTGACAATAAAGTGTGCAGTAAATCACTTTTAATGTCGATACATCTTTAGTTTAATTGAATTTGAGGATTCTAATTGCTTCCTTCACATCTGTAAATGTTGGGCTTTAACAGGATTGGCAATTCTCTGCAAATGCCAGAGCTGGATTTTCCCAAGAATTCAATCATAAAGAAAATTTTTTAAGTGTTACTCTTACATTTATAGTTTCTATTAATAAAATATGCCTTGTATATGCCTTTTCATAATAATAGCCTACTACTAATAATAATAATTATTGTTATTATTATTATTATTATTATTATTATTATTATACAATTATTATTTAAAAAATATTATTTTATTTATTTAATTTTATAAAGCACCTTACCAGAGTTCAAGAACACTTAACATTTTCAAATTTAGTACAGTTTAAGAAGAAAAAAAGATGGTGCATGTTTCAGTTTCTTCGTTTTACATAAGGAGGAATATTCCTAATAGATGAATACTCTATGGCATTTATCTAGCATTTAAACTTTTATGGAGCATTTTAACTTTTGTCAGAATGAAGTCTTAACCAGTTAATTACCTTAATCACTACAAATGTGGTCAACTTTAAGAGATGAAAGATGAGCTCCGACGGTAAAACAGTTCATTCCAGGATTTAACATCGCGCTCAGGTTTAGACTATAAATAAATACATGGGAATCACGTGTGAAACGTGTGATACATTAACATAGACATTTTAAGGGGAAAGTCTATACGATGTCATATCTTAGTTAATGTTACACTTGACAAGCTCCAGACGTGAACAATTATTTGAGATTCTAAACAGAGTTAAGACCACGGCCATCCGATCTGAAATCACACCATACACATTTTCATTCATAAGGTTTACACTTTAGAAATATTGGCTTCACAGATTCATAAATTTGTTGTAATTTTGGATATGGTTGTTTAAAATAAAATCTTTATCATTGTGTTTTTTGGATAATCAGACATTAAAATATTTTTTATATTATTCGGATTGATCCATTATTCATTTTGAAGTCATTATTCATGCCTTTCCGAATAAGGTATTTGGCTTTGGGCACATCCCTAATATATACTGTACATTCAGGAAGGGAGACATTAAGAAAATAGGAGGAGAAGGAGCAAATGAGAAATGGATTGAAAAAAGACGGGTAAAAGAATGGCAAAAACCACCAGTGATTGTGTGGTTATGTCATGCCTTGTGAAAAATGGAAATCTCTGAATCGCATTTGAATTCGAAATGTAAGCAGTTGATTGCAACACGTGAAATGCTTTGATATATTCAAATCTTTTTGCACTTACATTTTTCAAAACCATTTTTTCTATTTAATTATATTTAGCTTTATCTTCCTAAATTGGATGTTAGAGACTTAGTTAACCACAAAGTTTGAATCTAGTGAAATATTTGTCGTTTAGCTAATTTCTAATTTCTCCCAGTTGCATCTTTAGTGAAACTATTAAAGTCAACATGAAACATGTTTGCCAGCCATTTTACTTCTATCAGGAAGACTCGCAAACTTGAGTGATATTTAAGATGACATTTATTTGATGAATATAAAACAGAAATGTAATGTCTCTCTTTGGCGTAAGCCCCATCTGGCGGTCTGAAGAAGTTGTACTCGTAACCGTCATATCCTGCCGAAGATAGGAGGCAGGGGCGAAGAGCCTACCCCCATGCAGGACTGGACTCAACTGGTGGTGGTGGGGTGGTGGAGGTTGCGCTTTAGCATACTGAAACAGCAATGTTATAGATTGTGAGCAGACTTATAAAGCAATGGCTTACATGTGATTGGCTGGGAATTACCCAGCTAATGGTGCGATGATGTACAGCTGCTAGTCTTCCCGTTAGAACTACGCTGCGCTTACATTTCCAGAAAATAACTAGGAAAAAAAAGTAGAGGATGAGACTTGTTTTTATCCATCATTAATTACTGAATCATGCCAAAAGGTCTCTTTATGATTGAAGGGTTGGAGGTGATGGGTTAAAAAATAAAAGGGTTATAGTGATGTCAGTGAAAGTAGGTTTAAAGTTTTCCTGAAATCAGTCTGTACTTACCGCATTTGGAATGCCCCCAGCTGACCAAGTTGAAAGTGTTGTTGAACATATTAACGTGTGAATTTTAGTTGATGGGTGAAATGTCAACAGAGTGGCGCCAAATGCAAATTGAAGTTTCATTGTAACATATTTTATTAACTGTACCCCCTATCCCCAACCCTAAACCTTACTGTCAGTGGAATAAAATGTCATTTGAGAGCAAACACAATTACTTCCTTGTACCATGGTACCAGAAACCATGTCTCGGAGGTTGCTCGTGCAGCGGCTATCAGCAGTAACTATTAATAGTTCACCATCTGAACTATTATCTGAAGCATCTGAAGTGAAGTTTCCCTATCTCTGTCATCTTGCAGCCATGTTGACTCACACCTGTGACTCTTTTGTACTCTAAACTCATTGGTTTAGGTGCCCTGAGACCACTTCCTCAGTGATATCAGCCCAACAGGATGTGCCCATGCCGTGTTCCTGACTGTGTTAAGTTCACCTTACCCTTTGCTGGTGACCCAGAGGCAGACTGTTTAAAGGTGATAATAGCTTTTAATTTAAGCGAAAGATGATTTATCTGAGCTTGGCTAGCCTCCCAAA
This sequence comes from Xyrauchen texanus, assembly GCF_025860055.1. Lineage (NCBI taxonomy): Eukaryota > Metazoa > Chordata > Actinopteri > Cypriniformes > Catostomidae > Xyrauchen > Xyrauchen texanus. Next base: position 10,419,780 of record NC_068317.1, read on the forward strand.
CCACAGACCTGAAAGCTATTACCTTGAACTCTCATCAGTCACTTGAAATATTCTGAAGGTTGTGAAAGGAGAGGAAGGTGACAACATGATGTTTGGAGTAGAAGACTCAGTAAACATGGAGTGAATTCAGTTCAGGTGTGAAGCTCTCAGTAGCCCTGTCAATTAACGTGACAGGAATGAAACATCTCTATATTTAAACTTTCTTGCACATATTAATAACATACAGTCTTTTTGTGTGAACATACGACTATGTGACACAATATATGAATGTATAACAGTCCTCTTTTGTTTCTCCTGAAGCTGTTTTGTATTAGTATGATATGGAATCCTGTCATAAGGATTTGCAATGAAGGAAATGTTTTATTGTGATGCTCGAAGACAGGATGTGGTGACAGAATGGGCTCACTTCGTGTTTACGCAGAAGCTAATAGTGAAGGGGATAATTACTGGACAATGATAAAATGTGCTTTTATTTATTTTGTTATGAAGTGAGGAACAAAAGTAGGGTGAAAGCTCCTCTTGACTTATGTAATGAAAAGATTCAGTGGGAAATAAAATGACAGAACATTAGTTGAAGCCATGGTCTAGCAGTTAGTGCACATGCTAATGCGTTGATCTGTGGTGCTTTTGCGGTTGACAAGTTCTGTTCAGCTTCTCGATTCCGTTCCCTCCTCTTTTCCCACTATTTCCTTTCATCTTTCTTAACTGTGTACCATTAAAACTGGCAAAATGACAAACAATTAGAACACCCCAAGAAAGTCTCTAAAGCCCAAATAAGGACTAATATTTGGCAAGTAAACCACATTTTTGTAGATACAAAAATCAACTGACAGAGTTTTGTAGGCAATTAGTTGCCTGGGAAAATGGTCAATTAGACAGTCCAGTAGTAATTATACAAACATATTTGATCACAGAATGTTGTGATTGACCAATATCAATCAAGTTTTCCAGAGATCCATGCATAACACAAGTTAACACCTTCCCCTCCAGGTCTTTTGGACCGTTGACCACTCATTAGAATCACACTTAAACTATCAGTGTCCAGTTACCTCACAGTTACGTTTGTCATGCCTTTAAGTTAGCTAGGGGGCATGTGTCCCATCTCTCACCTGGCTTAGCTGTCAGTCACACCTGACTGAGATCTTTTAACTAAGTAGGTTTGCCATTTCCAAAAAAGTACCCCTATTGTCTTCGGTAGCTAATGGTATTTAGTAAACACTGGTTTTAATTAAAAACATCTAACACACAGCCTTGTTCCCAAATACCCCCAGTGTGTGTGTTTGTTGAAGGATTTCACATGATCATTCAATGGCCATCTGGATGGGGCCCACAGTTGTTTGGTCTTTGTTTGTAAAGCGTAAGAATATCAGTGGCTGGTTTAATCCTCCTCAGCTTGTCTGGCTTCTGTGAGAGTCAAACATTAAATGAGTGGCTTCTGTCTTATCTCTCAGTCTGGACTGAACCTGAGTGACAGCTCTCTTTGAAAGTCAGTTCATTTATTTGTTTAGGCTATATGAGGCCTGGAACCTAATTTTAAATGTGAAAGCTTTAGGCCATAAACATAATTTACATAAATATGCAAATACATGTGAATACTTGTTCCTGTTGTACATACTTACGATGCGTTCTTGCATTAGTGTGGTGGTAACAAACTTCAGTACTCAAGGAAGTGTTAGTTACCTGCCATTGAAGTGGTTATTTTTCACTTCAAACTGTTGTTTTGCCATGACAGTCAGGGCCTAATATTCATTTCTGAAAATGGGGGTGTATTTCCCCTTACACAGCTCATATTGTGGGATTTATGCTCTTTGGGGTGGAATAAAACTCTTTCCAAAAAATCATCCGAAATTTTACATCAATCTCACAGGGTTACTTGTCTCAATTCTTGCCTCAAGTTTTATTCTGATGGAATGAAGTATGCATTGCAGCCTATATTATGGCCCTTATCCAGTCTCTTGTTTCCCAGCAAGATGTGATGCAGTCATGTACTAACAAGAAATTGTTATTGTTGTTCTTGGCAAATGCCTTTAAAGCATATGTGGTGCCATCAAACGGAATTGCAAAAATAAACTTTGTTTGCAAAACAGCTTACTGAATATGCCCCCATCAGCTGGTACATTACACAAAGCATGTTTGCCTTTCTTAAACTTTTTTTTTTAAATATTATTTTCTCCCTTTTTTCTCCCCAATTTGGAATGCCCAATTCCCAATGTGCTCTAAGTCCTTGTGGTGGCGTAGTGACTCACCTCAATCCAGGTGGTGGAGGACGAATCTCAGTTGCCTCTGCATCTGAGATCGTCAATCCGCACACCTTATCACGTGGCTTGTTAAGCGTGTTACCGTTGAGACATAGCACATGTGGAGGCTTCATGCCATCCACCACGGCATCCACACATAATTCACCACGCACCCAACCGAGAGTGAACCACATTTTAGCGACCACAAGGAGATTATTCCATGTGACACTACCCTCCCTAGCAACCGGGCTAATTTGGTTGCTTGGAAGTCTGGCTGAAGTCGAACTTGGATTCGAACTTGCGATGTCCATGGGTGTTTATCAGCGTCTTTACTCGCGAGCTACCCAGGCCCCCTATTTTTGCCTTTCTTATCAAATGTGCTGCATTATGCCTAATAAGGGAACGCCACGCAAAACTAGCTTGCTCCAATGTCATAGTTTGCAATTATGACAGCTTTATTGATTACCCTATTAACAGAATCAATAGTTTTATTGCGTCGCTCACACATTTTCATGTTGAATTAACAGGCTTAGAAAGGTTTATATATCTGTAGTATTTTAATTTCAGTAACTATGCGACAAAGCGCTTCCTCACTATGTGGACAGGTTCTTGACACTTGCATGTGCCACCAGCCCTATTCGACCAGCCCAGCGTTTGATTCGAACCAGCGATCACAGGCATGGGATCCGGATGCGCTGCAAGGAGGCTCTAAAAGCCATGGCATATAGCCTTGTTAGCTAGGGCGTCTCTGAAGGCCAGGAGAGTGAGTTTTACACACTGCACAGCTGTCACGTACCATCTGGCTACCATTAAACATGCTTAGGACACAGTGGTAGTGCCATGATCAATTAACCGAAACAATAATAAACAAGTCACAAAAAACTGTATGTATATATGCATTTTGTTGGCCATATCTTATATCTACAACATAACTTTCAAAGCTGCACAAACTCACAAAAATGTGAGTGTGAGAAAGACAGAGAACAAGAAAAAAAGCAGATTGTAAATCTGGATCCGAGATGCTATTACATAACACAAGAGAAAGAGAGAGACTTGAAAAGAGAGACAAACAAATAGAATACGAAAATAACCTTCGGGGGAAGTTTTCTGTTTTCTGCACAGAAAGTAAAACTTCTCATGACTGAAAAGTGAGTCTGAAGTTTTTCCGCTCTTATCATGGCTGTCGAGTTACAAAGTTGAAGCAGGGTTGAGTTGAAAAGTCTAGCACCATAATTAAATACAACTTCTAACGATGTTGTCTTGTAACCGGAGGGAACTGAGAATATCTCTCTCTCTCTTTATTCAGCTGTGCGGAAACTCTGAGTGAAAGGATTAGTCGAGATTACACAAGGATCCTAGTTCAGATAACAAATTCACTCACAGCCTCCACCTCTTTCCTTCAATCATTGCGTAAAAAGCACCTGCAGTGAAGACGTTTTCATCTCAGTCGATGACAGTTGGGTAGCTCATTCTCTCGCACCCTGTCACCCTCATTGAGCCCACTGATGAAAAGTGTGGAAACCCTCCTCAGATATCTGTGTGTTCCAGCAGTCTGCTAGACCTCTAAGGTTACAAACCTCTAATCCTCAGACTTTGGCAGAAACAACTTTGGTATTATGGCCTAAACGGGCATATTGAAAGTTTCTCATGCCTTTTTGGTGGATTCTTTTGGCCGTCCGTATTGAGAAACAGATGTTGGCTGTCAGCCATCTTCTCAATCTCATTGACTGAGTGCTCTTCTGGCAGTTAGCTTCAGTAGCCCCGTTTACATGTACTTAAGACAACTGTTCATATCAGGTTTTTGCAGAAAGCGGCATTCTGAAATGCCATGTAAATGAGAACGCGGGTTTACTTATTCCATTTAAGGGATTAAAAGAAAGCGGTTTAACACACCTAGGTTTCTCCCAGAGAATGCGACTTAACTGTCCATGTAAACACAAAAGCAGCATTCTCACAGGTTTTTAAAGAGTGCGCATGTGTATGAACAGTCCGGGGTAACACATGATAGAACCGAACAAGAAGTAAACAATGTAGAAAGACTTCAACATTTCTGGGAGTACAGTAGGGAAAGCATATACACAATAAAATATACTCATTTATAAACACCAGTGTAAATTATGGACTGTCCCTTACCTCCGCGTATATGCACTCGTACATTGGTGGAATACCGGTGTTTTACGTAAGAGAGAAAACCCCACTATTGCTGTGCAATTCCACTGCAGGTCGCAACAGCAAGTTAAGGAAACAAACAGCAACAACTGTGGAATATATGTAAATTAGGGCTGTCAATCGCTATTTTTTTTTTTATTGAATTAATTACATGTGTTTCGATTAATTAATCGTGATTAAACGCATATACAAATATTTGCTAAGAAAGCCCCTCATATAACAATAATTCAATATATAAAGATTATACATATTTATATCAATATATAATTATACACAGTTATCTTTAAATATTAAAAAATTATATGTATGTATATATATATATATATATATATATATATATATATATATATATATATATATATATATATATATATTTAATAAAAAATATTAGGATAATTAAAATGCATTACATTCTTGTAGCAGAAGAGTTAATCATTGATAATAATACAAAAAGCGGCTTTAGAATACAATGTATTGTTTACTACCATATTATTGAACGTAAATCAATCATTGGTATACAGTTCACAGCAATCCATTTCACAAGTGGATTTCTCAATCAGTTGGAGTTTTATTATGAGGGCTTGTTTAAGGACCCGTCAATGTACACCTGCGTCAGACATGCTCGTGTAGCGTCTCGGGTGCATTGTATCATAAACATAAAATGTTTAGTTCACTGTTTCAAGTTAAATATAGTTTAATACTTGATACATCTTAATACATCTTGAGATCCCTTAGTTCGCATTTGCACTCCTTCAAGTGTTTTGAACGTAAGAACGTAACGCATGTCTGTGTTGTGGGTTGTTTTCTTCACTGTATAAACTGTGCGTTGCTCATACAGCTGAAATTTCACTTACTGCCCTCTGGAGTAAACAGGTGGTATTACAAGCTTGCATTTCTCAGGAATCTTCCTTATTATGGTGCGATTAATTGCGTAAATTGCGTAAAATTTTTTAACGCATAATGTTTTGTCAAATTAATCGCACTGAATTAACGCGTTAAATCGACAGCCCTATTGTAAATAAAGCGAAGCAACATCAAATAGCAACGTAACACAGCAAAGTCTTTCTCAGATGCCATGTTTGTTATTTACACAAGTGTCATGGGGATATTCCGTTGCTATGGAGAATGCTGCTTTCTTACCAAGCCGCATGTACGCACAAGTTAAGAGTATGCTACTTATATAGTACATGTAAACAGGAACGCAGCTTTATAAGCCGCGTTCTCACAATAAGCTACTTCCTGGTGTCCATGTAAACGCACTCACTGACCTCTCATTTGAGCCGATTTGGCAGACATTGTGTGGCTCTTTGAAAAGCTGCTCAAATTCTTGTTACATCACAATGATCAGGAAATTGAAAGCATTTTCAACAGAGACAGAACAGTGTTGTATCAGGTCTCTGTACTAATAGCTGGGTAATCCTTTTAGTTGAACAATTTAGTATGCTGTTTATCAGCAGCCACTATTTCCAAGGGCCCTCAGACTTCTCTGTCAGTTTATCATTCATTCTTTTAATAGCTCTCTTTTTCTGATGGCAAAATACATGCTTCTTTCTGTTAATATCATATCTAACCCTAAACTTAAAATGCTTGATGGATGGCTGATGATGTCTCCTTGACGTGCACTTGCAGTACCTTGATGGCCGCTTGGTTGTGTTCTCAGAAGACCAACAGTTTGAACTCATTATGTGTCTTCATTAAGACTGAGAGCCTCTTACAACCATAGATCATGACAATGACAGTCCTGTGCTATGCCACATTCACCAGATAATTGTAATTTGAGTGTGGGGGTCATTTTAGGGTTAGCTTATTAACATATGTATAGCCCAGTGGATTGGTAGTCAATATGATGTCTATGTCACTCTTTCTCTTTACACTGTATATCTTCTTACATTCAATCATCTATCTTTATCTTTCTTGCCTGACATTTAATCACTTAAACATCATAAGCCTGGGGTACTGAGCTGCCATTATGAAGTGACTATTCATAACACATCACCTCCTGTTGCTGAGCAATTTTGCTTGGAAAAGGAGCAAGTCCATTTAAAGTAAGTTCCCTCACTGACCAATTTGGATCACATCTGTATTAGCCATTTCATTAATAAACAAACAAACAGTAAACAAAGAGGCGGTTAGCCCTTTTAAGTGAAATATGGGGCAACAGCTGCCATATTTAGTCTTGCAATTTATCTGTTTATTTATATAAAAGTTATCCACCCCCTCCCCTTGTAGAGTCTCTGGAAAGCAGGAGCAGAATTTAGGAATATTTATTGGATTTCCATAAAAAGAAATATTGTCTAGAGCAGTTGATTTCGGTCAGCTTTGAGAATAAAGGGTTCTCTCAGATTTATGTGCCATCTGTCAGCATATGCTAACAGACTGACCCTGCATTGATTATTACACAACATTGATAACTTAATTGAAATGATGCTGTATGTCAGAGCTTTTCTTATTCATCCACTGCATACCCATTACTAAATGTCATGACCCATGACCCCTTCTTTGGCCCTAGTGTCGGGTCCCATACGGGGCCCAGCCCTCTAATTCAATAGTGATGGATAACTGGGTTTGGCACACACTCACAGTAAGACACAAAACACACACACACACACACACACACACACACACACACACACACACACACACACACACACACACATGGTCAGAGAACATCTGAGGCCACAGAAGAAAAAAGATGCTCTCAGGCTTTTTTATTCTGCCTTATTACTGTTAGTGTCAATATTGTAATGGAATAAAGTGGCACTGGTTAGATTGTTCCAGTTTGCCATCCTAGGGTACCTCCTTTCTTCATTATTAATGAGGAGATGAGGCACTTGGGTAAGGTGGAAGAACGGAGTGCAAAAGGTGAGAAAAAAAGAGTTAAAAGATGTGAATAATTTACTGGCTTATGCTGGCATATGCAGCCTTTGACATTTCAAAAGCTTCAGTTGCTGTAATTTGATATCGGTGAGTACTGTCTATGGTTAGAAATTGTACAGTTCCTTGTCTTGTTTTTGTGAACAGGCCCTATTGTAGAGGAAGGGACACATGTCCATAAGATTTTCAATCAAATGGATTTTGAATAAAAATTCCAAATGTAAATGCATTCATATCTTTGATAATTAAACTGCATAATTATTACAGTGTAAGAAATGTGTTCTGCTGCATAAATCATACATTCACAAGTCTACATTTTGCCAATTAGGTCACACCTTCTGCAAATATGAAAATTATGCCATCTATCAATCCTCATGTTGCTTGAAACTCGTATTACTTTTTGTTCCTGTGGAACAAAATGTTAAAGCTACATTTCTGAGCACGAGGCACACGTGGTGAATGCCCCCTTTAGAGTGTTTGGTGATTTAGTCTAACAGTACAATTTTAGTTGAGTGTGCAAGTAGACCCAGGTTCGAATTACAAACTAATATAAATGTTGTGATTTGGCCCGTGCTCCACCAGTTGAATAGGCCTGCTGTATAGTATGTATTAGTTCAGTATTGCAACTTCAAAAATGTGTATGCTGTAAACACAGGTGTGTTGAGATGTCTTTTTACAGTTGTTGTTATTTTTAACTTCTTAAAATTGCATGAATCCTGCACAAGATGCTGAAAAAACAGCGAGAGGAGCACAATGGTCAAAGACATCCTTCTAGTGAATATTTACATAGAAAAACAATTTGAAAACAGTGCTGACTGACATTAAAGCATGTTCAGTGTGAACAGCCCCTAATAAAGGACTGCAAAGTTGTTCAAAAGTAGGCTATTTTATTTTGCATTGCTGTCATCCTATCTCACCTTGGGCACCAAGTCAGCAAGGACTGGCGCCACCTTGAAATAATTCGATTCCTGACGCCCCTGCAATATACTTTAAGTTTTAGTTCATGATTTTAATATGTTCTGCATATTCCAGTGAATCCATGAAAGGTAAACCACCAGGATCCATGGGTCAGTAATGGCTGAAAATACATTTTGTCAGATAATCCCTTTTACAGATTCAATCACACAGCTAACTCACACAACAGATGTCAAATAATACGCCGGTGGATGAGAAACACGGTGTCGGTGAGCCCAGGGTTGCCCACCTCTGAAACCGATCTCCACCTCCCTGCAACGGGTTGGTGCCCTGGCATCTGTCAGCTCGTCTGGAGAGGGGCTTTTGAGAGTGAGGTCAATGGTGTGTGTAATAAGCTAGCTCTAGCGGATGGCTAGTGCCCTTTCACATGCTGATTTTCCAGTCGATCCATTTGCATTAAGTGCAACCTAATTGCCAACTGCGCCCTGATTATGATGCGTGTCGGCTAGAATGAAATATGACCTCCCATATGCACCCATTGCTGCTCGACTGATGTCAGAGAAATGTAAATCTAAAGCTAAAGGCAGCTCAAGTTTTCGGTAACTGTAAAATACTACCACTCGCCCGGAATGATTTGTGCCTGAATTTATGGATAGAAGCACATAAATTAGTGCATACACTCTCTTTAACAGAACAATCCTGCTTTGTTCCTGAAGGTTATGCTTTCCACAATTCTTTTCTCTGTTCTCTTCCATTCTCCCTATTTCACCTGTGAAGCGGTCTGGATAAGTTTCCTAAAGACTGCTTCACACTGCCCCAATAAACATCAACATTCCAAACACTCAAAAGCAGAGTTTCTCAATCTTGGTCCTGGTAGATGCCACCACCGTATATTTTGGATGTTTTCAAAACTCAAACAAAACCCCAAAAACTTTGGAGCTTAGTGGCATTTGTTGGGGAAGTTTGATCTTGTCTTAAAAAGAGAAGCTTGTTCGCCTCTGTTCATATGCCATTTAACCAACTCCAGGCCAAAAGTTTCTCCAAATGTGTCTCCTCAGTTAGTGGCCGATGGAATTTTGATGAGGTGGAGAGGAACAGCTGGAGTCTGCAATGGTTTAAGCGACCATATCGCCTCTTCTGGACTCTGGAGTCTTACTGGAGTTGTCATCAGTTGCAGTTGAGGGAGGAGATTGAGCAGCTGTATGGGTTATTGGAATGGCCACATGGTGCTTGAATGTTGATGCGTTGATGCAAATCACCAGACCTTTTTTCAGCATGTAATTCTCTTTTTCTTGGCAGAATTTGGATAACTTCAAGGAGATCTGTAACCTCTACTTTCCCTATGTCCCTCATTTCTATCATGTCATAAGTAACTATAAAAGTAGGAGTGCACAGATGTATTGACTGCTGTTATTAATCAGGCAATTATTGAGCAAACTAACACCATCGGCATATCGGTTATAAGCAGGGTTGGGAGGGTTATTTTGAAATTTATTACATTACAGATTACAGAATGCATGCTATAAAATGTAATTTGTAACATATTATGTTAGATTACACAAGGTCAGTAATGTTTTATAAATACTTTGATTACTTCTTCAGCACTGGTAGATTTTTTCACTTGTTTCGACTATAAAAATCCTGAGAGTACAGTAAGACAAAATACACATGTTAAAAATACATTCTCTGAAAAACCGAAATATCTTATGCAGTGTTGTTTCTAAAACAAGATTAATCTAATTGATCTTGTTTTATCAAAGGTCTTACTAGAAAAAAAAAAATTATGATCCAACGTGAATTTTATTGATAAAAATATGATCGTGTCTGGTAACATGTCCATGTAAAATGGCTAGAAATAGCATTTTAGCTTAGCATAAAACTGACAATTTACGCAAGGATTATTTCTATTTCTTCTGCTCTAATCTAACTTCAAACGTACTTCTCTGTCTGCTCGTATGAATGTAACATCATAAGAAAGTGCTTCACCGCTGTTCAAATGCACTTTGGATCGCATCATTTATATGTATAAATGTTTTCTATCTGAAAGGACGAAATATTAAATGAAACAAATTATAATAAAATGCAAAGTAATCTCTTCAGTAATCAAAATACTTTTTAAATGTAACTGTATTCTAATTACCATTGATTTCAACTGTAACTGTAATGGAATACAGTTACTTATATTTTGTATTTTAAATACGTAATCCGGTTACATGTATTCCGTTACTCCCCAAACCTGGTTATAAACATGAAAACACTTATATGGAAAACAAACTAATCACTTTGTCTTCTGAGACATTGGTTTGGTATCTATTAAGGCTGTAAAATTGATTGAGTAAAGATTTAAATTGCAATATGGTCTTGCACGATTACTAAACATTACATTTAAAATGTAGTTTTCATTTCAGTGCTTCAGTCAGCACTTCAGACACCCCTCTACCGTTCTAGAAGGTAATATCCATTATCCATTACGCCATGATAGAATTTAAAAGGACATTTTGTTCCTTTGGTTATAACAATTTATTTTTCCATGATGTGGTTGGCATTTCCGTGGAATCGCCCAACATATGCATAGCATGAATTTGTAATGCTCTATCATATGCAGTACAGTACATACATGTAAAATATGAGTTCTGCTGTTTTGAACTGCACAAACAAATGTGCAAAAATGTTTTAGAAGAACAAAATAATCTAGTTTTCACAGCAATCATCATGCAATGATATTTAGTTACTTTTAATCTTTTTATCCTCTGTTTATCTTTCATTGTGTCTGGCTCACTTTACAATTTTGGCCTGTCATGTTTATTGTTGAATAATAGAAACATTTTTGTACCTCTTTGTACATTTTTAAAGCATTTATTTGTTTGGTATTTGTAGGCATAGTCTATAGTTTTTTGTTAAAATCAGTATCGTATTGGCCAAAAAATGTCATATTGGTCCATCTCTATTTAAAAGCATAATGCATTACTTTCTCCTCAGGTGCTTATTTTGTTCCAGTTAGAACACTATGAATTTACTGTAAATCCACTCAGCTCCTCTTTGTCTAAATGGACTGGTTGTAACATGCTGACAGAGTTTATCGATTAAGACTCTTTAAAGATTGCGCCCACTTGTTATTGAGGGAGAGTTTCAACACTGAAACCGTTAAGATCCTGGTGAACTCCATTACAAGCTAGATATTTAATAACTAGATTTTTACATTTTCTTTGTGGGTGGTTGCTTTGGAGTTCTGGGTGGTTGCTAGATGCTAAGTCCCTTTTAATTGTGAAAGTCTAGGGATTTTTTTTTTAACTTATTGTCCGCCAGGCTGAAATCACAAGTCCCATTGCATAGAAAAGTAATAGCACATGTCTTCCCAACAAGCCACATGATTTGAAGTATCATCCATATCCATAGTAAAAATGATGCAGGAAGAGTTACGTGCCAAATAATTATACTTTGGTTTAGTGGTTTGTTCAAATCCTTAACCCTAGTATACCAATACTTGCAGACATTAACTGTCCCTTATGTCATTAGTTGTGTCATGCACTACCTCACGCAGAGGTAGTACACCAATGGAGTACACCATTGAGACCTCGTTCAAAGTAGACTGAAGGGTTGTGGGGTCTTAGACACATGTATGAGGCCTTGAATACATTGAACAGCCTAACCACGCTCTCTGCCACTCTCTCAGAGTCGACCAATCAATGAGGCAAGATTAGCTGCCTTAACTTCAAAGTTCATCTTTTTCTTTATGGAGTCTGCAGCTGTCAGTCAAACCTTTGCTTTAATGCTCACTTCGAAGAACGAAATTATAAGCTGCAAACTTGCTCAAGTTTGCTACTAAGTTCAGAGTTTGATGCACAAAATCAGGTCATCATGTTTTAAGTTTGCATGGTTGAGGATTGCTGAAGCAATGTCAGCACATTCCTCACTAACATACTTTAAAGACCATTAAATTGAATTAAAGCATGGAGTCCTAAATATCCCAACATTCAAATATTTTCGGAGAAATCTGTCTGCAATTTTATAGAATTAGTTTAGATGAAGTGTTTGGTACGTACAGTAGCTGGATGGAATTGAATGATCACTATTATTATTGCTTATGTGAAGGATTAGGCTTTAAGTCCTCAAAGGAATAATTAACCATTTAAAAAAATGCCTACTCTCTATATATCTTTAAAAGGCCTTATCTTAATTGACAAATGCCATTTTATGTTTGTTTTTGGTTTTTACAGACAATATGTATGAGATTGGAGAGCCCTTCATGACAATGATGGATTGGACTTAATAAATGATTAAGGTCTGGTCTTGGCGTGGACCAATACTTCTGTTTACAGGGACTTCTCTTGATTAAAGTGCTGCTTGCCTATATGTTTTGGACAACTGTCAAGTTTCAGAGTGTGCCTCATGAGACAACATAGTGGATTGGGTGATACTAATGTAACATGCTTGTTTGTGTTGCTCTACTGCTGGAGAAACCTGGAGGTGTGGCCAATGGGCATTGCAGGAAGTGATCAATTTTTAATTGTCATGTGCACAATCTGCCACCTACACCAATGAGAGAGCTTTTGTAATTATCACTATCAATTACAGACAGCTGTGTTGGTGCAGAGGCAAGGTTTTATAGCAATACTTAGATCACTGTTTAGGAGGAGGGAATGCTGCATGAAAGCTGGTGGATTGAGTAGCTGGCATCTGTTGCGCTTTTCCCTCTTCCTGTATGTTCCTTTTAGTTTGTTACCCTTTTTATTTTCTTCCAGTCTGTCTTTCGCCTAACACTTCTTTGGGATGCTATGTTTATCTTAGCAACACGTTTAAAATGTCAAAATGTAGTTTTATTTTTTTAGAAGAATTTAGTTGTGGCGGTTAAGTGTTCCCATGCAAGTTGTGTTAAGACACAAGCTGGTAAAATTTTACTCCTAAAGGTCTGCTGTGTGTGTGTGTGTGTGTGTGTGTGTGTGTGTGTGTGTGTGTGTGTGTAGCGTGTATTTATCACTTTGTGGGGACCAAATGTCCCCATAAGGATAGTAAAACCCGAAATTTTTGACCTTGTGGGGACATTTTGTCGGTCCCCATGAGGAAAACAGCTTATAAATCATACTAAATTATGCATTTTTGAAAATGTAAAAATGCAGAAAGTTTTCTGTGAGGGTTAGGTTTAGGGGTAGGGTTAGGTTTAGGGGATATAATATAAAGTTTGTACAGTATAAAAACCATTATGTCTATGGAAAGTCCCCATAAAACATGGAAACACTACGTGTGTGTGAGAGAGAGAGATAGTGAGAGAGATAGTGAGAGGAAGAGATGTGTTTGAATGTTAGCCAGACTAAAGATCTTTCTCACAGAAAGAAGCAGGTGCGAGATTTAGTCTCACTCTGGGTCTTTCTAATTCAACTGTAAAAAGACAGAGAGACAATTAAAAGTGTGAGAGCACATCTGTATGAACAGTGATCCCAAATATGTCATGTCAGTCAGTGTCTTACAGTACGGATCAATTTGGACATCTGTACTTCTATAGGTTAGGAACGATGAAGTGAGAGTGTGTGTCTGTGTGCATTGCGCTAATAAGAGAGGCCTTTGTAGCTCCATCCTACTTTATCATCATCTCTTTATTCCTCACAGAGGCCCTCCATGTCTCCTCAGGGAGGTTGTATGTGCAGGTGCTCACATACTGGACGTAAACAGGGCTTCCATCTCTGACATCACAATGTGGGGGCTAGGCGCAACAGTCAGGGATCCTGTCGTGCACTTAAGGATCTCTACGCCACATATACACGCATCTCCAGCCTTTCTAAAGGGGCCAGACTGCTTCTTTGTCACACTGTTTGGGTATGGGAATGGAGCTTTGTAGACTACAAAGAAAAAAACGTACGGATTGAAGGGAAAAAGCACGCCTCTCATCTGCAGCAGGAGTGCTTATTAGGGAGTGCTACCCCACTGGGAAAGGGGCTCTTGGCAAAGAACATGGGGTTGTTAGGGGAACAGACATCAGTCAGGGGGTCCGTTGGTGAAGTCAGAGACCCCTAAGCCTGCAGCATTATCGCCTCCTTTGTCAAATCTGCACCTGTCACTCATTCAATATGAGAACATGAACTGGTCAACATTTGATTTGCTTCCAGGCCTCTTTGTGCAAAAGGAATTGGAAAGAAATAAGTAGAAATAAAGGAGGAATAGAAAAAGGAAAGGAATGGGGAAGATAAAAGAGATAAACAAGACAAAGGATAAACAGTGTTGGATAACATTACTTTTACAAGTAACTTGTTAGAATATTGTGTTATTCCTTAGAAATTAACTTATTCATGAAAAATAGACTTTTTATGGGAAATAAAGTGTTACGTTACTTTTTTCTCACAGCCACATTTTGTTCTGCTATGCTAAGCATTCCATACAAATAAGCTATGTGTTGCATACAAGAGACATTACAGGTCATGCTAGCTACTGTTCAACACTCATGTCAAAACAACATAGTCAACAAACTGTCTTTAGTATGTCTTTGTCATATTTATAATAAATAATCAATATTATGAATATGCATGATTTGCTTTTCCATCGACATGCAAACATTATTCAGTTTGAATAATGAAGAATAACCACTTACCTAAAGCAGCAAAGTCCAACACTTGAACCTGCATTATATATCCCCCATCCAGGGATATAAACTGCCCCGAATGACAGGAGCTTGCCCTGGGCCCAAAGGAGAATCTGATGTGCCAGAGTGTTCAGCTGGCGTAAACGTAGACCTCCTTGATGATTTATGTAAGAGACTGCTGCTGTGTTGTCCACCCGTACCAGGACATGGCAGCCTCTCTAATGCTGGAGGAAGTATTTCAGGGCCAGAAATACAGCCATCAACTCAAGGCAGTTGATGTGCCAATCAAGCTGATGACCCTCCCATTCCCCTTGAGCTGGACGACTACTTAAGACCGTTCCCCAGCCCGTTAAGGAGGCATCTGTCATTAGCAACTTGCGACGGCAAGACACACCTAGAGTTGGACCCAAAGTAAGGAACCAGGGTCTGAACCACTTAGAAAGGGTACGACGCGTGCAACACGTAACCCTTATTAGCCTTAGGGGACTGGCCCTTGGATGAAATCCCCTGGCTTTGAGCCACAACTGAAACGGTTTCATGTGCAGAAGGCCCAATGGGATCACGGAGGACGCAGACGCCATGAGACCTAGATACTGACGAACAGTGCAACCTATGCCTAACCTGACTTGGCTCAGGGTGTTCTGAATGGACACGATTCGAGTGGGAGCCAATTGTGCTCGCATCATGATTGAATTCCATATAATGCCAAGCTAGGTAATTACCTGAGTACCGGAGAGAAAATGCACTTTTGATGTTGAGTCTCAGACCCAGTGAAACCAGATGAGCTAAGACGATATCCCTGTGATGAACTGCCAGTTCTTGAGACTGTGCTAGTACCAGCCAGTCGTGTATGTAATTCAGAATGCGGATTCCCCGTAGTTGCAAAGAAGCCAGTGCTGCATCCATGCATTTTGTGAATGTGCAGGGTGATAGGGCTAGGCCGAATGGAAGAACCCGATATTGGAAGGCTTCGCCCCCGAAAGCGAAACTCAGGAACTTCCTGTGTTGTGGCAGAATTTCTATATGAAAGTATGCGTCCATGAGATCAATCATGACCAACCAATCATGATGTTAGATTTGGGACACGACCGTCTTGATAGTTAGCATCTTGAACATCTAAGATCGGACGCAACCCCCCACCCTTCTTTGGAACCAGGAAGTATCTGCTGTAATAACCTGACTCTTTCTCTAGAAGGGGAACGTGTTCTATGGCCCCTTTGACCAAGAGATTTTGCAGTGCTTTCCATAGTAGAAATGCTTGCTCCGGTTTAACGGTTGTGGAAATCACACCGTTGAAACGCGGAGGACGGCAAACTAATCGAATTCTGTAGCCTTTTTCTACTGATTTTAGGACCCACATAGAATTACCTGGCAGAAGTTTCCATGCTGCCAGGTTCTCGATTGTTCCATGTCCTGGACTAAGGCAGGAAGCAACGGTACACCCAACATTTCGCTGGAAGCCTCTAACTCCCGAAACACCAGAGGCTGCGGGAATGGAGAGGTTTCGGGAGGGTCGAAGTGGATGATGCACGCGCCCCATCCTGAGGCGGCTACCTCCACAAGGTTGGGCGCAAGACTGTCAGGGTTTTTTCCTTTTAGAAATTACTGCCCTGTGGTCTTGCTTTGGGGGCTGCTGAGGGCGACGAGCTGGTCCCCAGTCTCTATGAGTGGGAGCACGACGCGCCACACTTTGTTTCTGAGCCTCTCTTCTAGAAGGACTGCGGCTGGGCTGGGCTGGGTGGTCAATGGCCCCTCCCCCTGAGTGCAGCGAGGAAGGAATTGCCTGAAGGCTTCCTCTTGACTTTTCGCCTCCTGGAACCTGGCGATAACTACATTCATAGCGTCATCAAATAAGCCAGAAGGCGAAATCGGGGCATAGAGAAGGAAAACTTTGTCCTTGTCTCTGATGCCTGATAGGTTGAGCCATAAGTGTCACTCTGTGCTGACTAAAGCCAACATAGACCGGCCAATGGTGCAGGCCGTCTGCTTGGTCACGCGGAGAGACAGATCCGTGGCTTGTCGAAGCTCAGAGAAAGCCTCTTTTTCAACCGTGGTGCCCGCACTCAGGTCCTTCAACAGATCAGCCTAGTACTTCTGTAACACTGCCATAGTGTGCAGGGCAGCAGCAGCCTGACCTGCTGGCTGATAAGCCTTCCCCACAAGCGTGGAGGTGGTCCGGCACTGCTTTGTGAGGAGAGTGGGTCTCTTTAGTGATGATGCCGAGCCAGGTGAGAGATAACCCGCAAGTGTCTCTTCTACCAGAGACATCACTGAATACCCCGTGCCTCGGCACCCACGATAGTCAAATATGTCAACGTTGAGGGCACGAAGACACGGGAAGTATAAGGATTCCTCCATGAACGAGAGAGCTCGTCATGGAGGTCATCAAAGAAAGGAAGGGACTGATATCGCGTTCCCTTCCCTTTTTTTTTTTTTGGCCACCAGACAGAAATATGTCTTCTAGTTTGGAGCGTTTGGGGGTCTCTTGGTCCTGTGGCCAGTCTAACTGTAGTCTGGCCAAAGCACAGCCCGAGTAACCACCTTGAGTAATTCCTCAGCCGCTTTATTATTGTGCGTGGAACGTCTCTCACTCCTCAGCCAGATCTATGCGAGAGCCCCACGATGAAAGAGTGGGCGCTGGCTCTTGGAAGTAAGCGATACGAGTGTGAAGCATTTTCACTGTAAACAGATCGCAATGCTTGCCCCAACGCAAGAGCAGCATGCTCTTCCCCCAAACACACAAAACAAAACAGGTGCGTGTCCGTTTCAGCCATAGAGCATAAACACAATGGGAACACACACCGTTTGCTTTGTTTATCAGTCATTCTTTTTCTTCTTGTTTTAAAGGATAGAGAAAGAGAAAGAATTGTTAGGCAGTGTGCAGAAACCTAACTCCTAACAGAGGTAAGTAGAAATTTCTGAAAGTCAAGAAGCACAACACACACAGAATGATCTGAAGGCAAAAGATCTGACGACGCACCTGTGACATATCTATTTATAGCCTAAATCAGCGCAGCATCAAAGTGTAGCTTTTTGACAGGGAACTACAATACCCATCATGTGCACACAAATTACAACTTCATTGTCTATGTATCTCTTTTAGGCAAGCCTCACACTCTCTAAAACTACAATTTCCATTATGCATTACATATCCTCCTCGAAATTTGCACACTTTTTTCTCACAATATGGGGAAAGAAGTGTACAAAAGCAATGCACTACTTTATTTAAAAAGTAACTCCGATACTATGATCTAAAAAAAAAAGTGTTGCGGATGCACATTGATTTCCTGAGAAGATAAAAAATAGTAAAGTTTAATTTTATCCCTGAATATGACCAGCAGTAATTCTGATTAAATCTGTCCCCACCATATGTACTGATTTCTAAAGGGAGCCCATAGATATGACAGTCTTTGAAGGGAATTGAGTCCTCAGGGTTATGGAATTATATGACTTAAGCTTTGAGCTGATGCAGTATGGCTGAAGGCACAAGCAAGTCCTATTTTTATCTCCCATATCTCTTATTAAGAGATTTCGATTTGGAGGACATGGCAAGAAAGTAGATAGTCTGACAGAATATCGATTAAACGATAAGTCTGATAAAAGGAATCCGAGTCATACAGTGGACATTTAACAGAGAGATTTACAAATTATATTGCTAATTTCTTGCTTTGGTTTGTTGAGGGAATGCTCAAGAGCAAGAACATATGTCAAGTTGAATTTATGATAATGTAACTAAATAAAATGACAGCAACATCTCCAAATCCACATACTGACACGTATGTAGTGATCACTGCAACAAGATAGGTCAAGCAGAATTTTGGAACATAGTAACTTGTTTTTTGCTGGCCCAAGGTGGTCTACCAGCACTAACCAGCAATGGTCTTCAAGTCATAACAAGGTCTGTTAGCTGGTATTCCATGTGATTTGTGATCTAGACCAGCTTGGACCAATTCAAGCCAATAAATGAATGGCTTGGACCAGCTTGAAGCCAACTTTACCAAGGTGGTCTCCCAGGTCGAAACGAGGTTCACTAGCTGGTCATCCAGCTGATCAACGATCTAGATCAGCTTGGACCATAAATTACTGGACCAGCTAAAAAATAGCTTGACAAAGGTGCACATCTAGGTCGAAACCAGGTGCACCAGCTGGTGTTTCAACTGATCAACCATCTAGATGAGCTCAGACCACCTAATGATCATAAATGAGGCTAATGGGCCGGCTAGATATAATGTAAAATCTAGCTAACATAAGATGCTGGATTTGGCTGGATTTTCCATTTGTGATTTACAGCATGACCAACTCTCCTAAAGTAATGGACCAGCCAAAAGACAAGACTCACACAGTCACAGACAAAGACACTTGCACAAGCATATGTTGGAGTCCCTGGTGCTTCTAGGCAGAGTTTATAAGCAAAGAATTTACAACATCAGACTTAATATTGGATTCATTCATCTCTTCCATTACCATAGCATTCCACATTCTACATTGCAGACTAAATTGCTTTCCAATCTACAATCACTGTATCCATAAACACATGGTAATAACTTGGAGTGCTTCACTTCATCTCTCCTAGTGGGGTTCTGCCTCTTGTTTTCATTTTTGTCTTTTGTGGTTTTAACTAGACATTATCTCTGTGCTGCCAGGGTTTGAACAGGTGAAGGGCCCTGTTTAGTCAGACGCCCCTGATGTTAGCACTACCCATGCATCACACTCTATTCAGAGAGAGTTTAATCTGCAACATTAACTTTCTGTCTTCAGAGAAATTGCTTTCTGGCGCCCATAAAGTAAACAGCCAAACTGTGTTATTCAGCATACTGAGAGAGAGAAACAGAGATACAGAAAGACTGAGAGAGAGAAAGAGTAGTGAGAGAGACAGTTTGGTCGAGGGAAAGGGTGTGTATAGACACACAAAAAGAGAAAAGGATGGGTTGAGACCGAGAAAATGGGGGTGCAGACAATCGCAAACTGACCTTTCAGTCAGAAAACACACAGACTGATATTGAATGAGTCTCATTGTACTGGGAGAATTAAACTGCTGGCTTGTTAAATGTTGTGGCATATGGATATTTTATCTCTCTCTGCCTTTAATTGCTTTACTGTCAGAATCTCTCTTTAGGGAGGAGAGACCAAAATAAACATGAAGATGTCTCTAGCCCAGAGAGGCTCGACAGTGTACTATCTCTCAAACAACACAACCCCGTCCTCTAAGCCAGCTTCGGGTTGCATACCACCTGACCTTTAATCTGATGCATAAACGGGAGGCTGAGGGAAAGCGATCCCTCATCTTCCTCGTCTCTTACCCTACTGCCTCCTCACCCACCTCAATTGTTTTACTTATGGGAGCATTTGTTCTAATTGCTGCTTTTTTTGTCTTTGTGAGCTCTTGTTTAGCGAGGCCCAGTGGCTGAAGTTGATGCATGTCCGGAGGTATTTATAACCCACGCAACACCTGATGTCAAGTGTGCGTTGAGACTAATCATTTGTATTAATGTTGGAGACTTCATGGACTCCACTGACCAGATTTGTCTTCTTTACAAAGGAGGATTGAATTGGCAGAGTGAATGTGGTGGCTGGCCGCCACTGCTCAATGCACACAAGCGCTCTTTTACATTTCAACTGTGCTAATTCCTCAGTGCCAATTTGAGGCCATCTGTGCATCAGCCTCAGATGGGCGGCTGGCCCAAAGGCGGCAGCCCAGTCAAGTCCTCCGTGTCAGACTCCTGGACGCACTCCGATGCAGCGCCAACGTCATCATCCAATTCCGGGGGCTCAAGGGAGAATGCTGGCATTCCGTGACGCGAGTCGCACTCATCCCGAGCTCGGACGTAAGCGAGCAAGCATGTCTGGGTGCGGGTGGTTCGTGGGGATTTACCCAGCGAAACCGAGCCCGTTGTCATCCACAAATCGCCTAGATGGAAACTAAACTACCGTAAGATCCAACAGTAGTGCTTCTTGCCAGTAGAGGTGAGTGGAATAGTGGTGAAATCAGCTTGCTGTTGCACAACCACTCGGCTCCAAAGAAAAAATCTGACTGACAGACGCACAACCGCTTCCCTTTATACCCGTATGTCCGGGGGCGGGACTTGCAAATTCTTTCTGACAATTTCTCATTGGCCTTTTCTCAAGTTCAGAGGTATGCAAGGCTCCCAAGGAAGACCCCTTGTGTCACTTAATTTGACACAACGTTGAGTGAGTGACAGAAGAGGAACTATAGTTTGCTAATATGAAATCTGTGGAGTGGTTCAAAAATGTGTTTTAATGACTTCAAGCTAAGTGTATGTAAACTTCTAACTTCAACTGTATGTGGGGTGGCAAAGGGCTCCAATGAAAGCCGTCATGTTGTTCAGACTGAATCTTGTCATTTCTGTGATGAAAACACCTCATAAACCAATATGAATTTCCATGCTGTCTCAGGCTGGTTTATGTTGTTCTGGTGCTGATCTAACTGATGAACTATCATAGTGATGCTAGTTAACCATAAATGCTGGTTTACCAACATAATACTTCTGTTGAAGCTGGTTGATCATAGAACACTTAAACTGATCACACTGTAAATGCAGCAACAAAATGTGGAAAGTTTTGCTGCTGAAATTGTGTTCATGCATGAATTAAAAATATCTGAATGAGGGTGGCTCTTGTCAGTAATTCAGCTGAATGGGGTTGATTTCAGGATACATGCAATTTCAGAATTCCCATGTTGATTTCCCATGCGATCTTCTTGGAAAATTTGCTGGTTAAAGTAGTTAAAAAGCTTGGTGAGTACACCAGCAAACAAAACACAACATGCTTTGGTGACCAGCAATGCTGATCTTTTCGGCTGGGTTGAACAATCTTTTGAAGTTCTCACTCTATAATTTAGTCCAATTCATGTGTAGGTTTCCTTGTGATCTTGTTCCATTTATGGTTCCAGTTCATCAACACCAATTCCATGTTTTAATTGTTTGACAATCTTGTTGGTTCCATGTGTCTGTGACTCATAGTTCCCTTTACCACATCTGGGGTTGTAAATGTTCATTTTTCATTTTCTAAATTGATCCTTTCAACCAAGTTGGAAGGTCATTTGAGGTAAGATGTAGGTTGGTCATATAGTTATTCACTGGGCTGATCCCGAGGCTCAGCTGGTTACTAGACTCAGTGACTCAGTAGCTTTTAGTCTCTTTAACCTTTCTAGGGTCTCTCGCTTTTATGACCAAATCTCTTCTGTTTGTTTTGGAGTCAGAGGATTCAGTGGAATGCTGTTCCTAGTCAGGGGGATTAAGCTAATGGCACCTTCTGACTCCTCCATGTCCATTTCCTAATGGAAGAAGAAGAGAATCCATTAAACATGTGCCCAGACAGGAGTGCAGAATGATGGTTTAGTGTCATGACTGGGGCCCACCAGTCCCCTAAACAACATTATCTGTAATTGAATCAAACAGCTAGCGCTTTGATATTACCCATCCTTGTGACATACCACTGCTATGGTTTGCAACACAATTAGGCTCCCTTCTGGATGACATGATCATGAACAAGACCATATCCTGTTCATTTGCAGATCTTCCTTCTATTGTTCTTCCCAAATAAAGCTTTGTTTCTTTGTCCATTTCATGTGCACCGCTTCAAGCTTGTTAGTGTTCTTCTCACCATGGGCGCAAACACCAGGCTTGTTGCCACCCAATGCTAATGTGTAATCACATGTTTACAGGAGCTAATGGCCAAATTAATTTCCTCTCACAGATGTGCAGTAATGGCCGAGTGATTTGTTTATTTTTCTCAGGCTTTCATTGCTTTGTGAGGAAGAGTGGTCTTCAGATGTCTGCAAACTTTCCAACAGAAAAATCCACTAATATGCCAAACAAATTTTGAACATGCATGGGCTTTAGCTCCAACTTGGTTGTTCTTCACTTCTGTCAGCATATCACTTGACGTTTCTTAGGGAACAGTCTTTTTTCATGTTGTTACTTTTGCTAAAATGTCAGTAAATGTCAGTGGATGAAGATGATACACTTTGCACATTTTGTGATATCTTTCCAAATGGCATTTTTTAAATTCAGCCCTGCATTTGGCCAGAAAGCTCTCATTTTCAATTGATAGTGTCTCACTGGGTTTAAAACATGCTATCTTTTTTCCCCTTACCGTGCATATTTTAGTGGATTTAATATACTTGGTATTAGTAAGCACATGGTTTTAAATGAAGGACACATATAGGTTTTAATACTTTAAAGTGGGCAAGCAGATTACCTTCATGTATTTTCAACACCAAATGCACACAGCATACGACCCAATGATCTGCTTAATTTGAAACACCCCCTTTTTCACTGCCTTGCAAATGCATTTGATGGCCTTCGAGCTCCTTCACCATCACATATGAATATAGGAATAGGGTGTTAAATGAAGTAAAGCGAAAACAATTGTTTCTAATGGCTGTATAGAACAACAGAATGAGAACGTTAAGTCATCATAGTTCATGCGATTCTCATTCGGCTCCATTTGTATTTTATGGCTGGCCATTTAGCAGCGGTTTTAATGAAGGTTGATTGGCAACATGTCGGAGTGGCCATTTTCAATCAGTGGGCTGTTCCTGCTTGCAATCTACAATTATGAGCACATTTAGTCCAGATGTCTCATCTTAAGTAAGCTATCAGCATCAGTGGAGTCTTAGCCACCTGTATCAGCTCCCTGCAGAGACAATATATCTGTCCTCCAATCGTATGCTCATCGGCTTTGCCATATGCTGCTTTTTACTTTATTCCTGGTGCTCCGTATTTTCAAAAAGCTTATGTTTGACCTCTTTGTGTTAACATTAGGGATGTGTAAAGCTACATATTTTCAAAATGGACTAGCTGGTTGGTTGCCAGACCAACCAAATGACTAATCAGTTGTGTACTTTTTTTTGAGGGTCTCCTTCCTTAGTTGTCCTTCTTTCTCCCTCTCTTGCTCTCTCTCTCTCTCTCTTGCTCTCTCTCTCCATATAAATGAGCTGTAATATCAGACAGGATGTTGTATCATAATTAGGGGTTTGTCACCAGCAGCCTGTGTGGTGGAGTAGATAAAAAGCTGAGCTTGATTTGCAGGACAAGGCGTATTGATTCCTATTGAAAGTCACTTTCCCCAGCTCTTAATGAAACAAATGCAAATGAGTCTTTCTGAATTCCACTAAAGGAGATACAGGCCTTTCACCCCCTGTCTTAAGGGGGACATGTATCATTGGCTATGGTTCACTGGGGAGACCTTCATGGAAATGGTCAGTCTGTTTCATGTTCTCAGTATGCTGGTGAGCTCAGACCAACTGTGGAAAAAGTAATGGACTGTGTTCATACTTGTAATTTAGTAAAATGGAAGGGCAATATGGGACATGTGTACTTGAATGCTGCTTGTGTTATTGATTAGCCGATATTAAAAAAATAATGGAATCTATTTACTCTGTTAATATATGTTCCTGGTCTTACTGTGAAAAATAAGACTCTGTTTATAAACTTTCATCAAAATTTAACAAGTTTCTCTGCCTCTGAAAAACGTTCCTTTTTGGCTAACATCACCACACGCTCTATTTTTCAACTTACAGCAAAAAAAAAAAAAGATATATATTTTTTTTTTTTTATTTTGTGTAAATTGTTTTTATTTATCAGTTAACATCATACAAAGTCCAGTATACATAAAAAATTAAAAATAAATATTTGGTGTGACCACCTTTGCATTTAAAACAGCCCCAATTCTCCTAGATACACCTGGACACAGATTTTCTTGGTTGTTGGCAGATAGGGTGGAACAAGCTTCTTGGAGAATTCACCACAGTTCTTCTATTTATTTAGGCTGTCTCAATTGCTTCTGTCTCTTTATGTAATCCGAGACTGACTCAATGTTCAGTGGGGGGCTCTGTGGGGGCTATGACATCTGTTGCATAGTGCCCTGTTCTTCTAATCTTTTCTATTTGCAAAATTAATGTTTGGGAGTCTAAAATGCATTTTTCCTATTGACACACTAAAGCTGAAGATATAAATAAATAATATTATCTTAAGACAAATGTTTTTGTGAAACATCATATGTGCCTAAAACGTTTGGACAGTACTGTGTATATGTATATAGGATTTTGCTGTTCCCTTTACAAAACCCTTCACTATGATGCTGCGCTTTTGCTAAGCGCTATGGGGAACAATCCTAGTTGTGACCGAGCTGAAATAGTGTGTGTAACACGTCAATGAACATTGACCGGAATTTATATCCTCGGCTGATGTAATCATTAGATGCACCTGCGGCCAGGCTATAAATGGATACGTCAACAGGTGTCATCAAAAAACTCTTTTTTTCAGAGCGATTCTGTTTCTGTGTGTTTCACAAACCCTGTCAAAACTTTCTTTCCTCTGTTAGGAGTTAGAATTGGTTAGGCAGTGTGCAGTGAACATTTTTCTCTTTTCTCTTCTGTTTAGAAAATATTATATATATATATATATATATTTCAGAAAGAAAAAAGAGAGAATGACTGAAAGCCACAAACGATGCGTGTTCCCCTCTTCTCGCTCTATAGCTGAAGACGACACACATCAGTTTTTGCTCTGTTTGTTTGGGGGTAAGAGCACGCTGCTCTCGCGTTGCAGCAGGGCAGGTGCGAGCACTGCGATTTGCTTTAACGGGCAAAGTGCTTCGTGCTTGCCTCGCTTGCTTCCGGGAGTCAGCACTCACGAAAAAAAAAAAAAGATTTTTTCGTGGGGCTCTTGCATGGATTTGGCTGAGGAGCAAGAGACGGGTTGATCCATTTCTCTCGCTCTATCCCCAAACCCAGCTGGTCCTTCACATGATCTCGAAGCGCGTTCCGACGCTTCTTCGGATCATGAGGAGGATCGCGATTCTCTTCCCGCCTCCGAGCTTTCCGTCCGCGATAAAAAATCGACGGAGGAATTGCTCGATGTTGTTACTCGTGCGGTTGCCAGATTGGACTGGCCACGTGAAAAAGAGACCCCCAAACCCTCCAAATTAGGGGATAGATTTTATCTTCCAGTCTAAGAAAGGGAATGCCTCATGAGTCCCATCCCTTCTTTGATAACCTCCATGAAGAGCTTTTTCGCTCTTGGAGGAACCCCTAAAAAAAAAAGATGTTTATGCTACTCCGGGCTCTTATGCCCTTGAGTCGACATCTCAAGCTCATGTCTGAGACCTCTCATGTTTTTGTGAGTACACTGCACAACCGTAGGGGTCCGGACAGCCCCCAGTGCGGCGGCGTGGTTATTGCGTTCCCCATAGCGCTTAGCAAAAGTGCAGCATCATAGTGAAGCTTATTGTAAAGGGAACATCTCGGGTTACATGTGTAACCCTTTTTCCCTGAAAAAAGCGGAACGAGATGCTGCGCTTCTTTGCCGCACTGGGACGTCCCAGGACTGCTCTTCAAAAAGAAGTACCTGACGACACCTGGTGACATATCCATTTATAGCCTGGCCGCAGGTGCATCTAATGATTACATCAGCCAAGGCTATAAATTCCGGTCAATGTTCATTGACGTGTTACACACACTATTCAGCTCGGTCACAACTAGGATTGTTCCCCCGTAGTGCTTAGCAAAAGCGCAGCATCTCGTTCCGCTTTTTTCAGGGAACAAGGGTTACACATATAACCTGAGATGTTTCAGAAAGAAATTGTTACTGAAGTACCAAAGTGGCATTCAACTGATCACAAAGTATATTCAGGACATTAATGATGTAAAAAACAGCATCATCACTATTTGAAAAAAGTCATTTTTTTATCAAATCTAAACAGGCCCCATTTCCAGCAGCCATCACTACAACATCTTATCCTTGAGTAATCATGCTAAATTGCTAATTTGCTACTAGAAAATCACTTTCCATTATATCAAACACTGCTGAAAGCTATTTGGTTTGTTAAATGAAGCTTAACATTGTCTTTGTGTTTGTTTTTGAGTTGCCAGTGTATGCAATAGACTAGCATGTCTTAATGTCAATATTAGCTAAAAAATAGCAATAAAGAAACTCTAGAAACTCATCAGCCAATCATTGTTTTGAGAAATGAAGGCTATACAATGCTCGAATTTGCCAAAAAACCTGATGATTTCATACAGTGGTGTAGACCACAACTGTCTCTAACAAGGACAGAAAGAGATGTGGAAGACCAGATTTACAACTAAACAAGAGGATAAGTACATCAGAGTCTCTAGTTTGAGAAATAGACACCTCACATGTCCTCAGCTGACAGCTTCATTGAATTCTACCCGCTCAACACCAGTTTCATGTACAACAGTAAAGAGAAGACTCAGGGGTGCAGGCATTATGGGAAGAAGTACAAAGAAAAAGCCACTTTTGAAACAGAAAAACAAAAAGAAAAGTTTAGAGTGGGCAAAGAAACACAGACATTGGACAACAGATAATTGGAAAAGAGTGTTATGGATCTTAACCCCACTGAGCTGTTGCGGGATCAGCTAGACTGTAAGGTGCATGAAAAGTGCCCGACAAGACAGTCACATCTATGGCAAGTGTTACAGGAAGTGTGGGGTGAAATGTCACATGAGTATCTGGACAAACTGACAGCTAGAATGCCAAGAATCTGCAAAGCTGTCATTGCTGCACATGGATAATTTTTTGATGAGAACTCTGGAGTAGTTTAAGAAGTTCTGATTTCTTTCCATAAGAGCAAAATCTGTATAATTCCAAACTTTTGGCCATCAGTGTATGTGTGTGTGTGTGTAATGTAATGCAATTTAATTTACTTTTTCAGTGTCTTTGTCTTGTTTTTCCATAAATAAATATTAAATAGGCAAGATATTTATTTGAGAAATTTAAGGATGTTTAGATATTTTTAAAATAATTCTAAAAATATTTACAGAATTTTATGCTTGAAACAAGAAAACCCAAATTCCCTGTGGGGTAGGCAAAAATATATTTTTTGTGAAATGTTTTTAGTTAACTTTAAAAACTACACAAATACTGATAAATATATATGGGTTTTTTTGCAGTGTAGAAACCTCTTTTCACAATCTAGACAA
Organism: Xyrauchen texanus; assembly: GCF_025860055.1. Taxonomy (NCBI): domain Eukaryota; kingdom Metazoa; phylum Chordata; class Actinopteri; order Cypriniformes; family Catostomidae; genus Xyrauchen; species Xyrauchen texanus. The sequence continues at coordinate 10,447,513 of NC_068317.1, forward strand.
GACATTTTTTGTTCTCTTTAAATATCCTTTTTCATTTGGAAATATATCACATTTTGTGAAGTGAAGTGGGTTGCAAAAACTCTAATATTTTGTATTTTCTTTATCATCTGTTGTTTACCATTTGCCCATTGTACATATCAGGTTGACATCTGGACCACTGGTGACATCAGAAATGAGGATATATGATCAGTTGTCCTGTTTTTCTCTTCTGTTCTCTATAGCAACAGACTGACACCTAGCAACCATGATCGGATACAGCGGCTACGGCAGGAGTTCCAGCAGGCCAAGCAAGAGGAAGACCCTGATGACCGCCGTCACTCCTACAGCTTTCAACAGCAACCATGGGTGAGTGTGCAAGACATCTCCAGCAAATAAACTTCATGTCACTGTGATCTGTCTTTATTTTGCGCCACTAATTCTGAGAAAACCTCAGCTTAGCATGAGATACGACCCTTAACCCTTCCCAATATGCACCTCCTGGCAACGATATAGAAAAAAACTCAAATGAGTTCTTAGATGACCTCTAGTGTAATGTGTAACGCAGATGCCACTTGGTATGATATTTTGAATCTATTGCAATGAAATTCAGATAATTTAATTGTGGCTTAAGTGCCCATATAGTTTTTAGGGCCACACATACATGGTGTTTGTTATATAAGGAAGTTTGTTTATTTTTGTATTTCATTGGAGAAGAAGTGTGAGCTTGTTTCATTATCTTTACTAATGCATCTCACAGGCTATTTGCCCTCGAACCTTGCTTGTGTTTGTTAGGTCTATGCTGAGGTGAATGTGTTTTAACACTGTGTCCTTGAAAGTCACTGCTTCATTTATAGTGAAAGGTTAGAGGCTAGGCATTATTTTATTCTTATCAGCTAGTTAAAATAATATACACTGCTCAAGAAACTGGGAACGGATTTGCGAGGGGTCAGAGGTCAAATAGCTGTGTATCTTTACTCTGTGATGGCCCTGACATAGCGGTCTGTCCTGTTACTTCCTGTTAAATGCACTGGGGGGATTTTAAAAGATGACAGACTAATTACCTCGAGGAATAGAACCATTTCCTAAATTAGAGGTCAGCTCTTTGACCCTGTCCTCCCTGCTACATATTTGGCCTCCATTTTTCCTCCCTGGACTTGAATAGCTCTACAGAGATTAGAATGTGTTAAACGCAATTAATGCAGTAATGCCGTCTTTCAAGGGAGATCAGAGCTGCAGAGACAAGCTCAACCAAAACAATTGGCATCTCTGACATTGGATACATAAGTTGCTTAAAATTAAGTAATTTCTACACCAATAGCGACATTAAACTGAAATAAATGTATTTAAAAAATATTAAACAAAATTGTCTTTTTTATTTTATTTTTTTAAATGTGAGTGGTACTTACCCATGCTGTAGCAGCCGTGATGCAAGGGTGTTTCTTGGGTGTTCTGGGTCGATGCTAGGGTGTTGCTTGGTGATTTGTAGACCGTTGATTGGTGGTTGTTTACTGGCCTAAGTTAAAAGATCCCACCCCCAAGTCTATGATATTCTGGTCCCTAGATATGACTTGGGTTCCTCCTTCAGTGTAAGAATATTGGATTGTTTTGCCTATTTTTTATTTTTTTTTTGCCTGGCAAAAATTGCAAGTTTGAATGCTTAGAAAAGTATTAGCACACCTGTTCTCATCTATTTGAGGAGCATTTTGAGGTATCACTTGTGTCCAATTCGCAAACGGTGCAGGGAGATTTAATGGAATATTTTGGTTTCAATACAAGTTAAGCTTAAACAAAGTGGAACAAAAGCGAGTGCTTCAAAAGTGGGGTATAAACTTAAGGTGCTCTATGGTCAAGGTGTCATACTAGTCCAAAAAAAAAAAAGGCTAAGTTACCATGGAACCCTTAATACATATAAAGCCTTTATTATCACATGGCAGAATACAAAATGATAAAACTCTCCTACATATTTCAGCATGTGATATTAAAGGCTTTTATGTATAAAGAGTGCCATTTAGTTTATTTTTTTCTGGACAAGTAAAGCTTAATCTCTGGCAGGGGTCAAGATGTTGATTGAAATGCAGGTGCGAAAAACTTCATATAAATAAAATAGCTTGCTAATCTTGCTGTTGCTTGTGTGCTAGTGATTACATGATTAAAATGACTTAATATATAATATATTTAAGATTCCACACAATTTCGTGATCAAGCAAATTTGGCACAGCCAAATGGCACTCTTTGTCAAAAAGTTTGCAGATCCCTGATCTATGGTATTTTAAATGGGGCCAATTTTTGGAGGGTTTACAAGCAGAAATGTATAATTATAATTTTATAAAAGCACTTAAATTAATTCTTATGTTAAAACGTTTGTGTTATTTGAGCTGTAAAAAAAGTTACATAAAAAATGTTACTGTTGTTTTGGGGTTTACAGCGTTATATCGTCATTGCAACAAAGTAGTAAAATTGAATATAACTTTACAATCACGATAACATGCATTTTATTTACATCTTGTGGCTATACTTGTGAAACTGTGAGTATTTTAACATTTACTGATTGGCACCATTCACTTCCATTGTAAGTGCCTCACTCTTTTAAAACGAGGAGGTAGAAGTCTAAATTCATTTTTGTGGTAATCAACATGATGCCACAAATGCTGTTGATTTATCTTAACTAATGAGTAACACTAATATTGCCTTAGCAACCATGACTTATGAAAGAGGTATAATAAACATGTACCAGTTAATGACAGTTCAGTCAAGTGATGACATAGGTGTTTGAGTTTAACAACGCACACGGTTAACTCTTATTCTTAGGCATTAGAGAAGTGGAGTAGCTTGTATTTGCCTCTCTGTTTACAATATGGATGGATCAAAGCCTCTCTCTGTGCCTAATGGTGTCACATTGTCTGAGTTTCTACTGAAGGTAGTAAAAGCCTTGTTTGTACAGTGCTGATTCAGAGGAGTCAAGCTGGAAGGCGCCTAATTGCTTTTGATAGTTTAAATTGTTTAAAGACTAGAGGCATTTTGCCACTATAGAATACACTTCCTCCCTCGAGTGTCTCAGGTCTACTGTATTAACTGGTGATGGGTCGGCCTCTCAGACGGGTCGGTCTGAACAGGACTGGTTTTAAATAACAAACATGTTAGGTGAGACCCAGAGAAAGCCTTTGAGTCTTTCAAAGCACGATTAGACGGGCAAATTTTCCGAAGTCTGTGGTTTAGACGTCAAGCCTGACTGATTTCTACACGTGATGTGTGCCATTGCTCAAGGGATTGGTCAAGGGGATGTTGAATTACAGGAGCATTTTGCAAAGGTGGTAAATCACTATGAAATTGCTTCTGTGTATGTCTTGTTGGTCTATGAGCTGCTATTTTATTGACACAAGCAATAAACAGTAATTACAGCGCTAAAAGGTTGTGTCAAACAATAGCTGAGAGGTGTGCGTGTTAATGTGTAATGCACTCTGGCTGCACTGGTCATACTAAAAGTCAAGGATGTGATAGGTGAGATTGGGGCTAATTGACACACTTTCTAATAAATATATTTAGCAGAGTAGGTTAATTTTTTTGGAACTCAGTTTCTGTATTGACACATTCCTTAATGTCTTAACTGTAAGAAAAGATAGGAACATTTCCACCATTATAAACCAGGAAAAACTGTGTGTAACCAGATTTTGTGACCAAATAGTGGGGCATGTTGTCATAATATTTAAGGGAAGTTGTCAGAATGGAGCCTGCCATTAAACAGACTATTATAGGCTTTTAATACATTTAATCATTAAAACAACTTTTTTTTTTAATTAAGTGTTTAAGGGTTAAAACAATTCTAAACCATTGCTTTTGCCAACAAATATTGTCATTAATAAATTGTATACATTTATATAATTTTAAAACACATGTGCCAGCTTGCCCCAGTAAAAGTGACAATTTGCCCTGACCACACATATATGAAAAATACACTTATCCTGAGAATACAGTTCAACATTTTGTTTAAAATTGACATTGATTGTTTAGGTGACCCTTGCCTGAATGTATGATAGTGTGACAACTAGCCCTGGTCTCCCCTATAAATTAAAATGTCAGACAAAATGTAATCAGACATAGAAAATCCATATTAATCAACCACATTTCTGGATACTGGGAAAGAGGTGATCCCCCACCATCAACCCGCAGTGTCTGGTGTTTACAGCTCTGTTAAGGTTTACATCTCAAAGTAAAGTAAGAATCAGGTGGTCCAGGTGCTTCGTTCCTGCATTGCATTAGAATCACACACACACACATTCTATCAAAGCGAATACAAACATGTCTGACGTTGATTTAGCGTCTGCGAGGGCCCGTGAGCGCTGTGGTCCTGTTGCCCTGTAGAATTAAACAGCAGTCAGTTGAGAGAATGATGGTTTAACAGTGTAAGAGAGCGTGAGGGAGATGTTTGTTGTCATAACAGTCTTGTTGATCCTGCTGTCATAAGCTTGATATAATGATGTTATAAAACTGTCATAGCAAAGTCACAGTCCTCTGAGAGCATTCATAAATTCTTCTGGGTGCACTGCTGTGATGCCATTGTTTTCTGTAATTTATATGCAGTATACTCCTCAACCACTTTATTAGGAACACCTGTACACCTGCATATTCATGCGATCGCCATCTAATCAGCCAATTGCATGGCAGCAGTGTAATGTATAAAATCAAGCAGAGAAGTCAGTAGCTTCAGTTAATGTTCACATCAACCATCAGAATGGGGAAAATGTGATCTCAGTGATTTAGATCATGGCATGATTGTTGGTGCAGACGGGCTGGTTTGAGTATTTATGTAACTGCTGATCTCCTGGAATTTTCACACACAATAGTCTCTAGAATTTACTCATAGTGGTGCCAAAAACAAAAAATATCCAGTGAGCGGCATTTCTGCAGATGGAAATGCCTTGTTGGTGAGAGAGGTCAACAGAGAATGGCCAGACTGGTTTGAGCTGACATAAAGGCTATGGTAACTCAGATAACCACTCTGTACAATTGTAGTGAGCAGAATAGCATCTCAGAATGAACAACATGTCAAACCTTGAGGTGGATGGGCTACAACAGTAGAAGACCATGTTGGGTCTTCTGTCAGCCAAGAAAAGAAAGCTCAGGCTGAGAATTTTTTAATGTCACCATGTTTCATGTGTGGTTATAGCATTTTTCACCATGGGAATGCCATGGTTTTCTTTAAAGCACCCTGGAGAATCATGTTAATAACATGGAATATGAACATTACTTGTGTTTTAAATGGCCATGAAAAGCACTTAATTCATTAATAAGCACTTCATATCAGCCTCGTTACAGGTTCTCAGCATGTAATGCAAAGTCTCCTGGCTGTTATTTATAGCTTTGATTATAAATAATGTACATTAAACCTTTTGTGTCCCTCAAAAGAAAATCGCAGTGGCTTGAAGCAATGAATGATTGCCTTTTAAATTGGTAGCTATGTGCAAAACTCCCAACTTTACATCAAACGCCTCTCAGTTTTTATGAAGAAAAATGGCTAAGTACACTCCAGATAATTTTTCAAACCCAGCGTGGGCTCTGACAGCATGTGAAGCACATTAGGACAGTGATTAAGGTGTGTTCCCTCCATTCATAATTACCCAGAGAACTGGAAGAAAGCCGTCACCAGGTTTTTATGCACAGGAATGAGCTGCATTCTGATCTGTAATAATCGTCCCGTGGCCAGAGCCTGTCACAGACCTCCACCGGTAAACAGACAATTAGTCCTGTCTTGTTATTCCTCCGTTGTATATCATGCCCAGCATTTTTTGCCATGACATTCTTTTCAAGATGTTTGTCATAAAGACCATGTTCCTTCCAGAGGCTTGCCGCCCCACCTCAGCCAATAAAAATCAATCTTTTGTTAAGACGATTGGAGGCCACACAAGGTAAGGAAGTTTTATGCTGGTGCCTGGATCACACAGGCACACAAATGCTTTCATTAGGCCCGTATTTACTTGCTTCTCTCGTCTTTTAAAGGATCTCTGTGCTGGCAAGCATTCATTGACTGGCTGGCTGAATAATGCTGGCTGAATGTTGGCTGAATTATGTTAATAATAAAGAATAATGCTGTTGATTTCAGGACTAAGACGAACCAGCATGTGTGTCATTCCTTTTATGCAGTACAATTTTCATATACCCATCACGTCTTAATGTATTGGCACATTATATTAAACTCATAGCTTTTTAAAAATGGAAATCATATTAGTTAGTTTTGTTCTATCACAATATCACGTGAACATAAAGGCAAAATAATGACATAATTTTATTTATTTATTTTTTCTATTTCCCTGGATTTTATCAGTCTTTCTAGGAATTCAGTCCTTTGTCGGCCATCTTTTGAATGCTCTCAAGAGACTATTTCCTGTTTTACTTGAATGGGGAAAGACCCAAATCTCAAAAACGGTTGGTTTACAATCAAAGAACATATTTCAAATCAGTAATACAATTTGACAATAATGGAATCATAAATTGTGCTTCTTTACCTCATAGTACATTAAAAAACTAAAATTTCCTGACTTGTATAGCTAATACGTATGCACGTTCTCGAGTTGATTGACATGCAATGTCTATATCTAAAAGGTGATTGGCTCTTTTACCTGTAAGGCGGGACTTCCTTTCTATATCCATTGACCACTGGGTGCTAAGAGCTCCTTGGTTGAGCAATACAATTTCTCCCAATCATTTTAATTGAAGTGGCCCTTCTCTGCTAAATAGTCTCTGGTTTTATACATGTATTACATTAAAAACATCCAATTTATCAAGAAGTATTCCTTGTATTTCTTCATTTTCCATTTCTCTAATCAAAATGTTTCAAACAAAACCTGATTTCTTGGGTATATTGTTTTAATTGGTAAACTTGTTATCGATGTTTCCATGTTCTCAGTGTTTCTTTCCATATTGCTATTATTTTGTAATATTACTTTAATTAACAATAGCCAGTTTTTTTCCCTTTACAGACGGCTGTGGCTCAGGTGGTAGAGTGGGTTGGCCACTAATCGCAGGGTTGGTGGTTCGATTCCCGGCCCACATGACTCCACATGCCGAAGTGTCCTTGGGCAAGACACTGAACCCCAAGTTGCTCCCAATGGCAGGCTTGAGCCTTGCATGACAGCTCTGCCGCCATTGGTGTGTGAGTGTGAGTGTGAATGTGAATGCTAATTCTTGTCCTCATACTCTCGACCCACTCTGGGCAATGGTCAAACAAGTTTATCTCTCAATTTAAAATCACCACTGTTCTCTGAGCTTACACACACTGTAAGCTCAGGGAACAGTTGCTGTAGACAGGTGAAAAGAAGTATACAACATGATAATGAGCCGGGTAGCGGTAGATAAATCCAATGCAGGTGGAGATTATTATCCCCCTGTGAAATAAATGTGAATTGCCTTGTTACTGTTATACCGTATACTCCTCTTCATGTTTAGTAGATTTAAAACTAGATGACAAAAATGTGATTACCCAGAGGAAGGGCACTATTTCTCTTTCAGAACACTGATCCTAGTGTAATACACATGGACCTTTTAACCCTCATGTTTGTGGCCTGAGAGAGTTGCCTGAAAAAGAAGAAGAAAGTTAACGTGTTGATGTGTCTGTCCATAGCTTCTCACATGCACAGTCTTCTCTCTAAGTGTGGTTTCCCTGTCTCTGTTTTAGATGCGAGAGACCTCAATGTCACAATTTGTGCAATTACGAGACATTTTTAAAGAATTACGCACTCTCATCCCACTTTCTCTTTTCACTTCCTTCTCTTTTTCTGTCCTTTCCTTCTATTTTCTCAACATTTTATGTATGTCTCACTTCTTGCACCCACCCAGTCAAGTGTATGAGTTAAAAAATTGAATCCATATGTTGTAGTAGGTCTGTGGAAGTGGTTGAGTGTATAGTCTAGTAAACATTGTTGCACATGGAGCTAAAGCATGTGTGCGCCGACCCCCATCTGCACCGCAAGCCCGATCCTTCTTTGATATTAAAGGCTCAAGGGTCACGCCAAATGGTAATCGCAACGATTATACGTGATTTAGAAAGTCTGGAACTGCCGAGCTACCTTTCCTCTCCTTCCATCTGTTTCATGCTTTCTTATGTAGAACTGGTGTAGATAATTTTTCATAATTATGTTTGTGTCTCTATCTAAGTACTTTTTGTGTTTGTTCAGGTGGGCTTCTTATTGCTGTGTTTGCTCCGTCTTTGTAAAAACACTGTTGGGGAGGGATCGTTTCTTTGTGATGAATGGAAAAGTGACTTAATTTCTGAACCATATAAAATTGCAGTATGCTTTTTCATATGGCCTGACTGGGCAACAACATTGGCTCAACTGGAGACATGAATTTGGGATAGCACTACCTGTTTTTGACCAAACAATGGCAGATGTGGGAGTGTCCTCTTTGTGTCCAAAATGGGAAGATCCTTATAATGGACACCACAACCAAATTTAGCTGCAAAAACTCTCTCTGTCTCTCTCTCTCTCTCTCTCTCTCTCTCTCTCTCTCTCACGCACACACACACACACACACCTGATTTTTGCTAGATGTGGTTTTCTTGTCCAGTCCAAATCTCATTAAAACATGTCTTTGCTGTGAATAATTACCTCATAGTTGCTTCTAGCAATGAAATAATTTCCTTTCCCCCACCTTTTTGGCTTAATATGCTGCTAGCTTACAATTTGCTGGGGCCTTTAGCTATTAAAATGTGTCTTAGTGGACATTTTCCTTCGTCTTCATCAGAAATAGATAAAACTGCCTGATTCTCTGGTTTGCAGTTAAACCTTTGCTGTAATGCTTAATTCTTCTGTTTTCCCCACATAACTCTGTCTTGTGAATGGTTTTACCGTGTGCCTCGCCGCATTAATGCAGTGTGTTTTTGCAAAGTCAGCTGTTTGTAGCACAAGTGCACACAAGTCTAATTGAGTTCGGGTGTGGTTTCCACATCTCTCATTAGCACATCCCTAAACAATAATGAGACCCCCATCCTGATCATGAATACTAAATTAATGCTCTGTTTGTTAAATCTTGTTAGCTTGCTAACTTGATTAATAATATTTTAACTCCATCCTAACATCTTCCTGCATATAATCAGGAATGAAATGTCTCGGTTACGCACATACACTGTTAAACATTTCAAGTTGGTTAAATTTTGAAACGAAAGTTCACCTGCTGCCTTAAAAACCGGAGTCAACTCAACTTAAAGATAACCTTTGTTTCAACTCAAATAGTTACGTTTTACAAGTTGTTTAACTAATGATCATTTTTGTATATGATCTCTGATTTATGAATTGCAACTCTGAGTATCAATTCAAGGAAACTCACTTTATCAATTCCTCACTATTTCAACTCACACTATCAAGTGAAGATAACTTAAACTATATTCATATAAATTTCCATTTTAAGTTAAGAGCACTAATGTTTTTAAATTGTTTCTTACATTTATTTCTCATCTTGACTAATAATGGCAAGTTTGCCAGTTTCCTTATTTAAACTAAATGAACTTACACCTTATCTGCTCAAAAATAATGTTACACAAGCTTTAACATTGGCTTGGGAATTCATTCCTTGTAGGACAACAGGTTCTAATAAAGACCGTTTGTAAAAACATCAATTTCATCAAATTAACACCCAGGTTTCTCCAATATTTTACAGAACTGGGAGAATGGTAGATAAGAGTGACAGAGTTATTGACAAAGTAAGAGAGGGGAAAATGAGAAAGAGCGGCAAATGAGATGGAATGAGGGAGATCTGGATGGATAGAAGGAGACAGAGAGAGTGAAAAGAAGGGTTAGGCCGTGTACAATGACACAACATAACTTAACTGCTTGTCAATTACTTTCAAACTTAAGGTGTACTCTATATGAACAAGTTCACATAACTTTTGACCTTTGAATGGTTTGAAAAATACTTGGTCATTGACTCTTATGAATATGCTGAACATTACCCAGTAGTAAACTCTTTCAACAAGCAACAAGAACAAGCATGAATGAATGCTCAACAGTGCAAAATGATAAAGTTTTCCTTCAAGTAAATGCTTCAAGTGTTAATATAACTCTTGACTAACATTCAGCCTTGTTTTAAGAACAATTCCATGTCTTAATTATGTAATCTCATAAAATACTAACATAAGGTACAGTATAGGGGCGTCACATCAGCATGCTTATTGTGTTTCTTTAGAGTACCACAGACACATTACATTAACACCTAATCCTAACCCTAACCTTCCCTTACAAATATTAACCATGGTTTTAATACAGAAACCATAGGATAACCATTATATTTTGTTGTAAAATCATAGTAACCACAAAATTAAACATGGTTACTATATAAACACCATATTACTATAGTAACACCATTGTTAATTGAATTAAAACTATGGCTTCTGTCATAAAAAACATGGTTACTATGATATTATTATACTTAAATATATGGTTAATTTTACCCAGATCAAACCTTTCTCCATGACCTAATTACTGCGAGGAAATCAACCTTTATATTCATTTGTATGTATTATTATTAGTATTAACAGAAATATAAGTGGAGGCAGGAAACAGGATGTGGAAAAGTGGGAATTGAACCTGGAACGTCCGCTTGATTAGAATATATTCACACCATCTTTACACACTACGACATTGAAGCAACACTGAGGGGGTCGGTTTGTCTGTAATTTCTGTGTTACCACCAGACTATTTGAGTGCAAATAACCGCACTGTGTGGCAGGTGCTATTTACACCTAGGACAAGTATTTTATTTTTCTCTGAAAACAACACTTAATATCTTATGTCATTCTTCTTTTTTATTACATATTTTATACCAGAAAATAAGACCAAAACACTCAAGGATATTATTGTGTTTGCGGTTCAGGGGCTTTCAAGCTCAAAAAACGAAGAAAACAAAAACACACACACAAGAGAAGTATCATAAGAGTAGCCCATGTGACTTTTGCTTTATATTCCAAGTGTTTTAAGCCATGCAATAGCTTTGTATGAGGAACATCCTGAAATTTAATTGGTTATTCACTGATAATATTCCTTACATCTCCTTCCTGCCTGCGAATATTCAAATTTAATTTTGATTGGTTTCGAGACACAGTTTCTATATTATAAATTTGATAAATGAATTAAAGCTTTGTACATCAAACTATTTGTGTGTTACTGAAATATGTTAATTCACATTTCAGGCCAGCTCGGGCTCTTACACGCCATCGGGTCGGCATTCTGTTTCTGTGGAGGTCCAAATGCAGAGACAGAGAGAGGACTCATTCACACAAGCCCAGAGGCAGTACAACTCCCTACCACGGTAAGAGAAGCTACACCAGCATAATACTCAAACCACTGAAACACATACACACAATCTCACAGGCTACTTCTTTTTACCACACAGTCTCCTCCTTATAATAATGCTAAATGAGGAATTTTTGCCTAAAGCACTGAAGCCTTTCTCTTGAACATTCATTCTGCAGTGTTTTCAAGTATTGTCTAATGTTGTGCTTTTTTGAAAACTCTCTATAGTCTCTTTAGGACTGTTTTATTTATCTTTTAGAGCAGATTGTTTTTTAGCTCAAGTTACACATTCATCCATAACCTATAGAAAGTATTAAAGGCCGAAACATACTCTCTGCAAGTACAGTATGTGAACGCAGATACTTTTAGCCAAGCACGCTCGATTTTGTTTCATAGTTGCATTCCAAAATTTGTCAAACAGCAATTCATAACACAACGCAAGTATGTGTTGCATTCTCAACATTGCCACAAGGGACGCTATAGCGTACACTAGTGTGAACTGTCCACTTCTATGGTGAGTTTTCTCTTTTAAAATAACTATTGTCATGGCAAATATACAAATAACTGTTTGAAGAGAGTATTGCTGAGCAAGTACGATAAGTTAAAGTCAATATATTTTTAGCAACTTACCTGAATAATAATGGCACAGACTTTTGAAGATAACTATCGCCTGAGGACTGAGGTTTGTTACCATCACAGTTACACAAAAAGCACTTTAAGCATGTTCAACCAGACCATGCGTTGGCAATGCGTTGGCCATGCACTCGTGGACTTGGATTAAGTATGTTTCTGACATCAGTTGAAATTGCCATGTTTATTTTTCGAAACAAAATTGTCTAAAAGACTTTTACAACAGTTTGGTCCCTGACCCTACCCTCATCCAAACTAAAAAGTACCATATGTTACCTAATTTTATTTTAGATGTTATAATACCATTGTAATACCATGCTTTTGTGGACATTTAACATTGTAATACCATACTATTCCTTGAAGTGGATTGGGGCTCCATGGTACTACAATTTGATACCATCACTGTACCATGGCACTGCCACTATGTATACAAGATATACAGTATATATATATATATATATATATTAAGAAAAAGAGGATTATCAACATTAAAACAATAAATCTCAAATGCCATGGAATATATTCTTGGAATGCTTAAAGGAACCCAATAAAAGAGTAATATTTTAATAAATTCATGCAAATAAATAATAGCCTTAAACCAAATATGTGTTCAATCGTATTTTCATGTCTCCCACACTCTCTCTGACCTCAGTGGCATTTCTCAGCTGAAGTCATCCCATTGCTGAAGTCATGTGGTCTGCTCTGTCTTACCTCTAAGCCCTCCAGAACAGCAAAGTCTGTCTTCATGCTCACAGGACTGAGAGAATTTGCCCCTCCTAAACCTAATAAAGATCATTCCGAGAACCCTTTTTTTGAGTGAAGTTTATCTTGGCAACCACAGTCTACAGATTGATATCAGCCCCATCCCTCATATTTATAAAGTTCTCTCTTTACTTTTTCTCTTTTCCCCTCCCCTTTGCATATTTGTCGTAAATGTCAATAAAGCTTAGAATGTTGCCTGCGGGCAGAGTTTGATATCAGCGTTTCTTCTTGCAGGCATTTGTATCTTCTTAATCTGCTTCAGTTCATGCAAAGCATCCAGGCAACAGACACCAGAGGAAAAATTCCAGCTTTCAGGCTTTACATATTTAACTGGGAGGGGGGTCGAACCTACTTAGAACCTACTTTGACTCAATATTTCAGTGCATTTTGTGTGTTCAACTGCAGAAAACTAAACTTTTAAACTGTACATTTTCTGAAGAATGTGCTAAGATCACCTCCATAATGCAAGGCTGTTCTGGCTGATTGCTAGGTGGTTATTTACTGTCCAAGTCAAAAGAGCCCACTCTCAATTCTCTATGATATTCTGGTCTCTTAAAATCACTCAAGTCCCATATTTAATATGAGTCCATGGGATTTTATCATCCACCATGTTAAACCATATGTTTGATTGCTTATTAAAGTAGTTGCACAGCTCTCCTCAACAAGAAACATGATTTGAGGTATCTTTGATGTAAGTAGTAGAAAATGTATGAGTTATGCGCAGACGTTTAAATGTAAAGTGTGTAATTCTTGCACCACTAATGGCACCAAACAGAATGCCAGATAATTTTAAGGACCCTTAATCTAGCACAAACACTCTAGCAGTTGAACTACCACACAAGATTGTAAATGTATTTGGTTATGTAATGCAAATGTTCAAATATATCGCCTTACAAGTCTTACGCTATAGTAAAAGTGCTTTAATGTCAATGTGTGAGGAACAGGACAAAAAGTATGTATTTATGAACTGATAATCTGTCGTTATACTCATGATTTGTTTTAAAAGATTATTCTGGGTTCAATGCAAGTTAAGCTCAGTCAACAGCATTAGTGGCAAAATGTTGATTACCACAAAAAATACATTTTGACTCATCCCTCCTTTTCTTTAACAAAGCAAAAATCGAGGATACAGTGAGGCACTTACAATGGAAGTAATGGCACAGAAATGTGAAACTTATAATAAAAAAATAACACTTGCATTAATTCTTCTGTTAAAACTTGTGTACTATTTGAGCTGTAAAGTTGTTTAAATTGTAATTTTTACAGTCATTTTATGGGTTTTTGGGTTTGTTGACATTACATCGTCATGGCAACAAAGTTTTAAAATTGTCTATAACTTTACACATGGGTTAGCAAGTGATTTTATTACACGGTTTTCTGGAATACTCGATTATGATTGGTCAATAGCGCCATCTAGCAGTCAGATAATGCTCTTTAACTACCGCACATCCGGGTATTAAGATGGATCAGACAGGTTCTGCGAGTTGACTCTCCTACTTGGCTCACTGTGCGATCTGTACAAGTAAGCTAATAAAATAATTTGAACTCAAATCAATGTTTCATGTGCATTTATTTGGGTTGATGCTTTGTAATATGAGGGAAAATGTACAGTCACTCAGTTGTTATCACAAAATAAACCCCTTCGGGGCAATACAATACCGTTCTACTTCGTGTCATGGTCCTGATCACCCTGTTGGGGGTTTATTGTGCGATAAATCAGCTGACTGTATAGTATCCCTTACTTATCACACTAAAATCATGTTTACAACACTGATATATAGTACTGGATTGCTGATGATGTCATATCAGTGAAGCCACTGCGCCTCCATATTATTATGCCCAAACATTCCAATGTCCCACAAAATCTCATTTCATAGAGTAAACATTAATCATTCAGTCACTGATTTTATATCTGAAATCTGCATGTACATCCCTACAATACATTTTTTTTAAAAAAAAGTCTTGAATTTTTCAATTTTCTTGAAAGCCCGAGTGAGTTGTGTACATCTGTATCAAACAGTATCCACCTCTAACAATCTTCAGTGGCGAACAGTTAACCGAATGTAAACACGTTCACTGAAACTGAGGTAAGATACAAACATACAATTTCAGACTTATTTATTGTGAGCATTGAAGTGTTTGTTCAGAGTTGCTTGTTTTATGTTTTCATCAAAAGAGCCTTTTTCTCGCGGTCACTCGCGCGTGTTCTCCCTCTATCACACGTGCAGAGAGGGAGACATGCAAAGCAAAGCTGCTTAAAATTAAACTGATGCGCTTGGTTTAAATGACAAACGAACATGTATTTATGACATGTATCCATGAATGACTACAGAGAGCACTTCAGTATGAAAACAAGCAAAATCCTGGCATTTATAAACCCTAGTCTGAATTATTTAAAGTACCTTTTGGGGGTAGGACGTATTGTCACCCTAAACAAGCAGATTTTACAGCTTTTCCTTGTACATTACAACTTGTGGACAGTTTTGACACTTCCTTTAGTGATTGTTTTGCTGCACTTATAGACTGAACACCAGGGCAGGCGAATGCTTTGACATAGCAATCCACATTTATCTGTGTTACGAATATTATTCAGAACGAGCATAGTAAAAATGAAACGTGATTGTCACTAGAGGGTGAAATGCGAATGTCATATCCACAGGTCGGAGATGGTGAAATGGGGATGCTTTCGCCTGTCAGTCATTGATGCCACAAATGCTGTCAATTGAGCTTAATTTGTATTGAACCTGGAACATTCCTTTAAAGAGAATAAAAGTAATTGTTGTGGTAGTGCCTCTAGTGGTCAATTCACCAGGAAACTGCCACTATACGTTCAACCTGCCGCTTAAAAAATATATTGCAAAAACAGGTAAAGTAACATGCTTGTATGAGACCAGGTTGCACCTACAAAACTTGACATATTTTTTTCATTTCAGTGGCATCTCATTTTCTTTTCTTTCTTTTTTTTTTAGCTCATTGCATTCGTAAGGTAATTGGTACATGGGTTATTGGAAAATGTCTACAGTATGTGTACAGTGTGTGTGGTCCTACCTACATGCATGGGTCTTGTTTTTATTGGCTTAAAATGCGGTGTAACTGGGATATGTATAATTACAGAATTAGTCCCCCCTCAAGCGATGACAAAGCCCAGCACACACATAGCAGGGGAAGGGCCAGCATCAAAACTCCTATTCCTTCCCTAGTTTTTTCCCAAGACAGTAGAGGAACTCCAAGGGTCGATAGAGAGGTTGACATACACGACTCCACAGGCTGTGGACATAATGACAGTTAATCAATGCAACCAATTCCAGTATTTCTCATTGCCTTAAGCATCAGTGTCGCCGTCTATATCAAATGCACTTCAGACGAAAACACCGGCTTTCCAAGGAAACTGTTGACCAATTCCTGTCGTAGCTCACAATTTCCCTGGGGAAATACCGCATGAAAGTTGGCCCTTTGATACGCATTGCGCTCATAATATCATACCTTCGGTCAAGCAGGGTCAAGCTGTTGCAAAATTACCCCTGTCCTCTGAAGAGCCCATCAGATGGCCATGGCAGAGGTGCGCGCTCATTAGTATTGTATGGACTTACCAGAACGTCATCCCTTAGATTGGATCCACCAATCATAGCACAGCTTGGATTGATCAACAGACACAAGGACAGACTGTGGATGATAAAACAGCTTTAATAGGAATCCAGCTATGTGTTTATGTGTCTGTGGTTTAGATTTAGCACTTGGCTAATGAAGGGATTCTTTTTTGGTGATGTGGATTAGAGAGAAAGAAAGGGAGGAACAGAAAATAAGGCAGATAAGCGAAGTGAACGCTGATTAGAGTAATGGAAGTCATGTTAATCAGAGCGCAACTGCATAAAACTGCTGCATGTTACAGTGCATTAACACACACACTTGCAGAGATAAGATGTTAGTCCTACGTTTCAGTGTCTTGTTCTGCATGGTGGTAACAAATAGAAAACATTACTCAAGGTGTTGCGATTAATATTGTTCTTTGTGTGTGTGTATTTGTTATCCTTCAGATAAACTACTGCATGAGTCACACCAGCTGTGCTGCAGAAACTCACAGATAATGTACCACTATTGCGTCTGCCGGAATAAATTGCTTTTTTGTCAGGTATTCTGTGGCCTTTGTGTTTTTCAACCTGAAACTATATCATATAGATACTGAATATCTTTTCACAAAACACAACTGCAGTGTTGGGTAGTAATCTCCATTATGTAACCTTTACAAAATGTAAGTACTTGTAATTAGATTGCAATTCCCTAAATATAATATAGTAATACATGTGTAATATGTCTAATGCATGTAATTAGATTGTAAGTCCCCAAATATCAAATTGTTGTTCGTTTTCATGTTTACTAATGATTAATTAATGTGTGTGGAGTAGTGTAAATTGGTACTTAATACACTCAAAATGAGATTTTCATCAAAACATGCAATGCATAGTCCAAAAGTAATCAGATTATATTACCTAAAAGTGTAATCTAAATGATTTAATTACTGATCATATTGTTTTGTAATCCGTTATCATTGTCAGATTATGTTTCAGAAGCAATCTACCCATAACTGCACAACTGTTATTTCATAGTGTCATTATAAACAGTATCAGGAGGTGGGCTAAAATATCTTTTTTTTTAATAAATTATCTTTGCAATTATATTAATATTATTATACATGTTATTGTTACAATAAGTGAGTTCACATGCACAATCAAACACCAGTTATAAAATGGCTTGACGCATGTTTCTTTCCTGTGTTGATGTACTTCCTATTGAGACTGAAATTTGGGGGTGGGATTCAAGAAAGGACTTGTGCCTTTTTATTTCAAATGGCCAACACACATTTGTTTATATCACAGCCATGGACTATAATTTGCTTCTAGGTATTGCTATACGGTTGCAAGCTTATTGGTTCGAGGGATATTTTCATTCAGATAATTTTGTTGGACAAAAATTAAGGTGCAAGATGATCAATATTTCTGGTCCATTTTGTCCTGGAAGAGAAAGACTATAACTTTTCAATGTGAGTATCTGCTAAAAGGTTATTATGACAACTTTTAGGGGTACACTTACATCTCGATGACATCAAGATGGGCTCAAAGCTAATTGACAAGGACTTAAAGCGACAAAAGTCTTTAATAAGACAGCAAAGTGTAAGCAGTACTGGGTAGTAATGGATTACATGTAATCTGGATTGTGTAATGAGATTAAAAAGACTAAGTACTTGTTATTAATTAAATTACATTTTAAAATACTCATAAATAGATTACAGTTACTTTTAAATGGATTATATGATTACATGGCAGTAAATTATGCGGATCGGACCACAAAACAGCACCGCGATATGCAGAAAAGGATAGCGAATGTCTTTTATCATGGAAAGCTCATATCAGAATCTGCAAAATACGATCCATTTCATTCCAGGAAAGAAGCATTTCTTCATGTGTCTGTATGCAATACCAGGTAATTCTAAGCAGTTTTCTGCATGCACACATTGAATACATTTTTAAATATAACCTGAAAATCTAATTTAAACACAATTTTGTTTTGATGTTGGATTCTAATAATGAGCTGATATTATGTTGTTTTCAGCAGTATTTTGTTGTGCATGTACAAATGCACTCAATTAAGTTTGCTCCCAGCTGTCTGTCACTGTTGGTTGACAAGTCAATATATTTCAAATGTAAAAATAAGAAGCTGGATTTATTAATTTCGAAATGTAAATAAGTCACTTATTCAATACTGTCAATATTTTCAACAATAGCTTCTGTTATGAGCATGAAGGCATGACTTACACTGAGCATGTGGAAGATTGATTTAGCTATTTTCTCTGCCTAACACTCTTTTTCACACAATTTTTGTGTAAGATTGAATAGCTCACATTTATAAGCACAGAATGCTCACATACAGTTTAGAAATACAAGAAATCCAACAATGCACTATACTGCACAGTTTCTATTTGCTTTTTTGTCAATTTCAGCTTTGTTTTTTTGGGGGAATGGCTGGTTCATTACATTTTGGCTTTAAATTACATGCCATACATATTTATCTTGAGAGTCATAGGTATTCAATTTCAAACTCTTTTTTTTTTTGGGGTAGAAATTATGAGAGTATGATAGTCCAAAAAATGTTACCCATAGTGTATGTGGTCATCTGACATTTATATTAGGTTTTGAGAAAAAAATATATAATGGTCCTTGCATAAGCAAGAATCCCTATTACTATTGTGCATAATTTAAGTCCTCATTCTGTATTCATAAAATGTAAAAATCAAGTTTTTAAATGCTGGAATATTGAATGCTTTTGTGTAAGAAAAAGCTAGATGCAGTGCAACTAATATAAAGAATGCAGCTGTCTTGAGAGGCATTGTTTAAAGGAAGAGTTCACCCAAATGTTTTTTTTTTGATAATTTACTCACCGTCAGGCCATCCAAGATGTAAATGATCTTCTTTCTTCATCAGAACAGGATTTAAGATTTTTAGGAAAGTATCCCAGGTTTTTAGCTTCATCCAATGCAGTTGAATGGACACCAATTTTTGACTGTCCAAAATACACACTTAGTCATCATCAAAGTAATCCACATAACTCCAGCCGATCAAGTAATGCCTTCTGAAGTGAATCGATACATTTGTGTGAAAAACGAATCGCTAATTAAAATGTTTTAATCAGCACTTCAATCCAGTTCTGATGAAGAAAGGTCATATAAGTCATACAAATTTTCATTTTTGGCTGAATTATTCCTTTAACCTGACGTGGCATCTAAAAACTATGGGGCTCCTGCACGAGATGCTGAAAAATCAGATAAATGCAGAACAAGGGTCAAAGATGTCCGTGTAGTGCAGGTTTACATAGAAAATAATCGGAAAGCAGTGCAAATGGAAGCAAAAAAACTAAACAAAACATGCGTTCAGTGTGATCCACCTGTTAGAGTTCTTTGGGTACTCTGTAAATCTCAACATCCCTTATTTTACCATCTCCTCCTGATTTCTGGTAGACTCCAGTATTTTTGCTTTTGACTTTGAAAGCACTGAGAGCATTCCTGCTCTCTCTGGTGAGCCGATGTGTGAAATCCTCACAGAAACGCACACACTTTGACGCATGCTTTTAAGCAAGCAAGGCCAGTGAGGTGTGAGTGGGGCTTCATTTAGCTGTGAGCCACAGGGATGTGGCATGTCAGCTACTCCATATTCCCACTTAATGGATCCTAATAGCAGTCCAGAGTGAAGACGGATGCGGCCTGAGTGGACATCCCTCAAAATGACTGCTGCGCTTTTACCAACAAACATTTTTTCCCTCCATTCATTTAAAACAAAAAAGGGACCTAGACCTGGCGTTCTGCTAATTGCCTCACGGTTGATTTGTCGGTATGGGTGGACATTGACGGAACCTTTCATTTCCTGTCTGGATGTTAAGTACACAAGTGAGCCTCAAAAAGAAAGGCTGAATGCATAAGGTGGATAAACAGAGTCTTATGACAACTCGAGACCAACAAATCAATGAACAGAATTTCAAATTGATTCAATACAGGCATAAAATTTCACCTAGTCTCCTATCCAACACTTTATTAGGTTTAGGGTTTAAGTAGGGGGTTAGACTTTATGGTTTAGTTTTGGGTTAGGGGTTAAACATAGGAAATATCATAATGGCATCATCCATTGGTTCATTTATTTTTCTCTATGGGAATACAAGTCATACATTTCAGACTGATCTCATGAACGTAAAGTGACCATGGCAACATTTTTGCTAATCAAAATGATGTGCCTTATTACACGTTCGGCTGCAGTTTCCTAGTGAAATGTCCAGTGGAGTGAAAAATGGTTTTTAGGGGAATTTTAGATGGTTTTAATGAGTAAAACGTACCTCTGTAACCTAAACCTCACCAAAGGTGTTCTACAACCAAATGAGAGCTAAACAAAACAGGCATCCTTACCCTAAACTAACATGTTAACCTAATCGCTAGTGTCCTAAAATCAAATACGACATGACAAGCAAATTTTCTAGAGCAACCACATAATTTCGTGTTGCTTCTATGCTACTTTCGTCTCACGTGTCAGCTTCCGTGCTTGGCTGGGCTCGAACTGTGAATTTCCTAGTCCAAATTCCAACACTCAATCAGGTAAATTACAGCAGAAGCCAATCTTATTGGAATAAATGTGTAGATGTAAGTGGGTCTTTAATACAAGTGTTGAAATGTATAGTTTTGCAAATTTTGCTTTATAGTAAAAGTGTATCAATATCACAACATAGCAGTGAGTAATAGTGCGAAAAATAAGTGTTTATAAAGTCAGAATCAGCCGTTGTAGTCGTGAGTTGTGTGAAAGTGAATAAAACACAGTTGTTGTTGCACCTCTAGTGTTAATTTCACCAGGAAACTGCAATGACATGTAAAAGTTCTGTCTTAGTTTTATCTTACCCCTTCTCTTTCATTCCTTACAGACAACCACGTAAAAACCCTAGCAACGTGTCTCAAGACTCATGGGATAAAGTCTACCCTCCCGGCGATGTCTTTCAGACCGCCAAAGAGAACCCTCGATACTCCAGTTACCAGGGTTCCCAATCTACCAATGGTTACCTGGGTGCCAGTGCCACAGGCCTGAACGCCCGTGTACTCCTCGAGACCCAAGAGCTGCTGAGACAGGAGCAGAGACGCAAGGAGCAGGAGGCTAAAATTAAACTCCCCACTATGGAGGAGATGCCAACACAGCCCGGAAGCCAAACCACTGTTCCTACCCCACCCAAAGGTCCATATCGACAAGACGTACCCCCATCACCCACCCAACTTGCCCGACTCAACCGTCTACAGACCCCTGAGAAGGGCCGTCCCTTCTACTCCTGAGAAGAGATCAACTGAAAAACTGTATTACAGCAATATGTTGAATGGAGAGAGACAGAGCTATAATATAAAGGCTGCATTGAGGATTCCGGGTAATTTGGTTGGAGGTTAGTTCAAGTGTGTCCAACTTGTTCCTTTTTTATAATTGTATGAAATGGAAATCTTTGCACACACTGAAGAACTTTGTCTGCCATAAACTTCCTGTGTGTGTGTGTGCGTGTGTGTGTGTGTGGAATACATTGATGTTAGTTACTGTGCTTGGTACTCTTGACAATCACATGACAGCCCACCGAGGCTTTGATACATGGCCGTTCCCACAGTATTGTGACCTACATATCATGTTTTTACCAAGTATGTATGCTGAGAACATGTACAGTAGGTGGGTAAAAACTGTCAAGAACATGTCTGGGTCATATTTCATGCAATAATCAAAAAGAGATAAAAAAAATGAAATTCATTATGTGTAAAGAAAATGTAACATATTTTGAGGATCATTCAGAGATTGAGATTGCTTTCATGACAATTAAGCATTTCCACAAAATTCTCATTACTGAAATGTGTGTGGATATTTTACTTTTGAGGTTTTTTTTTTAGGTCATTCCTCAGTGGTGATACTCTTTAGATACCAATTACTGTAATTCCCGCTGTCAGTCAATTAAAACTTTAAAGCGTGATTAATCGCATGATTTTTCATTGTCAGTTTTGATTAATCACAGATTTTGTATGTGCTGAAATCTGACTCTGATATTTAGTTATTTGTTATGAAAGAATACAAAACAATATGTAACAATAATTCTATAATAACATTTTCCAAACAAAACACCTTACACAGTATAAAGATTGAAGTGCATGAAAATTGCACCAATTCAAGAAGGCTGACTAATTTAATGAAATTGTCCCTATAGCTTGAGTTATCCATTGCAATGTGCGACCCTGATTTACTACAGGTTTTGCATGAAAACACGTGCAAACTTTATAGCATGCTCAAAAAATGTCAGAGCTGATCTGCTAATGTAGTCTTCTGAGGATTGTGTCTTTCAGATGCGCAAAATAGCATGTCTTGGGAATTTTTGTGCGTTTCCCTGAAATGAATATGCAATTTAGAGTTGTGCCCTAAAGTGCACAAAATAAAGGCCGTTGTCGATGCAAATGAATTAAATTGCAAACATGTAAACCCCGCAAATTCATTTATGATGGCAGAAAGTCATTTCAGAAACGGAAACTGCAAGAGCAAATGAATACGAATGAAAGGCAGGTATTAATCTGATTCATGATGCTGTTATTGTGGCAAAACAGAAACTTTGAGAATAAAGAAGACATTGAATATCCATTTATGACACGCATTAATGTGATATTAAATTATTTCTCAAACTTTAGGGTTTTAGTTCATTTAGAACTCGAAATTATAACATACTGATCATACAACTCTTTTAACTCTAAGATAAAAATAGCCCACTAACAATTTATGCCCAAATTATGTATTTCGATGTTTTAAACACAGTTTTTTTACTGCAGAAATATTGTGTTAACACATTTATTTCGACAGCTCTAACTGTAACTAACTAACAATATTCCGTTTTTACTATGAGCATATGGGCAGAACAGAGAACGTTAAATATATAAATGCATTTATATCTTGTGTCGACCAATTGCAGACGATTGCCATTGCATTTGCTAGTGGCGCAGAAGTTACACACTTGGGTATCAAATGTTTTTTCAGCATTACAATATTGATAAAAAGAATTTTTTCAGGTTTAAGTAATGCAAATTTTTGTTGTTTTCTTAATGTGTCAATCTAAGAACTCGAGCCATGTAGCTGAACTCAGCATATAGACTTTGACAGGTTTGCGACCCCACAACCTACCGACTCCCCTAGGGAAACCCCTTTTAACCTGTCAAACTTGTTACTCACACCTCACGTGACACTCCTCATTCCCAACTACTTCATAATTGATTCTACCTTCAGCTCTTTCCTCTATTTTGTAGTTAATCTCCCTCGACTAATAAGCTCAACTAGATCTGACCCTGTCTAACAGTGAATCAGTCCAGACCAGGAATGAAGCAATTCCCCTCTTTAAAACTGTATTTGTATGACTTGCTGGAAGAGTGTAGGATGCATTTGAGTATGTGTCGTGTGTGTTTTTTTAAACACAGTAGATGTAGGTGTGAATTTTTATGCTCTGCCTTCATGCAAACCTTCTTTGGTTTTAGGTGTTCTGTTAGAGGCCACATCTGTTCTGCACTTAAATGTTTTATCACACAAGTTTATGGGCATTTGCTTGGACATGTTCCACAATAACACAACAAAGCTCAGGTTACTGCTTACACCCCCATAGGCACAAATATAGTCTAATAACAGTTTAAAGGGAGTTCTCCAAAACGCGCACACCAAGTTATTCAATTCCAGCCCCATATGATTGTCTTTTATTCTTAAAGCACAAAAGTTAATGTTATTAGGGAAAATATCCAAGCTGAAAATTGCAAATTTGTACACATTTTTACCTGGTACATTATAATCGGTTACGAGACATGCGAGAACCAATTATGCTTGACGTCATTGACCCTGTTTAAATGCACTTTAGAAAACGTTTTGTTCCAGGATGTGGAAAAAGTTTTTAACTCTCAAGGAGGAAGCGGGAGACAGCGAATCAAACTCAAAAGGTATTTTTATTTGATCTCACTCAAAAGCTTCAAACTCAGATGTTAGCTTCACTGACACACACAAACACACGTACAGGCTCGGCTCTCTTTCCCCTCCGGCGGTATGGATCGCCTTTTAAATCACTCTCAACTCTCACTGCAAACACAAAACAGCTGTTAGAGGTGATTTCCCACAGGTGCCAACCCTTACTGTACTCACTCTCTCGGCCTCGCTTTCCACAGACGTCTCTCAGCCACGCCCCCATCACCAAACAGGGTTTTTGCAGAAATCGGCGTTCTGAAATGCCATCTAAACGAGAATGCGGTTTCCTTTCACCGCTTAAGGGATTAAGAGAAAGCGGTTTAACACACCTAGGTTTCTCTCAGAGAATGTGGCATATCTGGCCATGTAAACATATAAGAAGTGTTTTCATGGGTTTTTGAAGAGTACACGTGCTTGAACAGACAGGGTAACACACGTCATCAGATGGCCCAATAACAAGTAAACAAAGCAGAAAGACTTCAACATTTCTGGGAGTTCAGTCGGTAAAGCACATCCACAATAAACTATACACATTTATACACATATATAAATATATCAACTGTCCCTAAAAATCCCCACTATTGCAGCGCATTTCCGTTGCAGGTCACAATGAAAGTTAAGGAAACAAACACAGCAACAACTGTGGAAAGCAATGGAGAATAATATAGCAAAATGGTCTTTCACAGATGCCTTGTTTGTTACTTACACGAGCGTCGCAGGTATATTATGTTGCTATGGAGAACGTTGCTCTCTTACCGAGCCGCATAATAAGGAATTATTCAGTCCATGTAAACTTTCTCACTGCGTTCTCGCAATATTCTGCTTTCTGATATCCATATAGATGCACTCATTGACATCAGACATACTGTGATGTGTCATGAGGTGCCAAGTTTGAATGTGCAAAAGTGTGAATGAGATTTGAGAGCTAAAGCAAATACTTACATTTTGGTCTGTTCCTCACACAAAGTTATCGTTTGGCTTCAGAAGACTTGAAACACAGCACATGAGTCATGGAGGGTTTCTTTTTTTGTCCATTTTGGAGCTCAATAGTGTGAATCCCCATCAAGTTTCATTGTATGGTGGAGAGAGGCTTGGACATTTTTCAAAACATCTTCTTTTGTGTTACATGGAAGAAAGAACGTCATACGGGTTTCAGACTTGTTTGCATTTTTTGGGTAAACTATCCCTTTAAATCTAGCTCTCTGTTAATTTAGAAATCACATGAAAAACATAATGTGACTCATATCGTTAATGTATATGTATGTATGTATATATATATATATATATATATATATATATATATATATATATATATATATATATATATACTGTATGTGTTAATGTGTGTGTCTGGGTTTTGCATGGGACTATGTTTTACCAGTGCCTGTAACATGATTCTCTCTTGTCTATGAACTGTATCTTGGCAGTAACTTTAAACACTTGGCCACATTCTCCAGAGCGAAGGCTAAAAGAATGCAATAAGCTCTCACAAAAGGGAACGCCAAGCCCATTGACCAATGTACTCTCCAAGTCTTTTCAAACTAGTTGGAACACAAGTCCGTCTGGCATCTCGTTCTGTCTCGCATCCTTTCATCTTGCAGAAGGCTCAGTATATCTCTGTACACCAAGTAATAAGGCGTAGCTTCCTGCTTTACAAGGGTTTGGTACTTCCTTTATTGATTGTTATTGGTTCTGTGATACGACATGTGCTTCTAGTATGGTATCTACCAATGGCAAAAGTGGTAAAAAAACGTTCCAGGACAGCAGCTGTTTGTTTGTCTTTGGTACTGGCTGCTTATCTATTTTATGTCACATTGTACGCGTAACGTTTTTAAATGGGAAGTGCCTGTGAAGAGGGATGTTTTTACATGTTAATAGTTGACGTGTCACCAAATGCACATATTTCTACATGACATTATTGTTTTCTTTTGACTTTATCTCCTAGTACAACATTCAATTTAATTGTTAAAAGGAAGCTAAGAGTTATCGGCACATTTTTTTGATGTATTTGTACAACCTTTTGTCTTCGATATATGTCATAGGTACATAAGAGTTCCAGTAGCTCTTGTATACAAGGAGCAAATGTTTTTACCCCATGTTTTTACCTGATGTGTCAAAATGTGCACAAAGCTTCTCTGTACATATCAAAACTATATTCAATAAAACATTTCTCCATTCTGTTTACATTAAGTAGTTTGTTTATGTTGATTAGACTGTGAATGGGTCAATGACAAATATTGACATCCATGGTGAGATATATATATATATATATATATATATATATAGTATATATATAATATATAATATATATAATTTTAGATGTGTGTGCCAAGGTCTTGGAAACATATTTTTGACATTCATAATGGAATGTGTTTTGGAAAAATATTTATGGAATTTTCAACAAAAGTTTATTTAATCGTTCTTTTACAACTTTCTTTTAAAATATTTAATATAAATGGTTATTTATTTATTTATTTATTATTTTTATGACATATTTAAATATAATAAAAAATATTGAATAATATTATATATTTTAATATATGATTAGTATTTGTATGTTATTTTATTTGTTTAAATTATTTATTTTTTCAAGAATTTAGTGATCACACAGGATTATATATATATATATATATATTAATAGAATTTACAGTACACATGTACAAAATGTGTGTAGTTTTAGGCATCGTAACTGATTACCATTTCTTTTAAGTTTTATGTGTCTTTTTGCCTTAACTGTGTGGCGGGGTGAGCAAGAGACAGACACAGTGGGTGTGGTGTCAAGCCTCAATGAGGCATTTATTAGAAATAATAATAAACCAAAAAAATCATAAATGGGGAAAATAGTTTCCAAGGGGAATGGTGTTCAAAACAAAGGGGAATCTGGCATCCTCACTGTTAAATGCGGCACTGTGAATGTCGGGATGTGTCCAAGGAATGGCCCAGGCTTGAGTGGGGTCCGACGGCTGCACGCGCTCCCCTCCTGGGTCCGTGGCGTGTGGGGTGGCGGCATCCTTGGCAGCCTGTCTTCCCATGCCTGTGGGAGGTGATAGGGAAAGGCGGACCGGCCTCTATCCCATTGGCCGCCTCAAATCCTGTCCTCCCTGGTGACACATCTAAATCATGCCGGTGGTCTGAGGAGCAGGTCCGGCAACTCATCTAACCTGGCCGAAGCCTCCCCGCTCTGGTTCTGGGAATGCGAGGATGCCAATATGTGCACACATGGACAATAGAAGCCAGCTCCCCGAGAAGAAGCATGATCTACATTTACCGTATTTGGCAGCGGTGACGTGCCAAAGTGTAAAAAGCTCTTCGTACAGGGCAATGGAGGAGTCAGGAGACAGCGAAGCAGGTTCAAGGTCAGTCTTTAAATTCGCCAACACACAAACACAATCAATGGTCACCGTCAGAATAAAAAATAAGGAATAACAAAGGGAAACACTAAGCTTGTAAGTCACTCTCTCTCTCCCTCTTTGGACACTCAGCGTGCCTTTTATGTCTCCCTCCGCATCACTATAACAAGAGTGTTAGGGTTAATTATGAACCAGGTGACAAGCCTTACCGCTCTCTCGCTCCCGCTGACGACACATGACCACGTCCCCATGCCACACAAAGCTTACTAACTATGGACCTCTTCTCTCTCCTGTCCACTCCTGTCGTGAGCCTGGATGATGATATCATTTTAATAACATTAACTTTCTGTAACAGGGGGGGGTTTAAATGGGAAAAGAGAAAGTTAGCAGAGCTCGACGTTCACCTGTCCGAACCTTCCATGGCGCCAAGCCACCGGTAAACGCTTATTAAATGCCACTTACACTTCACTGTGACTGAGAGGCCGTCGACAAGTTTTCTCCGTCCCACTCCAGGCTTTTAATCTTACCAGCAAACACAATGAAGAAAACGTCACTGTATTTTTCCATCTGTGCCATCTCTGCACACACTCATGCCTGCATTCTCCACCACTGTGGCGGGGTGAGCAAGAGACAGACACAGTGGGTGTAGCATCAAGCCTTGGAGAGGCATTTATTAGAAATAATAATAAACATAAAATATTCAGAAGTAGGTAAAATAATATCCAGGGATAAGGGTGTTCAAAACAAAGGGGCATCTGGGATACTTGTGGTGAAACAGGGCTCTGTGTAGGTCAGGGATGTGTCCAAGGAATGGCCCAGATCTGAGCGGGGTCCAATGGCCGCATGCACTCCCCTCCTCGTCTGTGGAATGTGGGGCGGCAGCGTCCTTGGCGGGCCGTCTTCCCAGGCCTGCGGCAGGTTAGAGGAGATGACGGTCCAGCTTTTAGCCCGTCGGCCGCAATGCGTGCTGTCCTCCGAGTAACGGGTTTGGCAACGCATCTAACTCCGCCAAACCCTCCCCGTTCTTGTACTGGCCGTGCAAGGATACCAGTGTGTGCACTGATAATAGAAGCCAGCTCCCCGAGAAGAGGAGCACTCTACGTTTAATTGGCAGCGATGACAAGGCCAAACACACATCAGGTGTGACTCGCTCCAACCTGCTGCCCAAACAAGACTTCCTAACTATGCACCTCTTCTCTCTCCTGCCCACACCTGTCATGAGCCTGGCTGAAGGACGGCCCTCAGAGGCGGGGCGCAATGATGACGTAAAATTTTTTTACGTATTTATACGTAAAATTATAGAAGAATTAGAAACATTTATTTTATAATAGTTTGGACTATTGTAGCATGTCTCGCCACTGGTCACTTCTAAAAGAAATGATATGTAGGCCTAAACTAACTATTAATAGGGCCAGAGTAAATAAATTAGTGTCACGTCATTGAACCAAATACGTTTTAATACTCTATATTTGATAGGTTTGAACTAAACAGGTTAAAGTATATAAATTGCATAAAGCAAACATAGGAAAAAAGTTACAAATGTATCACTGATTATCTCTTTGGGAAACTTTGCGGATTGTGTCAATGGAGGTAAAGTTAAAAAATGCAGGATGCTGAGCAGGAAATAATTTAACCTTTTTAACCTTGGTCTGGTGAGCAAATTTTCAGGAGTAGAAAAGAACAGAAAACGTGAAAGGAAGAAATTTGCATCCTTTCCCTCCCTCACTTTAGTCTATTTCTGATCTCATATATCACATTAATGGTGGTTATGACATGGCTGGCAAGTGTTCTAATGGGAAGTGTAATGACTGTGATGGTGATAAAGACAATGCTGAAATTTATGTATTTCAGGTCAGGGGGAGAGCTTTGGGAATGTTGGCTCTCACCCTGTTTCTAATAGAATCTGCCAAGAGTTGCTCTTTTGGAGAAAGGGAGGCCTTCTGAAAAGATTCATCTGTTTGAGTCTGTAGAGGTGTGTGTGTGTGCATACTGTGTGTGTGTGAGAGAGAGAGAGAAAGAGAGAGAGAGAAAGAGAGAGAGAGTCATGTGTCAAAGAAAACTTGAAGGAAATCAGTATGGTTAAATCAAGCTTCAGTGGAACATTGGAGTAAGGGAGAACATAACGTGTACCAGCCCAGTAGGGTAACCAGTGTGGGGTTCATGTGCAGAGAACATCCAGTCACAGTGACTCAGAGCCTACGTGAGAGCAACAATGTATAAACCTCAGAAATATTGTTGCCTCTGAATGACCCTGTTCCACACAACATGCTCTGCTGTCAGAGAGATTACTCATTTCTGTGAACCACTGATGCTCACCTCTGTGTTTCAGGCACTTTTATTGTTTTGACACACAATCTGTAGAATTGATATTATTCCATGACAGATTGCAACATGCTAAAATGTGGTTGTTTCTTTTTGAATGAGACTTCATTGCCTTAATGGAGAGGAACATTTGTTGCTATGAAAAACTTTAGTTTCACTCTGTTCCTCACACAAAGCCAGTATATGGCCTCAGAATTTTGGAATGCAGTATGACTCATTTAGAACTGTTTTTACTATGAGAATTGCCATTTTACTGTATTAATTACCTTTGATTTAATTGTTGAGATGATGGTAGGATGAAGGTTGTGGAGGGGTTAGGGGATATCAAATATCTATATAATAGTGTAATATAACTAAAATCATTTTGATTTTAAACGTTTCTTCATATTACGTGTTTTAATTTTTTAAAAGTGGTTAGTTATAGGGGTAGGGTTTGGGTTGTTAATTATTTTGGTGAAGGGGCCACATCAGGCTTTAAGTAGTGCATATGGGGCCACATTGGATTCCTTTATAGATACAATGCTCCGCTTTGGTTTTTGTATCTTTTAAGCCCAGAAATATTGGGATATCAATTTTCTGAAGTGTACGTATATGTGACTAATGGGACTATTTTTATTGCTCTACAATGATAGATACTTTTCTATCAGGCATTAAAAAACTGAATAAAGGCTGAGCTTATTATAAATTGCCATCTCTTCTTTCTCTTCTCTCTTTTTAAATGTATAAATCAATTTAACACTCTCTACATCAGGGGTCTGTTTTAATAAAAAAATGGAATGTTTGCGAGCAAGTTTACTTATTTTATTCTCATGCATGTCTCGTCAATGGTTTGACATTCCATATAGCATACAACTGAATAAACCAGGCAGCATGACTAAGACAAATGTTTACTGCAAGATTGTTAGATTAAAATACAGGTGTGAGGGACTTCAACATATCTAAATTACACAAATAAAATAACATATATATATATATATACATATTTGTCTCTCGCTTACTTATGCTTGCGTGTCTGTAACTACATTTCTATCCAAGGATTTTTTGCGGAAAAAGTTTTAGCGCATCAAAATAAAGCTAATGGAAACAAATGTTGACATGATATTTTTCTGTTTAACTCAAGCAGATAAACTCTATATCAATACATCAAATGTCATGGAAAAATGGTTTGGAAACACTTTTTGTCGATGAAATTGGCATACACGCAAAATTGTAGTGTAGCATGACAGAGTTTGCCCCAATCGTTAGCCTGTGTTATCATGACGACAGTATTGAAAGCCAACTTATTGTACTTGATTATGGATTGATCTTTATGGCATATAGAGCCGATCTCCAAACGTGACACTTCCAGGAGTGCCAACACAAATGTCTTGTGCACATTGAACAAATGAATAGCCACTGTTTACGATTCATTTAATCGCAGTATCCATCCGTTTATTTATTAAAGTTTCTTTTCCACACCATTCAAAATAATAGACGGCAGTCACGGAAATAGCCCAAAGTACAAAAAACATGTAATTTCTGTGCATAAAGATGTTTTAGAGTAAAGAATAAATGCCTATTTAGACCTATATTTTCTTTTCTCAAACTTAAATTAGCTTTACCCTGTAGATGAAAAATCAGCTGAATGACGTTCTCAGAATGCTTTGCACTTTTTTCAAGACTATAAACTATCGGAACTATTTGTCCAACGCTGAGTTCACTTTCAGGAAACAAGCTTTTAAACATTTTAAAACATTTAAATATTTTAAATCTAACCCCCTTTACCTCGGATCGCATTTGAGGCTTCTTCAGAAAATGTAAATTAGCATTTTGAAGCTAAAATAAATTTGACTAAGACAAATTAGGTCCCACTGCAAGATAACTGAAATATCTAATGAAAAAAAAAATGCTTTTAGGATAAATGAGCCAAGGGCCACATTAAACCTTGTGGAGGGCTGGACCTGGCCTGCAGACCGTAAGTTGCCCAGGTCAGGTTGTTTCTCACCAAAATGTATTATGAAAACAAAATTTGATGACACGTGTAGGTCATTTTTTAAGCTTTAGAGTGCGGCACTATCACTTGCGTTCTGGATAAGAAAGAAAGTCATACAGATTTGGAACAACATTAGGGTGGGTCAACTATGACAACATTTTCATTTTTTGGGTGAACTATCCCTTTAAGCAGCTTCCTTCACTGACTCTTTGTTCAATCCCTTTTTGTACCCTATTAATGGAAAGTACGTTTAAAGTGTTTTCATTTTATACCATATTTCATATTTATGTACATATCTGATTTCTATTCTCTGACACAATGAGAATTTCACAACAATGTTCAATCCCACATGACAATATAGCTTTATGTTGATACTCCAGTCACCACAAATATCAGCATGCATACATAACAATTTGAAGTTACATCCCATTGTGATGCACAAGTTCAGCAACAATGCACATCAGCAACACAAATCTGCATGTTGCCATGGTTATATGCCATTTTATTCCAATTGTTCTACAGTATTCTCCCCACGAAGTGTAATATCCCTTGCGTCCTCTTGATTCCTACTTTTTTCTTTTGATTTTCTCCCCCTTTTCTCCCAATCTGTAATGCCCAATTCCCAATGTACTCTAAGTCCTCGTGGTGGCATAGTGACTTGACTCAATCTGGGTGACAGAGGACAAATCTCAGTTGCCTCCGTGTCTGAGACCGTCAATCCGCGCATCTTATCACATTGCTTGTTGAGTGAGTTATTGCAGAGATATAGCGCGTGTGGAGGCTTCACGCCATCCACCGCGGCATCCACGCACAACTCACCACGCGCCCCACCAAGAGTGAACCACATTATTGCAATCAATAGGAAGTTACCCCATGTGACTCCACCCTCCCTAGCAACCGGGCTAATTTGGTTGCTTAGGAGACCCCACTGGAGTCACTCAGCACACCCTGGGATTCAAACTAGTGAGCTCCAGAGGTGGTAGCCGGTGTCTTTACCACTGAGCTTCCCAGGCCCCCGATTCCTGCTTTTTATAGAGCATGTATCTAGAGGTGGGTGACCCTTTGGGGACCATAAAGGTGCCTGGAGCTCCAAGATTCTTTGTTGTTATTCACACCGTAGTGTTTATGTGGTGAGTTTAAACCGCCTTTCCACACCGGCCCCATAACATCCAATAAACCTCTGTGGTCTGTGTAATCAATAGCAGACTATGCTGTCAATATGAGGATTTGATTTCACATGTATATTCTGGGGCCTTAATCTGAGGTCTCCTCAGAGGCCGCTTTGGTTGTAGTGTAAGTGCACTGATATGAAAAGCAGATGCGTCAGTACGGCTAATGGCCCACATGTTCCTCGCTCACTTTCTTCTTTTCCTTTGTTTCAGTTCTGTTCTGCCAACTCCATCCCCTCTCATTGAGTCCTGTCTTTATGGGGTCACAGGGTAAGTCGTGAGTCACCTGTTTTGGTTTGAGCAACCTGTTCAGGGCTGTCTAGAGCTCGCGTGAGGATCCAGAGGGGAGAAACGGGGCCTGTTGTGCGGGAAGAGTCACTCGTAAATCTTCGGAAAGTCATGTCCACCTTTACCCTAACACCCACTGTCTACAGTTCATACAGTTGCAGGAAAAGTACCCAGCTGAAAAGACCAGTTTAGATCATATTGAGTTTCCATGCTGGTCCAAGATGGTTTCTGCTGGTTTGGGAATGGTTTGTCGTTCACCAACAGCATGGTCTTTCTGAAAAATGCTGGTTGACCAAAAGAGGTTTCCTGATTAAAGGTATGTTCCAAGTTCATTGTTCAAATTGAATGTTTTATTCATGATAATGAAACCCTGGTTTACACTCTTTGGTAAGTTGTTAGTAAGTTAAAGGGTTAGTTCACCCAAAAATTACAATTATCTCATCATTTACTCACCCGCATGCCATAAAAGATATGTATGACTTTCTTTAATCTGCTGGACACAAACAAAGATTTTTAAAAGAATATTCATCCAATGTTAGTAAATGGGTGCCAAAATTTTGCAGCTCCGCTATCCACATAAGGACAACATAAAAGTACTCCAGACGACTTTGGTGATTAAATATATATCTTCAGTAGTTATGTGATAGGTGTGGGTGAGAAACAGATCAATATTTAAGTCATTTTCTTTTACTATAAATTCTCCTACCTCCTCAGTCAATCTCCACTTTACTTTTTTCTTCTTCTGTTTAGGGTGATTCATTTTCTTCATGCATATCGCCCCCTACTGGGCAGGGAGGAGAATTTATGGTAATAAAATTCTTACAAATATAACTGTTTTCACCCACACCTATCATATCTTGTCTGGAGATATTGATTGAACCTCTGGAGTCATATCAATTCATTGTATGTAGCCTTTGGAGCTTCAAAATTATGGCACCCATTCACTTGCATTGTGAGGAACAACAGAGCTGAAAAATTATTCTATTTGTTTGTCTTCTGCACAAGAAAGAAAGTCATACATATCTGGGATGCCAGGATGGTGAGTAAATCATTAATTTATTGGTGAACTATCCCCTTATGCTTTGTTACAACCGCTTTTTTCTTCAATAAACAAGGGGCGAGTTGAAATATTTTTTTGCTGTAATCAAAGTTATGTCACATATTCTGTTAAACTTAACTTGTGTTAAATCCGGGACATTCCTTTAGAGATAGATCACCCACAATTATAATATTGTCATATTTTTTTCTAACATTATTTACTCCTCGAGCAGTCAAATGAAATGAAATGGCAGCTATATCGATATCATCAAACCTCATTTGTTTTCATCTTAAATCATGGTGAAACATCACAACGTCATGTCAAACATTTAGTCACGAGTCGCACTCTTATGAAACTTGCTGTAAACTTGCCGCAAATTCGCCACTCATTATTTTCAAATGCAAATGAGCTTTGTGGCAAACTCTTCATTGTCGCTCAGGTTTGCTGTAAGTTCACCACTACTGGTGAAGAGCTGCAAACTTCTGGCAAACATTTTTTTTCAAGCTCATTTGCATGTAAAAATAATGAGTGGGAAATTTGCGGCAAGTTGCAGCAGGTTTGCCAGTACTCTGGATTTTTTGTAAGGTTGATGAGAACCAATGAGGTTTGATGTTATTAATGTAGCTGCCATAATTTAATTAAGCTCTTTACCTTATTAACATGATTTGAGAGTAATAGATAGATTTGTTCTGTTCATCGCACAAAGAGACTGTACAAACCGATCTTACTGTGACAACTGCTGAAATTGGTCTGTGTTTACAAAAATGTGAACTATTGCCCCAGTGGTCAAAGCTGGAATTGCTATTGAATATATCCACACTTGGAAGCTCTGATTTCCGGGTGAAATGTCCAGTGTGGCATCATAATTATTTTTTACATTTTTTTTATATATATTGTAAATTATATAATGCTACCAACATTAATGTATATTTGATTAATAATACTCTGTAACCCAAACCCCAAAATTAGACTTAAAAAAAAAAAAAAAAATATATATATATATATATATATATATATATATATATATATATATATATATATATATATATATATATATATATATATATATATATATAATCTTAGAGTAAAAAATGCAACCTCTGAATCAAGCTTTTCATGGATTAGATTACTTCCTGGTTTCCACAGGATTAGAACCTGTTTCTCAAAGGTTGTTCATGAAACATGCTTTCAGAAGCGCCACATGAAAAGGTAAATATATTTTAATTGATGTTAAAATGTCTGATGGGAGACTGTGCTTTTCAATAACTCTGTAAAATACATTCAGTTGCAACATGTGGACTTCTCATGTTGGTTCATATCTATTTAGACGACTTGGAATATAGTGTAAGAGTCATATTGATAATTTTAACTGTAATGTTATGGTCTGTTTCTGTCCTTATTTCACTATTAACTTATATTGCAAATAAACAATCAAAACATGTTTTGGAAATGCACCTTTTGTGTTCCGTGAAAGAAAGAAAGTCATATGGGTTTGAAATTACATTAAGGAATAAATGATGACAAAGTTTTCATTTTTGGGTAAAGTTTTGCTTTAAAAGGTAATTTTAGGGTAATTTTGTCTGTGTTGCTGTGAGGGTGTGCAGTAGACAGGGCGAGAAGAAGGGGTTGCACACAATGAACTTTGTAAAGGAGAGTACGAAGACTGCCAGAGGGTCCATAGAGAAAGGAAGACTGCACACATATAGGCTGCATCCCACAGATAAGGATTGGAGCTGGGTCCCTCTTCTTCTCCCCTGCCAAATGCACTGTGAAATTGTAGCAAAAATGTCAGTGATGTTAACCTCCACGTTTAGCCTCACTCCTGGCCTAGTTATATATCTGTCCTTCCCAGACATCTGCGGGTCTCAGGAAGTCAATGTAGACCAGTACTAGAGCCAAAAAGGGGCCAAAGTACCCAATGGTCCACAAACAGTTGTTCTATGCTCATGTCACTGTATGTGTAAATTTAGAGGAAAACTTGACAAAGCTTTTCCTAATAGATATCTACACTCCGTGAAAGCAATGATTCTACTCTTTGTAGCACACTGCAGTCTTAAGCCATCTTGATATTGGTAAGGTAGATATTGGTAATTAATTGATAATGTAGCCAATATCTATTGGAATAGATATTGGCTTCCTTTATTGTATAGTTTATATAGAAATCTGTAAAAGTTGTTATTTTCAGTTAGTGAATAAACCTTTAATCCCAGAAACTGTTTGGATAAAACTGCAACCACCAGCCAGTTTTGATGGCATGGTCTCAAATGTAGATGTGATCCAGTTTCCAAACGGCCAACAGTTAATTCATTTCAGGGCTTAAATGGACAGAGCCAAATGAGGGATTGTTGTTTGACCTGTTTTTTCAGGCAAACGTCTTGTTTGGCACTGGCTTTTGGCTAACAGTGAAATCCTCTTCTGGGGTTTCCTATTAAATCCCATGTCTTTGTTCTACAGGATGTGTAATTACTGCTGTCCTCAAAAGCTATGATGTCATTTTGACCTAATAAAGATTCCTTTTTTGTTTAGCATATGTCTAGCTAGTTTTTGGTAGGGTATATGGGTGAGGACAGGTCTGACATGATGCTGGATAAATCTCCATTAAAACCAATGTGAATATTAAATGAAACTATAAGAGTTTGGATTTTGAAGTAGACCTTTTGTCCTCAAAACCGAGATATTTGGCTCTCCTCAACTAATATCACACTCAAGTGTTTCAGACCACAAAGAGAGACTTGTGATAGGACCACACACGTGGAGAGCCTTCAATTTGAACTTACTGTCTTTTTTTTATCCAGGTTTAAATTTCATATTTAATTTAAAATATGTACAGTAAATATTTTTTTCATCCGAACAACCTTGTGGTTTTAAAAGGCAGCCCATTATCCTTATCTTAACGTATGACTGTCTTTAATATGTTGAGAAGAACACTGTTTGTTTTGTTGTTTGGATGTGGAGTACTGCACATTTTGGACTCTTTTGAAATGTAAATGCTTTCTTTGAACTACGCTAAATAACAAATGAATGTGAAATCTACAGCATGTTTTGTTCTTGCATTGAGGGATTTCTTGTTTTTGCTTCTTATAAAAAAGAAGAAAAATTGATCAACAGAATATTGCACTCAATTATTCTCATTCAGTGCAGTCAATAATTAGATTATTTTCTTTAATTAAAGTATGTTAACACTGTACACAAAGTAATATAAAACTCATAATCCAGCAACATTTAAAAAAAGCAGTCAAAGCACATTTTTATTCAGTTAAATTGAAAAGATCTTAAGTTGTTTTTGTCATTGTTGTTTTTCATATTCAACGTTTATTACAATTCAGTCAAATTCCCTTCTTGTCACTGTTCAAATGTACATCACTATTGTCACATTTAATGTGCTTTGAATTTTGACATTTAGAATGATTCTTTTAGACATACATTTTTTGCTAATATCTCACCCCTGCTTTTGGAAATAAAGCTTGTCTGTTTTGAAGCTGGGGTAGTTATACATTAATATATGCAAGCAGATGTGAAGGCACATTCTTTTCTGTGACATAATAAAGGAATTAAAAAGATCAACCTAAGTCATGTTGAGAAATCCCATAATCTGAATCTACTGAACATTCCAACATAATCTCTCTTGTTGCTGTCTATGATCTCTGCCTGGTGTGGAATTAGTCCTCTGAACTTTACTGAAGGTCTTGGTTTTAGGAGGTCTTGTTCACTGGGGCAGAAGGGGGAGGTCTTGGAGGAGGCTTTGCTCAGGAATGTGCTGCTTTGAAAATGTATGTTCATTAATGCTGTTTAAAATTAATTGCTCTCCCATTGTGCGAGCAACTTCCGAGACACTGGTTCTGGTCCCATGGAAACTAGGAAGTCATCATGTTTACATAAACAATGGTGAGCATGATTCGGAGCTTGCGTTTTAGCTCTAAGATTACAGTTTTACTTTAACCCTCCTGTTACCCTCAAATCAGATAACATTTTTTACCCACTGGGGTCAATTTGACCCCAGTAATTTAAACCTCCAGAATATGATTTTTTTTTTACAAAGGTTTGTGTCTCAGGTAATTTATGTCTTTGTTGACTTCTTAAGTAACCTTTTAAATTGACATCCACCCACCACCCCCCTCCCCACCCCTTATACATCCAGAATACCCATTGCACGTATATGGACAAATTTACAAATCACCATAAAATCTTACTGATTAACCTAAAATTAGAAAAGTATATATATTTTTGGTGTTTTATTTGTTTTATAATATTTCTTAATAAGTATAGATTTTTGTAATCTATAACATTTGGAAAGAAAAACTATTTATTTTATCAAGGATAGTAACACGAGTTATGTTTGGGGTCAATTTGACCCCGGGAAAAACGAACACAATTTCAAACATTTAGAAGGATTTTCGTCTGCCCTGTTGTGTTTCTTTGTCATCAAAGCGTATGACACGGGAGAAAACATGGAATGTCTTTAGAGACATGGTGGCTGGAAATATTGCCCTTCCAGTGTCAGCATTCCAAAGGCTTGCTGTTGCTTCTCCTTTTGACTTGTAGACTCCTGCCAAAATGAGCAACCCAATGTAGGCTTGCAAGTCAGTCACATCAAAGTCTTTCCAACCTTCCCCATACACACGCCTTCCCTCTAAGTTTGTCATTTCAAGTACATCCTTTTCAATTGATGGTGTGATGAAAAGATCATCACACCATCTGATTTTATATCTTGGACATGGCTGACAGCATATCTAGTGGGCCCTGGAACCATTTTGATGACATTAGCAGCACTAAGTCTACCCTGTCGTTCAGGTGGTGAACGGGACCATGATAACTTTCCATTTTTGGAAGGTAATGGGTTTGTGGGTGGTTGAGAGACAACAGGAGGGTCAACATTAGGAGTATCATTCTCATCTGAGGAGGATGCCTCATAATCAGGGTCCTTCTCAATATTATCATCGGTCTCAGACACATTCTCCTCTGTCACTTTCACTGTCAAAAAACTGTGACAAAATCTCATAGACAGAAAATCTTTGCTTAGATGTCATTTTCAAATGAGAGAGATGGAGAACATAGAGAGCACACAGAGCACAAAGAGAAATGGTTTAGAAGGCTTCTGCTCATGCTTTTATAATGTTTGCTCCTCCCCTTTGTTTGGTAAACCATGAGAATTATGTTTTCCCCTCCCCCACGGCACGGGAAATATCAAAGTTCTCGCAAAAATTATGTTTTCCCCTCCCCCATGGCACGGGAAATATCAAAGTTCTCGCAAAAATGATGTTTTCCCCTCCCCCATGGCACGGGAAACATCTCATCAACAGTTCTCATGAGAATTATGTCCCATGTCATGTGAACTACTAGTGGTTCTCGCAGTACTACAGATATGGTTATGTTAGGTTAGAGCCCTAAAACAGAGGGAAGTTTTTTGAATATAATTTTGAATATGTAAAATTGTAATGAACATTATAAAATTATAACATGTTATAGTGACCTCAATAAAACAACCAAAACAAATGTGTGTGAAATTTTAATATTTCTTCTGTTTTATAGAGCTAAAAGAGCCTGGGGTCAAATTGACCCCAAGGAACACCGATGCTACAAAATATGTACAGGACATTGAAAAAATATCAGCAGGTTAATTTGATGTTTACAGAGTTGTCCCCATTAAATTAGGAAAAGTCATTAAATCTGAAGCAAAAAAAAAAAAACAAACTTGTTTTTACATACGTTAAACATTGAATGGGGTCAAATTGACCCCAAAGATAATAGGAGGGTTAATGATGATTAGGTTTAGGGTTGGGGTTTGGGTGTGGGGGTAGGGTTAGTAAAATATGCATTCCTGTTGATTGTATTATATAATTTACAAATAAATATACATCTCTCTTTACAACTCAACAGAAGGGGAAGTTTAGAAAACCTGATTAAAACCACTCAATATTTTTGCAATTCCATTTTGTACCAGTAAAACTGGACTCAAGGCCCAGTGGTGTAAAAGCCAATTTGGTTGTAATTTCTCCCAAAAATCTAAATAGCATCAAAAACAACTACAGAAATTACCTTAACAACGTTTTGTCATTATGCACTGCAAAATATTTCTGTTCCATGAGATTATTGTGTGTAATGTCTACAAATTGATTTTGAGGCAATTTGATCTAATATATATATATATATATATACACAGTAAATATGAATTTCAATTAATATTTTCATTGATTCATAAACATAACAAAAAAACAACAACATATATACACTGAATCAACATTTAACCCCCCTAATACCCTTCCCCAATCACCAACCCCACCCTAACCCCCAATAAACACCCTGTGGTCACAAATAGAAACATACACAAAAAAACAACAACATAATCATATATAATTAAAACTAATCTCTCTCCACAGTCCCTCCCCAAGAGTCCCCTCAAAACACCAAGTAATTGCCCCACTTCCTGTCAATCAAATTCTGAACCCCTAGCCTTCTGCTTGACAACTCCTCGAAAGCAGCCACCCTCCCCATCTCCGCACATCGTTTCGGAAATGAGGGCGCTCTATCTGACTTCAATCCCCTTAAAATAATTTGCCTGCCAATCATAATACTGGTCAGAACCACATTTTTTATGTGTTTATCCTCCAAATGTATGACTGCCCCATCGCCCAAAATACAGAGTCTGGGGCAGAATGAGTGCCCAAAACATCACATAGAAAACTCTGAACCTTCAACCAAAAAAATATGGGTTGTGTCTCCATATTCAATATTTAATAATTTTTTAATGTTGCAAATGTATGTAGCAAACAAATATTCCTGAAATTCTGACATTTAGTTTGAGATAAAATACTGATTTGTTATTTTCAGTTTTTTTCAAGGTTATTAAATAAAAATGTTTTTCTATAACTGTCCAATACGTGTCGCTATTTGTTTTCTATCTTGAAACATTTTGTGACTCTACAAAAATGACACACAGCAGCTTTAGCTCTCGATTTTAGACAGTCTTAAGCAGAGATAAGACAAAGTCAGAGGCTTTTCAAACAGTGAATAATAAATTATCTTTGTAACATAATTTGGTTACACTTTAAATTAGTGTGAATATTTACATTGTGTGTGAAGGTGCTTGGAATTACACATTGTTACTCTAAGTAATCAGCATGGTAATAAAATGATATTATATGTGACAAAACACCCCCCAACATTTGTTACCCAAAATTGTATACAGGAATACAGTAGATTTCAGTGTGTATGTGCTTTTATGTGTATAAGTTTGTGTGTGACCGAGAGGTTGACCCTCTATCTTGATTCAGCATGGCCAGTATGATACAATATGTTGCATGTTGTATAAAGTGATTTGTGCAGCTCTCCCTCGGGGAGAACATAGCTCCACACAATAACATCACACAAAGAGTTGATGAATGCTCAGGGAGCAGCACAGCTCTGTTATATGGGACCTGTGGCCTGACCCGCCTGTGATGGAATGAGAGAGGACGGATGAAAGAATGTAGGAGCTCCAGCGAGAACAAGATCGCTTATAATGGAAAATGAGGAGCAGGGGAGTCCCAGATAAAGAGATGGGAGAATGGAATCATGGAAGAGGTGACCTCACTGCACCCTTCCTCCATCTCGGGCGCCTGAGGGTAAAGGCAGGTTGATAGAGAGATGGCTGATTGGCACATGCTTCTCTTTGCAATTCATCATGGGTATTGAATGACTTCAGAGATGAGGGAGACCTATTGGCTGTGTCTGAAAACAGAAGGAAGCTGCCCTTCTACCTAGACTGTCAATGACTTAAAGAGGCAGCATTTTTTATGAAGGCACCTCTTAAGGAAACTGATTTTAGACAGGCTATAAAGGCACTATAGCATTACATCTGTTGATCTAGAACACCTGGTGGGTCGTGACCTGAAAGTGGGTCTCAGGTCTGTTCTGAGAGGGTCATAGACAGCAAGGAATTTAGAAGGTGTACTATTTCTGTTTGTGTTCGCTGACAATAACAGCATTAGTGTCCCATTAGAGGTCTGCTACCTGACGCAGTTTGGGTCCATTTTCTAGTATAACTTCAGGTTTGAAAATAATTTAAAACATTGCAGGTGAACAGAGGAGTTGGGGCTGTTCATACTGAACTTGTTTTGTGTGCACCTACACACAATTGTTTTTATATGTACATGTGTTGACGTCTTTGACCATTCTTGCCTTATTTAAATATATATATAATATAATAAGACAAGGGGCCACCATGCCTCGGTAGATCTTTGAATGTTAACTGTTACTATACAATTGTTGCCTATGACACTTAAATGAAATGCAGAATGTTGCAACAAATTTACTTGGGAGAAGATATTATAAAGAGAGTGATCTATTTCTGGATCAGGTTTAAAATTTGACAGTACTTGTCGGGTTGGGTAAGTTTGGTTTACATGGTCTTCTGGTTCTGGCTTCAACATAAGGCCCATGCAGACCTCTAAGTTAGGGGATCACTGAGATAAAGCAAGTGATATCCAGTGGTCAAGTGATCTCAATATGAATGTAATGAATGCTTTTACTCAAAGACATGACTTAAGATGTGATTAAAGTCTTCAGCTCGACTCTCTTCTGTACATAATTTTAAACATATTTAAAACACAACTTACTATTATTACTACTGTATTTCTTTCAGTTTAAAGGTTTAGCAAATAGCAAACAAATAAAAAATAAATACAATTAAAATCACTGAGTGCACCTTTCATGATAACACTTTACAATAAGGTTCCATTCGTAAACATAAGCTAATGCATTAGGTATCATCCATCCATCCATATTCTATAGCTGCTTGTCCTATGTAGGTTCACGGGTAGTGCTGGTATAGTAGGCTATCCCAACTGTCTCAGGCCAAAGGCAGGGAAACAATCTGGACAGATGGCAAGTCCATCACAGGGCAACGCACACAGACATACACATTCACATTCACACTCTCACTCACTCCTACCGGGAATTTAAGGTCACCAATTAACTTAAACTGCATATCTTTTGTTCAGTGGTGGAAACCGGAGCACCCAGAGGAAACCCATGCGAACACAGGCCAAACATGCAAATTCCACACAGAAAGGCCCAGTTAAGCCGGGACACCAACCTGTGAGGCAACAGTGCTACCCAATGAGCCACCGTGCCAATATATATTTTACAGAATGTATTAATCTTTATGCTAGTTTACAAAAATAGAATTGTTCATTGTAAGTTCATGTTAGTTCATAGTGCTTAAACTAATGTTAACAAATAACACATCTTTTTTTTAATGTTGGCTATTAGTATATGTTGATATTAACCAAGATTAATAAATGTTGTAAAAGTATTGT
Organism: Xyrauchen texanus; assembly: GCF_025860055.1. Classification (NCBI taxonomy): domain Eukaryota; kingdom Metazoa; phylum Chordata; class Actinopteri; order Cypriniformes; family Catostomidae; genus Xyrauchen; species Xyrauchen texanus. The sequence continues at coordinate 10,491,130 of NC_068317.1, forward strand.
TCATTGTTAGTTAATGTTAACTAATGTAGTTAAATCATTTACAAATGGAACCTTATTGTTAAGTGTTTGTGTTCATTTTAGCATTAGACGTCAAATGTAGTGCGTCCAATTAAACTTTATGGTATGTTGTGGTCACTTTGTAACACTTTGTTTTTTTATATATTTATAAAATTTACTTTTTCTTTTTAGCCTATGCATGGAATATGTTTAGGCCTGTGCCTTTAAAAAAAACTTTTTTTTTTACCACTTTTATAGGTTTATAATAAACAGTTTGGGTATTATATAGAGTCTTTACTTGATTTTTAAATGTAAACTCTGAGTCTTAAAGCTAAACCAGCTAAATCACAAATTTAGAAAGCTTTCGCTTTAGAAATAACCAAATGAATATTTAATGAGGCCAATGCACATTTTTCAGTAGAAATGTAATATTTAGGTGAATAAAAATGATAAATGAATTTAATTATTTTAACCACTCATAATTTTTTTTGCTGGATTCAACCAACTGCCAAACCACAAGCACATAGCTATGGGACATCATATGCAGTGAAGCTTGTATCCATGTTGCTGCCTTCAAAAATCAATCAGATGAAGGAATCATAGTACACAGAATGCTCTTTTTTTGGCTAGGGCATCATAGTTTGTACAGTTATTGATTAGAGACTCACATGGCTCTTATGCTACATTTGATACATTCAATGTTGTCTGCCAGGCATTATCAATAATACCCACTAACTCCATAATCGATCCATAAATCTCACAAGTTAGCAATTTGATGGGTTGTAATGGACATGAGATTTATTATGACAGCTGTTAGGGGGGCCACAATGTCGCCAACATGTCATTTAATCCTTTTCTTACATCTTGACCCATTAAAGTTTGACCGATGGCGCTGTGGATTGACCACACTGCTTTAAAAACAACTCCTCTGGAATAATCAGTCGATTAGACTGTCAAGCCATCACATTTCCAACTACATAAAGTCAGACTGTCTAATGCAATACTCTTCCCATCTCATTGTTTTTCCAGAATCAATAAATAGATATGTGTTACTAGCTGTTGCTTGGTGAAAAATTGAGTTTACCTGTTTCTCTTTTCTACTGCGCATAATCAATAAAGCTGTTCAAGCCACTAGCTACATAAACACAGGTAATAATCTCCAACAAGTGGCACAGAAAGACTAATGGTATGTGTCACAGCTATATAGGGCATGGAGCCATTACGGCATATATATATATATATATATATATATATATATATATCTATATATATATCTTTTTTTTCTTTTTTTTTTAACCTTTTACACTTATTTAACCAAGCCCAAGTCACTTAACAAAACATGTTTTTTTTTTTAAATAAATCAAAAATAAAACATGATCATTCACATCAACAGGTTAAAAGAATGGCCTCAAACATATCACCTGAATTTACATTTGTGTAAAGAGAGAGAAAGGGATGCCTGAAATATGATATAATTTCATGATATAAATCATAAACAGCTAAGGGAGTTCATCATCTTCTGTGACATGATGGAGAAAAAAAATGACAGGTTCTGATGGATGGAAATATATCTCAACTGCCTATTTTTCATTTCTGAAATGCATCTGTGATTACAGGTTGCTTCTTGGGACAACATCCATGTTTGTTCTTTCTATTTTTTTGGCTTGAAAATGGCAGAGGATTGCCTCTGGAGACAGGAGAGTGCAAACATTGTGTCATTTCATTCCTTTTTTTAACGTCATTTTCACACAATTTTTTTGGTGCTTCTTCTCCTTTTAAGACATGACGGTAAACGGCAACACTTCTGATTGGCTCTCTGCTCTTGACTGACATGTTCTCTCTCCTTGACATCTCACTGCTCCCAACTACAGGGCCGGGAAGTGATTAGGTAAATTAGGTGTTGATTTGTTGTTGTGGAGGCAGTCTGATGCAAATGTATACCACAGTGTGACATCACAATGTGGAGGAAGTAGCGTACTATTCATTTTGGCTGCTTGGTTTAAACAAATGCTGTTTTCACAGTGATGAGGAAGTTTTGAGTTCTGTAATTTACAGAATGTTTTTATAGTACAATGACTTTATATGTTAAAAGATCAAGGAATATGTAATTCCTCCTGTCATGACCCCTTTAAAGATAACTAAGCAACTGGCAAGCAACAGGGATATGTTGTTAATAACAGACTGCCATACTACTAGTACGGTTTCTTAAGTATGTAGTATGCATACTGTGCACAGTGTGACAATATTCAGTATTACTGAAATACCTAGATGACCCACTACATTGGCTAAAATGTGCAATATACAACAAAGCGCACTGCATAAAAAAACTATATCCCATAAAACAATATGTTCCACCTTCCATTTCCAGTGAACGAATGAACCAGAAATATTATAATCTGTAAAAGTTTTGAATTTTTGAATGGAATGCCAAAAGTAAAAACATTTTTGGCACATAATTAGACTAATTTACAAAGAGAAAACTGAATGCTTCTGTCAGAATTAAACTTGTAACTCAATGAGGTCATTTGACACATGTAGCGTACAACTATTTCAAACATTTTATCATTGCATAAAGAATACTGCTTCATGTACTGCTTTAAAAACGTAAGAAACATACTGTGTACGTATTGTATGCTGTGCGGTATTCAGGTAACATTAAGCTAGCATTCCATTCCAAACATAGCCTAAAAACACTGATACAGTATCTCTTCTCTTATACAGTTAATGAAGGGTAGTGAGCATGCCCAACCCAATGTGCTGCATAAAATAAGGATAATTGGAATGGCTCACCATCTCTTGCTAGTTCTAACTGCCTCTGCAGGGCAAGGGAGGGGAAAACGTATTAGCTTCAGTCATCAGTTAGCGCTGCAGATATAACGAATATGACTTGAAGGTCGTGTATGCAGCATATCACTGAGTGATTCAATTTTGATTAGACAGTTACATAAATCCAATTAGGAAATTGCACCCATCTGCTACCTCATCTGAGGACTAATAATTGAATCAGATTGTGATAAAGAGTTTTAGAATATGCTGTGTTTCAGCATCCACAAACAGGCTTCAAGGTTTAGCCTCTAGAGAGAGCTGATCTCTTCAAAACAAACAGGAAATGGAGGTATGTCATATTTCGAATCAGCAATACAGCAAATACAGGCAATGTCTCTATCAAAAGGGTGACTGGCTGTTTTAACTGTAAGACCGGACAGAAGTACTGATAGTTTAAACAAACATTAGGAAATATGATATCAAACAGTGTGGAAAACATAATTGTTTCTCAAATTACACTGTTGAACAGCAGACTCTAGCGGTGTGACATTTTAGATCCTCTATTGGTCAAACATCCTCTAGCAATCTGAATTTAAAGGGCACGGTTGAACAAACTTGAACTGCAGAGGAGAACAAAATTTCTTTGCATGAGCGTTTCTGGTCTCCCGGATGTGTATGAATGGAAGTGAATGAAGCATACAGTCTAGTGTGACAACACTTAAAAAAACCTACATAGCTTTAAAGGAACACAATTTCATTAATGCACAAGTACACCAACAATCTGTCTTCCAAACCATGTTTTTGCCTTACCACGATTTACTATGGTAAGTCTACAATAATTATATATTTTAAGCTGTCGGGACAGATTTGGTGGGAAATTGCACACTTGTTTATGTCATGTCCGTAAATAAAGAAAAGTAGGCCTGGTTATGTGCGGTTATATGTGTGGTAGTAGTTTGAAACTGAAAGCTTGTAGCCACAACAAATGAGCAACATTGAACATGAATCATTCAAAAAAGTATCCCTCTGGGGAATCAACTTTTTTCAAAATAAAGAAACCTTGAACCGAGTCTACAAGCAAAAAAGGAAAGCAACAGAGCCTGTAATAATAAACCACGAAACAACATCACATTGCTTTCAGAGGTGGCGACAACTCAGAGATATAAAAGGATTTAAAACCAACCCAGAGATGGGTTTATCTTGCTCGACAGATAAGATATTTTATTGGACTCTTAGTAAGCACTCTATTTGGGCATATTATTATAGATTGTGGTACTGCAGTGCTTTCAATTTTATATTCGAGGAAGGAAGGACAATGGAAAAAAATCTAACTTAATGCTGGTAACAATGCCAATACCATCTCTAAACCAGTTACTACCTTCGTCTTTCTACCTGCTAGCTAAGTTATAATGTTTCCACCATTAGATTTTATCTGATATGACTAGCAACTGTTATATCTATGTCATCTCTGTCTAACTTTTGTAACGCTATTTATTTTAAATCAATTGTTTTCAATAAGTTAAACAACAGCGGAAGATATGCTACTTACCAGAACCTGCAAATAGGTTTATTTCATACTTTTGTTATTTTATTAAAAAAAATGTATTTATTAATGGAGGGTGCAAGTTTTATTGTCATTAATGACACTCGCTCTGATAACTTAATTACCTGTAACCATAGTTACACTGGTACTCTTTAAACCATCAGATTCATACTCGCAGAAGATCAGAGCTGATGCTCAACTCACGTAATTACCAAAACAATGTTCCTCTGCAAGTTATTTGCAGTTTTATGCTTCTACCGCAAAATGGCCAAAAGTTACATAGTGTAGCTTTAATGTTCAAAAAAAAAGGCAAATAGTCAAGTTAGAGGAGGTAGCTCCTCCACATCACTTTGATTAGCTGATTATCCTGTCAATAAGACAATGCCCACCTATCATGTTCAAAACCGCTCCACAGATCATCCTGCATGGGTCAAACTAGTGAAAACTGACTAAATAATTACAGAGTAATGATTCGCTCATTCAAAAGTCACTATTTTTGGTTTTAATTAACTTAAAGTTATTTGAAATACAGACTGATCCGCGAGTGCGCTTATAATAGTGAGCACTCAGCTTGGTTGAATGACAAATACAACCTCTTTTATAATTAAAGGACTTCGCCTCCTTATTTCAGTTGTCAACCACTGGTTCACTTTTGTATGATTCTGGGTATCAATTCATTAGGTGGTCCTGGAACACTTCAGCATGGGCTGCAATCATGCCCTTAGAGAAAGGACCCGAACCCTAAATGAAGCCCTTGCACAATGGAAGCCCTTCCATAAAAGAGGAAAGGCACTCATTTTGCACAGAATAAAATTTTGCTATTTCAGATCTGAGCTGCATGTGGATATGCAAGAGGTCGCAAATGGTGATGTGAAGGGTCATAATTGGCCAATTATTCTTTAACACAAATTGAAAGTATTTTTTCTTATTATAATACTTGCCATTTTGGCCCTCTTTTGTCAGATTCTATCTATTTGTAAATGCTTCACCGTTTACCATTTTTTTTTCATTGTGTTCTGTAAAATGTAGATGTGGCCCCTACACTATTAGTATTTGTACTCTTAAGACACAATAAAAATATAATTTGACTTAAAATGGTATTTTCTAAGAAACAGCACAGGCACACATTCTCAGCCAAAAACATAAATACAATTAATAAACCTTGTAGTCAAACTTAGAGGAACTTTCCATGATAACATTATGAACTGCACCTTTGGTACCTCTGCTTGGAAACCTGTGTGAACTAGCGGGGAACTGACTACATACATTCATACACTGTACATTTACAAAAAAAAAAAAAAAAACTTTTGGAGCAGTTAGTTAAAAGTAAGTGCAAAAAGGCTCCAAAATGTGGAATTAGATCTAGCATCAGTTTTTGCTGCTGCCACTTGGTTTGACTTTTTTTAGTATTTTACTTGATTCAGCAGAACGGCAGAATATTGTATTTGCTGGCACTGATTGGATGGCATGGCACAACATGGTCGCACCTCAGTAGCCCTTGGCTCTCTCCCTCTGGCCCCACCAGCTCTTTCGCCTCTGTTTCTGCCACCCTCTTGTGCACTCATTCTCACTACTGCATGCAATTTCACGGTGTCAATTCCTCACCCAGCTATACAGTATAAACCTCCCTCAAGAAATATTTAGCTCTCATCCAATACATAAACACACATACAGCAAAGACAGGAAATGAAATGGAAAGCATAGGTAAAGGGTTGAGATTGCATGTATTTACATGTGTATGTGTGTTGAACTCTATTTGAAATTTTGTGCAGAAAGCCTATCAAAACCAATAAATGTGGTGAAGGCTCATATTTCAAAGATTAGACATGCAACATGTGTTATGCTTCATTCATTCATTCAATAAGAGACTGTGACATAATATTCTAGACATAGTATTGTACTGATTTACTGATAATAAAACACACATGATCCCTTCAAATTGACTTTATGAATCAACACAGATATTTAGAAATTGCATTAGCCGCTTAGGTAAAGCAAAAGTATTAACCGTGGAAATATAGCATCAGATTTATGAAAGTTTTCATGGATCTTTTACTTTGCCAGCTCACTGCATGTAATATTCCATGATATTGCAGGGAGAATATGGATCAGAATGTGACATGCTCAAATCCCTGGGGTCATACATCGATATTCCACACATATCCTATCCAGTTTCTCAGAGCATGCAAAGCATGCAGTCTACCGTCTGCAAAGAATGCAAAGTCTCTTGAGATGCTCTGGGAAGAGGATTACTGGTGCATGGCATTTAATACGCCAACTACACAGACCTACAACGCAAACTCTGTGGTGTTTTAAGTGGAGATGCAGATGTTCAAAGACCCTCAGATGTGTTTGAATTGCATAGCCTAATAGAAATATATGATGCTGTCAGGTTGGCTCGATTGGACAGGTGACAGCTAGCTCCCTAGCCAATAAGTGTGAGTGGTTTGGTTGTGAAGGCTATTTTTCACCTGAGGAATCCAGTCCATATTATTGTGTAATATACTGAAATTAAGAAAAAAGAAGGACGCATTTGGCCTGTGGTCTTTGATTTAAACATACAGTTGTCCAAAGCACAAAGCAAGCATCATGTAAATGACAGAGAGCAAGTAGCTTTCATAGTCATTGAACATTTAAAGGAATAGTTAACTCTAATGATTTTTGAACACAAAAGGAGAAGTTAGACAGAATGTTCAGGTTGCTTTTTTCTGTACAATGAAAGCATATAGTGACCAGGCACTGTCAAGCCTTAAAAAGCACCATAAATGTAGTCTTTAAGACTCATGCACTATATTTCTAGTCTTCTGAAGCCATATAATAGCTTTGTATGATAAACAGGCTGAACAGACGTTTATTCACTACATTCAAATATTGGATGCTGCATTCAAATTTGACGTCAATGTCATCAAATGGTTTCAGTTTGATCCTAATCAAAATAACTACATATGACTATCGCAGTGTCGGTCCTAGCCTTTAGGTGGCCCTAAGCAATCATTTGTGTGGGAGTCCCCGTCAGTATGTTCAGTATGTTAGCTGCAATTGCACCTATCATTATTTTCAGATTCACATGCTTCATTGACACCAACGTTTAGCTGCAGGTTCACTAGTACCGGTGAAGAGCTGGAAACTTTCATAAAGTTTTGTAAAAGTGTTTATATGTCATAAGATATGTATCACTGTGTGAGGAACAGGGTGAACATTTTTAAACTGAACTGATAACCTGCCATTCTACACATGACCCATATGAAAGATAATACAAGTTGTTGTTGTAGCACCTATAATGCTCAATTTGGCAGGAAATTGCCGTGATGTGTACAACGATTTATGTAAAAATTATTATTCACAAATGTAGCTATGTAACGTGATTCTATGAGACCAAGTTGAATGCTTCAGTAAGACATGTATACATTGAATTATAACCAGTCTCTAAACTCAAGGACATACTGTAGGCCTCCCTTCGATACAATTTATCCTCTTGCGGATTCCATCAAAACCTGAATGACAGCGTCGACAGAAAGCTGCTCACATGCCTGTGAAATGTAATTACTGGGCCTGGGAGCCCGCGGGGAGGCGATAGACGTGTTTTTTCAACACCCTGTAGGCATGTCGCCTTCATTGTTGGTGGTTAAACGAGGAGGTGCGAGGAGCATCGCTGTCACTCAGAATTTCTCCATTACCGTCTTCTCCATGGCCGGCCAGGAGCTGCAAAGGAGAGGAAGAGTAGAGGAGGATTTGCTAGGAAATACAGCTGAGTGGTGTTTTTTCCGGTTACATTTCACCATGGGATTTCGTGGGATTAGAAGGCTGGGCGAATTGGGATGGGAAGCAATATGCTTCGGGCTACAAGCAAGGATTGTGACCGTAGCATCACTCGGGAGACGGTTTGATGGAGGGGTCAAAGATATAGTTAACCCAAATATTTAAATTCTGTCATTATTTACTCACTCCATGTTGTTCCAAACCTACAGTAGGGTGAGTAATTTATGACAAAATTATAGATTAATAGATTAGCTATTTCTTTAAGGTTAAAGGAGAGGATGAGACGTGACTGAAATGAGCAGAAATTTTCTGTCACAACTGATGTGCTGGACTGTCTGGAAAAAAAAAAAAGACGAAAGGCTTAACTGAGTCTAACTGGAGCTTTATCCCCATCCCTGCTATGCTGACTGCTGTATCCCTCTGAGAAGAGAGTGAAAGAGATTATGGAGATGGATTTTACTAAACTGAGAGCCATCAAAATGATAATTTAGGGAGAGGTTTTCACAGAAACCTCACAGAGACATATAAAAATCAATTTCTGAAAGAAAAAGAAAAGACGATGACTCCTGGAGTGAGGAACAAAATCAAACTAATCATTAGGAGTCTTGTGTTGAAAAAGAAATCATTTTCAATAAACAGCCATGTTCATCAGCTTCCATCTTATTTATCCTGAGAAAGGTTGGTTATTTCCAGCCCTGCAGAGCAAGAAATCCAACAGTTCACGTTTAAGTGTATTCCAGCTACAGTATGTGTATGTCTCAGCAGTGGAAAGGAAATTTCTCTTGAATTCTCCCAGAGGGTTCAACATATGCAGACACCAGCTTTGAGATTTTGTACCCACTCTTGTTACATTCTCACAATATGTGGATAAAATAAGAAATCATCATGTATAAAACAAAAATCTTCTTCCACTTTCCTCTCATAGTCAGAGTTCATGCAAGGACAATGTGGGCCTGAAGCACATACAAGTGTAACAACACATTTTTGAATGCTGCATCTAAAATGATCATCTCTCTTTAACTTTACCCTTTGTTATATTTATATGTATTAGACAATGTGCTTGCAGGCCCTACAGTCTTGAATGTTAGAGGTGCAGATATTGAACCTTACCTGTAGCTCATTGAAAGATGAAATGCTGCGTTCCTTATAGACTCAAATTGGGACGTGATTTGTCTGTATTTTCATACAATTTGTGTAATACACTAGGCCAGAGCTCTTCAACTGGTTGTCCGAGACCATTTACGGACCATCATTCATTTTTATCTAGTTCGCTAATTGATTTTGATAAAACCGTTATGCAGTCTGATTAGCGTGCTCTCCAACTTAAATTAAGCGATGAAATGAACAACACTCAGTGATGAGTTAAAAAAACTTCTTAGTGAACCCCCTTTCAAAAGTCGAGAGTTCTGGCAAACTTGCTCTGGCAACTTTTTCACATGCAAATGAGCTTTGCAGCAAATTCTTCATTGTCGCCAAAGGTTTGCTACCGGTAAAGAGCTGCAAACTTTTGGCAAACATCTGTGGTGAATCACAAGCTCATTTGCTTGTGAAAATAATAAGTGGGAAATTTACGGCAAGTTTTTCAGAACTCAAAGTTTTTCTATTCATGCAAAATGCTTTGTAAAGCTGAATAATGTGCCTTTTATTTTTCCACATCTTGTGCCTCAGAAGCAAAAACTGTATTTACAGAAATATCCTTAAAATGAAAGTCTATGAGGCAAGAGGTTCTGGGAAGTTTAATAGCAGAATTGTACAGCCAATATTTTTTGTTAACGCTCTTATTTTAATTCCTGCTTATTTTAACTAAGATGTTGGTTACTTGAGCTTTAAGGATGTCTAAATTGTCATTTTAGGGATGGGAATACTTTTATAGGCAGATGAACTCCTGGTTTGTTACTGATGTATTTCCTGTGGGTGGAGTTTGCAGAATGTAAACCGTTATTTCTGGTATCCTCGTGCATATAAAATGTTACCAGTTTTACCAGTCTGGATACAAAGATTGGATATAATTTTGCACAAACAATGTTAATAAGCGATTTAATAAACAGTGTGAATTTTTGCATTTTTCCCAGTGCAATTCCTTGCCCCTTAGGCTTCCTTTGTAAGTGCATTAGCCCAATTTTATTTTGTTCTTGCAAACTGAGGGATGAATCGACATTGTTTTCTGTAGTTGGCCTACTTAAAAGCATAACACAGCATGCAGGTTATTGATCCTTGAACATTTCACCAGCCCACGTCAAATCTCTGCACATATGATCTTTCTTGAGCTCATATGCTCATGTGAAACTGGCATCCACAGTGTCATGCTGGCTGTGATTCAAGGACTTCACACCTCATCAACTGTGAATTATTCATTCTGATATTTAATGTGCATTTCTGAATTCATTACAAATTGTCATGGTTACTGTTGTAACCTCTGTTCCCAGAGGGAAGGAACGAGACGTTTTGTCGAATGAAGTGACACAAGGGGTCTTCCTTGGACGTCAAACGTACCTCTGAACCTGAGAAAAGGCCAATGTCAAGTTGGCAGACAGAATTTGCATGCCCTGCCCCAGACATACAGGTATAAAGGGAAGCAGGGCAGGGGGTGCCAGTCAGGATTTTGCACTGATGAGCTGAAAATAAGGTATGACCGTTTACAGTGGTAGGTTTGGTGCTGTGGCAGGAGGGACACAACGTCTCATCCCTTCCCTCGGGGAACGGAGTTTACAACAGTAACCATGGCATTCCCCTTATGTCACTCAATCGACGTTGTGTCAGCATGGGAGCAAGCCTGGCAGCCGCGCCTTTTCTCTCACTATGTCTCTCACATAGGACGTGAAGCGGCTGGGGCTATCTTAACGCTATAAAATGCATCGGGGATGGCGGTCTTTCCCGGTCCTATTTTTTCAGGGGGAAAAGACCCTGCAGAGGCCACATCTAGCCTAGTCTAGGGGGAGGTAACATGTGGCAAATATGTACGCTACCGTCACGGTGCTGTCTGGATGGATCAAGACGTGCTTGCCCCGGATTAGTGGGAGAAACCTCCGTAGGGCAAGAGATACAGCCAACAACTCTAGGCAGTTGATGTGCCAACACTGCCGGGGTCCTGTCCAGAGGCCAGCGTCAGCATACCCATTGCACATGGTGCCCCAACCCTGTCAAGAGGTGTCTGTGGTCACCACAACACGTCTGGACACCTGCTGCAAGGGGACTCCGGTCCGCAGAAAGCAGAGGTCTGTCCAAGGTTTGAAAGTCTGTTGGCAAGAAGGGGTGATTGTCACATGGTATGTGCCATTGTGCCATGCCCATATCGGGACTCGAATCTGTAGCCAGTGCTGAAGCGGTCTCATATGCATCAACCGAGCTGCGCGGCCGCGGCTGAGGATGACAAATGCCCCTGGAGCCTCTGGAATTGTTTTAGAGGAACCGCTGTGCCGGGATCAAAGTACCTGAGCACTGACTGAGTGCACTTGTTGGTGAGACGCGCTATCATTGAGACTGCCCCAGGAACCTCTGGAATTGTTTTAAAAGAACCGCTGTGCTGGGCTCGAAGTACCTGAGCACTGACTGAGCACGCTCGTTGGTGAGATGCGCTGTCATTGAGACTGAGTCTAATACCCGTAATTTTCCATGCCGAGAAAAGAGATGCTCTGAACCAGGACGAGCTTGCTCTTTTCCCAGTTGACCTGAAGCCCTAGACAGCTAAGGAGCCTGAGCACCTGGTCCCTGTGAGTGCGCAGTAACTCTCGAGAGTGAGCCAGGATGAGCCAGTCATAGAGGTTGTTGAGTATGCAGATGCCCACTTCCCTTAGCGGGGCAAGAGTTGCCTCTGCGATCTGCACGAGGGGACAGGGACAGGCCGAAAGGGAAGGACCTTGTACTGATACGCCTGGCCGTCGAACGCGAACCGTAAGAAGGGTCAGTGTCGAGGCAGAATGGAGACGTGAAAGTACGCGTCCTTCAAGTCTACCGCCGCGAACCAATCTAGCTGTCGAATGCAGATAAGAATCTGTTTCTGCGCGAGCATTTTGAATGGGAGTCTGTGTATGGCCCGGTTGAGAATTCGCAGGTCCAAGATTGGTCGCAACCCACCGCTTTTTGGAGTACGATGAAGTAAGGGCTGTAGAAACCCTTCTCCATCTCGGCTGGAGGGATGAGCTCTATCACATCCTTAAGAAGCAGGGTTGTGATCTCTGCTCGTAATGCGCTGACTTTCACGCCGCGCATGGAAGTGGAGCGAACACCGCTGAAACGAGGCGGGAGCCGGGCGAACTGAATCGCGTAGCCGAGTCAGATGGTCCTGGCCAGCCAGCGCGACGGATTGGGAAGTGAAAGCCAAGCATCCAAACTTCACACGAGGGGCACTAACGGGACGATCACTTTTGACATACCGGGCGGGGCTTCGTGGCGGTGGGGAGCATGTAATAGCGCGTCGGGAGGCAGAAGAGCGTCCCGAGGCTTGGGTGCCGAGAAAAGACTCAAAATACTTACCTTGCTCTGCGCACCCGGCAAGGGGTTGGGTTAGAGACTGAGGAAGAGGTCCTAGAGAGGCGTCTTCAGAACTCGTCAGCGCTGGCCTGCCAGGGCTGATCAGTCGTGGTGCCAGAGGCGCGGGACCTGCGTCCGGGGTGCCTTGAGAACAGTCACAGAACATTGCCATGGCTATGATCTCGCACTGAGAACATAAACTATTCATAAAACGCTGCCTGCATGTCATCGCAGCCCAGGCACGCGAGGCAGCTTTTATGACCGTCAGAAGTGGAGAGAAATCCAGGAACTAGACAGAGGCAGAAAGACATCTTTAAAAAGACGCATCCTGAAAAGGACGTGCAACGCATGCTGTGTATTGCTCTTTTATGAGTGGGAACTCAAACTCTTTTAGAGCAAATAAACTCTTTTTAGGAGGAGAAACACTCCTTCAGAGAGAGAGAATAACAGCTGGAAACGCGCCGTAGATCCAACAGCAGTGTTTATCGCCAGTAGAGGTGAGTGAAACAGTGTCGAACTCAGCTTGCTGTTGCACAACCAATCAGCTCCGAAAAAAATTATGACTGGCACTCGCTGCCCTGCTTCCCTTTATACCCGTATGTCCGGGGCGGGGCATGCAAATTCTGTCTGCCATCTTGACATTGGCCTTTTCTCGGGTTCAGAGGTACGTTTGGTGTCCCAGGGAGACCCCTTGTTTCACTTCATTCGACATAACGTCGAGTGAGTGACAGAAGGGGAAGTAAAGCTCTCACCACTTCAGCAACAATAAGAAGTGGCAATATGTTGTTTTCATCAATTTAGAAAAGAAATTCAAAAGCAGCATGCTGTCAGGTGTTCAATGACATAATTTATGTGTTTATTATATGTGTGTGGGAGAACAGATAGATTAATTGATTAATTAGAGACGATGAAAACATTCAGGACTCAGATAGGGTCTTTAGATTCTCAGTGTAATTAGATATTGTTCTTACACATACTCTGTGAAGTATCTGCAAACTAACCTTTACTAAAGTACACATTTTTTGTTATAAAATTGCCAGGGCCTTATGAGAAAAAAATAAGTTTTAGTTCTCTAATGCCAGGCCTTGTAATTCCTACCCAGCAGCAGTTAGATGCTTGCACTGTCCTTGAGTTAGAAAGCACAAGCCAGCACAATTGTTTCATAGTGGGTGGCTCCATCACAATGAATAGCCACTGAAAGTGAGTGAGTGAGTGAGTGAGTGAGTGAGTGAGTGAGTGCGTGCATGCATGCATGCAAAACCTTTTCGAATTCAGTTGGTTAGCAGACTGGTTAAATGTGGTAATAATGTGATGGACCTGCCACGGAAAAAAGTTAAAAAAGTCAGTGTACTGTGTCAATCAGTGTACTGTTGACTGCACATTTAGAATAAATTCCTTCTTGTGCTACAAGGTGTAGACTTAGATGTACCTTTCATGGTTTCTCAACGGGGATAGTACCACCCCCCCTGAGGGCGTTCAAAGGATGCCAGGGGGATCTGAGAGCAAATTAGTGGCGAGGGGGGCGTTAGGTTACAAATGGGCAGCTTTTATCACTCATAATAATCAAGTTTATCGTCAAGTTCCTTTGTATTTCAACGTTTATCTAGACTTGGAGTATATTAGTTGGTTCTCAATTATACGAGTTGGTACGCATTTGTACCGTGATTCATCTGATTTTGAAGTCTAGCGACGCATCTGAAGTTTCTGGTTTAGCAGTGTCAAATACACAGGCAGAGGCACAACCTCTAATGCACCTGTATCACTCTGTAGATGGATACGGCTCAATGGACAGAGCAACACGAGCACAAAGCAGGTGCGTTTACTCGCAGACCAGTCTCGAGCTCTTAAAAGTGCATCTATGTTATGAGTGTCAAGGTCAGTGAGAAGCAAGGCACGAGAAGCGGAAACCATTTGAATTAAACACAGAATTCTACATCACCAACCTTGAATTTACTATAGTAAAACAGTACTTTAGGGAGAAATAGATTGATAATAAATATTATCATGTCACTAATTCAGCTCTATTAAATTTGTCAAAGGCTACATAAGGGGAGTGAGGGAATATAATACATTTTTCTAAACTTATAAATATAAAATATTTTGTATTTAATGTTTTTACAAGTGTTTAGAGTGGGTCTACTGTTTACAATTTAAAAAATTCCATAGTGTGTTTTATAGAATTAACCATGGTAGTGAAGAAGATCCATGCTTCCATGTGTTTACTTACTATGTTCTTGTTAAAAAATACCACTGTTAAAACTATAAAAATTAATTAATTAATTAATTAATTAATTAATTACAAATATCAAAAGGGGAAATGCAAACTTCACTTTTTTTTAATAAGATGAAATAGAAATGTGGTAGGGGCATTCATCAAACAAAGGTTGAGAACCACTGTTCTAGCATTTTATTCAATATGTCATAAGTAGCTGTATGCTTCTGCAAATTAACTGTATTGCTTTCTTATCAATTGCAACCAATACTGGAGTCCACATGGACTCTCCTCAAGTCCCCAATTTTCAAGCAGACTTGGGTGCGGTTCCGAGTTTGGAAACAGCTTTACGCTAAATGAATATACCATACTCTGACATCAAACACACTTGGTTCCTCACCAAAAGCTCTAATTTGACACAATGTAAATTTATAACCAATTTACCCTCAATTGCAAACAGTTTTCCCATTTTGGAAGGATTTAAATGCTTGTCTTTGACCACATGCTCTGAACTCTCTCCAATCTCGGCAAAATAACAAAACACATGAAGTAATTTAGTGCAGACAGAGACACGCAAGGAAAATAAATGTATTTTATTGTCACCTTTGACTCCTTTTGCTGGCCTGAAATGAAAGAGACTCATAACTTCTTGGACACAAAATGGCAGCAGCTCCTATGAAACATCAAGCTTGTGACCTGTGGCCCCTGCTTTAGGTCAGGTGTAAAGCTCTATGTGCAGCCCTTTGAAAGAAGGGATTGCTGAATCCAAACATGAAAGGAACAGGGGTTCTGCAGTTATGAATGCATCATGCAACCACTATATTTAGGTTACTGTAACAGAAATGTCTTACCGTCACTGTGATGTAGCAGGAAGGAAAGGCAGAGTGGATAATCCTTTCTCTGGTGTTCAGCGGTGTTGCTGAGTGGTGTGGGGTAGTGGATAAAGCTCAGGGCTGGTAAATGGATGGTTGCTGGTTTAAGGCCCAAACAAAATGACAATGACCATCGGGTCCTTGAATAAGGCACATATCACAGGGTTGCTCTTGGGGAACTGTCCATGTTGCTTTGGATAAAAAGCATTTGCTACATGAGTTACAGCTTTCATGAGGTCAAACCATATGACATACTGCAAAATGATATCCAAAATTGCAAGACCTTGACCAGTATGTAATTCTCCATAAAATCTAAATTGGGAGGCCTTAGGTCATAGTCAGTGAGCATGGCAATAAAGTTTGGGAATTTTTGTGCAAGCATGCAATGTCTAGGACGTAATTGGGTTGGTGAAATTGTAGCACCTGCGGATGGAATCCCCAAACAGCAAATGCATCAAAGTCCCTTTCAAGGCAAGTCAGACAACACAGTTGCCATCTTCGGAACACTCCCAGGTAGCTATTTTCTATAGATAAAGTGGCATGAAAGTACAACTCCTATCTATTTGAATGGGGAAAGACCATAAACTCAAAAATGGTAGGTCAAGCTTACAACTTAAGAACACATGTCAAGTCAGCAGTACAATCTGAAAACATTGGTATCATAAATTGTGCTTCTTTAGCTCAGATTACGCTTGAACACTGTTTCAGTCTGGTCAAGCTAATGTACACGCACGTTCTCAAGTTAACTGACAGTCGATGTCTGGATCTAAAAGTTGATTGGCTCTTTTACCTGAAAGGTGGTAATTAGTTTTTACATCTGCCATATTGGCAGTACCAACTTCTCCCAATCAGTTTATTTAAAGTGCTCCATCTCTGGGCTAAATAGCCACTGACTGAGTTTAGACTTTGCACAGAGAATTTAAGTGGTTATTTTACCTGCATGACTTCCTTGTTCAAATAGATTTACCATAAAAGACCATGATGGCTGACCAGCCTCACCAAGCTTTGCTAGCTGGTTTAACAGATAGACTGTCCCCAAACCAGCACTTACCAGCATAAACCAGCCAGAAAATTAATTCAAAGGGAGGACAGAAACAAATAATTCCTCATTCTCTATCCTAAGGAAAGCACTTTTTAATTTTACAAACATCCCTCCAAAAAATGGTTGTGGGGCCATTTATCAGTTTACTCTTCTTTCTCATTCTCTTTATTTTCAGCTACCCCACACCCATACCCTCCTTTCAATGCATCTGCCTCTCCTGATAAGGCCGGCAGACATCACCTTTACAGCATTATTAGAAAATTTCTCCCAGGCAGGATTGAAATTATTATCTCCTTAGGCTGATGGGAGAAAGTTAGCAGATAGCTCATCTCTATCCCAGACCTATCTGGACCTTCTCTTTGAAGCCAGGGACAGACTGGCTGGGTGGTTAAAGATTACGGCTCTCACTTAAACCTACTACAATGAGGGGAGTAAATAAGGGAGGGAGGTGTGGGAGGTGGTGGGTAAAGTCGGCAGATGATAACAGGACTGTCTGCTCTTCCTCTTTCTCTCTCTCTCTCTCTCTCTCTCTCTCACACTGTCTGGGATGGCAGTGTGCTGACTAGGTGCCAGGGACTTACTGTCAAGGAGAAAAAGGGCAGGATCAGTTGCAAGCAGACAGTAGGAGAGAGAGCAGAGGAGATTAGCCACTTTTCCAGAGTCTAAGCCTTTCTCGCTCAATCCTTCCAGCATTCAGGGTTCCTTATCACTCGCATTATGTATGCACAGCATGCGTCCTGTTTTTCTTTGAAACCAAGCTCAAAATATCTGCAGCCTCTCTTACCTTATTTGTTTATTTGTAAATTCTAAAGACAGCACACTGGCGGAGTCTATTATTCATGAAAGAGATGAGATTCCTTTGAGTGGGAGACAATTGAATTAAGCAGGCCAAAGCTGGTCTGTAGTCAGAGTATTAATTTATTTAATCACAATCATTTATGAGACCATATTGAGTGTTATGCTTTGAATATTTTAAAAGCAATTATGATTTTAACAGCAGAAAGGCCTTGCAAATAAACTTTTAAATCTTTTCAGCTGAAAAATTATTTATTGTCCTATGAGTTAGTTTATTAATTGAATTCTGTTTCTCCACAATAATAATTACTGTCATATTCAAATTAGCTAGTGAATTTAATAAGGTCATTGACATTAAAGTTTGAATAATCAATGGAGCAAGTTGCGCTAGCAACCACATAATTACACCAGGCATTCGCTGAAGATTCATTAAAATAAATAGTTTCCGGTGTGTTGCAGATATTTGATGTCAGATAGTTGGTAGTCAAAGATGCATTGTGTGTTGTATGCAAGGGTGAAGAACCATTATAACTGAGGGGACCTGTCAATCTTCACCTTTTGGGAAATAATTATTAGAGGTCGACTGATAGTGGATTTTACCGATACAGATTACTAAGCTTAATTAATCAACCGAAAGTTTTTGAAATTGATACTAAATGAAAAAATAGTGCTGAATTTTATAAAAAAATAAATAAACAGTACTGACTAAACCATTAAAATGTATTGTATTATTTTAAATGAAATAAATATATAAATATTAATATATATGAACTAATATTCCATTTTAAGGTCAGCTGATCTTTAAATTGATGTTGTTCCCTTAGTCCACAAGAGAGTACAATAAATACATAAACCATTCAGCACGGTTATATTATTGCATAGAAAATTCCTTTCCTGGCTGTTAAAAAAGAGCATTTCATTTTCAACTAATGTGCATAAAATAAATAAACAGGGGGGGAACGCTTCAACAGACATTTCACATGATGTTACTGATTCCTAAAACTCCAGACTTAAGCTTCATAATAACAGAAAAATACCACATTGTTTATTATTCAGTACAGTTGTATGCAGATTAGCAATATTCACAGATAGCAGTGGTATTCGGCTGAACTCGGTGGTGAAGTGGCTCAGACTATGAGCACAGGCTGTTCATACAGATGGAACACAACAGACTGGAACCAAACACGAGGATCTTGAGACACACATTTCCAAGTTGAACATATTTCCTGACAAAGCATTTAAACAACTCATTGCTTAATTTGAGAAACGCTTATAAGAGAGCAAGACCTCCACTAACTGTAAGGGGCTGTTCTCACCGAACACTTTTGCAACCATCCATTTGTTTTTCTATGTGAACGTGCTCTAGACGAACGTTGTAGTTTCCTTTTGTTTTTGTTTATTCAGCAACTTGTGCAGGAGCGCTGTTTTTTAGATGATGCATCTAATTAGAAAGAACTTTAAAAGCATATTGAGACACCTACTTTCTGATAAACCGTATTTGTTGCACTGTGTCTAGCCTTTTTTTAGCGCAAGAATGTGATCAATCTAAAATCGTATTACAGTGAGGATAAAAATATTTAATTGAAATCAAATGTGTTTCTGATTTGTTTATACATTTCTCTCAGCTGCATGAAGATATTAATTTGCTTTCTCATGGCACTAGCTTTTAATATGCAAATTAGCTGGCTAATGAATGCATAAATGTGACCAGCTGTATATAAACTAATGCAAATAAATGGTACTAGATGGTAACAATCGTGACATTTAAACATTTGGGCAGGACTTGCATGTATTTTTGTCACATTGTTCTAACCGCTTGAGGTTTTATACATACTGCTGATCTTTACTAATGCACCAACTAGTCAACAAATGAATTACTTTATAATGATATGACAACGCGCACTGTAGTGTACTGTATACCTTTATGTTGTTGATATTTTAAAGTGGAAGTGGTTTTTATTTCACCTCTAGAGGCAGCTCTCATACTGTATACCGACAGCGGACCCTTCCCAGCAATCAGTGTGGATTTTTACCGATAACCGATAGTTCTATCGGGAAGACACGCAGGCTTGAGTGAAGTTTAAGATGCCATTTATTTGCTAAATGTAAAAAAGAAAGTAATGTATCTCTCTTTGGCGTAGGCCCTGTCCGGCGGTCCGAGGGAGTTGTGCCCGGAACCATCACATCCTGCCGGAGATAGGAGGCAGGGGCGAGGAGCCTACCCCCATGCGGGGCAGGGCTCAGCTGGTGGTGGTGGGGTGGCGGAGGTTGCCTGTGTTTTAGTGCACTGAAACAGCAATGTGATAGATTGTGAGCAGACTTATAAAGCAATGGCTTACATGCGATTGGCTAGGAATTACCCCGCTAATGAAGTGATGATGTACAGCTGCTAGTCTACCCGCTAGAACTACGCTGCACTTCCATTTCCAGAAATCTGTTAAAACTTGCTTGTTTTGAGTATTTTTTTGGGGGGGGGTGGTTACAGACTCTACACCCCTGCATACATGTGTCTTTTTTTGTGATCTGGGGCCGGTTGCATAAACATAACCATTAACTTAAGGCTGCATCTAATAATTAGTTTGACTAGCTAAAGACGCCATAGAAAGCCTGTTGCATAAAACAAGCGCACAGTTGTCTTTAGTACGACAGTCTAATTTGCATTGTGGGTTAAATAAGACACTGAACAGCTTTAAAAAATGGCAGACAGAGGGCGCTCAATACAGTTTTCATTCTTTGAAAATATTTGTTTATTAGAGGACTAAAGTGCTTTCACTTTATCAACTCAAGCCCCTTTCAGCCCTCAGCTCAAGCCCCCACTGGCTCAGCTAACAGTTATTTTCTTATTATATATTTTATTTTATGGCCATTATTAACTGTATTAATGTTAGTATTCATTAATATATTTAATTAACACATTAAATGTATTTAATTAATTAATTAATTAATGTCATTAGTGTAAATTTTGTTATTAATATTATTGGTTTGATAGTAACATTAAAAAAAATATTGCCTCATTAAGTAGCTTAAATGTAGCTAGCTACGTTTTGATAGTAGCTTGACTGTAGCTTAACTACTTAAAATTATGAGTAGCTTGTAGCTTTTCAAACTACAGTTTCAAAGTAGCTTCCCCAACACTGCTCATTTCACTGTGCTTTTATTGCTCATGCCTGCTTGTCCACAGACTCCTATATTATAAAACAACTAATCTTGCTGTGAATTCGGCAACAATAGGGCTGGGTGATATGGCAACACAATTCTGATTATATCAAACTTATAGATGATTGGGGCATGGGTAGCTCAGCGAGTATTGACGCTGACTACAACCCCTGGAGTCACGAGTTTGAATCCAGGGTGTGCTGAGTGACTCCAGCCAGGTCTCCTAAGCGACCAAATTAGCCTCCAGCAAACCTCCAGCAAACCTTTGGCAACAATGGACAATTTGCCAGTTGGCTGCAAAGCTCATTTTCATGTTCAACTTAGCCCGGTTGCTAGGGAGGGTAGAGTCACCTGGGGTAACCTCCTCGTGGTCACAATTAGTGGTTCTCACTCTCAATGGGGTGTGTGGTAAGTTGTGCGTGGATCGTAGAGAGTAGCATGAGCCTCCACATGCTGTGAGTCTCCGCGGTGTCATGCACAATGAGACATTTCCTCCACCACCCTGATTAAGGTGAGTAACCGCACCACCACAAGGACCAACTAAGTAGTGGGAATTGGTCATTCCAAATTGAGAGAAAAGGGTATAAAATAAATAAATAATTTAAAAAACTTATGGATGATGCATGATGTGATGATTAAATGTACTCCAACATGATTTAAATTGTATATTCTTTATTAGAATGCAGGGCAATGTGGTTAGGGGTGGGGGTGGTGTGGCAACAGAGTGTAAATGTAAAATAAATTAAAATCTAATAAACCCAGATTTTCAGAAATAACAGAATAATAAATCTGCAAAATAATTATTATCCAGTGTAGGTATTAATTTTATCTAAACCAAGTTTATCTAGAAAATACTCATTGTTTATCAAACAATTTGTGTATATATTCATAATCCCCTGTAGATAAAGATGCGCCCTAGCGGACGTTTCACGCTGAGCAGTTCAGCAATATGAAATAATTTATCATTACAATTCAACTAGCAAAGTTTGCCAAAATGATCGCTTGCCAAATGATGGCTATAGATGCAGTACACTTGAAACACGTCACAGAACAAAGCAATAATTAGCAATCTGTCTGAATCATCATGGTAAATGGAGTGGTGGATTTCTGAAGCTGAGCTACAATCACACTGTGATTGGACTGGGAATATTATCACTGTCTTTCATATCATTCTCTGATTTGTAAACCCGTCACATTCATTTGGAGCATGCCACATTTGTGCAGCTGATCAGATCGGGAGCGGCATTAAAACAAGACCTATAAATATTTTTTCTCTTACTCATTCAGCCTTTGATGAATTTATAACGTATCTAAATATAGCATTTGGCAATATTTATTGCAAAATCTTGATTTCTTGATAAAAATCATGTCAAACCATAAATTCAAATAAATCAGAAAAACTGTCTATCTCTAGGCAACAGTAGGTGAAAACTGGTTTGTGCTTAATGAAATTCAAAACACTGCCCTCATTGGCCGAAGTTGGGAGTGTAGCTGTACATATGGGCATGTGAGCTCACTGATGCCCTTGTGTGTGAATGGGAGCAAATAAAAAAATGTTGCAAAAAAATCTAAACTAGCCGCAAACTTGCCGTAAAGTTGCAGCTTGTTATTTTCACATGCAAATTAGCATTTGATTTGCCATAAATGTTTGCCAGAAGTTTGCATCTCTTCGTCGGTAGTGGTGAACCTCCAGCAAACCTTTGGCAACAATGGACAATTTGCCGCAAGTTGGCTGCAAAGCTCATTTTCATGTTCAAATTATCAGTGTCGAATTTGCGGCAAGTTTGTGGCAAATTTGCCATGAACTCTTGATTTTCACAAGGGGTTTGGGAATCCACATACTCTTGGCCATGTTTTTACATTGTATTTTCAATGTTGTCTGACTGTATTGTATTGGGGACCCACAGATTAAATCATTGGCTCAGGGGATTAATTGAAGGTTTAGAAGGTGTCGCAACACTCCCCATCTCCAGTGGTTTGATCTCTGGGGTTTTCTGCCTCTTATAAGGAGTAATCTCAACAAACACATCAACACCATCTCTGGGAAAAGATTCCTTAATATGGACCAGGCCTTTAGGGGCCTGTTGACTCAGTTGGGTTATGAGAGAAAGCTTTCAGTTGAATTGATGGTTATTAATTCTGCTCTCCCACAGCTCTTAGTTTTTGTTCTCTGAGTTATTAATCTTATTTTTGTGTCCTTTGGGGAAAAAAACTTTGGTTTTATGGTACAGGCTAACATGTATTCTCTCTCTTTTATTTTATTATCTAATTTATTGCCAAATTTGTTTCTGTCTAAATGGCTGAAAATGCATGGGGTCCATCAGCAATTAAATTGAGGCAAGGAGGGAAATGGGCTTGTGAGCTGGCGTTAATGTTTGCCTTAATTGTATAATTTCATTTTGAGGAGCAGACAAAATTGAATATTCCAGGCAGTTTTTTTAATGAAAATTGAGGAAATCAATACAGGATAAATGCCCTAAGTCATCTGCAATGTTTGAAGAGTGCCATGTATGAATTAAGTGAATAGATTCAAACACAAAGTTTTGATATTTTCACTCGCTAATGAGCTTTCCAGCAAAATTGTGGCAAATTGTCCATTGTTGCCAAAGGTTTGGCGGAGGTTCACCACTACTAGTGAAGAGCTGCAAACACATTGTGGTTTCTAGCACATTTTTGTAACACTTTATAATAATGGTCCAACATTAATAAGTAACTATGCAGGAATGAATGCAGGACAAATTAGCAGTAGCGGTACTAGCTTGTTTGACACCCTGAGCAACTGCCTGGGGGGACTGCTTATGTCACCCATGCCTAAATCGGCCACTGCAAATGAGTAGTACTACATTAACACTTCTATTATTAACTAATGTATAAACACGATTAACCAATCACTAAGTAACAGCGAACTGATTACTGAGGTTTTTCACTGTTAGGTAATTAGAATCAATAAAAATGTTAATTCAAGAATAATTACTGAATTTGATCTGCCTCATTGAGAACTATCAAGTAACTATGGCTAATTTAACATAATTTAACATAACTAAAAATCAATTACTAATCAAATCATGAACATATTGATCATTGTCCTCTTACTTTTCAGAAATACAGGGATGTATGTGCCCAACTTGTGTATTCCTTCAGATATCTCATCTGTTCATTAAAAAATATATTAATTCAGCAGGTTAGATATTACTGAAGGTCTGTTTTAAATAATTCTGGTAACTCATTTGTAATGACTCAAGTGTTACCACACAAGTATGAAGGAATTACTAATGATCTGGCCCATTATTCTAATATGAGGGTCATGGTAACACATTATTAATTGATTAGATCTTACGAGATGTTTCCTTCCTAGGGAGTTAAAGGTTATCTGGACCATTATTCTAGAGTGAAAACACATTATAAACCATTAATAGTAACTGAGGTGTAACTTGTCAATTAGTAATGAATACTTAAGTGTTTGTTCCTAAATGTTATTCATTTAATCAAACAGATAGTTAACAAACATTCACAGACATTCAAAAATGTTTTACTGACATTGAATTATGAATCACTGAAATAATTGAACATAATTGCAGAAGCTACAAACCTTTAGCAGGATAATGCTTATAATTGCAGGTGCTCACAGTTACTACATGTTTTAAAAGTCTTATCTCTTAACATAAAGTAAAATACTAAAATTATGAAGGACAAGTGTGTTGATCTCCTCAAGACTTCAACAGAAAACGGAGAGAAACCATCGTGCAGCATGAGGGCCATTCCACATGTGTTCTTCCACCCTAGACAGTCTACTCTGTAAATACGTACAGTTTTTATCAAATTGATTTGACATGTTTAGCCTATATTTTTGCTTGCACAAACAGAATATAATGTATGTTAAAGTTTACCATGTGTAAGCAGAACAACGGGAGGGTGGAGCAAAATCAGACTCGCTCTTCTTTCAGTTTTAGCACGAGCACTGAATATGGCGAACCCTGATTGGATTAGAAGCTTGATGGACGTGACACTCATTCTTTTTTTTTTTCAATGGATCCATTCATTTACTCAGAAAAAAATGCACTTC
The DNA here is from genome assembly GCF_025860055.1 of Xyrauchen texanus. Classification (NCBI taxonomy): domain Eukaryota; kingdom Metazoa; phylum Chordata; class Actinopteri; order Cypriniformes; family Catostomidae; genus Xyrauchen; species Xyrauchen texanus. The sequence continues at coordinate 10,515,805 of NC_068317.1, forward strand.
ACATAAAATTAAACAGTTCGTGTAAGATTAACCTACAGTATCTCTGTAATAAAATAATAATAAATATATATATATAAAAATTGTGTATATTCATGTGTGTATTCATTACTTAATGTGTTACCATGACCCTCGCTCTAAAATAATTAGTAATTCCTTCATTTTTATGTGGTAACACTTGACTCATTACTTATGGGTTACCAGAATTATTTTTAATAATCAACAGAAATCTGCCGAAGTTAATCATTTGTAATGAGTAGAAGAGATATCCCAAGGAATACATATGTTGGGGACATACATCAGTAAGCTGACTATGATACTCTACCAGACACTGTAGCCATGATTTAGAGAGCTGTTATGTTCATAAATTAATTCCAGCAAGAACACGTGTGTGGCGCATGTTTCACTGAAGGAGCATTGCATGAGCTTGTTCACAATAAAAACACAACATTCTCATTTTAGGCACATGTTAATGTTTTGATTAGTAATTAATTAGTACTTTTTCAATTAGCCATAGTTATTTGATAGTTCTCAATGAGGAATATTTAATTCAGTAATTATTGATTAACAAACAGTGAACTATTAGTCATCAGTTCGCTATTACTTACTGATTGGTTAATCATGTTTCCATATTAATTAATAGTAGTAACTAAAGTGTTAATGTAGAACTACTCATTTGTCCTGCATTAATTCCTGCATAGTTACCTATTAATGATGGACCATTTTCATAAAGTGTTACCCACATTTCTATGTGGTTTCTTAGCCTTTTCTACTGAAGGTTGTAGAATACTGACCACAGTCAATAGAGCACAAGACTCTATACTATTCTCGTCTCGATTCTGGATCAAGTGCTCTGTAAATCTATGGTATTTTTTTAGTATTTATATATTTCTTTTGCCAACATCCATCAGACAAAAATCGAAAGTTTGACTTAGAAACGTAATTGCTCACTTCTCCTTAAGAAGCCACCCGATTTGAGGTATTGTTCATGTTTGTAGAACAGAAAGTGCAGGATGAATTACAGGTGGAAGTTTAATACTCACAGTTAGGGGTTTTGAAAGAATTTGTGATGCTAGCCTTAGCAATCACTGCTAACAATGTAGCCTAAATTCTGAAAATAAGGGCCCTAGTGAATTATTTGACCACATGGCACAAAGTTAGCCAATTTGCAAGAGATTAGAAATCCTCAAGCTGAAAGCTATATTATTGTACCCCTCTACAATATTTATTTAACACTCTGATTATGATTATGTTTATGCTTAAATTAAACACTTTAATCAGCAGCCAAGTACCAGTAATTACAAGTAATTTCAACAAAGGAAGCAAAACTTATTGTCACCTCTAGCAGGAAATAAATAAACAAGCTAGCATAGCAAGCAGCAATAATCAGCTGATGGAGCCAATGAGAGTCTCAGAAGGCATCATTTATTTAGAGTGTTTACTGCCAGGGGCCCTGAGAGAGGTGAAAATGTGTCTGGATTGGAATAAGGCATGCTCAGATACCCTCATGCCTACTTACCCTCAGTAGCCAGACCCTTGCTAACCATCGGCGTAACTAGACTCTTTTTAAAAGGGCTTTAGCCTAAAAATATGTGCCTTTGCAATCAGCATGTAAGTGTTTTAAACAGCTTTTTTTCGACTTTTTTTTTTAAGCGTGAGGTGCTGTGGTGGATTTTCTTGCCTGTAAGACTGATATTAGTGGGAGCATATTATTGGTTTGACCAGCTGAATGAATACACACTATTTCCTCATTCGATTCATGAACAAGTGAGGATCAGCATCATAGACCGATTGAAGGAGAGGAGGCATGTTTAGTTCGGTAATCTCTTTTAACATGGAGTGAAAGGGGCAAGATTAATTAAGAGTAAAAGTGCCTATAATAACATTACAATGGTCTGCTTGCACAACTAATTCTGCGTTCTACTGTTTCCGGTAACAGCACTGCACCAATGGCCACCTTTTACATCTGCTGCCGAAAATAAATATAGACGTTTATCGTATCTGTAAAAAGATCAACAAAGTCCCATCAAGTAAACTGGAGAAAGGTTTAAAATTGAATGCTGCTTCATATATATACGGTAAGAAAACTGGGGTATTAGGTGTAACTATGTTCTTCGTGTTCAGATTGTTCAGCATGTCTACTCCAGCAAAGCCCATTAAGTTATACTTCCTTGAAAATAACTTTATTTTGTCTGTCAGGATCTAAAACCAGGTCCCATCGATGCCTTGGTTGTTACAAAACCTGTTCCAAATCATACGACACAAGGTGGAGTAAGGTGAGTTTCCAACTTAAGATTCAAACAAGAACACATTGTATTTCTGAAACATTTACGAAAAATTATATATATATATATATATATATATATATATATATATATATATATATATATATATATATATATATAAGCTAAATGTGATTTTTTTTTTTTTGAAGAGTTTGGTATAACTTTAATCAGCAGATTAAATTATTGATTTTCTTTAATAAACCCATTTATTTTTATTTGTTAATAAATGTAAAAAAGAAAAATAGAATTTGAATGGTTCTTTAAACAGTTTCAATATTATTTTTAAAAACTTTGAAAGTGTTTATTTTAGAAAATGAAAAATGAATATTAGCCAGCTATCCTGAATGATGTAAACACACACAAAATCCAACACTATCTATGCTAAAGAGTGGAATACATTAAATGTGCACAACTAAAGGCGGTCGCACACCAGACAAGAAGCACCATGCTGCGTAGAGGCTGGGACACAGCACAGGCATCAAACACAGGGCACGTCGATGCGGTTCAGGTGGCAGACAGTACACACAAAAGTAACCAAGGTTTTTCCTTTCTTCAAGAATGTACACTGCTAGAGTAAATAATCTATGTCCTTTGATGGGTCAAATATGAGAGTTGCATTCAATGATGCAGCAGAAATTTGACAGACGGCGAGCATACCATCATTGAAAACAGTTGTTTTGGATTTTAGAACGTGCCATGTCGTCCATCAGATGTGTCCGGTGTGCGACCCACTTAATAGTGTCACTGGGGTCTGAGCCCCCCAAAAATTTAAATCCTAGAATCGCTCCTGCTGCTAACACATAAAGCAATGATGATAAAATCAAAAATTATGTTTTTCTTACCTGTGCTTGATCTCTGAATATCTCTTTTATGTTTTGAGTTGTTGTTGCCAGGCAAAGTTCAGAGGCTGCTGGATGAACACAGGTGTGGATATATGGCTCAGCATGTTGTGCTGTGAACTATTTAGGATGTTATTTTGTCAGCCTCAAAAAAAAAAAAAAAAAAAAAAAGAAAGAAAGAAATACTGCAGACACAAAATGTTTCCTCATAAAACACTGGAGCAGTAACATGGTACAGTCATATTGTAAAATGGTAATACCATGATATTTTTGGTATTGATGTACCACCCTGGTATAGGTAAAAATAAAATGGCATTACTGATGGGAAAATCTCACAAAAGTTGTATGTATGCATATACTGTATATAGGTATTATTCCACCCCGTAATCAAAATAAAGAAATGTGAAATTGTATTTTGCCTATGAAAAGTTAAGTATTAATTGTCATTAATGGCATTGTGACACTATTTTACTCACAATTAAGCACATTTTTCCCAACATGGTAATATTTATGTGTTGGTTGTACTACCATTAAATTATGCAGATTAATTTTTCTTTGCAGTTATTTTGAATCTAATGATCAGACTAAAAGTTATTACAGTAATGAGAATATGATAAGAATCCTTGTTAAGTATAATGGTAAAAAACTCCTTTAAAAAAAAGCCTAGGTTAACAATTTTGAGTATAATGTTGAAAGGTTTTCAGTAAATTCACTCTACCATGGTACCCTGTAGAAATAATTAAATAGTAGTAATAAAAATAATAATAATACTAATAATTGTATGCTTGTCTGAGTGTTGAAAATACACATTTTATCTTGTTTCACAGATGTGTGTTGTATATTTGGCTTCAGAGTTTTTTCCATGGGATTGAGCCAAGACTTAATCCCATCATTCTCAAACATTCAGACAGTCTCCTGATGACTGATGAAGAATCTTCAGAAGTTTCAGGAAGCACAATATTGATAACATATTACTTAGACCCCAGTGATGAAGAACATATTTCATCATGCAAGGAAGTTGAATTCTTCAAAAGGAAAATCTTAATTTAGCATACATGAAAGTACTTTTTTGAAGTGGGTCTTTCATCAGATGTGAACAAATCTCATTTTTCTGCCCAAATCCTTCTTCTTCTGGATGGCCCTTTTTCTGAAGCAATATGGTTTCTCTTTGACCACCATGTTTTCGAAAGCCAGCCACAAAGGACCTCTGAAGACTAAGGGCTGCTGAGATGCTGTTATTAAGATAACAGTGTAGGGGGAATCATAGAAAACCAATAGCTCATCTAAAGTGCCAAGCCACATGAAAAGTGAAAACTGTTGGGTGGCTGCCTCTCATATTCAGTGCCAGACTCCAGGTGTGGTGGTCCAGGTTACCTTGGTGAGCATGAACAAATTAGTTAAAAATTGACTGGGTGAGTCCTTGATCCAAGTTCTATATCTGCCTTTACCAGGTTGTGCTTCTATGTTTTATAGCTAACATTGCTATGAAATGACAAAATATTTCTAAACATTCCACATTTTAAAAGTTTTGGAGAAGTGTAAACCTAACCATCAGTGGAGAAAAAACATACATTTAGAACGAAAATGCAACCTCTGCATCACGCTTAACATTGTTTATGTGAATAAACGTCTCAGAGATTGCTAGCACAAAACACAATTAGTAGTGCATAGGAAAACATGTTCACATATGAATCGATGCAAACATTTTTGATTGAGGATGTCGCTTGTCAGTAATTCTGCAGAATGGGGTTCATTTCAGGGTACATGAACAATCTGAAGCAACATGTTAATTTCACAGTGATAATGTAGGAAACTATTTAAATGTATATATACATATATATTTATTTATTTTTTGCCATACGCATTGTGTAGGCCTACATAACATTGAGCAGGGACATTTTTTTTTTGTATTAGTGAGTAAATAATTTGAATGAACAGAAAATGAACATGCTTGCTCTTACAAAATGGGTTGTTCTAACTTAAAATTTTGAGCGGATGAGCTATGTTCAAAGCAGTTGATGAAAAATGGTAATAAATGCACACCTATGATTGCACATTTTATATTAAAGGGATAGTTACCCCAAAATGAATATTCTCTCATTTACTCACCATCATGCCATCCCAGATGCATATGAATTTTTTTCTTCAGCAGAACACAAACAAAGATTTTTAGAAGAATATTTCAGCTCTGTAGGTTCAAACAATGCAAGTGAATGCCATATTTAAGTATTTACCTTTTTTACTCTAAATCTCTACTTTAACTATCAGATGTGAAATTGAAGCTAAACAGGCACCACATGAGACTTTCAGATGTAAAAGTGAAAGTGGAGATTAGGACTTAAATCTTGATCTGTTTCTCACCCACACATATGACATAGCTTCTGAAGACATGGATTCAACCACGGAAGTCATTTGGATTATTTCTATGTTTCCTTTATGTGATTTTTGGAGCTACAAAGGTCTGATCACCAATCAGTTGTAGTATATGAACCTGCTGAGCTGAAATATTCTTCTAAATATTCTCCTAATCTTTGTTTGTGTTCTGCTGAAGAAAGAAAGTCATACACATCTGGGATGGTATGAGAGTAAATGCTAAGAGAAGTTTAATTTTTGGGTGGACTACCCTTTAATGCATAAAGTTTCTACAGTATGTTGGTTAGCACAATTTACAGCCTACTATATTACTAGGCGTAGTAATTATTCTAATATTATTAACAATAAATTTATTTATTGGTAACACTGGTATAATTTATCATATTGATGTTGCCACAGTTATATGTAATCAACCACATGCAGTATTTACAAGTGACCCTTCATTTGTTCTGATGGGTTACAGCTAATTATCTTTGAGTATGATAGTATGAATTAAAGTGAGGTATGCCATTTGTTTACCATCAAAATAAATCTAGATTAACTGGGTGCTCAGTGTGCATTAAAGCGGTGCAGTGGACCTGTTTTATGGGAGGGTTAGAGAAACTAAATAAATGTATAATTCTCTCTATGGAAGAGACGAGTGAGCACTACCTTGCCACCTGTGTTGTCTGGCAACATGCACTCATCTGCCAATTAAAAAGATGTAAATGGGGGCAAGCCTCAGGGTCTGGTTTGCATAATATCAGCTGCATAAAACGCCACAATCTGTTTTCCCAGCCACTTCTTTCCCCATGATTTTTACTTTAATATGGTAATGTTTTAAGAGCCCATGTGCTCTTCAGTGTGAACTGAGATGAGAGTGATGGAAAGTGTAAATGTTGAAATAGACTACATATTTTGAGATTTATTTATTTTCGAAATCTGTCTTTGCCGTGCCTACTTATAAAGTTTACAGGTTGGCACCGGTGCAGAATAAGATGTTATGATAATTTGTTGTCTACCTGTTGGTTACACCACATTAGAGGTCTGCAACCCGACCAGGGTCCGATGGGTTTCGGGCCAGGTTCAGTTTTTCAAGTAGGGTTTCGGTACAGGTCTGTAATTAATGAAAAAATAAAAAGGCTTACCGAACTTGTTTCGCACACCTGCTGTCACTCGCAGGCACGCGCAAAATTTAGGGGCCATTCGCACTGAACGTGTTTTTACGCACGTCTGTTCTGTTTAATTGTTTAAACACACGCAGGAGGAATGTCTTTGACACTCGCATATGGGTAGGTAATGCCCTGTTTGTATTTTCATTTGACATTAGCCTCTACCGTATTTCATTTATGTTTTTCAGATTCTGTATTTTATACAATATGGCCACATTGACACCTGTATTTTATTATTATAATTATTATTAAAAAAGCCATCAGAATAAAACCTCAAAAAAATATTTTTGTATCCTTTGTTGTTTTTTTTTTAAACCACTGGCTACATAAAGAAATATTAATACAAGTTATGTTCTGTTCTACTAATGCCAAAAAAAATTCAGTTGTCAGGAGGTGGCAAAGTATAACGCAAAGACATGCTTATCAGTCAGGACAATGAGAGGGGAGCACTGTTGCTCTTGCCTGTATTGCTAATCCCAGGATCTGCCACTGGTTCTGTGTTTGTGATAATTTTCGAGAAACATTATGAATTTTCAGAATGATTATTGGATTATGACTTGGGTATTAAACATTTTTAAAGCTTAATTGCTCTTCAGAAGACATACAGGTTTTGATTAATATGGAGTGTTTATTTTATTTTTATGAACTGTTCCTTTTAAGTTAATTTACTTTCTTTATCTGTGTGCCTCTAAAACTTTCAGGGTTATCCAGAACATATTCAGGTCTACAGCCCCTTTAGCCTGGGTCTAGCAACAGCCCTGTGCCCAGTCTAGATATAGACCATGCTGAACATATTAAGAACCTCCTCTGATTTATATATATGTATAAACACTCACAGATTTGGCCTATGTCCTTTTAAAATGGTGCTGCTTTTTTCTTTGGGTTTGACAGTGTGGCAGACAGGCTTTGGCTTCTTGAGTTATGTTGTGGTCTCTGTTGGGTTTTGCCTCCACTTGCTCCAAAAAATCTGTTTTTGACATCAAGTAAACATGTCAGTGTGTCTTAAAAGGCTGCACGCTATACCTCCAGGCTGTCATTACAGCCTACAGAAGTTTGCTCGCTGATTAGAGAGGTGCGTATCATTAACCCATTGCTTATTAGTTTGATGGTTAGCCCCAACCAGGGGAGTCTAAGAAAACAAACTACATTTCAGCAAATCATGCTTGTCTTTGGCAATATTTCTTTGCAATTCAAGCTTTCCTTTGTCACCACAGCAAAGACCACACCCTGGTCTGCTCTTTCAAGTAGCAGCAAGTAATGGATACCGCTATAATCAGAGGGATTTAAGTTCAGCTACTGTCACAGGGAGCTTTTCAAAGGGATGTTTATCATACCTTGCATGCATGATCGCGTAGCAGCTTATCGTTGATTCACAGAGCTAGCTAAATAAGCATCTAGCAGCGGTAAATGCTTTCTATACGAGTGAGCTAGGGCTTCAGCTAAGACATTTTTTACATTGAACCTCTAATGACCAAAGAAACTGTTCATTTCTACTGGCAGTGCAATCAGTTTTAATGTGGGAATATATGCACAGTTCCTCCAAGCTGGGAGGTGTGTTAAACACATTAAAAACTTCCTAGCACCCGCAGACTGATTGCGGTCAGAACTGTCAGTACCATTGCCAATGCTAGTTAGGCCACCCGAATCACTCCTCCTCACCACGAGTGAGTTTTCCATTATTAGTCACTGTAAAAGTGCCTGCGAGTATTGAAAAGACAGATCAGGCCACGTCAGGCCTCTGTCAACTCAGTCAGCTCCGATAATTAAGAGCCGTTTGATTTATGACACAGCAAGCCACAGAGCAAGACTCTACACCTCTGCCAAACATATAAATGTAATATAATTGCAATTTCATTCCAAGATATGCTCTTTATGAACATGAGAAACTAACACAATAGAAATAACTGGTGTCCCCAGGCCAGTATGTGAGTGCCATGATTTGCTCCTAAGAACAGTAATTTACAGTTATTGTTATAGAACATGTCTGAACAGAAAATGTGCCTGTTTATCTGATTTCTCTGCTGAATCTACAAATTCAGCATGCTACAAAATGCATGACTGCTTAGTTAATACAGTGGCATCAAAAAAGTATTAGCACACTTAAACTACATGTATACAATTGGATTAGATAATTATACATTAAAGCAGGTGGCTTCTACAAACAAATAATGCAGATTCTTTCTCAAAGTTAACTTCAAATTTATCTTGGCCATTTATGCAATAAATACACTTTTAACCAACTGGCCCCAAAGGTGATTTTAGTATTTATGTATTTTAAGTAAGTTCCTCTCACGTTCACACATATGTCCTAGCAGAGTAACTACAGGTGTAGTTCATCACATTACCTATGAACATGTTCCAGTAATGTTTGACAACCAGAATTTATCCAAATACATCTTGTCTGAATTTTAAACAGCATATATCTTGTTTTATCGTTTAAAACAAAAAAAATCTTGAAAAGTGTGCTTTTTTAAAATTTGTCTGCCTTCAGCATTCTCAATTATCTACAATGCAATTTTGTTCACATTTGAAACTCATAGTAAAGTAGCAGGAGTTCAATCAGCCTCACTGATCTCCACAGAATATATTTTGCAGTAAAGCTGGTTATGCATCATCTCAAGAACTTTGATGAGCTCAATCCGACTCCTATTTCCACATCTGGCTGTTTGGCAGCAACACAGTAACTCTATAGCACTTCAGTAGTGTTGCATGCTAGTTTTAATGAGAATTGTCAATGGAGGGATGACAAGAAAATGTCACTCTAGCAATGCTTATCAGTGGACCACCAAAATGTTGTGGGCCGCTTTCAACATCATTTTCGTAAAGGACAGTCATAGCATTCTGTAAAAACTGGCTATTCATATAATTTGGTTGTATTTTCAAACTGAATGAATTAAGCTAGATGTGAATGATACTTGGCACAATAATAGGGTGTAGTGTGTGATTTTCAGGGCGTTTCTGTGCTGTTGCTAAAGTGTCCTAAGTGGTTTTTAGCATGCTGTTATGCAATTGTTAGGATGTTCTGGGGGATTGCTAAATAGCCCACATCTAAAGAGACTACCCACAAAGTCTGTTTATTTGTTTCTCTAGATATGGCTCAGGTTCTTCAAAATAATTCTATTGGATTGCCTTAGCAAGGATCACTAATTTAAGTTATTGTTTGTATTTATTGATAGCTTTGACTTTTGTTGCATGGTACAACACGTTAGCTTAAAGCTCCAATACATTCACTGCAAAGTTCATTAAAATGTGTTATCAATTGCTTCACGCCTCATTCAATGAATAGCATAGACAATATCAGTAAAATAATCTGTACCGCTTAGTGATGATATAAAAACATTTATATTTGCAGTAGATAATGTTTAATTTCCCTCACAACATTTGTTTTAGAAGATTTTTAAAGCAAACTTGCAGCAAATTTCCTTCGCATTACTTTCACATGAAAATGAAAGTTTGCCAGAAGTTTCCAGCTCTTCACTGAAAGTGGTGAACCCACAGAAAGCTTTGGCAATGATGAAAAGTTTGCCGCAAGGCCCATTTGCATGTGAAAGTAATGAGTACCAAATTTGCCCCAAGTTTGCCAGAACTCTCGATCTTAAGGGTTCATGTTTGCATTTTGCATACATGGCGCTAATGCTAATGCTCATACAATGAGGTGATGATCTGCACACAGATAACATTTATCACTTTTATTGCATATGCTTGAAAAAAAGCGAGATATAGATTAACACCCCCAATTGTACCATGACCTCCGGAGATCGCCCGCAGGACACCACCCCATTGATTTTTATTGAAGCATATTGGTGCCTTTAGTATTGTAGCTACTTCCATATCCTGCATCATTCAGAAGACTTTGGAAGATAGCCAAAGCTTTACAGAAACTTCTGAAACAAGGTAAACATGTTCACAGTGCTTTTTGTTGAATCATGAATAAACTTCACTGGGGCAACATTTCCTTTATGGGAGTGTAGAACACTTATGCATAGGTTGGATCATCTCACAAATGTTTGTGTTGTCATAGATATACCTCATACTTGATACCCCAACTCATGAAGCTTCCAGTTTACTTCCAGTTGTTGTGATTTTTGGGCTCTGGAAGCCAATCCGAATCCAATTTCAGCTCTACTGATCAGAAAGAACTGCCCAATTTAAACCTTTTACTGCCCTGAGAGGGAAGAGGGATGCAGAGAAGTATTCTATTATAAAAAGAGCTCTGCCTTGCCCTCCCTCTTCCCATAAGAGCAGCCATCTTCCAAGAAGCATCGATGCTATCTTCTCTATTCTCCAAATGGAAGGTCTTATTCATCAGTGTTGCTGTGTCTTCTCCTTATCTGCTCTCCTCTCTCATAGAAAATGTTTTTAAGGAGCAGCTTGCTTGGTAAAAAGCAGACCTCACTTTTTCCATCAGAGCCACTGAGAGCTCAGTCTGTGTTCCAGTTAAGCCAGGCTTTTCTGTCCTATATGATTATTGCTTCTTAGATTGTATGATATGATCCCAGGAAAATCTTGTGCAAGACCCACATTGTGCGATATCTTTCATGTTAGACTGTGCAATATACAGTACATATTTGTTCATGATTGACACCATTGACTGGGTGATTAATCTAGCCATATTATGACATCCTCATTGATGCAAAAATTACAATGGTAGGCAAATGCAAAAACCCAAGTGAGCTCATGCACGAATGTTGCAAATGTTATGCCTGGAGTCTATTTTAGGAAATTTGTGGACTGCTAATTTAAAAGCATGAATGTTATAGAAGCAGTCATACTGCTGGACTGTGACCCAAAATCAGAACTTCATCAGTGGCTCAGATTCAATGTAAAGGAAGGCAATAAATCGCTGCCATCAATGAGAATGTATGACTGCCGATTTTGCAGAACAATGAAAGAAACCTTTCACAATTCCTGAAATTTGTCTCAGATGGCAAAATGGTTGCCAGAACTGTACCGTATGCACTATGTTTAACAAATAACAATCAACATGGCTTTCCAGCTGTCATAAGCCCATAGCACAGATACAGATGAACTCAATAGTACTCAGGATGAGAGCGTACATTATTCAGTTTCTCTCATAATTTCAAAAACTCAAAGTAGGATTTTCCCCATTTGACGTCTTTGAAACCGATGTGTGCAGACAGAGAGGGTGAGACAGCGAGAGAAAGACAGCTTTTTGCTTATGTTCACAGGAAGATGTGGGTACAATAATGAGAGTTCCGTTCAATCCAACGGATGAATAAATAATCAGTTGCCGGTCTGCAAGGATTAGTTCAAAGGCTGTCACCAACTTAAGAGGAGGCGTCAACTTGTTTCCACATGAGAAACAACTATGATTTATTCAGGTCCCTTACCTTAGTGCTCACTGCTTTGGAAGTGTATCAGGAGTTTCTAGTGAGAATCAAATGCAAGGTCTAAGGGGGAGAAGGAAAAGGAAAGTTTTGACAAAAGAGGAATTACACAGAGCTTGTTCCCGGCATTTCTAGACTGTTGTAATTAATAGGAGTGAAGGGTTTTTATGGATATAGGGAGGCTGCCATGCAGATTTATCGGAAGTTGACATTTGCTGGTGTTGCTGCCAGATACACTGAACTATGCCTGTGATACTTGAGTATTTGAGTGCAAAGTGAGGACATGGACAACAAACATTAGTGTAATTGCATTCATATGCTGTTAATCACCAGCAGTAGTAAAGAACTTTAGAGAACTTTGATGTCACTGTAGCTACTTGGAGCAGTTAGAGTTAGTGGGTTATGGCCAAAACAGACTTTGTGATTAGCAGAACTCTACAGAATGCAATTTAGAGTTCTACAGAATTGGAATGCATGCCATTTACAGATCTACACATCTCTCTCCCCTTGAATGGACGATTATAAGGTATTTCTGCAAATTTGACAATGCCTTTAGCTATAGTGTACTGTAGTAATCTCAGCTTTATTTTACACATTTTGCCATATTCAAATCCAGTCTGCAGAGTGTCCCCTTAAAACAGCACAAACATATAAAACAAAGTCTGAAGATCCCAACATAGTCTCAAGACAACTTGTAATATGTCATCAGACATGGCTAGGTTTACGTAGGTTTGGGTTAGCTGTTAAACTTTAGAAACATCATCACAGCACTTGTTCAAAACAGTTATTTATCTTTCCTGTATGATACACAACAGTGATGTTTTATACTGAATCATGGTTAGGTTTAGGGTTTGGGTAAGTGGTTACACTTTATGTTTAGGTTTAGATTTCAGTTAGTGGTTAAATGTTTGAAAAATCGTAATTACATCATTCATTGGTTTGTTTATTTTTCTCGGATAAACAAAATAAAAAAGCCTTACATTTTTGTACGAGCCAAGTCATACGGTTTCACATGAGTTTGCCATATCATACTTTTCAATTAAGACTTTTCATGAGAACAGGTTGAGAGATCCCATCTGGGCCTAGTTTTGGCATAGAATATAAAAAAGTGCTGAATGTGGGTAAATGTTTTCTTTGCTGAGTAAACAAATGCTACTTAGCAGGCAACTTTGTTTTAAGAATTTCTAAATAAACTATGGTTTAAACTACAATTCAACAATGGTAACCTGACCCTCAATTTAATTTAATGTAGTTAAGTAACATGAGCAAATCAAATGTATTATTTGTATTAAGTAATGGAAATACAGTTTAATGGGCAGTAAATATATATATATATATATATATATATATATATATATATATATATATATATATGATAAAGCATTATCTGTGTGGGCCTGAGGTGGAATATAAACAGTCACAATGATGGCGGTAAATAGATCTCATGGTAAATAGAAAGGATGGCATTTGACGGCGAGGTATTCCAAGTCCGGTGTGCATAATTCCACAAGACAATGGGTGCTCCCTGCACTTCCCCATTTGTCGTTGATCATTACACACACTATACCACCCCAGATTTTCCCTGAGTTCTCCTTCATGTCCATACGCTGAAGGGAGAACCCAGGCAGCTGTACAGCGTGGTCCAGAATGGACAGTGTGAGCCACGTCTCGGTGAGACAAAACATTTGCAGTTCCTGAAGTCTTGTTGGAACTGTATCCGGGTTCTATGGTTGTCGAGTTTGTTGTCAATGGACTGGAGATTAGCTAGCAATATGCTGGGCATTGATGTGGAGTGTGCCCTGGCTCGTACCCAGTTCCTCACTCCGGCTGTTTTCCTTCATCGTCATCGCCTCAGGAGAGTAAGCCCATTGTTTTCCTGGCTCAGAGTGATCTCCACAGGCCAGTCGGGTTCTGGATAAAAATAGGAATTAGAGTGGTGAGTAAAGTTTATTCCTATGTTGATTAAAGTTAGTCGGCCATATTTATATGTCCATGGGCTAACTCAAGAATCATGTAAAAAACAAGGTAAAGACTAAATAAAGTACACACAAATTGCAATGTGGGTTGCGAGCACTAACATAGACAGACTTACTCAGCGGCGGCAACATTGGGGTCTCTCACACCCACTGTGAAATTTGGTAGATGTTCGGTGATGATCTAGTGGTGCTTCAGCATGGCTGGAATCGAGCATATTTGTCTTTGTGAAGGATGCATGACTCAAGCCATGTACAAGATTTTCCAGGAACAAAACTTGCTTCCATCTGCTTTGGCAATCTTCCCAAACTTTTTTTTTCCAGCAGGACAATGCTCCATGCCACACAGCCAGGTCAATTAAGGTATAGATGGAGGACCGCCGTATCAAGACCCTGTCATGGCCAGCCAAATCTCCAGACCTGAACCCCATTGAAAACCTCTGGAATGCGATCAAGAGGAAGATGGATTGCCACAAGCCACCAAACAAAGCCGAGCTGCTTGAATTTTTGCACCAGGAGTAGCATAATGTCACCCAACAGCAATGTGAAAGACTGGTAGAGAGCATGACAAGATGCATGAAAGCTTTGATTGAAAATCATGATTATTTCACCAATTATTGATTTTTGAACTCTTCCTTAGTTAAAACATTAGTATTGTGTTGTTTAAAAATGAATCTGGACTTGATTTCTTAATGTGGTGACACAAGGGAGATGTTAAAGCAGGCTACTAGAGCAGTGACAATTGATGAGCTAGACTACGCCACCCTGGGAATTACCCCTAGGGGCAGGTTCCCGATCACAAAAACCTCAACTCGAAAGGTCACACAGGTTCATTCTACAAGGAAAGGGGAAGAGACATGGTTTTAATACAAATGTTGTATTGTCACATATACAACTTTAAAATCTAAATTGGTTTATCAGATGAGATGTACAAGCACATTTCACTTGCTAGAGCATTAACCTGTCAGTAGTCTGGAACAGTTTTACATACACAAACCCAAAAAGAGTTAAACAGAAATTAATAAGTAATTCAGGGCTGAGGCCTGCCAGTAGGGAAGAGCGGCCTAGTTATTACCACTCAGAGCACAGAGAAATTCTACATGAACCAAGCTTACACACACACACACTACACATGAAGTTGAAGTTGGGTGATAAAACACAACACTCTGTAAGAGAATGCTACCATCACCAATACAGTGCAGAAAGAAAACTAGCGCATTTCCTTATGGCCCTTAGCACCTGCAAGATAAAAAGAGAAAACCACCAATTTTCAAAAAATGCAAAATAACATTTCACACACACACACACACACACACACACACACACACACACACACACACACACACACACACACACACACAGAGTAATAATAATAAAGATAACGCAATACCCATGCCGCCTCACTTGGGGCTGTCCGGACCCCTATGGTTGTGCAGTGTACTCACAAAAACGCGAGAGGTCTCAGACATGAGCTTGAGATGTCGACTCAAGGGCGTAAGAGCCCGGAGTAGCATAAACGTCTAAACCATTCAATTTTGATGAATGTGTGCGGAGAGGACCAGCCTGCCGCATCACAAACTTGTTTAGGCATGGGTTGAGATGTCGACTCAAGGACATAAGAGTCCGGAGTAGCAAAGCATCTAACCCATAAAGTTCGATGACTGTGTGCGAAGAGAACCCTATCGCAACACAAACTTGTCATAAAAACTGATGAATGTGAGCGGAGAGGACCAGGCTGCCGCATCACAAACTTGTCCAGACATGAGCTTGAGATGTCGACTCAAGGGCATAAGAGCCCGGAGTGGCAAAACATCCAAACTATAAAAATCTAATGAATGTGTGCGGAGAGGACAACCTGCCGCATCACAGACTTGCTGCAGAGGGAGACCTCTAGCCAAGGAGGAGAGCCCTCTGGTAGAGTGCGCCCTAAAACCTACTTGTGAAGCTTGACCGTGCGCCTCGTAGGCCCGGGCAATAATGAGGATGCCTCTTTGAGGGCACCCCGCCCACCAAGCCGTGGCAAACCGCAGTGGCCACATAGAACCTGGCAGTGGCGAGGCAAGTGCCCGCTGACAGTTCTTTCTACAGAAAATCCAGAACTGAAGCAAACTGGCAGTAAGCTGGTTCTGTAATAAGAACTTTAGTAGAAGGAAACGCATGCAGGCGCATTTGTGCTATGTATGCGTTACTACGATCAGCCCCTCCCGAGGGGGGGGGGACTGGGCGACTCGGGGAGAAGTAGAGGAGACATTGCGCTATCAACAGAGGCGAAGAGGTCCTCTTCTGCCCTGTAAAAACTACCCAGATCAGTTCCAAGTGGAGGGAGCCCTAGCACTTCAAATGGTCTCGATAATCTCAAGAGAAAACCCTGTGAACCTCATTTGGTACCCTTAGGGGCCAGACATGAAAGGTTTCACAATTCGGGCCAAGGATGAGAAGGTCCTCCCTGTTCGGAATCGCCCAAGGTGAGCCGTCGAGGAGAGGAATTAGCTCCGAGAAACATATCCTGTTCGGCCAGCGTAGCCATTAATAGGAGGCAAGACCCTTGCTGGTGAACATCGCCAAGACTCCCGGAGCAGAGAAACTGGGAAAGAAATGCATACAGATGCATTCTAGGTCATGTATGTGTCTTAACGTCCAGACCCAAGGGGGCTGGGTGATTTCAGGGAGAAGTAGAGGAGACATTGCACTATTCATAGAGGCGAAGAGGTCCTCTTCTGCCCTAAGATCTCACCCAAACTTGTTCCAAGTGGCCCTGTGTCCCTCAGTTGGTACCCTTAGGGGCCAAACATGAAAGATTCCACAATTCGGGGCAGGGATGAAATATTGCCCTGTGCCTGAGATAGAAGATCCTTCCTGTTCGGAATCGCCCAAGGCGAGCCGTCGAGGGAAGAGATTAGCTCCGAGAACCAAGCCCTGTTCGGCCAGCTGGTGCTATCAGTAAGAGGCAAAAACCCTTGCTGGCTGAACTCTGGGCAACTACTACCTTAGGGTGGAGTTCTTAACTCCCCCATTGGTATTTTCTGTCTGGACCGTAAATCTGCTCCCGTATACGGGCATCCAGGGATATAACTGACCTGAGTGACAGGAGCTTACCCTGGGCCCTAAGGAGAATCCGACGTGTCAGAAATACAGCTGACAAGAATGTGGGTCTCCTTGATGATTTATGTAAGAGGCTACCGCTGTATTGTCCACCCGCACCAAGACATGGCAGCCTCAGGAGGAGGTATTTCAGGGCCGGAAATACAGCCATCAACCCAAGACAGTGACTGTGACAACCGAGCTGACGACCCTCCTATCCCCTTAAGCTGGACGACCACTTAAGGCCGCTACCCAGCCCGTCAGGGAGGCATCTGATGTTAGCAGTCTGCGACAACAAGACGCACCTAGAGTGGGACCCAAGGCAGAAAACCGGGGTCTGAACCACATAGAAAGGGAACGAAGCCTGAGGTGCGTAACCGTTTTTAGCCTAGGGGTTTTGGCCCTTGGAAGAAATCCCCTGGCTTTTGGCCACAACAAAAAACGGTCTCATGAGCAGAAGGTCCAGAGTGATCACCATGGACGCGGTCGCCCTGAGACCTGGAAATCATTGATACTGATAACAGTGCAACCTTGACCTAGCCTGACTTTGCTCAGGGTGATCTGAATGGACTCAATCCTAGCGGGAGACAGTTGTGCCCGCATTGTGATTGAACTCCATACGATGCCCCGATAGACAGTGTTCTGAGTGGGAGAGAGGACGCTTTTCTTGGCGTTGAGCCTCAACCCCAGAGAAACAGATGAGCTAAGACGATGTCCCTGTGCTGAACTGCCAGTTCCTGGAACTGCGCTAGGATCAGCCAGTCGTCTACATAATTCAGAATACAGATGCCCCGGAGTCACAAGGAGCCAGCGCTACATCATGCATTGTGAATGTGCGGGTAAAAAGGGCTAGGCTGAGTGAAAGAACCTGACCCTGGAAGACTTCGCTCCTGGAAGTGAACCTCAGGAACTTTCCATGTTGTGGCAGAACTTCTAAATTAAGTATAGAAGTGCATCATAAGATCGATGGTGACCAGCCAAACGAGTTGTAGGGCTTGAGACACGATCGTCTTGACAGGCATCATCTTGGACTTGAACACCCACGGTTAGTGCAAGCTTTAAGATCTAAGCCAGACGCCACCCCTCACCCTCCATGGGAAACGGGAAGTATTTAGAGTAATAACCTAACTCTCTCTCTGGAAGGGGAACACATACCATGGCCCCTTTAACCAGGAGATTGAGGTTTTTTTTGTTTTCACATAAAAAGAAATCCGGTTCACAGTAGTGAGAACACGCCGTTGAAACACAGAAAAGCGGCGAGTGAATTAAATCCTGACACCCTAATAAGACCCACAGAAAAGAATATATCCAGCAGAAGTTTCCATGCTGCCAGGATCTCTGAGATGGGTATTATATTTTAACACTTCCTGTTGAGGGGTTGTCGAGTGATTCACGTCCTGAATAAAATGCAGGAACAGCGAAAACACCCAATTTTGACGGAAGCCTCTGCAACCCGAAACACCAAGAGGTGGCGGGAATGGAGGGGCTTCGAGAGGGTACCGGGAGGGGTGAAGTGAAGCACGCGCCCCATCCCGAGGGGAGCTACCCCCTAATCTAGGTGCAAAAACGTCAGGGTTTTCTCTTACTAGAATTTATAGTCCTGAGGTCTTGCTTAGGGGGCTGGCGAGGGCGGCGAGACTGTCCCCAATCCCTGGGAGGAGGAGCACGACTTGCCACGCTTTGCTTTTGAGCCAGGACCGAGGCAGGTCTGAGGCTTGCTTGTCAAGCGCAGAACCCACACTCAGGTCATCCAGGAGGTCAGCCTGGTACGTCTGTAAAACAGCATAGTGTGCAGAGCAGCACCAGCCTGACCTGCTGCTTGATAAGCCCTTCCCACTAAAGTGGAGGTTGTCCTACAAGGCTTTGAGGGGAGAGAGGGCTTCTTAAGTGAAGATGCCGAGCCCGGCGATAGATAGCCCGCAAGAGTCCATTCGACCGGCGGCATCACTGAATACCCCCGTGCCTCAGCACCCACGATAGTCGAATATAATGACGTCGAGGGTATATGAACATGGGAAGAAAATATATATATATATATATATATATATATATATATATATATATATATATATATATATATATATTTATTTATTTATTTATTTTAGGGGTTCTCCATGAGCGAAAAAGCTCTTCATGGAGGTTATCAAAGAAGGGAAAGGACCCATGAGGCGTTCCCTTTCTTCGACTGGAAGATAAAATCTATCCCCTAATTTGGAGTGTTTGGAGCGTTTGGGGGTCTCTTTTTCGCGTGGCCAGTCCAATCTGGCAACCGCACGAGTAACAACATCGAGCAATTCCTCCGTAGATTTTCTATCGCGGACGGAAAGCTCGGAGGCGGGAAGAGAATCGCGATCCACCTCATGATCCGAAGAAGCGTCGGAACGCCCTTCGAGATCATGTGAAGGACCAGCTGGGTTTGGGGAGAAAGTGAGAGAAAGGGAACAACCTGTCTCTTGCTCCTCAGTCAAATCCATGCAAGAGACCCACAAACGATCTTTTTTTTTTTATTTTTTTTTTTATTCATTTTTTTTTTTAGTGAGTGCTGACTCCCGGAAGCAAGCAAGGCGAGCACGACGCACTCTGCCTGTTAAAGCAAATCGCAGTGCTCGCACCCGCCCTGCTGCAACGCGAGAGCAGCGTGCTCTTACCCCCAAACAAACAGCAAAAACTGATGTGTGTCATCTTCAGCTATAGAGCGAGAAGAGGGGAACACGCACCGTTTGTGGCTTTCAGTCATTCTCTCTTTTTTTCTTTCTTTTTTAGAAATATATATATATAATATTTTCTAAACAGAAGAGAAAAGAGAACAATGTTCAGTGCACACTGCCTAACTGATTCTAACTTCTAACAGAGGAAAGAAAGTTTTGACAGGGTTTGTGAAACACAGAAACAGAATCGCTCTGAAAAAAGAGTTTCTGACGACACCTGGTGACGTATCCATTTATAGCCTGGCCACAGGTGCATCTAATGATTACATCAGCCGAGGCTATAAATTCCGGTCAATGTTCATTGACGTGTTACACACACTATTTCAGCTCGGTTCACAGCTAGAGTTGTTCCCCGTAGCGCTTAGCAGCGCAGCATCAAAGTGAAGCTTTTTGTAAAGGGAACATGTAGTCACACAAAAAATAGACCAAGAAAACTTGGTCAGTTAGATGGTCTCACAACTATGGTCTAACAAAGCGCCCAGTTACCACAATACTGGTACTATATACCCAACAGTCTGCCCAGAGGGGAAAAGCACCGAAACAGTCAGACTGGCACTGGTTGAAAAACAAACAAAATCAGCAGCGCTGCTCGAAGAGTAGGGGGGAAGCAAGCATTCAGTGTTGTTGCTCAACCAACGCTTATTTGTACACACACAAGGGCCTACTTAGAAACAAATAAGCATTAATACAATATAGAGCAAAATTGTCATGTTCAAAATGAGACCAAAATAAATCACCTACTGGTGCTTTTTCTGATTTAGTGCAACGATGAGCAGGTGGGATAGCATTTACTTTACACTGATGCAGCAAACAGCACCAAAGATTCCAGTTTACATTAAACTGCACTGATGCAGCAAACAGCAAGAGCACCGAATATATGAAGCACACTGGAAGCTAGCCACACACAGTATGTTTCAACTGACTTAAGCAGTTTCCCACGAAAATCACACTCCACAATAGTGCTGAACAGGAAGGTGGCGGGTTCTTGACTATGACAGATCCTAGGTAGCTTGTCAAAAGGGCTTAAACACCCTAATGCCGGTAGCATATTGGCCAAACATAACAAAGGGATTCTGACATGACCAACCAAAACATAGACAACATTACTGCACTCCACTACATTTGCATTATTCGAGGTATGAAAACACTGCATCTTTTTTTGTTATTTTGTCCAGATGTCATTTTCTGCAAATAAATGCTCGAAAGGACCATATTTGTATTTGGAATTTGGGAGAAATGTTGTTTTTACTCAAACACATACCTATAAATAGTAAATCCAGAGAAACTGACACACACACACACACACACACACACACACACACACACACACACACACACACACACACACACACATATATATACACACATACACATACATACATGTAAATTTCACTAGCACATATGGCAAAAAATTGTGCATTTTGAATCCTTTTTAAAGCCTTTTGATATTCAAACAAACTTAACTAAATGTGAAAGGTATTATTGTAAGGTAATAAAACCTACGAATGGCAGGAACTTAGTGTTTAGCCTAGAAATGCCTCAGATTCCCAGCTGGCATGCTGTTTTAAACACTTGTCTCTGAGGTGGCCTTTTACACATTTATCAAATAATTGTTTAAATGCTTACTAAACACAGGAGACATCCGTTATATGATTGAAATCTCCGACTTGCAGTGTTGTTACAAGACTCTTACAATTTACAAAGTACTTTTTTGTTCATTTATACATTTTCTTAAAATTTTAACACCATTGATGAGTAATGTGAAGACTGAGATAATGCATTTTATTAGTCATTATATCCATGTTAATTGTGAATTATTTTTGCATTAAGTAGGACAGGAGTTCATGAGCTCATATCACAATCATTTACCCTTTGCCTCCCCAGGACATTCCTCTCTTGCAATCTCTGCTTCTCTAGAAATTTAACAGCTTTAATATTTGGGGAACAGCATGACATATCACTTTGCACCAGGCTATATTATATTTCAGCTTCAACTCATTATCATGCAGTATTTTATTTTATTTTTTTATTTTTTATTTTTGCAGAAATGATCTGCCCTGCAAAGCAGAACTGCATTAGATTATTTTCCCTGAGTTCCCAGCCAACGTCAACACTATTACCAGACATTCCAGTAATTTACTGTAAATGAGTATATGGCAGAACTGAGAAACTGCATGTCTACCTCCTCCACTGGTCCATGTATTAAAAGGTGTCTGACCTCCTTGCAGCTGGAGAGTGAGTAAATCCAGCCTCACTCTATCCAATCCTAGTTCAATTGTTCACGGTCTTCCTGTATGATGAATGTTTTGGGGGAGGTTGATGTGTGTTAGAGTTTCACACACCTGCAGGAGAGTACAGTCATCATGGGTTTCTACTAGAGGCATTGTGTGAGGCTGTGTTAAGAGTCTAATGTATATAAGTGAGAATATTCAGCTGTGGATGACTATTGGTCCCAATCAAAGAGACCGAACCTACAGATGGTAGGATTTCATTATTTGAGAGTACTTTTATAGCAACTGAGTTTTGTATTTCTGTTACCAACAGTTACTGTAGGTTGAGTATCGGACCTTAGAAGCATTGAATTAAGCCCTGAACCTGTTTCGTTGTCTCCTGACTCCTTCATTGCTCATGAACTCAGTTTTATCACATAGGTGCCAAAAACCCGGCTTTGGAGGAGAATGCCGCTATGGAGTCCTCACCACTGGGCTAAGTTTTCAAGACCCTCGCCAGCATCCAACAAAGCCAACATCAAGCCCTCATGGAGGTACACCTGGAGTAGGATCAGCATTTCCAAGTCCTGCCCAGGCACAAGCGGAGGACTGCAGGTGTTCTGGAGCCTGATTGCCAAAAAGGGGGCTGGTGGAGTAGGTTACCCCATGTGACTCTACCCTCCCTAGCAACCGGGGGAACTGGCTGGAGTCACTCAGCACACCCTGGATTCGAACTCGCAACTTGGGGGTCTAGCTCTGCCTAATTTCATGGTTTATTATTGGGCAGAAAATATTAGCAAGATTCATAGTTGGTATAACTCTCCTGATACAGATTGGTGTAGGTGCTCTTCATCTTCACTTTCTGCCTTGGTGTGTTCTACATTTACATTTACATTTATTCATTTGGCAGACACTTTTATCAAAAGCGACTTACAAAAGAGGAAAAAACATCAGCGAATCATCTTAGGGAGACAGTGGTACAAAAAGTGCCATATTACAAAGTTTCACTTTCATCAGAATAGTATACAAAACAGATTTAAGTGCAACAAGAAATGTAAATAATTATTTTTTTTATTTTTAATTTTTAAGTGCTTTTGGAAAAGATGTGTTTTTAGCCGTTTTTTGAAGATAGAGAGTGAGTTAGCTTCCCGGATTGAGTTGGTAAGGTCATTCCACCACCATGGTATGATGAAACTGAAAGCCCAGGAAAGTGTTTTGGTGCCTCTTTGTTTTGGTACGACAAGGCGACGTTCCTTAGCCGACCGCAGGCTTCTGTTGGGAACGTAGCTCTGCATAAATGTTTTTAGGTATGCTGGAGCAGACCCAGTGACTGTTTTGTATGCCAGCATCAGGGCCTTGAATTTAATATGTGCATGAACCGGCAGCCAGTGGAGAGATACAAAGAGTGGTGTAACATGTGCTCTCTTAGGCTCATTAAAGACCAGACGTGCTGCTGCATTCTGGATAATTTGCAGAGGTCTAATAGCACATGCAGGAAGGCCTGCAATGAGAGCGTTACAGTAGTCCAGTCTAGTTATGACAAGGGACTGAACGAGCAGTTGTGTGGCATGTACAGAGAGGAAGGGTCTTATCTTCCTGATATTGTAGAGTGTAAATCTACATGATCTTGCAGTTTTTTAAATGTGGTCTGTGAAATTTAGCTCATCATCAATGGTTACCCCTAGATTTCTGACCGTTTTGGAAGGCGAAACTGTAGTTGGACCCAGCTGCACGGTGATGTTGTGTTCAACAGCAGGGTTGCCTGGAAAGACAAGGAGTACAGTCTTGGCTGGGTTGAGTTGAAGGTGGTGTTCCTTCATCCAGGCTGAGATGTCTGCCAGACAGGCAGCGATTCGAGCGGTCACTGTGGTGTCGTTGGGCTGGAAAGACAAGTAGAGTTGCGTGTCATCAGCATAGCAGTGGTAAGAGAAACCATGTGACTGGATGATGGGTCCCAGTGATGTTGTGTATATGGAGAAGAGAAGTGGCCCAAGCACTGATCCCTGAGGTACCCCAGTAAGTAACTGGTGTGGCTTGGATACTTCCCCTCTCCAGGCTACCTCAAAGGACCTTTCTGAGAGATAAGAGTTGAACCAGTCAAGCACAGTTCCAGTGATGCCCAGTTTAGAGAGGGTGGAGAGTAGGATCTGAATAGGTTCTCCTTTGTCTGCTCGTCCTGCAAATTTTAAACTTGCTTCTTCTTCTCTTTATGGTCCTATATCTAAAAATAATTTGTATGTGCCGTCAATTTTTGATTCTGCTTATGGTCTGTGGAAAAACAGAGGCCTTTCATATTTTTCTGATCTATACTTCAATGGAGTTTTTGCAACTTTTTCTGACTTTGCTGGAAAATTGAATAAACCTCAGTTTAATATACCCCAGTAAAATTTATTTTCCAGATTATTCTGAACCATCTCTAAATGAAAAGTGTCTAATTCAGAAACATGGCTCTGTATCTGTTTTATACAATTGAATTAATTCATAAGTACTGCCATCTACCTCTCGGATCAAACATCAATGGAAAATGGAACTCGGACATGGTTTGGTTCAGTATTGGCAGGGTTAATTCTTCATCATCTTTTGCCAGACTAAGTCTGATTCAATTTAATGTTCTCCATAGAATTCATTTTACAAAGGTTCAATTAAGTAAGCTATTTCCAGGCACAGATGATAATTGTAATAGGTGCTCTCTAGCTCCTGCTGATCATACTTACATGTTTTTTTCCTGTCCACAACTGGGTGATTTTGGGTCTTCTTTCTTTGATCATTTTTCAAGCATCTTCAACATTCCCTCTGAACCATGCCCCTTGATTGCCATCTTTGGTGTCCCTGCTGTACAGGATGAGAATAATAAGAAGTTTGATAATGCTCTTGCCTTGTCTTCACTCATAGCTCACAGGCAAAATGTATTGCATTAAAAGTCGTCCAAATCTCCTCCCATTTTCTCATGGTTAGAATATTTTATGTATTTTTTATATAGAGAGAAAATGTTGTTTACAATAAGAGGCTCTACTGCCATATTGTATACAAATCTGAATCCATTACTTAATTTTTCTCAGAATACTTAATTTGTCTTTAATACATTATCATTTTATTTATTATATTATGGATGTAGGATGACACAAATTTCTTTATATATGTATCAATATGTTTCGGTTCTACAAATGCTTGTTCCCTTTACAAAAAGCTTCACTAGGATGCTGCGCCGAAAAGCTTAGGGAACAATCCTAGTTGTGACCCAGCTGTGAATATGTCTGTAACACGTCTATGAACATTGATCGGAATTTATAGCCTCGGCTGATGAAATCATTAGATACACCTGTAGCCAGGCTATAAATGGATGCGTCACCAGAGTGTTGTCATATCCTCCTTTTTTCACAGCGATTCTGTGTGTGTGTGTGTGTGTGTGTGTCACAAGCCTGTCAAAAATGTATGTCCTCTGCTCGCATCAGTTTTGCTCTGTTTGTTTGGGGGAGAAGCATGCTGCTCTCGCATTGCAGCGGGGTGGGTGCGAGTACTGCGATCTGCTTTCGGGAAAAGTGCTTTGCGCTCGCCTCGCTTGCTTCCGGGAGTCAGCACCCACGCTTAGTTCGTGAGGGTCTGGTTAAGCCCCTTTTAAACCTCTAGAGTCAGCATTTGGCAGACTTTTGACTCTCAAGCTGTTTTTTTTTTTTTGGTTGGACTACCTGCCTAAGGTGCCTTTCGCGACCCGATGTCCGGTCACTCTGTAAGCCTTCTGCTCCCTGCCGTTTGTAACGCTGGAGCAGTAAAGATTTTACAAGTTTTGTCCGGTCTGTACCCTTCACACTTATGTCCACCGCATTGGCCAGTGGCGTAAAGTCAGGGCAGTAATTCTTCCCTTGGAAGCCGTAACCGGGTGGCGGTCACCTCCTGGGAGACTATGTCACGTTGAGTGAGGGACGCTACTGGCCTGGCCTACGAAGCGTGCGGTAAAGCTTCGCCAGTAGGTTTTAAGGCTCACTCTACAAGAGGGCTCGCCTCCTCTAAAGCCTTGGCTAGAGGTCTCCCTCTGCAGCAAGTGTGTGATGCGGCAGGTTATCCCCTCCGCACGCATTCATAAAATTTTTATAGTTTGGAGGTTTTCGCCACTCCGGGCTTTTATGTCCTTGAGTCGACATCTCAAACTCATGTGTGAGGCCTCTCATGCTCTTGTGAACACACTACACAACAGTAAGGGGTCCGGACAGCCACAGTGCGGCAGCGTGGGTATTCTCGTTCCCTAAGCACTTTTCAGTGCAGCATCCTAGTGAAGCTTTTTGTAAAGGGAACGTCTCGGGTTATGTATGTAACACTTGTTCCCTGAAAAAACGGAACGAGATGCTGCGCTTCTTTGCCGCACTGGGATGCCCCAGGACTGCTCTTCAAAAAGATTTATCTGACGACACTCTGGTGACGCATCCATTTATAGCCTGGCTACAGGTGCATCTAATGATTTCATCAGCCGAGGCTATAAATTCCGGTCAATGTTCATTGACTTGTTACACACATATTCACAGCTGGGTCACAACTAGGATTGTTCCCTAAGCGCTTTTCAGCGCAGCATCTCGTTCTGCTTTTTTCAGGGAACAAGGGTTTACTTACATAACCCAAGACGTTTTCTCTAGCAGTTGTTTTGTATTTTGGTTTCAAACATGGTCTTAAATTACAATTATATTCATGAATCCTGTCCAAACCAAAGTTTCAGTATCCTCATATTTTGTAATAGCTGTTGGATAAACAAGTGAATAGAATAAAACCACACTGGCTTACATTCAGGAAAGGGTCAATTCTGTTGTATAATGAATGTAGATTTTAACCGAAAGGTTGAACTTTGTTTTCCAGCAAGGACTCACAGAGATCAGGGAGTTTTCCTTCATTAAGTAACCAACTTGTGTTGTGTGAAGGCAAAGTGAAGTTATTCAGGAGATAAGCTGGTCTCACTGGTTCCCCATGTGTCTGCTATAATCCTGCTCATCCATCTCCAATGACCTCCACCAAATGAACAGATGGACAGCACATTCTGCTCAAGAGATTTCAGGAACAGATAATGCATTATTTACTCCTGCCGTGACACTATATTTATTGACTGCCAGTCTCGGGAACGACTGGACTGTACAAAGATGAATTATACGAAAGGATTAGCGATATCGGTTTACATGGACACAGACCTGTCTCATATGTAACACAGGTGCCAGATCTTATCTCCAAACACAGCCATGGTTAAATGGAGGATGGCTGATTTTCACAGACATTCTGAGCCTCTCTGTCAGTAAGGGAGACATGCAGCAGAACTAAACCACTCCCATTAGATCCAATGAAGCCATCTATACTGCAAGCACCCCATGCTTCAGTTGATGGAAGGCCAATTACTGTCTTTTATGCACAGTGTTAATCTCATCAACAAAATAACTGAAAATCACTTTTTTTCCCCAACATTAACACACATCATGAACTTAACACATAATTTCCTTTCTTATGCAGGACATGTATTAATGAATATCACAGCCCATCTTTTTAATACAATGTTGGATAGTGTCTCAGTTTAAAGGCTAAAAAAGTACACAAAGTATCATAAAAGAAGTCTATGTGACCTGTGCATCATATTTCAAATCTTTTGAAAGCTTGATAGGTTTTGATGAGAAACAACCCACATTTTTTGAATTTTAGTGAACATTTTGATGTATGTTGCATGTTCATGAGTGCATGGGAGAAGTAAATTAACTACATAATGTAAGAAACACATGTATAAAAGTTTTTTTATTGTTTTTTTTATTTTAGTTACATTTGTCTTTTGTCAAATTAATTAACTTTAGTCAATTTTATTCTGATTGAAATGCAGTGTTGGGTAACATTCCTTTTAAAAGTAACTTAATTAAAATCGTATTTTTTATGGAAAAAAAAGTGTTACTTTACTTTTACGTTTCTTTTTTTCTCACAGCCAGTTTCTCTTCTGCTATGCTATGCATTCCATAGAAATAAGCTATGCATTGCATTCAAGAGACATTACAGGTCATGCTAGCTACTGTAAAACACTCACTACAAAACAACATAGTAAACCAACAGATATTTAAAAATTAGGTCTTCACGTCATATTTTTAATAAAAAATCAATAACGTCTCGGGTTACTTGACTGTAACCCCTGTTCCCTGATAAAAGCGGAACCTCCCTTTGCTTCGGCCAGGATAAAATTCAGTCGGGAATGCAGCCTAACATGTTCAAGGAATGTGTCTGATAATAAAATCATATTTTTCACTTAAGTCAACTCAGTGAAGCTTGTTTTGAGTTTTTTCGTATACAGATGCCACAACTTCAAAGGCGCATGTTGATTCAAATGTTTTATTATTATTATTATTTTTCTCCCAATTTGGAATACCCAATTCCCTCTACTTAGAAGGTCCTCATGGTGGCATGTTTACTCACCTCAATCTGGATGGCGGAGAGCAAGTCTCAGTTGCCTCCGCTTCTGAGACCGCCAATCCGTTCATTTTATCACGTTGCTCGTTGTGCATGACACCATGGAAACTCACAGCATGTGGAGGATCATGCTATGCTCTGCAATCCACACACAACATACCCCATGCCCCATTGAGAGCGAGAATCACTAATCGCGACCACAAGGAGGTTACCCCTTGTGACTCTACCCTTCCTAGCAACCGGGCCAATTTGGTGGTTTAGGAGACCTGGCAACTCCAGGGGTGGTAGTCAGCGTCAATACTCGCAGAGCCACCAAGCCCCCGCCCCCCCAATGTTGATACATCTTGAATGGAATCGTTTTTAATGCTTCAAAATGTCATAAAAAGAGATTGTTTCATGAATCAACTACTTGTTTATTATAAAACAAAAATGTAGAATATTTTCAGAAACTAAGACATTTTCTCTGCGTACACAATCAATGTACAATGTTGCTCAAGCTACTTTTAATGATTTCTCACACAAAAGCAACACATTACTTTATTTAAGTAGTAACTCTGATATTATGATCTAAAATAAAAAATATTTCATTACTTTACTCGTTACTCCAAAAAAAAGTAATCTGATCATGTAACACGCGTTACTTTTATCGCGTTACCCCCAACACTGTTGAAATGTCATATAATTGTGTTTTGAATAATTGCTCAATGCAAAATGCAGTATCCTAAACTGTCTTTACAACAGAGTAACTTCTAAAATTACCAAATACCTTCGTATATTTATTATATGTTATTATTTAAGGACTTCTCTTGTCTTACATATTAAACATTAATCTTTAATATGTTTGAATAATAAAATGTTTTTATATTTTTCAAAATGTTTGAATATTTGGTAAAATTTGTAACCAATATTTTGTAATTTTGCCCATTGTCGAAAAAAAATAAAAATAACATGATCTTTTCATCAACTAAAATTGTCTGCCATTTTAGTAGAAGAATTTACTAAAATTAATTAATAAAACATGAAAACAATTGACACAATTTAAAAGAAATTTTAATCAAAAGAAAGAAAATTTTAAAAATAAATTAAACAAAAAAAAGTAAACACAGTTTACAAACTGCACAGCTATTTCAACCTGTTTAGTTTCCCAGTTCATCTGAAGTAAAATGAGTTTATTTACAAAAAACATGAACAGATTGCTATGATTGCTTATATGTATATTTAATTTACTTCTCTCGTGCACTCATTTCACAAATAAAAGAAATGCTGTGTTGTTTCTCACCAAAACCTATTTTATGCCTTTAGACAACTTTATATATGAATATTTGATTCACCATAATTCAATAAAACATGTTCTTCATAAGAACAAAAATTTTGAGCAGAATTATGACTATTATGAATTTTTTGGTGAACTTTTCTTAAAGTCTACTCTCGCTCAAGTACATTTTTAGTTTCATGAAAGTTTTTTTCCGAAAATTCTGAGGTCACACTAGTGTTGACGACCTCAAGCTGTTGCAGCGTGATGCAACCTGACTTGTTTGGTTCCATCCTGAGCTCTGGGGTGAGCAAAAGTTTAAGATAGCCGAAATCCAAACATAACGGGGAGCCAACTCGCGACCCCCACCGCTGCTGTAAGAGAACTAGGCAAACCTGCGATCTTCCAGCCTCACCTTGACTGCCAGGTCTCTTCCGCCCGCCCCTTTATCTAAAAGATAACATTTATAGAAGTGATGAGTCCACATTTGCGTTGAATGAATCTCTGTATGAGAGACAGATTAGATTATATCTGCAATGGAGAGATACTCTGTTGGAGAGCTTGTTATAAAGCCCAGGAGTGAGTTGATTTGCATGCCACTTGTAAAGCCAGTGACAAGCCTTTGAAGAGTGAAATGGATGGGCTATTAAATATGAATCATTTGGAGTTGTCACAGAGAACAGTAGATGAAAGATCTGTGTCAGTGTGATCTACTTATTTAAACTCCCTCTGATGATATTGATTTGACATTTTTGTGTTACACATCAAATCCCACCAGATTCATAGTCCAGGAAGCCAATTTGAGGCATAACAGAACACCGGTGGACTAAGCAATGAATTTTACATACATAAAACAGTATTAATGTTAATATAACAACATGTCTGTTACAGAACTGATGCACTGTGGCAATGTAACTCAGCACTCCTTTTGGTGTTCCTTTTGAAATGGCTCTTACCCAGCCATCTGTCATGTAGAACGTACCTCATGGGGAGACATTAGAGGGAGTTATGTAATAAAAGGGATTGTTTTTATAGTGTTCATTTACGACATGCTTGAATTAACTTCAATGAAATGGATACCAGATTTATTTTACTCTACAGCTGTAATCAGGGACAAAAAGAGCTAATTGTATAGTAATTCTGATTCTAAGTCTGTTAATTCTGGTTGAGCTGGATTATTTGGTTTGTTTAAAAAGCTGTGTGTTGATCGTGGGCTGCCAAATTCACTCACAGCCGCAGTGAGGGCATCAAGTCATTTTTTCATTTGAAAATGCCTTGGTTTTGCTACGTTTATGCCTCCCATCCAAACTTAAATATCGTTTTTAATGGAGAACACTTAGGGTAAAGCTCTCTGGTACCACATACTTGGGAAAACAATAATGTTAGGAATCTGAAAAGTTTTCAACTGGAAACACAGTGTGGATGTGGTCTTAGAAGTAGTTCATGTAGTTCAAGTAGAGCATCAAACATGCAATGTCAGTCTTGGGTTTGATTCTCAGGGAAAACTTACTGATAAATTGTATAGTCCTTCTGTATCTTGAATGCATTGTACTACAGTAGTAGTAGCTTTTGGAACAAAGTGAAATACACAAATGTGACAATGTACTGTATGTAGTAGACAGCGAAGTAGACTGCTTAGTTTTGGAACAGAGCTAATGAGAACTGTGGTAAGGAGAGACGATAATGTATATAAAAAGAGGGTCTCAGTGATCACAAAGGCTTTAGAGAGCATCATCGTGTTTTAATAAAACCTCACACTACCCCCACTCAAAAGGCTGAGTGGAGTACATTAATTGATAAATCATAAATTTGTATCGAAAGGACACCCCTTCTTATGGTGTCATGTCATTAATTTTCAGACAAAGCTGAGAGAATGCAAACCTCTTTTCTCACCTCTCAATTGTTCATGATAATGTCACACCAGGGCTACAGTTAACTGGCAGGTTCATTCACTGATTAAATGCATGGAGAAAATGAATTAATATTTACTTTTCCTACCGGCCTATGTAGAGTTGTTCAGTAACTGAGGACTTGATAAACTGTCACTTTTTTCCATTAGACTGTGCAAATGGCTGGATACACTGAATGCGGATTGTGGCCTTTCAACAGTTATTATGAAATAACAAAGGTTTCCAATTGAGAAAACTTCTCCACTTATATTTGACTATAAATATTACAAACCATTTTTTTTCCTCTAAAAAAGTCATGGCTTTTTGAAACTCTTGATACTGAACCAAGGTAAAATTTTACAAATAGAGTGCTCTGGCTTCAGATGTGATAAAAGAAGAGTCAGGCACTTGGTGAAAACACAACTTTCAAAATAGAAAAATAATAAAATGGAAAACTGCATTATTGGCAAAGACGTCAACTCTTTACGATACACCATTGTCCATAAAATCTAAAATATTGTAATTTTGAGTTGGGAGTGCACTATCAACCAAGCGAAGTTGCATTTACCAGTGGAAAACTCAAAATTTATTTCAAATATCTGAGTTCCAGCAATGTTGGAAGGGATGTGTCAATATCAAAATTGGAAGAAGGTGATAATGAATGATTTTTTGAAGTTACAATGTAAACCTATCTTATCCTCTGCGATTTGCTTGACTTAAATTAATAAATTACTTTTAGATCAAATGTATATTGCAGATTTCAGTTGTAAAACAAAATGAGGTTTTGTGAGGTTGTCTATTGTTTTTTGCAATTTAAAGTTGGACCAACCAACAACAGTACAGTTGTTTAGCCTAATCTGAACTATTTATGGTACTATTTTTGTCAAATTTGATTGGTGATTCAACACATGTTAATTAAACAAAAGTTTGGCAAATAGAGAATTCTGTAATTTCCCATTGAACCATGAAGGAGTCAGTCCACTCTGCTGCCATCTTTGGAACACTTCCGGGCTGCTATTTTCTATGGATATAAGTGACATATAAGTACAGTTCCTATATGCTTGAGTGGGGAAAAACTGATTATGATCAAAAACTTTTTTCAAATCAGCTGTAAAATCATCAAGTCCTTCTTTAGATTAGATTACAGAAAAAAAGAAGCTATTTTTCAGGCTGGTCCATCTAATGTGCATGCGCTTTCCGGGTTGACCAACATGCGATGTCTCTATCAAAAAGGCGATTGGTTCTTTTCCATGTAAGGCAGGACTTCTTTTTCCACACACACCATTTCGGGCATTCCAATTTCTCCCAGTCATTTTAATACGAGTGTTCAATCTCAGTTGAACCATCTCTAGCGTTACCAAAATTGCCACCGAGTGAACTGACTCACTTTTAAAAAAGGACTTCAGTGTGGGGCACTCATTGTAAACACACATACACACAAGGTGAGCAGTTTGAACAGCACAGTTGGAAAGACTCATGGGACGGAGTACTTCACCTTATTTAGATAATGAAGGTGTTGACAGATCTCATTGGGCTCTGTTGACTCAGAGCAAAGTGATCAAAACAGTTACTTGGAGCACCTCGTCTGCTGACAAAGAGAAACATGAGACTCCGTAATCACCACATAAACACACACACACACACACACTTAGCCATTACTGAGGACTGTGGAGGTGGGCTAACGGCTTTATTTTGGGACTGAATTGTACATGCTTAAAAGCTTATTTTATTGCTGCCTACTGTTAATCTTCAACAATATAGGAGCTCTTGGCTCATTTTCTAAAAATCAGCAGTCAAAATCAGTTTTATACTGTAACTCTTCTGGTGACAATAATTAATACCCCTCTGATATCAGAGCATGTCTAGCCATGGTCCATTCTGTTGAGAGCTCTGTCAGCACATAGCTGTCTCTGTGCACACAAGATATCACTATAGACTTTAAAGGAGTAGTTCACCCAAAGTTCAGAAAATTGGAGAATTCAAAGAAAATATAGATAAATTTGCATTTCTGCGTATTTAAACTTGGTGAATTGTGTTTGGTTGCAAAACACTCAAGAACCAATGGCATTGACATCACACCTGGTGCAAAACATTTTAATATGCCATGTTTGAATATGCGCATATGCAATGCAATTTGAGAGCTTTAACTGGATTTCTTAGACAAAGCTATTATATGGCTTCATAAAACTTGGGATAGAGTGCATTATTCATACTGTATGAACTAATTTTATGACACTTTTATTGTGCTTTTATTGTCTTTTATTGACCTTTTTGTGGGTTGACACTGTTTCATGGAAAAATAAATTAATATGGGTTTTGAATTATGAGGGTAAGTACATATTGACAGAATTTTGACAGACCAGGTTTAATACAACATCACCAAATTCTTCTCATATTGAACATTTAATATATTTCATTCAAATCTATGCCTTTTTACAATTGTATAATTTATGAAAACCTTCCTATAACCCAAATAAATAATTTGGATATTAATTAATAGGATCAAATCAGCTGAGAAATGTATTTTGTGGCAGTCACAAAAATGCTGTTTTCACAGACACACTTCCTCCTCTCCAATAATAGGAATCTGAAGGTATGCATGGGAGGTCACATTTATATTATATCAGGTGGGTATTGACCTGCATATAGAATGAACTTAGCTAATTTTTAATAATTTAACTAGTAAGCTAGATGATTTTTCCACAAGATTGCTTTTTAAACAACTAACATGCAATGTGCAGTCACGACTGTGAATGCATATCAGAGGGAGTGTGCATTGTGAAACAAGAAGTTTCCTACAGCATTAAAGCATGATTATAACAAGAATAAAGAGTACTTCACCATTTATTTTACCAGTCATCTTGTTTACTGGTTTATTTTGCGCAAAATTTCTCATCCTGGTATGTTAATATATTTGTGAGTTGTGCACTCAATTCAGACTGCAATAACAATACTATTTGGGCTAGAATCTGGTTTCCATGACAACTGCAGCCTCTCCGGTGGAAAACAACAATCAACTTTGTCATGGTGATTATGAAAAAAAAAAAGAACAGCAAAACCCAGAGTTAATGCTTCTTCAGGTTTTGAAGCTCTTTATTTCTAAATTCTAAAGATTCCCAAATGCTTGAAAGTGGGAACAAAGAACAAAAATAGCTCAGTTCCTTTTACCTTCTTGTGAGTGAAATATGTCTTCTAATCATACCACAGCATTCTCACTTCCCGACATATGGTTCTTTAATCCCTGTACTTCCGCAGTCTCTGACTCCAGTGATGATTTCATTGTTGTAATTCTCATTTTCTCTCCTCTTTTTTTCTCCCCTGTGACTTAAACCTTGCATAATTAGTGGCTGTGATAAATTACAGTGAGACTGTCCTCAAGGGGCCTGAGAAAAAGTCTTACTTAAAAACGACAGATTTGCGTCTTTAATGTGCTTTCAGCAAGAGTCAACAGGCATTGAGGGAATTTTCTACCTTCTGCTTGGTCACTCATTTATTTTCTTCACCAAAACAGATGCTTTTCAAAGCGTTATGAATGTGTCATTACAAAGATTTGTATTTCAAGAGTATTACTGAAATATGGCTACAATGTTTTGCTTAACAAACAATTTCATATTAAATGGATTATGTTTTATTGATCATCACTGAGGAGATAACATGGAACGAAACCTCCCTGCGTAAAAGTCTATCTAAAACCTGCCTAAGGTGGTTTGCTGATCTTTAACTGGTTTTGCAGGTCTTCCAGCCTGGCCAAGCTAGATTCATCTCCAGGCCTGAATACTAATAAGTGTCCAAAACACCTATAAAACAATGAAAACAGACAAACCTGACAAGTAGAATCCAGCCTGATGGCCAGCTAAAACCAGTAAACCACCCTAGGCTAGTTTATCTGCTGGGAAAAAGCATAAACCAGCCTAATATGCTTTTCTGGTCTTAGCTGGACTAAGCTGTTTTCTTTTCCAGCAGGAAAACAAGTCTATTGTGGTTGGCTGGCCACCAGGTAGGTTTTCAGTGGTGTGATTTTGTACTGAGGAGATTCCATTATGGAATGCTTCCTCCCTGCTTAAAAGATCATTTGGAACCAGTCTAGGGTGGTTTGCTGGTCTTCCAGCCTGGCCAGCTAAATTAACTTTTTTCCCCAGCCTATTCAACTAATAAGTGCCCAAATCATTCTAAAAATTACCAAACCAGACAGTCCTGACCAGTAGACACCAGCCGGATGACCAGCTAAAACCAGCAAACCACCCTAGGCTGGTTTTTCTGCAGGGATAGAAAAGCATAAAACAGCAGAAGGTGGTTTGCTGGTGTCAGCTAGTTTAAGCTGTTTGCTTTTCCAGCAGGTAAACCAGTCTGTGATGGTTTGCTGTCCTGGTTTGGTACTGAGGAGATTCAATTATAGAATGCTATAACTCCCTTATGGTTTTAGGAGACCAGCTAAAGACCATCTTGAACCAGCTTAAGGTGGTTTGCTGATCTTAGCTGGTTTGGCTGGTCTATAGCTGATCGCCCAAAAATCCTCTAAAACAAGAAAAACTGACAACCCTAACCAGCTTGGCCGAACTGGGAGGCCAGCTATCCACCTGAGTTAAGCTATTTTTCTTTTTCAGCAAGGCTAATTGAATATTACCCATTAAAGATGAAGGCACACCCTACAGCTGATGAATACAATACAAATGCAGATGCGATTAAAGTGATTGAGATTCTCGTTATATTAGTTCTCTTGATCTCAAGAGGTCCCACTGAAAAACAAAGCAATCTTATCGCAAACTATGCAACCTTTTTATTTTACGGCATCCCTTTGAGGTAGAATCACGCCTATCAACTCTTTTTCTCACTTTTTGTCTTTTTTCTCACAGTATGTCATGTACTTACAGCCTTGGATTGTGATTGTGTTAGCAACGCAAATTGTACAATACCACAGAGAAAGGACAAAACCCTTTTTAATTACAAGCGCTTTCTCAGGCACCATCAAGCAGTCCAATGTATGTCAAAGGACGAGCTAACCCAAGGTCTTAATGTAATAGATTATGTAAGGTCCCCTTGTTTCTCAGTTCTTTCCTCACTCTTGCTCTGTTGATGAGATGTGTCGACATTTCACTCCCCAGCCTCTTAACTATTGACCGGCTAATTCCATTAAATCATACTTTGAAGTGCTGGGAGAAGAGCTTCTCATTGCTCAAAAGCCTCTGAGAGGCAGTGTTAATGCAGCTCTCACAATCTCTGGCATAAAAGAGAGTTTGTTGAGGCTAAAAGTGCAAGCAAATACTTTTCTTGTAAACTACAGAAGGCTAACAGAGATCAGTGTCTTAATTCGGCCTCAACTCCAAATGCCTAATCACTCCTGACAATAATGATTCAGAATACTGATGTAGACATCAGCCTAATTTAACGGAAACAGCATAGAGTGGTTTTGAGCAAAATCCACAATTTTTTAGTTTTGTAAGAGCGTGCAGGTGCAGGACACCTGTTGCTATGATTACCTGTAGTCAAAAGCTTGCTGGATTCAAGTCTACCATTTGCTCTTAAAAGTTAGGAAGTAGTAATTACAGTGTGATTTTGGTGAGGAATTCTATTTAAAAAATTCTCCTCCACTTACTGGCAAGCATAGAATTCTTTTCTAGTGTTACTCCAATGAAATGAAGACCAAAGTTTTCATTTTGTGTTTAATTGTTGCTTCATCTGTGTATTTTATAATTCTTGTGCATTAACTGTCTATGTGCGTTGTGTCTTCTAGTAAGATTTACAACTCTTCTCCCTCAACAGTACACAAAATCCATATAAATAAATGGTACATTATTGTAACTTATGATCATTATCAATTTGCAGTTTCTGAGTGACAATTACGACTCTGTTCATGTTCACATGACTTGAACACAACAATTATTCATTAAGAGTAGGTTCAAATTTGTGTTTAGAATTTGGTTCACCACCCCAAAATTCTAAACAATGATAAGTAAAATGCAGGACCTTCAGTAACTCAATATATCTCATTGATTTATATTGTACTGCAAAGAAGTTTCAAAAAATGTAAAGTTAGTTAAGTGGTCTTTATTAACTCATATGGACTTTGGGCATCCAAAATAAAAATACAGTACACTGTACACTTTTTGATATAGGCCACAAATATAATTTTTCCGTGTCGCTGGTTCAGCTAGTTGTGTTAGAATCCTATTTACTCGAGCTAGCAAGCTTCTAACAAGCTGTGGATTGGTAATGTGAGCTTATTGTAGCTAATCAACGATAATATTAGCTAGCATTAGCAGTATTGCTATTTGCCAGGGTTAGCTAAATTATTTGTGTAAACTAACTTGCATAGCAAATTTTGGAGTAAGAAAGCACAACAT
Organism: Xyrauchen texanus; assembly: GCF_025860055.1. Classification (NCBI taxonomy): domain Eukaryota; kingdom Metazoa; phylum Chordata; class Actinopteri; order Cypriniformes; family Catostomidae; genus Xyrauchen; species Xyrauchen texanus. The sequence continues at coordinate 10,553,666 of NC_068317.1, forward strand.
ATGTGTTATTTTATTTTAGTTGTTGGATTATGCTCCCTAACGTTTGGACATGACATTGTAGCTCATAACCACACATATATAGTCTACAAACACAAGCTTAAAATGATGCACAGCTGTAAAAATTACAAGTCTGCGATAGAGCAAACAAGATTTAGAATCACTGTTCTTGAACTGGAACGTCATCATTTAGCAAATTCTATAGTATTGTATAATTGGTCTGAATGTAGGAAGAATTAGGTGTATCAACACTATTGATATTGCATAGTGTGCTGGATGCTTTAGGCATGGGAGTTGTCGTGCAGGTGCAACACTTTACAGTGACAGGTAACGTTTCACTTTGTTATTTTGAAGATGAACTGACTCATTAACTCTAAGAGCAGTTGACACCAAAGATTCCACAAATCTTTGTTTCTTTTCAAGCATGTTGCAACAAACTGTTGCTAGGAACTAATGGCATTGCCTCTCAAAACAGCTTTTTATGTGAGAGCTAGCAAAGTCCAGCTTGAGACAAAAACCTTGGAAAAATATTAATTATTTTAGTTATTGTTTTGCATTAAACGTTGAAACATTCCTGATCACGTAGCACCTGAGCTAAAATATATTTCTGAAACTAAAAGTTAATTCATTATTATGTCGAAGGACATCTACACAATATGCAAATTTTTTTGTATGAATCCATTACTCTGTGCTTATGTTAAGTCTGAGTCAATTCTACTGATTATGAAAGAAAAGCATTTCTGTTCGCTGGTGGCAATGAAATTAGGCTCTGTAGGTTAACCTGTACATAGTGGAGACTTCTTGGCCCTGAGAATCCAGACTTTGACTGAAAGTGAGAGTTCTCTCACGCCCATGCTATGTGACAGATGAGGACGTTTATGCATGTGGACAGTTGGCCAGCTCACTTAGAGTAACGGGCAGGGATGCTTGGCACTCCATCAAGCCACCGACCACTGGGAAATCTCAGCAAGAGAAGGAGAGTGCAACAGCAAGTTAGATGAAGTCATTCATCTCTCTAAGATAATAATTGCTCATCCATTGTTCCTGGGTCTTGGTAGAACCTTCAGGAACTAGATAGTGACACTACTTAAAACCAACAGTTACAACAGTAACAACAGAATTAATGATGCCATCCCCGTCAGACATTTTTGCATCAATTCAGCCATAAATACATTTCCCTCTAGTGATACTGATAACGTGTTGTGTGAGCAACTTTCGAGACATGGGTTCTGATCCTTTGAGAAACAGGAAGAAAGATCTTACATGCACTTTGGTGAACCGTCCCAGCATGCATGCATACACCTGAACATTTACAAAATAGTAGGAATTTTAAATTCTCCCTCATTTTCCTTTTACCTCAATAGGGAGAATTGTAACTTCTAGAAGTTTATCCTACTGGGAACAATGTGTTGTTTTAACAGACTTGTTGTGGAATTGGTAATTGATTCTCAGGTGTGGATTGCAGTTAGCTTGCTTAATTGATTGCCAGAAATTTTTAATTTCATAACTGGTGTGGGAAAGTTATTGTGCCCAAAGTGGAAAGGAACAAAATAGATTTTCATAATCCACAGAATTCCCATTCATTTTTATCAGGCAAGAGATAAAGCATTTAAAATGTGCACCTTTAAAGCAGCCATTCACCTCCCATCACCTGCTTAAGAGTGATAAAATGTTATTGAGTAATTCATACTACTTCAGGCCTTGGTCATGACAATGCCCATATTGAGAACGTGTAAATTCAATTCATAAAGCGAAATCCTGCTCTAAAGAAAGCTGCAGCCATACCACTAACAACAGCGAAATAGGTGCTTTCAATATGGGATGAAATTAGACTTAAAATTATTAACAAATGTGCACATACAGATCAGTCAATTTGATAAATGTTGCAAATGTATCTTACAACGCAAAGACAAATGCAATTCAATTTGTGTCTGTGAAATAAAAAATTCAATGAATGTGCTGGGATTTGTACAAATAGAGGCATTTGTGAACACAAATGTTCCTTTTTATATAAATGTATTACAATGTGTGTATACAACCAAGGGAAGATGTTCAGTTTGATTCCTTTGAATTTTGAGACTTTTGATTGCTTGTTTTTACCATGGCTGACTCACACACAAACAACTACCAATGGATAAGTCCTACATTTATTCATAAATGTGTGCATATCTACCCATTCATTTGAAAAACTTAACAAATGTGTATTTCAACCCTCAAATGCATTTAATCATGAATCTGTGAAATGTATCATTAAAGAAATGTGTTGGAACTTGTACAAAATTTGTACAGATTTGTGAATACAAGTGTTCCTTTTTTACAAACACCACAATTTGTCTGTGCAACAAAATTGAGATGTTTCACATTAAACACAAATTGTTCTTGTGAAGCATTGAATTTGCATTTGTGGAAAAAGAGATACACACATATTCCTTGACATCTATTCGTAATGATTCCCTTTGATTCATTTGAATTTTGAGACTTCCTTCCCAATGGTTTTGCCTTGCACAATCCTCACATAACTTTGTGTGAGCAAAGCAGCTACCCTAGATGGCAATCTCATTTTAAATAAATACAATCAGGTGGGGTGTGGTTTATTCACAAGGTCAATGAGCAAGCGCTTCAAGAAAACAGAGGTTGACATCAGCATAAAGGATCAAAGGTTTATCTCAATTTCTCTCATATATAACCAGGATAATTTCATATTTTAAAAGTTGAAAAAAAAGTTAGAGTGCAAGTGCTGGTGACAATTAGTTTGTGTTACATGTCAGTAGCTTCTAGTTAGTAGGATTCCAATACCTGAGTGACTGTGCCATTCTTTCTGGCACCAGTCAGCATTAAAGTCTGCTGTTTTAATCTTAACAAAGTTTATAGACTGACAGTGGGTTGTGTCAACAACGTATTCGAGAATTCCTGAGAATGGGCCTTATTCATGAAACGTTAAGGTATCTATCAGTCCCAGACAACTGACTCAATACCATGCAGCAGGAATGAGGAATGGTAACCTCAAGCAAAATACCACAGAGCTTTAGCTGTGATGATCTTTTCCATTGTCTGTGTATATAAAATGTGTAGAAAAAGGGAGAAAAATGGCAAAAAGCTGATGTTCCAGTTTAATTAAAGGGGTCATATAATGCCATTTTTGTACAAGTTAATATGAATCTTTAGGGTCTAAATGAAAACTTTGTAATATACTTTTATTAAAAATTCTCATTAGTATTTTAAGAAAACACTAATTTTACCTACTCAGAAACAGCTCTGTTTTCAGCACATATGACTTTAAATGATAATGAGCTTTGGTCACCCCACCCCTCCGTTAGGGTTAGCGATTTGCAAAGATTAATATAAAGGTTAATAAAACATTACACTGACTTCTTCTGGAGGTGCAGAGGGAATATAAATAGTTGGTACCAAATCTTTTTTCAGCAGCAGCTTCTTAGCAAAACCAGCTTTATACTGACCCTCGTTTACAAAGCAGTCTGGTGAAAAATGATTCGCGCAAACATGCTCGTTGCTCGTGGGGAATATTCCCATCGTAAACAAAACTCAGCCACTGCGTCTTCAGCGGTTCAGATTTAGGAACATCAAAATAACTGCTGTGTTCGTTATTACACCGAAGAACAGAACACCACAATCGCTTATAGGCGCCATTCTGCTCCAGTGTATCAACAATGATGACGGACTATGATTGACAGCTCCCTCACGAGCGAGGGCGGGTCTGTGTTGAAACACTGCTGTCAATCAACAATCCTGGGAGGGGCGTCCGACCGTGTGACGATACACGGTCGAACGGCTCGATTTGAGGCAGGGGAAAATATATAAGGAGATTAAAACAAAAACACTGGATGGATTTTTATCATAATAGGATGGTTGTGTACAGGCACAGCCAACACACATTTCAGTACAATCAACTTGAAAAAGTGCATGTACCATTATATGACCCCTTTAAACTGTTTCGACCCAAACAGAACAAACTAAATGTTTCATTTTGTTTGACTTGATGAAAACCCATTTGGAGTAGAAATGTTGTCATTAAACTGGAAAGTTAGCAGTATGCAAGTATTTTTCTACTTTTTCTATGAATATTAATTTGTAGATTTGTTAATTTGTTAATTTGCATTTATTAGATGTGTGTAAACTATCCTTAAGTGTATTTTTTTTATATAAAATTGTACCCCACTTTTCATAGTAACATAAATTACAATTTGAAACCTAGATTATCGCCCCCTTTTCTCCCCACTAAAGATGTACCACATTCCTTAGTTGTACAATGAAATTATGTTAAAGACACTTGAGTTCTCTTACGAGAGGTTCTCTCGTATTACGTAAGCTAGCTTACGCTACAGGAAAGATTCATCTTTTCTGAGATATTGAAGCCAAAAAATTATCCTTAATTTTGTATCCATTGTCAACGCAGTGCAGCAGCTGCAGACCTTGAGCGGGCTAGCTAGCGAGCTCATTGGTTGCTCTGCGGCAACTGCTGCAGCCTATAGACGAGCTTGGGCGAACTCGCATCCAATGAGAGGCGTCCGCGCGCTCACTGCATCAAAGCCCGCCAAAAAGGGCATGACTAGAGTGCATATAAGCGTAGTTCGTAGGCTGGAACCCTGTTTTTCATCTCTTCAAGGAAGCTCTTCGCATCACTGAACCGGAAGCCGCGTCGCCATTCGAGGGGCATCAAGCAAGCGTGGACAGCGCTCGAAGAAGCCGGCCGTCTTCGCCACCTTCAGCCGTCCTGCGAGCTACGCCATCCGGCGATGTATCCTTTTTAAAAGCAAGCTAGTTCTTAAAGAACTTCACAAAAGAGTACGAGCGTCTTTTTTAAGATGCCTCGCTCCACTTGCGCCTCATGCCGCAGCACCGGAGACCGCCACATCATCTGCGCTCTCTGCCTGGGACTGGGACATGCAGAGCTCGCCCTCGCCGAAGGCGGATGCGATCTCTGCGAGGAGCTGCCGATGTCGACCCTGCGGGCTCGACTCGAAGCGCTCAGGACCGAAGCCGCCGCGCCGCCTTCCGTTCAGCCGCGCAGAAAAAAGCGCCGCTCTCAAAGGCTGCCGGAAACAGTGGTAGAAGCGATTGCCTCGCCGGAGCCCCTCGCTCGAGCAATCGCCTTCACCCTCCCCGCCCACCTGGGACGCGCAGTTGCCGCCGAGCGGCTGCTCTGCTGCCATCTCGGATGAAGAAGCGGAGGATAAGGGCTGTTCCATCATGGCTTCGGACAGCGAGGAGTGGTCAGGCTCACACGCCTCCTCCTCGGCCCAGGAATCCAGCAGGACCCGCGCCGGAGTCGAAGGGGAACTAACACGCCTCCTCACACAGGCCGTCGACCGCCTCGGGCTCGAGTGGTCACCGCCCCTTGAGCAGGCACCCAACAGACTTGACGGCTGCTTTCTACAGAGCCGCCGCCGCGCAGCACACGCTACCCGGGCCGCTCCCTTCCTGCCGGAACTCCACGCCGAGCTTTCCAAATCATGGAACGCGCCTTTCTCGGCCAGGGTCCGATCCCACGTCTCCACCTCTCTTGCTTCGGTGGACAGAGCCACTGTGAAGGGCTACGCTTCCATCCCTCCGGTCGAGGATGCGGTAGCAGCACACCTTTGCCCGCTCTCCGTGAGATGGCGGTCTAAACCAGTGCTCCCGTCTAAGGCCTGCAGAACAACTTCCGCCTGTGTTGGCCACGCCTATTCCGCCGCCGGCCAAGCTGCATCTGCTCTGCACTCTATGGCCGTCCTACAGATCCTCCAAGTGGACCTTCTGCGGGAGTGGGATGAGGAAAGCAGGCATCCAGAGGCGGTTGCAGACATACGGAGTGCTACGGACCTCGCCCTCCGCGCTACCAAAGCTGCAGCCCAAGCTATAGGGAAGTGCATGGCTGCGCTGACTGTGACCGAGAGACATCTGTGGCTAACGCTAGCCGACATGGGAGAAGCAGAGCGCTCTACGTTCCTCAACGCACCGCTCTCTCCATCCAGTCTCTTCGGCTCCGCGGTGAGTGGTATCATTGACCGGTTTTCAGAAGTCCAAAAAGCCACACAAGCCATGAATCTCTTTCTGCCTCGTCGCGCTAGCTCCTCTGCAGGCCGCCCACGTGAGCCTCCTGCACGAGCCTCTTCACAGCGCCCAACTCAACAAAGCCAGACTTCTCAGCGTCGACAGGGCAGCCGCCCTCGATCGCGCACAGACAGCCGCCGCATACCGCCGCCCCCCCGCGGGCCTCGGACTAGAATTGCGCTGAAACCTGAACAACCGTTGTCCTCCTAGCTTTGTTGACAAAACGACGGATCAGTCCCGCTGCGGCCGGACCACCGTCAAAGATTCGCCCCCTGTCAGTCCCCTTCCTTCAGGCTACTACAGTGGTAGATTCAGCAGCCAACAAGCCGGTGTTAACGCCTGCTTGCCTGCGCTCAAACACCATTTTCACGGCGACCCAAATAAATCTGGTAAAGAGCAAGCATGCCATATGTGTAGAAAATGTGCCCACAACCCAGTGTTCACCTCTACACACAAGCATTACACATCCCGTGTCCATACCGGAGAGCAAACATGTCTTATGTGTAGAAAATGTGCCCACAATCCAGTGTTCACCCCTACACACAAGCATTACACATCCCGTGGCCCTATCACGGCACACTCACATAAAGCGGTTACGAACCGCTCGAGTGTTAGGGTTAATAAACGCACCCACGAATCCGTGCGCACGCCCATTCTCTGGCCGCTCTGTCACACGACCAGCCTTATGTGTAGAAAATGTGCCCACAATCCAGTGTTCACCTCTACACACAAGCATTACACGTTCCGTGTCCCCATCACAGGCCACCCCGCGCTGGGAGAATCAAACATGGTTCCCGAAGCTTACGCAGCTGTCACTGACAGCGCCGTGGCCCATCCCAGTGAGAGCAGATCTCCTCTCGCAAGCTCGCGGAACGATCTGGCATCCCCACCCAGAGCGCTGGGCGCTACACGCGTGGGTGATCAACGACTACCCGTCGCTTTGCCAGAAGGAGTAATAAACACCATCATACACGCTAGAGCCCCCTCCACGAGAAGACTCTATGCGTCAAAATGGTCTGTGTTTTCAAAATGGTGCACCGACAGAGACCTGGACCCACGGACATGTGGGGTGTCGCCGCTGCTCGTGTTTTTACAAGAGCTGCTGGATAAGGGCAGATCCCCATCCACGCTCAAAGTGTACGTGGCGGCCGTCGCGGCGTTCGCTGAACCCCTGCACGGCCAGTCACAGGGTAAAAACGAGCTGGTCATCCGCTTCCTCAGGGGAGCTAGAAGCATGAACCCTCCGCGCCCCCCATCGGTTCCTATCTGGGACCTTTCTATAGTTCTCGAAGCTATGAAAGCCCCCCCTTTTGAACCGCTTCAATCCGTGGATGTGAAACACCTCTCACTTAAAACCGTTTTTCTAACTGCCCTATCATCAGTTAAACGGGTGGGAGACCTTCACGTGCTATCTGTCAGCGCTGTGTGTCTTGAGTTTGGACCAAGTGACTCCAAGGTCATTTTAAAGCCTAGACACGGCTACGTCCCCAAGGTGGTCGGTACTCCTTTCAGAGCACAGATCATTTCCTTGTCGGCGCTACCAGCATCTGATAGCGAACGCGACGCCAATCTCCTTTGCCCAGTCAGAGCACTGAGATTGTATACTGCGCGCTCCGCATCTTTCAGAAGCTCCGAGCAGCTTTTCGTTTCGTTCGGAGGGCGCACCAAAGGTCTCGCCGCCTCGAATCAGACACTGTCCAGATGGATAGTGGACGCTATTGCTGCTGCATACGCGTCAAAAGACCTACCATGCCCGCTAGGCATTAAGGCTCACTCCACTAGAGGCATGGCCTCCTCGTGGGCATGGTCCAGCGGGATTTCCATTCACGACATATGTGTGGCAGCGGGCTGGGCTTCCCCCTCCACCTTTGTCAGATTTTACAATCTGGAAGTACCCGCTCTGCAGGCTAAACTGCTAGCGGTTTAATACGCTACAGCTCCCCTTGTGAGCTGCATTAATGGGACACAGTCCACACAGACCGGCACCGCCGCTCTGTCTATGTGCTTATGTACTACACACACACTGGCCCGCACTCTTGCCGGCCAAATATTAATTCCCCACTCACAAGGGCTCCCCCGGGTCCCCCTTAATTCCCTGGGGCTCATGCAGTGGATGCTTGGCGCGCACGGCGTTGACAAAGGGTTCCCGTAGCGTAAGCTAGCTTACGCAATACGAGAGAACCTCTCGTAAGAGAACGAATCGGTTACTAACGTAACCTCGGTTCTCTCTAGATGAGGGAACGAGTATTGCGTAACCGGCCATGCTCGCTCCACGAGCGATTTTTCGCTTCATTCAATGAAAACCAGGGTTCCAGCCTACGAACTACGCTTATATGCACTCTAGTCACGCCCTTTTTGGCAGGCTTTGATGCAGTGAGCGCGCGGACGCCTCTCATTGGATGCGAGTTCGCCCAAGCTCGTCTATAGGCTGCAGCAGTTGCCGCAGAGCAACCAATGAGCTCGCTAGCTAGCCCGCTCAAGGTCTGCAGCTGCCGCACTGCGTTGACAATGGATACAAAATTAAGGATAATTTTTTGGCTTCAATATCTCAGAAAAGATGAATCTTTCCCGTAGCGTAAGCTAGCTTACGCAATACTCGTTCCCTCATCTAGAGAGAACCGAGGTTACGTTAGTAACCGATTCATTTCACTTGATGTACTATATGTTTTAATAAAATGAAATGCCTCTTCAGTGAACTGACTTGCATTTGAGTCTTCTTTTTTTTAACAGACACACTTTCTTAAAACCTTACTATAAATACTGTGGTAAAACAATATTAACACATTTAAAGGGATAGTTAGCCCACATTTTAAAACTCTCATCGTTTACTCGCATCCCATGAAAGAGATTAGGAGGTATGTAAAGAGACTAAAGGAGTCATGGGTGTGGAACAACATGAGTTTATCATCTGGAAACATGATTTATGCACTTTTTAAAACTGTGCTGCAGTTTTTCTTCATTTATACCTTGTTTTTTGTTTTTTCAATTTTCAATCATACTGTATTTAATTTTTTTTTAAATACAGTATGAGTTGTATAAACTATTTGTGTTACATGAGACCATGAGAAGTAATGGCTTCTCAAAGTTAAACCTAAGAAAGATGCAACAGTAACAGGGGTTTGGATACTATGCTTTGACAATCATGTAGACAAAAGTTTCAGGGTGGATTGCACCAATAAGGATTCAATTAAGCAGAGTTTAGAGCTAATCCATGGTTTGTTTATCCATATATTATTTTAATTTGATTTGTGTTGCACCACTTAAAATTAAATACAGTTTAACCTGTTGTCGTGCAATGGCTGCAGGCGGCCTTGTGTTTTCATTTGTTTACATTCAGCATATGTGTTTAGTATCACTTTATGAAGTAACTTGTTCAACCAATACAGTACACCCTTTAAAAGATCTAAGGCTGCAGATTCCTTCCAATGAAAGCATTGGTCAATCTAAATGATATTCAGACAATGATTTATTATAGAGTCCACAATAGACAACACATAAACAAAGCTATTTTTTTAGAGTAATTTTTAAGATTTCATAATAACGTCTCAAGTGTTAGCTTACTAAAGATACCTTGATTATGTGTGTAGTCAGAGGTACTCATGAGCAGTAAACCTTTTATTTTGGGTTTGCATTTACCTCGTTCCTCACCAAAAGTGGGGGCACAATGTAACTGGTTAAAAAATCTGAGATTAAACTCTCTGTGTCTATAATCTCCACAGGGCTGATTAAGCAGGTTACGGAAATTCTCCATGTGCAAAAATGACAGCTTTGCAGATCCTTGACATTCTAGCTGTCAGTTTGTCCAGATACTCAGGTGATATTTCACCCCACGTTTACTGTAGCACTTGCCATAGATGTGACTGTCTTGTCGGGCACTTCTCACACACCTTACAGTCTAGCTGATCCCACAAAAGCTCATTGGAGTTAAGAGCCATAACACTTTTTTCCAATTATCTGTTGTACAATGTCTGTGTTTCTTTGGCCACTCTAACATTTTCTATGTTTTTTTTTTTCTGTTTCAAAAGTGTCTTTTTCTTTGTAATTCTTTCCACAAGCCTACACACCCGAGTCTTCTCTTTACTGTTGTACATGAAACTGGTAGAATTCAATGAAGCTGTCAGCTGAGGACATGTGAGGCATTCATTTCTCAAACTAGAGACTCTGATGTACCTATACTCTTGTTTAGTTGTACATCTGGCCTTCCACATCTCTTTCTGTCCTTGTTAGAGCCAGTTGTCCTTTGTCTTTGAAGACTGTAGTGTCCACCTTTATATAAAAATAAGAAGTAAGACATTTTGTCAATTTCAAGCATTGTGTAGCCTTCATTCCTCAAAACAATGATTGACTGATGAGTTTCTAGAGAAAGCTGTTTCTTTTTTGCCATTTTTATTTACCTAATATTGACCTTAAGACATGCCAGTCTATTGCATACTGTGGTAACCCAAAAACAAACACAAAGACAATGTTAAGCTTCATTTAACAAACCAAATAACTTTCAGCTGTGTTTGATATAATGGAAAGTGATTTTCTAGCACCAAATTAGAAATTTAGCATGATTACTCAAGGATAAAGTGTTGGAGTGATGGCTGCTGGAACTGTCTAGATTTTAACAAAAATAACTTTTTTCAAATAGTGATGTTCTGTTTTTTACATTAGTAATGTCCTAATTATACTTTGTGATCAGTTGAATGCCACTTTGGTGAATTAAAGTGCCAATTTTCTTCCGAAACCGCAAAATCTGTTCATTATTTCAAACTTTTGGCTTTCAGTGTATAAGAGTGTAGGGAAACAATAATGAACACCTGACGCTTGTCAACACTCTTTAAATGCCGAATTAGAGCTCTCCTTCTCTTTAAAAGATACATTTCTCCCATGCCTCTGCATGTAAACAATGGGGACGCTGTTAATCGCACTGCCAACAACATGCACTCGCAAATGTAACCGTGATTATTTTTGTTTAAAGTTTAGCGCAATATAATTATCAAATTCCTTGTTGGCGTAACCCACTATCAGTGTTTAAAGGTGCCAGAAAGAACAACACAGTCAGGTCACCAGAACTTGCACTCTAGAATAGGCTTTTTTTGCCTTTTAAAATATGATATTATCCTTGGTTATATATGAGAGAAACTGAGAAAACCTTTGATCCTTTCTGCTGATGTCATCATCTGTTTGCTTTAAGTGTGGTGCGCTTGCTCATTGACCTTGTAAATAAACCAGGGATGTATTGGTAACATGCCGAATGGCCCGTGAAAAGCAACAATGAGTCGCCGTGTTATGCAGAACGGACCACAAAATGGTGTAGCGATATGCAGAAAAGGAAAGCGAACACCACACCTTTGTACAAAAAGGAACACTTGTATTCACAAATCTGTCTCTTTATGTAAAATTCCAACACATTTATTTAATGATAAATTTCACAGATACAAAATGAAATGCATTTGAGGTTGAAATACACATTTGTTAAGTTTTTCAAATGAATAGGTAGATATGCACACACTTAGGAATACATTTAAGACTTATCCATTAGTAGTTGTTTGTGTGTGAGTCGGCCATGGTAAAAGAAAATTATCAAAATTCATATGAATCAAACCGAATTAACACAAATAGACCTCAATGAATGCATGTGTGTCACTTGATTCACAAATGGACATTCAATACTTCACAAGATCATTTTGTGTTTGATTTGGAACATCTTCCTTTGGTTGCACACAAATATTGTGATACATTTATACAAAAGGGAACATTTGTGTTCACAAATATGTCTCTATTTGTACAAATCCAAGCACATTCATTTAATTTTGTCGAAAGGTATTTGTCTGATGATTGTAAGACACATTTGTAACATTTTTCAAATTGACAGATAAGTATGCATGCATTTGTTCATAATTTTTTGTCTAATTTCATCCCATACTATCAAACAGACTAATTATGTATTTTTGTCTGAGTTTGCTGATTTGTTGTCCCTGCCTCAAGTTCAAGAGAATTCTTATTTTGGGGGACGTTAATATTCTGTACCCCTATCTCAAATTTCTCTCAACTTGACCATGTTACTCTAAGTAATGAGGCATCACATATGAAAGCTTCCACTAGCATAGCTGATCCTCTACTGACTTAGTCTATCCAAATCCTGTTTTGTCTCTCTGTGTCCCATTGTCTTGGATATTGTCTTGGCATTGTTATCTCTCTGATCGTAGGCAGTTTGTCTCTCTAGATGGTTACAGGTCTAAGATTGGTTCAGTCCACTCTGGTGTCCCACATGGTTCAGTTTTGGGCCCTTTACTTTTTAGAATTTATATTTTTCCTCTTGGTCAGTTTTAAGATCACTGGGTCTTGATTATAATTTCTACAAAGACGACACACATTCTTAACCTGGTAAAAATTTGGTAGATGCCTTTTTTTCAAACTGTATTTCTGAGATAAAAACTTGGATGGCTCAAAATGTTCTTTGTCTTAACAGTAATAAGATTTGCTTATTGGGTCTCCTCACCAGCTCCGTAAGGCTGGCTCCTTAACTCTGTCCACTTAGAGCTAATTTTTGGAGCTTCAAACCAAAATGAAAAATCTTGGTGTTATATTTGACACACTTTGTCATAGGATTTGTCATAAGATACAGTACTGTTAAAACATCCTTTTATCATCTCAGAAACATTGCAAGACTGCACCATATGTTATCATTATCTGTGGCTGGAAAGCTGATCAACGCTACATTAAATAAATTGCAATGTGAATAAAAAAGCACACTCAAGCACACATGCACTCACGGTGGTGAATAAAACCTGCAGTATATTGCAAATGGAGGACAGCATACTGTCTTTCATTAAATGGGCACCCCAAGTGACACCATCTCTCCACATCCTCTCTGGCCCGAATACCTAACGGCCCCTCTAGAGAGTCTGTCAGCCTGCCTGTGTAACTCTCCTCCTGTACACTCCTTTTTATCCTTAAAAAACACCCAGGATTATGACTGGTGGAAGAGAACGAATCAGTCCCACTCTATGCAGGTAGCATCTTACCTCTCATCCATTCCAGAATCGCTCTCAAAATCCACACTAGGACTCAGCACTGATGCTATCCAAACATATATATATAAAAAATATATATTTTTGGGCATGGGTGTTGGGATTGTATTACATATTTGCAGCACAGCTGGTGTTCAATGAAAGATTCAGCATTGTGGGGGACTTTTTCATTTGATGAAAATTGATGGCTAAAATTGGCATATATAAAATTTCCAGGAGGCTCATGCTCAACTTGACTGTATATCCTAGCACGGAAACTGATTTTGTGGAGCAGTGCTTGGTTATTCATTAAGCACGATGTATGTCCCGAGCATAATAAACACGGGAGCTGATTTATTTTACAGAGAATGGAGACTTCACCTGCAAGTGGTGGGTAAGCTGCCATATCTCTTTGCATTGCCGAAAATGTTCACTCACTGTCTGCTGAACCAGTGTGATGAGCAAAACAGCACAAGAGAGACCCATCGTGTGCACGATAGAGACAAAGATAGTTGTGAGATTTCAGCAAACTTCAGCATTAAATTTGTTTTAGCTTATACAGTATCTGTGTATAATGTCTTATAATGCATTGGAAATATATAGGTGAGTATATCCTGACAATAAAGCTAGATATAAATGAAAGAAAATGTCCATATGTTTATGATTATTAAAAAAGGTCCCTTGAAAACGCCAGAAGCTATGTATACATATACTTGTATTAAAGATTTATACCTGTAAAAATGTGTCTAATTAACTGTACATTTTAACAGTACATGTTTAAATAAATGATGACTAACCAATTTCTTGCAAGTTCTTTGAGACAAAGTGTAAAGTAAATTATTATGTTTTAATGTTTTAACCTGTTAGCATTCCTCCATTTTCTGAGCTCAGGCCTGAATTGGACCTACTCAATATTAATGGCTGTAGTTCGCCACCGCTTTGTATTACATTCATAAATGTGGTCTGTTTTGACAGAAGACTCTCATAAGTTTGTTGCCCAGATGTCTGAAATTATTAAAGTCATAAAGAAAAAAAGTTATAAAAGCTCAAATCTAAAGGACTTGATCTGAAAATTATTTTAATAAAATTATTTCAATGAAAATGTAAATTACACTAGCCTTATAAGCAACTAGAGACAAAATGTAGCTCAAGCCACAAGTCTGATAATGTATTCTGAATCGGATTATGATACCGTTAATACTCAAAGAGTTTTATTAAACCTCATTTGTGCCTACTATGGCAAAGGTTAGCATGCTAACATTAGCTTAGCTCCATGACAGCAGCATGTAAACAATACAAATTAAACATAACATACTTCATATATCTTAGTTTCAATTATCATTGAGTGGTTATAACAGCTTTGCGATTAATCAAATAAAACTGTGCAATTCATTTTTTTTTTATTTTTTTATTTATAGCCGTAAATATGACAAATGTAGTGTTTTGTGACACTACAACACTACACGTTGGAAAATGTAGCTTGTTACTGGAAAAGCTAGTTAAGTTAGCAAGTTAGCTTTTAAAAGTAACTCGATATAATATTGTGTTACTCCTTCAAAAAGTAACTTAAATAATTAAAAAGTTATTTTTATGAAAAGTAAAGCATTACGTTACTTTTGCATATAAATACAAATTAGCATACACATTTCTATACAAATTAGCCATGCATTGCATACAAGAGACATTACAGGTCATGCTAGCTACTGTAAAACACTCTTGTCAAAACAACATAATAAACAATCAGATATTTATATTGCGTCATATTTATAATAAAGAATCAATAACATGAATATACATGATTTGTTTTTCCATCAACATGGTAGCCAATATGAATAATGAAGAATAACCAGTGTCTTACCTAAAGCAACGAAGTCCAACACTTGAACCTGTATTATATCTGTCATCATGTGCTGTGCCCATCGACAATGCCAGAGTCAACTTGAGATGTTTTTCAAAAGTAGAATAAAATTCAGTGGGGAATGCAGCCTGTTCTTCATCATGTTCAATGAATAAGTCTGATGAATAAATTAATATTTTTCACTTAAATCATCTCAGTGAAGCTTGTTTTGAGTTGATCAATGGTGAGTACAGATGCTACAACTTCAAAGGCGCATGTTGATACAACTTGAATGGAATTGTTTTTAATGCTACAAAAATTTAATAAAAACAGTTTGTTTCATGAATCAAACTACTTGATCAAATGTCAGAAATTTCTTGAAACGAATACATTTTCTCTACGTACACATCAATGGATCAGTGGCTCCGAGCAAATTTCTACAGAGTCAGCTTTTCTCATCCCATTCTCCTAGCTATGGGGAACTGTAACACAGAGCAGTTCGGCTGCATAAGTCAGTGAATTGAGCGAGTATTTCACCCTGCGTATCATGTCGTGGCAAGTAGAAGACTATTCTTATAATCCCTCTGCCTAAATGCATTTACTTTCTTAATGCAGTGTGTATTAATACATGAATCAATCGTGTTTCACTCAACAGAATGTTGCCCTAAATGTCTGTATCTAAAAGGTGATTGACTCTTTTACCTATAAAGTGGGACTTCCTATCTACATCTATTGACTGTTGGGTGCTAGAGCTTCTTGATTGGGTGTTCCAATTTCTCACATTCATTTAAATAGAAGTGACTCATCTACATCTGCTAAACAGTCTCTGGCCTCACACTCTATAGAACTACAATGCCCATCATACACTACGTCTCCTCCCAGAAACATTTACTACGTCTCCTCCCTTTGCAAACATTTACTCCTGATTTCTCACACTACAGGGACAGTTGATGTGTACAAAAGAAACGTGTTACTTTATTAAAAATGTAACTCCGATATTATGGTCTAAAATAAAAAATATTGTGTTGCTTTACCCCTTACTCGAAAAAGTAATCTGATTATGAAACCCGCATTACTTTTATCGTGTTACCTCCAACACTGGTTGCTACTTTTGCTTAACTACTCCCCAACATTGAAGATCAGCATGAACTTTCTGTTTGTATTCATAAAAAATCCTTTTTAGGTCGAAGGAAGAAAGACAATCTAAAAATCTTAAAACAACATAGGGTGAGTAAATATTGACAGGATTTTAGTTTTGGGATCTATTCCTTTAAAAAAATATATAATAATTAACATTGTTTTTTACATGACAGACAGCCTATCATGAAATTAAAAAAGTGCTCATAATATTGTACATAATACCGCTTGTCTATATGTTGATGGCATTTGTGGGAGTTTGGGGGGAATTAAAACCCAGTGATTCAAACAAGATTGGCTTTCATCTGGTCTGATGCTTGTCAGTATACCACCTACCAACATTGCTGATTTGCTTGGCAGCTAAATAGAAAGGGGGCGTTCAGGAGCACTGGGTAATTGCAGAGGAGGGGGGTATTCACTAGGATAATAGGACAACCCCTAAAGCTATCAACTACCTCTGGCAGGCCCCATTCAGTGGGCCCAGAGAATAGCGTTGCGGGATAAAATACTTCAAGGGCTGATTGGTAAAAAAGCCTTCGATTAGTAGCGCCTCTTTAATATCAATTATGCATTGATATTGGTCAGGGGCCAAGGCATGATGAAGGGCCTGTCAGGGTCCGTGTAAAAGCTTATTAAGAACTATGAGGAGTAATATTTCCCATTTAATACCATACCCCATGTGTGTGCGTCTTTAACCCACTTATCAAGGGTCCCCCACCCTTCATCTAATCGACATCCTAACAAGCATCGCACCATTTTTCCCATCATGGCTCAATGCTTACTCAAGCGTGGTTGAGAGTAGTGCTCCTCTATTCCTGCCTCTGTCAGCACACTTTCAACCTGTCTGCACATGTGAGTGACATTAAATAGGCCTCGTGCAGTGGCTTCTGTGAGATGCCAGCCAGACCATAGACAAAGTCATTTCAATTCCCTGTATCTTTCCCTCATCTTCTTACCTCACAATTATTTACACATTGCAAAAATGATGGTTGTATTCCATAAAATTTCCATAAAATTTCTAGATATATATTCATAAAAATTTATTAATTTACTTGAGAAGAAAAATATGTAAAGGGATAAAGAGATAGCTCACACAAAAGAGATGTCAGTCAGAAATAATCAGTTACTTTTCACTTCTATTATATGGGAAAGAGCAACAAAAGTAAAAAAAGCAAAAAAAGTCTTAAAGGAATATTCCAGGTTCAATACAGTTATCAGTTAACCTCAATCAACAAAATGTGTGGCATAATGTTGATTGGCACTAAAAAATTATTTCAATTCATCCTTTCTTTTCTTTTAAAAAGCAAAAATTTAGGTTACAGTGAGGCACTTTCAATGGAAGTGAATGGGGACAGTTTTTTGAAGGTTTAAAGGCAGACAGATGAAGATAATAATTTTATATACAACAGCTAGTTCCAGTCCTTGAATCTGATTGGACGAGAGATGTTCCATGAGCACCGGTGGTCTGACACTTTCAGCACTCTGACGCTTCACTGTGTGTATCTCTCGTCATATCGTTGTGTTTGTCGTCCTAAACTAAAGTGTAAGAGCAGTGCATATGTGTTAGGATGTGAAGTGAATCCGTTAGACATTGTTTACATACTGTAGAACAGCTCTTTGTGATCGATCGTATTTCTACTACATTACTAAAGCTAGAAAATAGCTTTAAACGGCTTTAAACAAACAACTTCAGAATTAAGGCTCATCACAGCTGAGAGACACGACAGACTAATTGATTACAGAACTCAACGTGCTTACATCTAACTAGAGTTTCCACATTGGATACATACTGTTTAAAATGGTGGAGGACATTGCGATTTCTATAGGGAATGACTCTTGTGCACCGCTTGGACGGGAATTTTCCCACCGAGAAAGCTGATCTCCAGAAAGCTGACATCATCTCTGCTTGGGAGTGATCTCTCTCTCTCTCTCTCTCTCTCTCTCTCTCTCTCTCTCTCTCTCTCTCTCTCTCTCTCTACACACACACACACACACACACACACACACACATTCATCCATCCTAGTTTATCCAATAACTTGTTTGAAACAGCACAAGCTGTGATACTATTTCTGAAGTGACATTTTTGAATTACTAATGAAGGCTTGGACACATAATTTATTTTGAACCAGCAACAGCAGATTCTGATTGGTCGTGTGAGAAAGTAGTTCCATGCACAAATGCGTTTTTAGGACCGTACTCTGTTTTTCCGACTTTTTAAAAATGTATTTGTTCATTCAACTGTTGTATATAGGCAATATCACACTCGGCCAGCAGTAGAATCACAGCAGTGCTGATGTAAGGTCATATCGCACTCTTGCTCGTGTGATATTGCTTAAATATAGGCACTTACATAAATTGTTCTGTTGCGTATTGGTTGAGCTGTTAAATTGTTTCAGTTGCATTGTTACAATGTTTTAGGGTTTATATTGTAATGTGTTGTGGTTATACTTTTGAAACAATGAGTATTTTAACATTTACAGATTTGCCTCATTCACTTACAATATAAGTGCCTCACTGTAACACATATTTTTGCTTTTTTAAAAGAAAAGGAGAGTTAAATCAAGATTGGGGTTATTGTAATCCACAAATGCTGTCAATTGAGCTTAACTTGTAATGAACCCGGAACATTGTTTTAATACTGCGTCTTACTCAATTTAGCATCTTATGTAAATTTGACTTGTTTTAGGCAAGGTAAGGCAAGTTTATGTATATACTGTAGCTCATTTCATACACAATGGTAATTCAAAGTGCTTTAAATAAAGAAAATACAAGATACATAAAATTCATTTTTAAAACTAATCAGTTTTAAACAATTTAGAGCAACAACAAAAAAAACATAAGAGTAAAAAGTAATAAAATAAAAAAGAATAGATACAAAATATTTAAATTAATTCAATCAGTGAGTGCAGCACAGTGCTCAGTCAGTAAATGCACAGCTAAACAGATGTGTTTTCTGTTTGGACTTGAGGATATTTTAAGGATATTTAGATATTTTCAATAGAAAACAAGTGATTAAGAAAATCCTCCTATCGTCTCCCATTGCATTTCACGCATGTCGTGCATTTTCTTTAATGGCAAAATCTTGTCCTGTCTAACAAGAATATATAGTTCCATTAGGCCACAGCTGATGAAAATGATTATTTAATCACTTTATTAAGCCGCTTTAATGAAATTGTGTGATGAATGTTTGAGGGGGGCCCCACGAGCACAGAGGGTTAATTGGGAGCTTGTGTGGAGTGGTTCACCTTGACTGGTTTTCTGTCGGGTGTGGCGGCAGAAAAGATCAGGTGCCAAGCTGATGTAGAGGAAAGAGGGAACCAGCCATTTAAGGCCAAAACCCTTAAATACACCATCCAGGACATTGATGTGCTTAAAGGGATATTGCACATCTGAAATAAAGGTTATTCACAATATTATCAATGTTTTTTCTTCTGGTAATTTATGGAGAAAATAAAATTCAGATGGAGTCACAACTGCAAGAACACAGGGTAGATTTTGAATGAAAACTTATCTATGAAGAGAGTGTTGATGAAAGAAACATGTGTCCATTAAAAAAAAGTTAATAATAGACGTTAACTCCCCTATATTCCATTACATAATTCACATGTATTACAGAATTATTATTATTATTATTAGAAATTCTGTCATCAATCACCATCATGTTGTTCCAAACCTGTATGACTTTCTTTATTCCATGCAACACAGTAAGGAGACAGAATGTTTGCATGAGTCACTATTTACTTTCAGTGAATGTTATTTTTCTCTATATTTTGAAAGTGAATGGTGATGAAACTGTCAGTCCCTACTAGCACTCTACATCTTTTGTATTGCACAAAATACAGAAGGTCACAAGGGTTTGGAACAAAATCAGGGTTGGGAAATTATATCAGAATAATAAATTCTAGCTGAGATATCACTTTAAAGCGATAGTTCACCCAAAAAATTTGATTCTCTTATCATTTAATCACCATCATGCCATTCCAGATGTGTATGATTGCCTTCTACAGAACACAAATTAAGATTTATGCTACAAAAAGCACATGAAGGCAGCATAAAAGTAATCCATAAGACTCCAGTAGTTAAAACCATGTCTTCAGAAGTGATATGATAGGTGTGGTTGAGAAACAGATTAATATTTGTAATTTTTCACTTCTCCCTGCACAGCATGTGGATCACCAAATGTGAATCACCAAAAGCACAAGAAGAATGTGAAAGTGATCTGTTTCTCTGTTTCTCATCCACACATGCACATAGCACATCACTTCTGAAGATAATCATGACCCGGCCCCGCCCTCCACCCTGCCACATTCCTCCCTCGTTCTCTCAGGCCTTGGAGCCCTAGGAATGACATACACCCCCAACCCCCCTTTTTCCCTGGGGAGGGGCGTGCCTTCTGCCTGGTGTGGTAGGGGTCTCCCCCACCCCTGGCAGCGGTAACCATTCCAGGCGGTTGGTTGGGAACCCCTCCTCCCCTCGTGGTCGGCGGCCGTTCCTCCACTTCCAGGCGTTCGGGCTCCTCCGTCCTCTGGCGGATGACCATGGCTGCTCCTTTGGGGTGGATCGTAGAACCGTGAACTACACTGTGCTGCATTCCTTCTCCTTCCCGGGTTTCAGCACCAGTGAAAAGGGATTAATGGAAATGAGGAGGCGAGAACCGGCTTGACAATATAAATAATAGTTTAATTATAAAACTGAACCAAAAAGACAAACACACACAAACAGGTGTCAGGCAGCTTCCCGTAAATCTCTCTCTCTCGCATTGCAGTCTCCAGTCTGCCTTTATGCCTCTCGGAGGCTTGATTATCCTGATTAGGGGCCGAGTGTGTAGAATTACGACCCGGCCCCACCCTCCGCCATGCCACAAGCCTAGTTACAGAATCATGTCATTACACAAAAAGGTCTGTGTAGAGCCACAACTTACCTCAACAATCAATTTGATTGAACTTACCTTCAATCAAATTGAAGCTGAGATTTTAATCTTGAAATATTAGCTTGTCTTGGTCTTAAATAAAGACATTGCATGACAAAGCTGTTCGTTTTTCACTGTGCAGAGCGAAGAAAGTGTTTCACTTTGAAGATTATGATGTTGCAGCAGTGATAGACTCGGATTGAGTGACATTCTGTGACAGCACACGCAGCTGTGTGCACTTCTACTGTCATAAAGGTCACATTCAATAAACTCTCAATAAATTACACATTAACTAAAATTAAACCCAGTAATGTAACGACAGGAACGCCGCCCATTGCAAAGTAAAACAATTTTTTTCATTAGAAATTTACTTGCGTGAGAGTAAAAAGTACCCACATTTAAAACTCTAAAAATATTTTTCACCAAAAAAGTTACTCAAGTAAATGTAGAGTGTTACTACCCACCTCTGATTGCTAGGGTGTTCTGAGTGGTTGTTAGGATGTTGCTAAGATTTTATGCATGGTTGCATGATACCTTGACTTGTCTGATGCCTTCGACACAGTGAACTACAAGATCCTCCACCCTCTCTGACCTGGGCATCACAGAAACTTCACTTGGATGGTTTGATTCATACCTCACTGGCAGATCTTTCAAGGTCTCCTGGAGAGGAGAGATGTCCAAGAGGTGTTCCTCAAGGATCAGTGCTTGGACCCCTCCTCTTTTCGATATACACAACATCACTGGGATTGTTCATTGAGGCACATGACTTTTCCTACCACTTCTATGCTGATGATACGCAGCTCTACCTGTCGTTCCAACCTGATTACCCTACTATCTCAGCTTGTATCTCTGCCTGCCTCTCAGAATATTTGGCCTGAATGAAGGAACGACACCTTCAGCTCAACCTTGCCAAGACAACTCTTCATGATCCCAGCCAACCCATCTGTTGACAACAACCTCACTATTTATCTTGGTTCAACTACAATAACACCAACCAGAACAGCCTAGAACATGGGAGTGGTGGTGGATGACCAGCCTCATCTCATCAACCATCCGGTCTTGCAGATTTGTACTTCAGACTATGAAAATCAGACCTTTTTTGTCTGAATATGCTGCACAGCTCCTGGTCCAAGGTCTGGTCATTTCAGGACTTAACTACTGCAATGCTCTGTTGGCTGGCCTTCCAGCTAACACAATTAAGCCACAGCAGATGGTCAAGAATCTTATCTTCAGTCAGCCAAAAAGGGCTCATGTCACCCCGCTCTTGATTTCACTCAACTGGCTACCTGTAGCCGCCCGCATCAAATTCAATGCTTTGACTCTGGCCTTCAGGACAGCCAATGGAAACGCTTACTCTTACTTCAATTCACTTCTATGCTCCAACTCGCTCTCTACGGTCTATGAATGAGCGTCTTTAATGATAAGTGACATAAAAAAAGATAAACGCTTTTTCAGTGATTGACTAACCAAGGGTCATCCTGTGCAAACAGAAAAGACCTTTGCTCATGTTGAGTTTAATGAATACGGTAATCCTGATAACTTTAAAAATAGGAGTCAATTTTCCAGCCAACTAATGTCTTTTTGCCGTTATCCAGGTCTTGGATGAAAGAAGTGGTGAGTAACCAGGAGGAGAACCTTTAATGAATAATAAAATGAGAGGAGTACAGGGGTAATCTTTCATTCAGCATCCCTTATTACAAAGATAAAGTGTCTTTTGAGGTGCATTCTAATGTGCCAATATAATGCTAAACATGAATGGAGTAAGAGGGATAATCGTCATCTCCTCTTTTCATGTCCCGCAGGAAGTACAGGCACTGAGTCTCTTTGTTATTTGGAATGGCTGGACAAAATGAAAAAAGGAGTCTCTGATTTTAAGGATACGTTTAATAGGCTGTGGGGGATAGCTGTCAGGTCAGGAGAGCATCCCTATGTAATTGACAATGAAAATTAATAGAGAGACAATGAAATTAATAGCGAGAAAGAGAAGAGATGGAGATGTGTTTATTTGTGTAGCCTACATACAATGGCACAGTACATGTAATATTTCATACTTACATTTCCAAAAAGTTTGGGTCTTTCTGTAAGGCCACAAGTGCAAAGTGGACCAAGAATATTGTGAAAGAAGACCTCATCGGCTAAACTTCTTCTTTGTATATGTTTCACAACAATCTTTACAGAATTCCATATCATAATAACACAATTAACCCTAGAAATACATACCTTGGTTGTTTAGTCACCCGGGACCTCATTCCACCCCCTTTACCTCATCCATTTTTAGTTACCGTAATTTCCGGACTATAAGCCGCAATTTTTTTCCCACGCTTTGAACCTCGCGGCTTATACAATGACGCGGCTAATATATGGATTTTTCCCGCTTTCAAATTTTACAAAAAAAAAAAACATTCTGTGATGTGCTCAGTTTTTTGGCGGCGTGAAGCTTTCATTAGACCAATGAAATTGCCGAACGGGTTAAGGTCAAAACAGCTTTTTTTGTTTACTGTTTAGATTAAATCGAGCGCGCTCAAACTTCCCATCATTCTGATTACGGTAGTAATTTTGTCACCCTCACCATGGCAAAGACAAGGAGAAACGCATATGATGCTGCTTTCAAGTTGAAGGCGATTGATCTGGCTGCTGCACGGGAGCTTGGTCTTAATGAGTCGATGATAAGACGTTGGAAACAGCAGCGTGAGGAATTGACTAAAATGTTTTATTACAAGCCGTGTGTGGCAGCGGGGGCGTGGTCAAGCGCCTGTCCGGGAGAGAAAAGATGTAAGGGCGCTTACACCTGCGCTAAATTATGTCTAACACCGGTGTCTAATTTCAAGTGCCCTGCTTCACGTGTCCTTCTTGGGAAAACGGTCACACGGGCACCAGTGTGACAGTTTTCAGCAGGGCACTTGACGTTCCAGGTAAGGCTTTTAATGGCCACAGCAATGTTTACAATCAATTTTATAAAGTTTCGCAATTCTTCTATGCGCCAACACTAGACTGACGTGTGTCACTCTCTCAGCTCTGTGGCTGCTGCCTTTTTATGCCGCTCTCCCCATGCTTACTGAAATTAGACGCCGGTGTTAGACATAATTTAGTTCAGGTGTAAGCGCCCTTACCGCTTTTCTCTCCCAGACGGGCGCTTGACTACGCCCTTGCTGCCACACCGTGTTTCGTTAAAGCCTATTATTTTTGTTACAAGCCGTGTTTCGTTAAAGCCTGAGTAAAGTTCATTTGTTTCAATGTACCGGTAGGCACCTGCGGCTTCTAGACAGGTGCGGCTTATTTATGTTCAAAATAATATTTTATTTAAAAATCAGTGGGTGCGGCTTATAGTCAGGTGCGCTCAATAGTCCGGAAATTACGGTATGCTGATGTCCTAACTTTCGTCGTTTCTCTTCTATTCCTCTACACTCCTGTAACGTGAGTCACGTTCACTGATAGGGACGATTGGACCACAGTCAACTACGATGCAGTCTGACATAATGTTGCACAGTGTGCCATGGCAATATCAAAGCATTCATATTGTACAGTCTGACAAGAAACAATAGTAAAAGACTATTATAAATCGTACAGTGTGTACCCGCCTTTAGTTTCCATACCTGAGAGCTCAGCTGAAACAATGTCTCTTCTTTCTCATTTACACTTGACACACATTGAGAGCAAACATAGATAGTCATGGCATTGAACACTTTCCTGAAAGTACATCACATACATTAGTGTTCCTTCTCAAAACGTACACTTGGCAAAGCAAAGGTGCAAACTCATACTGTATTTCAATGGCAGAACATGTGTTTGAGACTAATTTAATGCAATGTTAATAAGAAAATATTTGTGGCCTTGCCATGAATGTGTCTTATTTCAATAACATTGTGTTAGTTTAAATTAATGAAAAGCAATAAGTGTGGGCATTACAAATCCTGAAATTACACTGTGTAATCAGATAAACATAAAGTGTGACTTTATTCGTGTGTGTGTTTGTGTGTGTGCGCGCCCGTGCATGTGTATTTGTGTGTGTGTGTGTGTGTGTGCATGTTTATGTGGTTTACAAGGACAATTTTGTAGGTTTACAAACTGGTAATTACAAGGGTATTATGCTACAAATGTGGTTTATGAGGACATTTTTAGTGTCCCCATAATTTAAATAGCTTAAACATATTAAACAATGTTTTATTGAAAATGTAAAAATGCAGAACGTTTTTTGTGAGGGTTAGGTTTAGGGGTTGTGTTAGGTTTAGGGGATATAATCTATTGTTTGTACAAAATAAAAATCATTATGTCTATGGACAGTACTCATAATGATAGGTAGACCAACAGACCGTGTGTGTGTGTGTGTGTGTGTGTGTGTGTGTGTGTGTGTTTCAACAGTCATAATTAATTAAGGACTACATTAATGTAGATATTGGAAGGAAAATGGGTACGTCACAACAGTTCAAGGAAAGGGGGTATAACCAGGCTGTTCATATGGTCAAACTAAAATCATCTGTAGCACCCCAAACCATAAATATTCATTTATCTTAAGCTTTTTGGGCATACTGGGTTTTGAAGAAGGTAATAAATCAAAATAGTTGAAAATTGCAAAACCAGTTATTTAGGCATTGAAGCTTCTGTACATGGCCTATTATTACCATGTTCACTTAAATGGTTAATAAACATTGCAGGTACATTATAAGTATTGCAGGTACAAGTAGCCTACAGTACAAGTTTTAATGAGTAAATTACAATTGTGCTACAGCATCTTCTCATCAAACCATCCAACTATTTTGGTTGGCGTAGCTTCAGTTTGAACCATATAGCTCAACTACAATACTCATCGCCATTTCCCAATGATCGGTTTTCCAAAGCAAAAATAAACACAGTTAAAAAGAGCAGCAGCAACTTTCGATGACCCAGAGTGGAGATGCAATATCTCATAAAAACAACTCTGTACTGTGTCACGATAACCATCCGAACTTACTGCTTTGCCAGTTATGTTGAATAAATTGATTCAGGCTTAGAGCTCATTTATCAGTTTGGTTGGTCATTTATCTGGTTGGGTGGTTGTGTGCTGAAAGCTGCTGCACACTTGCCAACACCTGTTGCTGTCACGAACCCCGCTCCTCTGCTTCTCCCCGCATCGTCTAGCACACACACGCACACTCCCTCACTCTGCCCCCTCGAGCTTTTCACGCTCTTTTTGCTCGCTCGAGCCCTCACGCCCACTTTGCTCCTACTCGCTCACATGCTCGTAGGCAATCTCCCTTCCTCGATTTTCTCACGCGCTTCCAATCCCCAGAACATTATGACCACCTGCACTCGCGTCATCTGCGCTCCTGCACATTAGTTTCACCTGCACTCGTCTCATCACCTGTCATGGTTTACACCTGCACTCGCCCCTATATATATCACCACCCTTTCGCTGCACGGGTGTTGGTTATTGTATTTAGTTTCCCGTGTCTTTGCCCCCCGCTAGTCTCGTCTAGTTTTGCTCTCCTCTTGTTTACCTCTTAGCTTGCCAGCTCCACTTGTTCCCCTGTCTTTTGCTCCCACTAGTTATTCTATGTCTTGATTCCCCGGCTCTCGACCTCACGCTCCCCTTGACTACTCTTCACTGGATTTGCCCTTGTTTTGTACTGTTGCTTTGCTTTGTGAATAAAGCAGTTTTTCCCCGACATTGTGACTGTCTCAACTTGTGTTCGCTACAGAATAACCAACCTCACCTTTGACAGTCACAATGCCCCGCACTAAGGATTCGCGCAGCTCACTAGAGCGGAGAAGCACGTCATATTCGGCGCGAGGAGCTACAGTGTGGAGAGATGACCACGCGCTCACGGCCCAGGGGCAGCAGGTATGCACTATTTCTGATTTGTTTCACCCTATTTCACCTGTGTCTGCCCCTGAGTCCATTTATGCCTCCAGTGCATTTCTGAGCGCCGTGCACTCTCCACCCCCGGAGAGGTTTTATGGCTCTTCGAACGCTGACCAAGGGGTTTTCATGCGAGGCAGCGGTTGTGTAACACATAACCCCGCCCTCGACATTAAGGAGCCAGCGGCCCGACTCTTGGGGTTGCGTCAGGGGAGTCAACCCTTGGAGGTTTATGTTATTGATTTTTGTGCCCTGGCCAACCAGGTGAATTTTGATGAGGTGGTTCTGAAAGACATTGTTCAATATGGACTGGATGAGCCAGCCTCATCATACATGCCTGGTGGTCGCTGCTCTCTCAACCTGGCTCAGTTTATTGACCTCGCCCTGCTGTGCGTTGGTTCCTCGTTTACTGTGGGGGAGGCAGATACTGAACCAGCGCTCCACACCACGGCCCCCGTCTCAAGGCCTACCACGGCCCCCGTCTCGAAGCCTGTCACGGCCCCCGTCTCAAAGCCTGTCACGGCCCCTGTCTCGAAGCCTGTCACGGCCCTAGTCCCGAAGCCTGTCACGGCCCTAGTCCCGAAGCCTGACACGGCCCCAGCCTCGAAGCCTGGCACGGCCAGCGAGTCAACGCCCATGCCTGCCACGGCCAATGAGCCAGCGCCCATGCCCGCCACGGCCAACGAGCCAGCGCCCATGCCCGCCACGGCCAACAAGCCATCGCCCATGCCCGCCACGGCCAATGAGCCAGCGCCCATGTCGGCCACGGTCAGCCAGCCAGTGCCTGTAGCCTCGACCGCCCCCATGGCCACATCCCCTGTTGGCCGAAGACGTCAGAGAAGGAAGAGGGCCCCTTCTCCCCAGTCTCGTCTTGTGCTCAAGACCGCAGAGGTTCCCTCAGAGTCTTCCACGGCTCTGCTGGGTTCTGCTCCGCCCCCAGAGTCTTCCACGGCTCTGCCGGGTTCTGCTCCGCCCCCAGAGTCTTCCACAGCTCTGCCGGGTTCTGCTCCGCCCCCAGAGTCTTCCACGGCTCTGCCGGGTTCTGCTCTGCCCCCAGAGACTTCCACGGCTCTGCCAGGTTCTGCTCCGCCCCCAGAGTCTTCCACGGACCTGCCAGCCTCTGCTCGCCCCTCAGAGCCCTCGCAGGCTCCTCCTCTCAAGCCTCCCAGAGCTCTACCCCTCGAGCCCCCCCGGGCTCCGCCTCTCAAGCCTCTCAGGGCTTCCCCTCTCGAGTCTTTCAGGGCTCCTTCTCCCCTCGAGCCTCTCAGGGCTCCGTCCCTCGAGTCTTTCATGGCTCCACCCCTCAAGCCTCCCAGGGCTTCTCCTCACGAGTCTTTCATGGCTCCACCCCTCAAGCCTCTCACGGCTTCGCCTCTCGAGTCTTTCAGGGCTCCTCCTCCCCTCGAGCCTCTCAGGGCTCCACCCCTCGAGTCTTTCATGGCTCCACCCCTCAAGCCTCTCACGGCTTCGCCTCTCGAGGTCTCTCAGGGCTCCTCCCCTCTCAAGCCTCCTAGGGCTTCTCCTCACGAGTCTTTCATGGCTCCACCCCTCAAGCCTCTCACGGCTTCGCCTCTCGAGTCTCTCAGGGCTCCTCCCCCTCTCAAGCCTCTCAGGGCTTCCCCTCTCGAGTCTTTCAGGGCTCCTCCTCCCCTCAAGCCTCCCAGGGCTTCTCCTCACGAGTCTTTCATGGCTCCACCCCTCAAGCCTCTCATGGCTTTGCCTCTCGAGTCTCTCAGGGCTCCTCCCCCTCTCAAGCCTCTCAGGGCCCCTCCTCCCCTCGAGCCTCTCAGGGCTCCTCCTCCCCTCGAGCCTCTCAGGGCTCTGTCCCTCGCGTCTTTCATGGCTCCACCCCTCAAGCCTCTCACAGCTTCGCCTCTCGAGTCTCTCAGGGCTCCTCCCCCTCTCAAGCCTCTCAGGGCTTCCCCTCTCGAGTCTCTCAGGGCTTCCAGGGCCCCACCTCTAGAGCCTCTCGAGTCTTCCACGACCTTTTTCCCCGAGCCTCTCACGGCTCTACTCCCAGAGACTCCAGAGCCTCCTACGGCTCCGCCTCTCGAGTCTCCTACGGCTCCACCTCTCGAGCCTCCTATGGCTCCGCCTCTCGAGCCTCCTACGGCTCCACCTCCCGGGCCTCCTACGGCTCCACCTCCCGAGCCTCTCACGGCTCTGCTCCCAAAGACTTCAGAGCTTTCTACAGCTCCACCTCTCGGGCCTCCTACGGCTCCCCTTCCAGAGCCTCCCACAGCTCCACATCCCGAGCCTCTCACGGCTCTGATCCCAAAGACTCCAGAGCTTTCTAGAGCTCCGCCCCTCGAGCCTGCTACGGCTCTACCCCCCGAGACTACAGAGCCTGCCAGGTCGTCGCCTCAGGGACCTCCCACGGCGCCACCTCCCTTGGCTCCACCTCCAGAGCCTTCCAGGACTACCTTGCTAGAGCCTCCCACAGCGCCACCGTCATCGGCTCCACCTCCTGAGCCTTCCAGGCCTTCGCCCCTAAAGCCTCCTTCGGCTCCACCTCCAGAGCCTTCTAGGCCTACCTCGCTGGAGCCACCCACGGCGCCACCGTCATTGGCTCCGCCTCCTGAGCCTTCCAGGCCTTCGCCCCTAAAGCCTCCTTCGGCTCCACCTCCGGAGCCTTCCAGGCCTCCGCCTCTAGAGCCTCCTGCGGCACCACCTCCCTCTGCCCTGTCTCTTGGGCTCCCCATGGCGCCGCCTCCTCAGCCTCTCAGTACCCCGCCTGCCGAGTCTCTCACGGCTCCGTCTTCCAAGGCTCCGTCTCCCAAGTCCTCCACGGCTCCGCCTTTCACGGCTCTTCCCTGGCCCCCTGACCCTGTCCGGTGGCCCCCTGACACTCTCCCTATCCTGTGGCCTCTTCCCTGGCCTCCTGACCCTGTTCCTGTCCGGTGGTCACCTTCCAGACCCCCGGACCCAGTCCCTGTCCTCCAGTCGCCTTCCAGACCCCCTGACCCAGTCTCTGTCCTATGGCTGCCCCCTAGATCTCCCGACCACCCGCCTGTCCACTATGTTCCCCCTGACCTTACCTTGAACTGCCCATGGACTGTCTTACTTCCCTTTGTCTGTCCCCCGATCATCCTGCGCCGCCTCCCGCGGCCGTCAGGAGCCGTCCTATTCAGAGGGGGGAGTACTGTCATGAACCCCGCTCCTCTGCTTCTCCCCGCATCGTCTAGCACACACACGCACACTCCCTTACTCCGCCCCGAAGCTTTTCACGCTCTTTTTGCTCGCTCGAGCCCTCACGCCCACTTTGCTCCTACTCGCTCACATGCTCAGTAGGCAATCTCCCTTCCTCGAAGTTTCTCACGCGCCCAATCCCCAGAACATTATGACCACCTGCACTCGCATCATCTGCACTCCTGCACATTAGTTTCACCTGCACTCGTCTCATCACCTGTCATGGTTTACACCTGCACTCGCCCCTATATATATCACCACCCTTTCGCTGCACGGGTGTTGGTTATTGTATTTAGTTTCCCGTGTCTTTGCCCCCCGCTAGTCTCATCTAGTTTTGCTCTCCTCTTGTTTACCTCTTAGCTTGCCAGCTCCCCTTGTTCCCCTGTCTTTTGCTCCCACTAGTTATTCTATGTCTTGATTCCCCGGCTCTCGACCTCACGCTCCCCTTGACTACTCTTCACTGGATTTGCCCTTGTTTTGTACTGTTGCTTTGCTTTGTGAATAAAGCAGTTTTTCCCCGACATTGTGACTGTCTCAACTTGTGTTCGCTACAGTTGCCTAACAATACCCCCCATTGCTTCATGAATTGCATGTATAAATAGACATATTTGCTATTTTTGGAATACCGGCTAACTACGTATTGCATGCTGCAGTGAAACAGAATGCATTATTAGAATATAATCATGGGATTTAATATGTCACACAACCTGCTCTGTTGTATACTGCACATTTATGTAAATGTAGTAAGTTATTCTGAAATTCCATGCATACAGGAAATTCACCTAATGTGCACATACTATATACTGCAGAAATATTATATATGCTATTCAGATCAAAGCCAATGTCATGTGTTCATGCTTGTGTCATGCAAAAATATATGTGTTTCTCCTTGCATGCATCAGTGTAGATAAACACAGATGCAGGAATAACATTATTTCAGTGATACATACATGATGTGAATATGTTACAAGCTGCTGCATTTGTTGCTATGGTGATCTGTTTGATGTGATTTTGCTCTTGTTTCATCTGAATATCTCTCAAGGTGAGGAGTCAATATATTATCTCAGTAACTTTAAGAAATTAAGCACCTCTCCTATATAACACATCAGGTTCATCTAGACATCAACACGTTACGTCAACATGACAGTGCACTATTCAGAAAAATGGTTCTAAATAGCAACAAATTAGGGTTCTTTGGCTTGTAACAATGGCGGAATAATTTTGTGTGCTCATTGCTCAATAGCCATTTTTAAGTGTCATGAAGTACAAA
Source organism: Xyrauchen texanus (assembly GCF_025860055.1). Taxonomy (NCBI): domain Eukaryota; kingdom Metazoa; phylum Chordata; class Actinopteri; order Cypriniformes; family Catostomidae; genus Xyrauchen; species Xyrauchen texanus. The sequence goes on from NC_068317.1 coordinate 10,584,891, forward strand.
GCTTGAAATACAGGAATAAAGAATCTAAATCCCCAACACAAAGACCGATTTCAGCATAAAAAGATTATTTCGGTTGATATGGCTTTAAATTGAACTATTAATGTCAATAATTAAATGTGCTAAGCTTATGATATATCTGTTGTTTGCTTACAAAATAGGAACCAAGTGAAAATCTGTTACTCGTCATTTGTGTGATTGAAGTGAATAAAATTAACTGTTGTGGTGGCGCTTCTAGTATTTGACTAGGAAACTGACGCAATATGTACAATAAGCCACGTAAAACTCATTATGCAAAAATATACATGTAAAAAACGGATTCTATGAGACCAGGTTCAATCTTAGGGCAGAACAGTCAAGACTGCAGGTATTCAGCTGTATTGACTTGAAATTCAAAGATATAGAGACCGTGTTGCACACAGAAACAGACATGTGGCTGTCATGTTGGAGTCTTGGAGTGCTTCACCTCTGCACCAGGCTGTGCAGCTGACCACATGAAGGCCAAGTTTATAATTGGTCTTGTTGTGAATTCCCAGAGTTGTACTATAAGCAGACTCATTTGGCCACACTCCTGTCAGGTGTCCATTGGTGAAACAGAATATTTAATGAAATAGATGGATGCTTGCTCATGGTGGGATGAAATTATGTATGTTTATGCATGAACGAAAGAAAATAACTAAATTTTTGAGTCATGCTGTCCTTTGCAAGACTCGGCACCATGATGGTAGCACATTAAGGGTAGTTGCTAGAGCATTGCTATGCAGTTGCTATGGTATTCTGAGCAGTTGCTAGGGTGTTCTGAAGTCACTCCATGATATTATGATCATAATATGTGGATCAGCACCCTCTTATGATTGTCCGCCAGGCATGGATTGTGCATCCAGTCATATAGAAAAGTGAAGAATGATTTGAGCATGATTTGAGTAACATGATCATACGGCAAGTCGGCATGGTTTTTGGAGAGTTCTGGTACCTAAGATCTGCTACATCATGCCAACTCACTGACAAGTGCCATCTCCTATCAGATATTTTTGGATCGGTTCCAGTGTGTTTCCCTTCCACTTTGGCTTGACCAGAAGCGTATTGCATCAGCAGCGTGCGAGATCCGTATTAAGATCCTGTGTTGAACACAGGAAGTAATCACATTCACATAATCAGTGACGAGTGATTCGGAGCTTGCATTTTTACTCCACTGATGGTCAGGTTTAGTTTTGGGTTGGTGGGTACAGTTTATATGATATGCATTCCTCTTCACTGAATTACAGCCTGAACAGCTGAAGACAACTCGCTTCACTCGCTTTTATTTTAACTCGCATTTGGCACCCCATGGACATTTCACCCGAAAAATAGGGCTGGCTACAAGGTATCCACGGGTAATTAAAAAGTATTAAAAGGTATTAAATAAATTTGCAGAAAATTGAGGCCATTAAAAAAGTATAGAAAAGTCTTAAATGTAATTTCCGAGGGATTCATTTACATTTTTTTTTTTTTTTTTTTTTAGAACATTTCCCTCCTTAACACGTAGGGTTGAATACAATTTTTATTCAGATATCTCTGTTGAGCAAGGCAAGTTTGTGTGCCCAAAACCAGTAGAATCATGTTTTAATTTGACATCACGTTTGATTTATTCGTGCCAAGAAAACGGTAGGTGACCATGAGCACAAGGAGCTCTAGCGTGAGAACATGGGGAAATGTAAATTCTAGGAAGAATGGCTAGAGGAATGGACTTAGAGTCCTGGTTAAGGCCCGTTGCGGAATACAACCGTGAGGCGTAATGTGCAGTCTGCAAAAAGATCTTCAAATAGCGATAATGGGGTGAATGCAGTTAAATCACACAGGAAGTCGGCCAGCCACCAATGTGCTGTCAGATGTAGGGAGGGAGCTCTGTCAATGGCACATTTTTGTGCCAACCAATCCACCATGTCTCACCCAAGTAACGTTACTTGTACCTCTTCGGTTGCTGTCGTCTCCAGCTCTGTTAAAAAGCCCAGCCACGTCAAAGCAGCATTCATCTCGACTGCTTCATTGCGGGCTGAAGTTCTGTGTTGTCTCAACACAATGGTAAAGCACTACTCATACCCATCGAATGAATGTATTTATAAACTTTTACAAACAATATTTCCTGACTCAAACATAGCAAAATGTTTCACATGTGGCAAAGACAAAACAAGCTCATTAGTAGTGTCAATCATGCAGGGCCGCTTGTGCTCATGTTTGAAGAGAGCCTCAACGAGTGCACAAAAATCAAAAGGATGGTCACGTCAGATTTTGGGAGAATGACGTCCAGTCATTATTAGATCATCCGATCTAATAGTGTATTTACATGCATTAAGTCATATTGACTGTATTTCAATTCATTAAACCAATAATGATGCATGTCCTTGTGAAATTGTTCATGTGCTTTATAATGAAAGGTTATGTCCTAACTAAAGATAAACATAAAGATCATTGACAAGTGCAATAATGTAAAAAAAACTGTATTACCAAACAAAGAATTCAAGGTTGATTATGATTGTTGTTTCATGATTGTTATTATTAGGCCTATTATTATTTGTGTCCTCGGGAATGTGTGGAACAGCTTAACATGAGGCATCTACTTTCTATCAGTATAGATGGACCAAATGTCAATTTGAAGTTCTGGATCTCCTCCAGCTGGAACATGCACAGATGTACGGAGGTTCACAGCTGATTTTTGTGGGAAGCTGGGGCCTGCACACTCTTCGCTATTCAGTCAAGGCAGGTTTTTCAGTGTGGCAGATTGAAAGCCATGCATTTTCTTTTCCACAATGTCCCTGCTAGAAGGGAGGACTTAACCTCCCTCACTGGCTCATCTTAATTTCCTCTACAATTCTGTGGCCACAGAAACATCCCTGTTGCAGAGAAAACATCCCTGTTGCAGAGAGAGCGAATTAACTTTGGCCATTGATTCAGCAGTATGTGGATGCTGTCAAAAGAAAGAAGCTCCCAAACCCAGGAACAGCCTCATACAACATTGAAGCAGCACAAGGAGATTCTTTCATTTGTTTAAACTCCACTTCTTTTTGGCAATATCCAGAACCTTCTGTCCCTTCTTGTTAAAATACCAAACAGATGAGACAGTGTTGCCCTTTCTTTATAAAGACTTGGCTGAGTTGCTGAAGGTAACTGCACTTATTTAACTAAATTTGATATAGCTATTGTGTTTCTCTGCCATTTTGAATGTTTTTTTTTCTTCTTTTGAAATATGTCGGAGTCTACCGAGACGTTCTGTGAAAAGGGAGCTTCTCCAGCTTACCCCCTTGAAACCTACCAAACTAAACTCAGCTGCTGAGAAGAACTGGGTTTCTCTTAAGCATGCTGATATAGGCTTAGGTGCTGAGTCTGTCCTTAAGGTAATTTAGATGTAAGATTTTAATATGTGCATTTAGACGTGCACATTTTAAGAAGTTCAAACAGTTAAATGACAGTTAAAGACTGTATAAAACTCTACACTGAATCAGCTGCATTCATCATGGAGGATTTTTACTTCAGAACTGTTTCTTAAATTTAGGCACTCCAGAGAAAATAGAGCAATGGGGTAGGTGAGCTTCCTGTACTCAATTTTAGGAAAGAATGGATGAAATGCCTGGCAAGCATTGTCAAGAAAGTGCAGGGATAAAGCCCACTGAAATATCCCATTAGGTAGATTGCATGCTTGGACCCTACAAACAAGCAAGGACAACCAGAATGTTGCATTGGAAAGATAAAATGTGTAGTCCAGAGATTTATCCAGGACAAACAGTTGGCATGAGGAGTTTCAGTTGGTAGGAACAAGAGTTTAAAATTAATAGCAAGAGTTTTGGTTTTTACAATGTTTTCTTGATGAAATAAATAAATATTATTTTATTTGTTTCTCACCATACCTATGATAAGTTATTTATCACATTTATTATTAAGATACTGTGAGCTAAAATGTAGGTGTTAATGGGTATTGCCACTGTAGGTGGAATTCAATTTAATGACTTGTTCTTTTCTTTAATGGTATAGTTGATTTAATAGTCCAGCAGTTTGAAAGCTTTCTCTCCCTTGAGAGTAAAAGTCAAGTCAAGTCAAGTCAAGTCTAGTGGTTTTTATTGTCGTTCAACATATACAGTTAGTACAGTACACAGCGAAACGAGACGATGTTCTTCCAGGACCATGGTGCTACATAAATCAACATAGGACAAACACAGAACCACATGAGACTACACAGACTAAATAACATTCCTACATAAAGTGCACGTGCAATGTGTCCAAAAAGTATGGGACAGTACAATAATTACTAAAAGGAACAGGACAATAGGCAGAGTGAGAGACACATTTGTAATGGAGTAGTGCAGGGGTGTCAAACTCGGTTCCTGGAGGGCCACAGTCCACAAGAGTTTAGCTCCAACCCTAATTAAACACACCTGAAGCAGCTAATCAAGGTCTTCAGGAGTGCTTAAAGATTACAAGAAGGCATTTTGGAGCAGGGCTGGAACTAAACTCTGCAGGGCTGTGGCCCTCCAGGAACTGAGTTTGACACCCCTGGAGTAGTGCAAGTGAGAAGATCCTCTTCTTTCAACCACTAGAGCAGTGGCTTGATGCGTTTCTTCATGAAGCTCTCAACAAGTCCTTCCCTGAGCTGTTGAGTTTCTGTAAAAGGTTTCTATTCTTGTCCCATGGAAAAGCCACTGTAGAGAGAGGATTCTCTATTAAAAGAAGGTAGAATTCTAAAACATCTATGAAGAAACTATGGAAGCGCACAGCCTGCTAAAAGATGCATATTTGAGCAGCCTGAGAGCAAAGGTGGGACTTTAATTGCTCAACTGATCACAAAATCCAACACCCTCAGGAGGATACACGAGGACAAAAGCACTGAGCTGAGGGGAGTCGAAACGGAGTTGGAAAAAAGGCAGATGAATTACGACACATGTAAATGTTCTCGCTCAGCTAGTAAGATGTTTTAAGTGTTACATTGGTAAGTTAGAGTGTGAGCCCTATACAAACTATGTTCTTTTGTGTGCTGACTGCTTGTAAGGTAATATATATATATTCTTAGAGCGGTCCCCCTGTAGATTAAATACTTGATGGATTGCTCTCAGAAAAATGTTTCCTCAGTCTCAATGTAACTCCGTGTGTGCTACATTTTGTAGGTTTGTAGGTCAAAGGCAATGAAGCTGCTTGAGCATAAGTAATGAACTTTAAAAACAGCTATAGATGTTGAGATTCTGTAGAAATACAAAGGTCTTAAAAAAGGTATTAAAAAGTATTCAATTGGAAGTGCTGAAACATGCAGATACCCAGGGGTATTTTAATATTCCATCAAACATTTGCTTAGCTGCAAGTAGAAATGTATGACTCCGCTAGTTCACGTCCAGGGCAATCTGGAGCCTATCATGAACTGGCCGCGCTTTTCCACTGACCTGAGAGCCGAACGGTGATGTAATGGGTTACTGTCTGCATGGTAGTTTCAGGTGACTTCCTCAAACATAAATAAACATGACGCATCACAGTGTGTTTGTTTACAGCTTTTACTATTGTTTTTGAGGATAAATTTAAGCATACAGATTAATGCAATGCATCGTTATTACATTGCTCAAAAAGATTGTCAGAGACGACATCTAAGCTAAAGATGGAAAGTAATGTAATTACTGTACATTATATTGTATGAACTATGGCTTAACTTGCCATACAAATTCTGTAAACTGTTACTGTGGAATCATTATTAACATTGGTGTAGCAGATGGTTGTATTTGGATTTGTGCCATAGCATATAATATTATTGATTGAGAATTCCACCGTTTTACATTAGCCTACAGATAGCCGCGATCTTCCAAACTTAGTGAGTAACTGGTCAAAAATACCCTTACAGAACAAGAAAATGCACAAAATAAGATGACAACAGTGTAATAAAAGCTAACATAGTTGGCAAATATAATAACTTACTGAGATCAGCTGCAGATGACACTGGCGATTCACTGTTTATCACAAGCATTAATGGTGGTGTCTGAGTTCAAAACATCATTGTTCCGTCCACTGTCGCTTTTGCTTATATGCTTCTTATGGTCCCTGTACTTCCTTATGTGTTTTTCAATTTGTTTATGATTGGTCAGTTGTCCGATTGAAGGTGGCTGCATTATTTCATGCTGTTTCCTTTGCGATCTCTCTAGTTTATCTCGGATCTTCGTAAATACCATGTTGCAAGTAGAGCACTCATTTCATCGTGTTAGCTGAATGCTTTTGATGTCTGATAATTTTGTGGGGTTTGTATTATTGTTATAGAGTGAAGAAGTAGTCCTTACTGCAGACGGTAGCTACTGTTGTTGTTTGGGATGTAATCGGTTCCTACGTAGAGACCAGCAAGCTTTTGGTGTGGAACGAGGTTTTGGGCCCCATCTGCCTTTTCTGCTGTGGAAAAGCATGGAACAGTTCGAGAATTCGCACCAGCCCAGGAAACCGCCCTAGAACCATGTTGGTTTAAAAGGGTTATGTGTGACCTACAGTAGGCCTGAGGTCTAGTTTCTGGTCACATTATGTTACACTTGCTTATGAGCAGTTCTCCAAAACAAAACCGCAGACAGAAAAAAAAAGAAAAAAAAACACAATTGTCAATTGATTTTCCAGTAAAATCAACCCAGAATCAAAAGACACTTTCCTCTGGTTTCTGGTCACATTAGGGACAATCCTGTGTCTTGAGAATGTTTTTGTGTGTGGATAAGCCACTGGATACGAGCCAACCGCAAGACAAAAAGGCTTATTTCTGTCTACAAAGTCATAACTGAGCTGCCTCAAAAAGAGACCTCTTTTCTCATTTAACCACTTCTTTTCATTCTCAGACTATTTGCTTTTTCACTGTCTGATAGGCATACAGTACAAAAACAAAAAGTAGTTTTTTCACAGGCATAGTTCAGAAAGGAGGCAAAAAATCTGATTGTATGGTATGTCCAGTCCAACTTAAGTCTTTACAGCAAAAAAGCACATGTGTTTTTACAAAACTGATCCAAATCACATCCATACATTTAAATATTTATTTATTTGTTTTTCTGTCTGAACGGTCAGCTCAGACTTCAATTAGGGTTTTTTTTTATTTATTTTTTATGCTGCAACACATATGTCCAGTGTTGGGTAAGTTACTCATAAAAAAAGTAATTCATTACAATTACTTATTACTTCACTGAAACTGTAATCAGATTGTTTTAATGATTGTGAAAACAGTGATCACATCACTAATAACTTCACTTTTAAGCTACTTTCTAAAACCATCAGTTCAAAATAATGTGTACATTTCCACTTAGTCAATAGTCACACGTCCTTGAGCTGTCAAAGAAATGAAAACATGCATATATGTCCATAGTTCATATTCTAAATATATTATACATACCTAAATAATATAAAAATACATTTGCCCACATAATGTATTTTTATTTTTTGTATTTTTGTGTAACTCTGATTACAGAATTTAAAATGTCACATTATTTTTGACTAAATTGTTATTAGATTACAGTGACTAATTACTGTGTACACCCAAGACTGTATGTAACATCATTCAAAGTGTGCAATATTGTCTTGAGTTGTGTCCAATTACAGTACGCACATTTTCACTCACTCTTTCCTCATTAAGTGAACTATGTGACATTCAATATGTAGGGAATAGTAAGATGCAAGATGTCACAATAGACATGAGCAGGGGCACAATTTTCTCTTTACACAATAAAAGCTACTCTCAGTTGTTGTATGAGAAAGTCTGTTGACATCATGATGACTCTTATATACAGAGGTGGAAAGTATTGAATTACAACTACTTTCGATACAGTACCTGAGTACATTTTTCTAATTTATTAAGTATAAATAAATAATAGTTCTTTTACTTTTACTTCAGCTGTGCGTGTCAACAGGCCAAAAGTGCACAAGGGAAGGATGTTATATAAAGAAGGTATGAGAAATCACAAACAATAATACAACCAAATTATACAATTTACTTAAAAATAATATCTCAATATGTTAAATAACCATGATGTTAATTAAGACTTTATTATTACAACTGTAATACAATAATGCATATACAGAACAACCACTTTTAGTGTTTGAATCAATCATATCTCTCACATGTGTGAAATGTTTACTTTTTACATATTTTATTCAGTTGACATGTAGGAGTTGATAACAGTTTGCTTAATAATCTCATTCCATATCTGGATAATTGCTGCAATATCATAGAGGATAAATTTCCTCCTCAATGATGTTGCATTATATTAGTTTTGTACAGTATGTTAAATTAATAGCCAAAATACTTGGACATACGTGAATGAGAATAAACCTAAAATAGGAATGTCTTTCATATACAATTCACATTTTGTAGTTTAGAGATGATTTAGAGACATTTAGAATGTTACAAATGGTTATTTCTATTTGAATAAATGTGCTATTCTTAAAATGTTCTGTTTGTCCAAGAATCCTCTTTCAGCAATGCAGGTCTTTGGCATTTAGAAGCTGTTAGTTTAGGACCTTTGAGGAGTCTGTTCTCAAACTAGATACTGTAATTGGCTTGTCATCTTGCTTTGCATCTGGGCTGTCCACTTCCCACTCTATCCTGGCTAGAGACTCTTTATTCTTTTTTTCTACACTTTTTCTCCCAAATTTGGGAATGTGGAAAATTAAGTCCTAGTGGTGGCATAGTGTCCATCCGGGTGGTGGAGGACGAATCTCAGTTGCCTCCTATTTTTAAAAACAAAATTTGACTTACAAGTTAAAGCAGTTTGTAAGAACACTGCATTGTGTTTCCGCATGGTAGCACAACCATTTTCAGTTGTTCTAATAATAAGAAAAATGTCTTAAGTACCAAATTAGCACTTTAGAATGCTTTTGTAAGGAATATGTGACAAAGTATATGTTTGCCATCATGGGTAAAGAATAAATGTAATAAATAACACTTAAAACAACTTATTTCAAACCGTAATAATAATTTGCAATTAACGATTTTGGCAGTATATTTGATCAATTTAATGCATCCTTGGTAAACGTAATTTAACGTAATTACTTGAATATTTTTTCGGCAAACTGCTTATTTACTCTTATGTGAGACATAATATTTCTCAGTACTTCTACTTGTATTCAAGTGATTTATTTCTTCAGTAGCATTACTTTTACTTAATTAAAAAAAATCTGTACTCTTTCCACTACTGCTTATATAATATAATAAGCATTGTAGAGATACCAGAAATGTAATGCACTGTCTGCAAAAACAAACAAACAAACATACATACAAAAAATGTTCACAAAATTACTAAAAGATGTTAGAAGAGATCAGATTTGAAAAAAAAAAAATCAGATTTATGTGAACAAAGACATAGAGACATATTTTCTGCCATGCTGTAAAATAATTTGTTTTGTGTCTCATTTGGTTCAACGCTATCTTAAAAGGGTAATTTTAGATTCGAATAGTCTGGAACAGGTTGAGCTGGCAATTGAGTTTGGCTGATAATTAAATTAAGACTTGGACACGTTGGCTAATTGTAAATTACAAAACCTGGAGCATGTGCACAAAGCTCAAGTGGGGCTTGAGTCCTACTATTTTTTTATTCATCATTACCAGTTCAAAGGAGTGAGCCAAGACATTTTATGAATGACTGGCATCTCGCAATCCAACACATTGGATGCACAAGAAATCCAAAATCCAAACGTAGATCAGAATCAGAATGAGCTTTGTTACTAAAAATGCTTATACATACAAGGAATTTGTCTTGATGACAGAAGATTTCAGTGCAAAAACTATGTAACAACAAGACAGAGATAATTCAAATCTGAATAAAATCAAATCAAATAGAAAATTATTTATTTTATATATATATATATATATATATATATATATATATATATATATATATATATATATATACACTCACCTAAAGGATTATTAGGAACACCTGTTCAATTTCTCATTAATGCAATTATCTAATCAACCAATCGCATGGCAGTTGCTTCAATGCATTTAGGGGTGTGGTCCTGGTCAAGACAATCTCCTGAACTCCAAACTGAATGTCAGAATGGGAAAGAAAGGTGATTTAAGCAATTTTGAGCGTGGCATGGTTGTTGGTGCCAGACGGGCCGGTCTGAGTATTTCACAATCTGCTCAGTTACTGGGATTTTCACGCACAACCATTTCTAGGGTTTACAAAGAATGGTGTGAAAAGGGAAAAACATCCAGTATGCGGCAGTCCTGTGGGCGAAAATGCCTTGTTGATGCTAGAGGTCAGAGGAGAATGGGCCGACTGATTCAAGCTGATAGAAGAGCAACTTTGCCTGAAATAACCACTCGTTACAACCGAGGTATGCAGCAAAGCATTTGTGAAGCCACAACACGCACAACCTTGAGGCGGATGGGCTACAACAGCAGAAGACCCCACCGGGTACCACTCATCTCCACTACAAATAGGAAAAAGAGGCTACAATTTGCAAGAGCTCACCAAAATTGGACAGTTGAAGACTGGAAAAATGTTGCCTGGTCTGATGAGTCTCGATTTCTGTTGAGACATTCAGATGGTAGAGTCAGAATTTGGAGTAAACAGAATGAGAACATGGATCCATCATGCCTTGTTACCACTGTGCAGGCTGGTGGTGGTGGTGTAATGGTGTGGGGGATGTTTTCTTGGCACACTTTAGGCCCCTTAGTGCCAATTGGGCATCGTTTAAATTCCACGGCCTACCTGAGCATTGTTTCTGACCATGTCCATCCCTTTATGGCCACCATGTACCTATCCTCTGATGGCTACTTCCAGCAGGATAATGCACCATGTCACAAAGCTCGAATCATTTCAAATTGGTTTCTTGAACGTGACAATGAGTTCACTGTACTAAAATGGCCCCCACAGTCACCAGATCTCAACCCAATAGAGCATCTTTGGGATGTGGTGGAACAGGAGCTTCGTGCCCTGGATGTGCATCCCACAAATCTCCATCAACTGCAAGATGCTATCCTATCAATATGGGCCAACATTTCTAAAGAATGCTTTCAGCACCTTGTTGAATCAATGCCACGTAGAATTAAGGCAGTTCTGAAGGCGAAAGGGGGTCAAACACAGTATTAGTATGGTGTTCTTAATAATCCTTTAGGTGAGTGTATATATATGTGTGTGTGTGTGTGTGTGTGTGTGTGTGTGTGTGTATGTGTTTGTGTACAAATACAAATCTGTTATATACAGATAGTGTAAGGGAATGTAATGGCAGAGGAGGTAGGATATGTTGGATAAATATAAATATACTAAGTTGTGTATTGCATATAATTATTGCTCAATGGGGCAGTTTCAACTGTTCATGAGCTGGATAGCCTGAAGAAAAAAAACTGTTCTTATGTCTGACAGTTCTGGTGCTCAGTGCTCTGTAGCGCTGGCCAGAAGGCAACAATTTGAAAAGGTAGTGTGCAGGGTGAGAGGGGTACAGAGTGATTTTTTAAGCACTTTTCCTCACTCTGGAATTGTGCAGTTCTTGAAGGGTGGGCAGGGGGCAACCAACAATCCGCTCAGCAGTCAAAACTGTCCTTTGTGGTCTTCTGATGTCCTATTTCATGGCTGAACCAAACCAGACAGTTATTGAAGTGCAGTGGACACACTCAATGAATGCTGAGTAGAACTGTATCAGCAGCTCCTGTGGCAGGTTGAACTTCCTCAACTGGCAAAGGAAGTACAACCTCTGCTGGGCCTTTTTCACAATGTAGTCAATGTGAGTCTCCCACTTCAGGTCCTGTGAGATAGTAGAGCCCAGGAACCTTAATGACTCCACTGCTGCCACAGTGCTGTTCAAAATGGTGAGCGGGGAAAATGTTAGGGTGTTTCACCTAAAGTCCACTATAATCTCCACTGTTTTGAACATATTCAGCTGCAGGTTGTTTTGACTGCACCAGGCAGCCAGCTGTTCAACCTCCCTTCTGTGTGCAGATTCATCATCATACTGGATGAGGCTGATGACAGTAGTGTTGTCTGCAAACCTCGGAAGCTTGACAGAAGGGTCCAAGGATGTGTAGAGAATCCCTGTACACATCCTTGGAGGAACCAGTCCTGACTGTACAGGTGCTGGAAGTGACTTTCCCCAGTCTCACTTACTGCTACCTATCTGTCAGAAAGGGTGAGCTGGCAATTGAGTTTGGCTGAAATTAAATTAAGACTTAGACACATTGGCTAATTGTAAATTACAAAACCTGGAGCATGTGAGCTCAAGTGGGGCTTGAATCCTACCATTTTGTATTCATCATTACCAGTTCAAAGGAAGGAGTGAGCCAAGAAATGTTATGAATGACTCCCAATCCAACACATTGGATGCACTAGAAATCCAAAATCCAAACGTAGATCAGAATCAGAATGAGCTTTGTAAAAATGCTTTGTAAAAAAAAGGTATTTGTCTTGGTGACAGAAGATTTCAGTGCAAAAACTATACAACATCAAGACAGAGATAATAAAAATAATAATAAAATAAAAAGCAAATAGAAAATACAAGTATATATAGAAATAAACAATAAGACAATGTATCATATATATATATATATATATATATATATATATATATATATATATATATATATATCACTGGTGTCCAGCTACCCTCCATCAAAGACATTCACAATAAACACTGCCTAAGGAGGGTGAGAAGCATTATCAAAGACACCTCTCACCCCAACCAAGGTCTTTTTACTCCTCTCCCATCTGGGAGACGCTATAGGAGTCTTCACTGTCGCACCAGCAGACTCAGGAACAGTTTCTTTCCCTCATCTGTCAGCTTACTTTTATTAATTTATATATATATATATATATATATATATATATATATATTATTATTATTATTTTCACACATTCCTTGCATTTCTTGCACATAACTTCTACCTCCTGATGCCGCTTGCACTGTTATGGTCACCGGCCATATAAATATATTTATTTATATATTATATATTTATTTAGAAATCTGGTGATCCACTGACAGATAGAGTTGAGAACAGAGAGTTGGTTTAATTTAGTCTGGAGAATAGCTGGGATGATGGGGTTGAAAGCTGAACTGAAGTCCACAAAAAGGATCCTTGCATATGTCCCTAGTCTGTCCAGATGTTGCAGGATATGATGCAATCCCATGTTGACTGCATCATCCACAGACCTGTTTGCTCAATAAGCAAATTGAAGGGGATCCAGAAAGGGTCAAGTGATGTCCTTCAGGTGGACCAACACCAGTCTCTCAAATAACATCATGAGCACAGACGTCAGACCGGCGTTTCTGCAGAAATTATGTCCTGTGATTTTTGGTTTCTTTGGGACAGGGATGATGATGGAGCATTTGAAGCAGCAGGGAACTTCACACTGCCCCAGTGATCTGTTGAAGATCTGTGTGAAGATTGGAGCAAGCTGGTCAGCACAGGATTTTAGACAAGTGAGTGAAACCCCATCTAGGCCCTGTGCTTTCCTTGTCTTTTATTTCCGGAAGACCCGGCACACATCCTCTTCATAGACCTTAAATGCAGGTTGAGTAGCAGGAGGGGGGTTGCAGGAAGCATTGATGTTTGTGTGAAGTTCAGAGCGGGTGTGAGGTGTGAGACTGGGCTTTTCAGATCTGCAGTAAAACACATTCAGGTCCTCAGCCAGTTGTTGATTCCTTACAGTGTTGGGGGATGGTGTCCAGCAAAATGTCTAAAATGTCAGCAAATGTCTTGCAACACAGTTACGCAAAGGAGGACACAGGAAACGGGGTTGTGAACTAAAGGTAGGCTTTTTAATTGCCGTTTTCTCTTTCAACATTTAACAGCACACTGGGTTGCTTGTTGGGCTCTCTCTCTCTCTCTCTCGGTGGCTCTGAGTCTGCTTTTATGCCGCTCTCCTCGTGCTCACTGGAATTAGAGACAGGTGTTAGGCAGAATTTAGCTCAGGTGTAAGCGCCCTTACCGCTTTCCTCTCCCGGACGGGCGCTTGACCACGCCCCCGCTGCCACATGTCTGAATAGTCAAAAACTGGGAAAAGATTGTCTGGTATGTGCTGTCGAATGTTCAGCAGTTCATCCTTAGTAAAACTGATTAGAAAACATGACTAAACACAGGACAAAAAAATACAAACAACAAAATAATTGTAGAGCTCCACACATAGGCTGCCATACAAAGTGCCATTGTAACGTTGCTGGCGAGGACAATGCTGAAGATGAACCCAACTGCAGTTTTCTTATAAAACATGATATCCAAAACCCTGACTACAAACTTGACTATGGCTTGAACAAAACTTCCTCAACTGGCAAAGCATGGCAACATGAGGGTTTAAATAGATGACATGGGGAACATAAACCAATGAACAAACAGAACTATAAACGTGATAATAACCAATGAAAACAGGACACATGAACATGGAGGGAAAACAGGACATCACATGTCTAGGGAAACACATGACATGAACAAGAACAGAAAAAACAAAACTTGAAAACAAAACATAAACAAATACACATCTAGACATGACAGCAATCTTGTATCAATAGATATTAGATTCCTTCATTGATTCATGTAATATGCATTTTAGAATGTCCGTATCCCCGGTTCAAGTCGTAATGTAATTTCCAAATATCCTAAAATGTGTTTTGTTTTAGGATTGTGCTGTTTTTGTTGTTGGGAACATCAACAGAACTGGAAAAATAAAATAAAAATAGCAGTTCGTTAGCTAATCTCAATACCATATGGACAGACTTATAGATGCAAAGTGGCTTGCCCAAACCTTTCTGGCAAAAAATTATTGTAATTTATAACACTGAACTGGCAGATTCATGGCAGAGCATGTCAATTTCTGTCTTGCAATGGATAGGAGATGGCGTATCATGTTTCCCGGACATCTCATTCCTAATCCAATCGCACAAATGGTTCCAGACCCCCCAACTTTCATGACAGGCTTGGACTCTCTGGCCATTCAATGTAGTAATGCTTTTAATTGAGATGAGAAGTGGCTCGTGGCCGGACCAAGAGGCCCCAGTAATGAAAGTTTATGTGACGTGTTGAAAGCATTACCCCATTAGTGGGCTGATGGCAGACCCTTATTCAGGTTTGTGGACATCATAAACCAAAGGAACAATGGACGAACATCTGCTCCACAATACTCCAAAGGTCTCAGATTCTAAAGCTTATTGTCTTAACACCTGTGTATATATTTGACTTTGTTAAGAATTAACTGTGTCACACTCTAGCTCAGATCTTATGCTGTGAGAGAGAATTCTAAGAAATTAAACTTTATATTTTTCCCTGAGAAGTTTGGACAATTTCTGTTTCTTTAGCTCAATTTGGACGGAATTTGTTTTTAGGATATATATCTGTAAAGTTATTGTTACAGCGGATGTCTGTAAATTTTTATGTCAATTGGCACGAGGTAAGCAATGTCTGTAGAAATTGCAGAGATGGCCTTGTCTTTTTCATTTACTCGTTGCCGTCTTGACGAAACAGTGCCTTGCGTCATACATAATCTAGCTCCGACACATTCCTTATGGCAAGACAGCATGGCCTCGAAGTAAATATGCTCCCATATTAATGTATTATAACTTTATAGTAGTAACAATAACTGTAATAAATATGATATTTTAGTGGAAACTATGGTTACCATTGTAAAGTGTTTTAATTTATTAATTAATTAGATTTTATTGACTTTTTTATGTTCTTAAAATACTGTATCTAAAGCTAACTTTCTTGTTGCACTGCTTGGTGCACCTTCATTATGTGTTTATGGATTTTTATCAACTTTCTTAGTAAAACTGGTGGTTCAAATACTGCTGGCGTCCCATCTAGATTAAGAATTTTATAATAATTTAATAAGGAGAGTCTGATTATGGACTGCTCAGAATGGCCGCTCTAGCTGGGTCAGGTATAATCCTTGCCTTAATTAATTACTTCCCTTAAAAATATACATAATGTTAGAATTTAACTGTTTCACATATATTTCAATGGGTTTTGTGATGCACTTATCCAGAACATGATCTTCCGTAACACCCACATACATACAATGGAAACTCCCCATCCTACCTCAGTAAAAAATACAGAATCAGTACAAGACATCACATTCGTCCTATGTTAATGGGATAGTTTCCCCAAAAAAGTTTCCTATGTCATAATTTACTAACCCTTGTGTCCTTCCAAACACATAGGATTTTCTTTCTTCTGTGGAATACAAAAGGAGAAATGTTAATGAATATCCTGCTCCATCTTTTAAATAGCTATAGCGTGCTTCAAAAAGCATGTAAAAGTACCCAAACCAAAAGTTGTAATTTTTCAATTAAAATCTTGACGTCCGTTGTGTGTTCATGAGCACTTATGAGATAAGCTCATTCACTCTGTCTTGCATGTTCATGTGAGAACTTACATTGTTTAGGCTAAGAACAATGCAAGTTCTCACATGAACATGCAAGCCACTGTGAACAATATTTGGAAAACTAATCCTGTCTATAAATTGTTTCTGAAAGTAGCAAACAGAATAAGCCGTGTGAAATACAGTTTGTGACCGTTCAAACACCAGAAAGTGTTAGCATACCATTGTCCATTTGCTGTCTTTGTCATAACACCTATTGCTGTTCTGCCTCTCATGAAGCCGCCAGTGACAGTGATGTGTACCTGTCATCCACACGTCTATTTATATCTAGCATGTGTTGTGTGCGACTATCAGGAGAAGCTTGCCGTTGGAACTAAAGTTGAGGTGTCACCAACTGAAAGAGAGTCATTCTATCTCTTGGTACCTGGCCCAGTTCCACATAGCTCCTCAAACGAGATTAGCATTTGTTAGCAGGGTATTTATACCAAGTGCCAGTCTGCTAAATTCATAACCCTGCAAGTTCTATACTGCAGGGATCTGGAATTTGAACACCTGTGTAATTACAAGGACAAAGCTTAAACCGATCAGTCAAAATAGCTTATAACTAATCCCATGCTGGACGCTTCAAAGACATCTAGAGTCACGGATTGGTAGTTAGCTTATATGTTCACAGGACTGGACCATCACAAGTGCTTTTGAGTTCTCCAAAGTAGACCTTATGTATGTTATTTAGGACCACATGAAATCAGAATTGGTATTTTGTGGCTTTTAGTACATATATTTTAGCAATGAAGCTTTCTGTATGCTAGTGAACTACTAAAAGTTGACAAAATTAGTCTTTAGCTCATATACACATTTAAAATGTGCAATCTTTGTCTTCCAGGAAAACAGACCAAAACATTGACTCATCTTGCTCTGCACATATTTTTGTCCAATCAAAGGCTCTTTTGAATGAGTGCCCCTCCCCCTGCAACCAACTAGAAAGTAGCTAAATCTGTTTGAAAGAAATAGTTAGTGGAGTGAAAAGAGGAACTACCTATTTAAAGCAGACAGCGCTGCCCTAGAAAATCAGGTTTTTGTCAGAATCCATCCTCCTCCTTTGCTTTATACAAAACTAGCATAATATTACACAAGCGCATCGGAGGCCCATGGCATTTAATTCTTGGCAAAACTCATTGTTCTTATACCTATTCTTGTGTCTCCTGTCTGGAGAGAACAGATTCCAGATTGAAATGATGACTGACCAAATCTTAGTTTCTATTTGGCACAAACTGGTTTCTAGTTGGTCTAAGATGGTTTCTAACTTGTCCATCTTGGTTATTTGCTGGTCCGTTTTATTTTCAAGCAAGTCTGGGCTGGCTATTCACTGATCCAAGCTGGTTTCTAGCTGGCCCAAACTGGTAATTTACTGGTCCAAGATGGTTTCTACCTGGTCCAAGCTGGTTAATCACTTGTCCAAAAAGGTTTAATTGGTGATCTAAGCTGGTAGACCACCTTGTGCCAGCGATAAGTTAGCTACCATCTTGTCATACCATCTTAAGGTGGTACCATCTTGGACAGCTAAAATGTGAAAGGCAAATCACTCCAATTTTCTGCACACTTTTTTAGATTTCCACTGTAAATGACATGCCAAAAATGTGGAGGAAACCATCAAGACACTCTCATGAGGCTTTCAGAGTACTTGAGTCCAGCAGGTGTTCACTGTAACCAGACATTAAATTACTTCCAGTCTTATCCTGAGCTGAGGAGGGATATTTAACAACAGAGAACCAAACTCCTGTATAGGGAGTTATGTGAAGCAGTGGCCTTAATGAAAGTCTGGCATTAACTTCCTCTTGCTAAACTCTAAGGCTCAGAATATATATCTGGTAAAGGGCTTGAACTGCAATAGTTTCTTGTTAATTTGGTGTTTCCATTCATATAATACTCCAATGAGATTATGCTAATACAATGTTATTCTTAGTCTGATTTGATTTTCAGCCTGTGAATTTGGATTTTAGCTGTTCCATAAGAACAGGAGAGAAAATGGAGCTGCGGCCCAGTGATTAACACACATTCTCTGAGCTATGGTGCTCATAGGTTTGATGCAAATTAGAATATTTTCCTGTTATTTATCTACTCACCTTTAAATCCATGCTTCTCAACCCAGGGCCCACAAGGGGAAATATTGAATTGAATTGAAATGATGTGTGTTCCAATAGATCCAGACTTCAATCAGTATTCAGCCAATTCTGCATGCCTATTTCACAAATGGATCTTTATTTTCTTTTCAGGCAGTCAAAATGAGCAAAATTTGCATGTCTATTGCAACAAATATGTAGTAATGTCCTACTAATGTCAAACAATGTATTGCAGTGGTACAAGGGTTTGGGAAGGTGCTTTAATAGTTATTCTGCCGTCTAATGTTTTAGGAGATAATTATATTCAATAGGTTTTTTACCACCAGGGTAGCAACATTGTACCCTTTAAAAAAAAACATGTTAGTTAACTTATTTACTAAAATATTACCTTTTCAAAACTGTAAACATAACTCTGTGTGTGTGTGTGTGTGTGTGTGTGTGTGTGTGTGTGTGTGTGTGTGTGTGTGTGTGTGTGTGTGTGTGTGTGTGTGTGTGTGAAATGTGTGTGGAAATGTGTATGTGTGCACAAATCCCATTTTAAAGGTAAGAATGCAGTTTGTTAAAAGATGCCAGAACCAGGGGGTCTAGAGAACAGTATGGCGCTAAATTTGAGAAAATGTTAAATATGTTTTACTCAAATTTAATTAATACATTATATGTTCAAAAAACTATTTAAAGCTGAATAACATACAGAGAGCCCAAAGGTAAAAGGTCACAACTGGTTCTTCCCATACCGGTCAAAATGGACTCGTCAAGACATTGGAAGGAACAATTTGTATTATACAGTTATGTATCTTAAACAATTGATATAAAAATGAATTTTCATTTTAGTTTGTTTGTTTTGAGGGTCTTGACAAAGTCACAAAGTTTGGTACCATTACCAACAACTAAGCAGTATTTATAACGTATGATTTACCTGTCCCGTGTCAACAATGACCCTAAGACAATAAGGAAATAAGTTAATATATATTAAATTAATATGCATTTACATAAGTATACAGTATTATGTCAACTTCTTTGTAATTTGTAACTAGAAAAAGCTATAAGGTGATGAAAATTGATGAAAAAATTACAGCACCTAAAAAACAAAATAGCCATTTGTTTATTAATGAAATTGAAAATGTCTTTCTGTACAAGACTAACAGTACTGACTGTTTCAGAAAGAAAGAAAGCATATTATTATTAATCGTTTTCTATAAAGCCATCATGATGAAAAGCATACTGACAGACTTTGCTTTCTAAAAATTAAAATAGAAAAGAAAGAAATAAGAAAACACTCATCAGGGTCATCAGCTGTCAAATTAGTTACCTTGGTGATGAGGCAGCGTATCCTGCAGTAGAGGTCGGTCTGCTCTTAATGCAGAGCTGATTGTGTGCATGGAGAGGCATCTTCAGGAGAACACAGATGACATACCGCTGTGAGTGTGATTACTGCCATGTTTTTTTCTGAGATTCAGTGCTGTCCTTCACTCTCTAATCATCCTCCTCTCTGCCTCTCTTTGGTCATATCTGTGTAATTGGCTGTGGTCTTGAACATACTGCACAGAAGGCCTAATTTTCCCATCTTTAGGTTGGAGCACGTGCCCCCATACAGAGCCTCTTATAGTTACACCATGAACTTAACCCCTTTTCTGGATTCTGTAAAAACAGGAAATGTTTCACGAATTTGTGCTGCAGTAGAGAAAGGGAACTGAAAACTGTGTGCAAAACTATGTACAGTGGGGTCCAGAATTCTGAGACTACACTGAAAATCTGGGATCTAAAATCTAATAGAAACCAGTATTTTGAAAGGTGAGCGCCACTGGATTAGTTGATTGTTGGACAACTAGTCGACCTTCCTGATTCATTTTTACTATAAACACAGCACTGCCAGTACCTACAGTATTTCTCTTGTTGTGTATCCCTTAGATTTGTTTTGTCTTTTAGACCTCATATTTGATGTGTTTATTTCAGTGACAAGCAATCATCCAACACTCACAACCATGTCCAGTTGGAGTGATTTGGTGAGACACAGCTGCTCACGGCACCTGCAGCCACTGACCAACCATTTCCCTCTTGCAAAGCTGTGAGCATGGCATCTGTTTGGCAAAAGATTGCACTGCTGGACAGATGGTGACCCCTGCAGCAATGGGTGAATACAGTCTCACATGTAAGTAAAGTCCAAATGTATAAGTGAGCTCAAAGAATCTTGGGGCTGTTTCTCTACTCATACACTTTTGTGTATTGTCTTTATAATTTTAAAGGGATAGTTCACACATAAATGAAAATGCTGTCATCATTTACTCAGCCTTATGAGGTTCCAAACCCGTATGACTTACTTTCTTTGGTGGAACACAAAAGGAGATGTTAGTCAGAATGTTAGCCTCAGTTACTGTTCACTTTCATTGTATGGAGAAAAAAAAAGAGCAGCGTCAACCTTCTTCCAAATTTCCTCTTTTGTGTTCCATTGAAGAAAGTCATACTGTTTGTAATGACAAAAATGATGACATAATTAGCATTTTTTGGTGAACAGATCCTTTAAGCCTTTGTGAGGTTGTGTGAGCATGTTTACCCTCATCAAACTTCTGAGAATAATCACACAGCTTGTGTTTTGTGAATACCAAAGATTATACTTGAGGACGTAGATTCTGGTTCGGAGAATAGATGGCAGACAGCAATAAATAATCCTAAAAGTGGAAACTGTTAAATTCTGTTTCTCTCTGGATGACAATGAAACTGTTTTGACAAACGAGTGCTAATGCTTAAAGGGATAGTTCACCTCAGAATAAAAATACTGTCATCAATTATTCATGCTCATGTTGTTTCAAAACGTATATTATAATTGTTATTCCTCTGTGGCACATCAAAGGAGAAGTTTTGCAGAATGTCCAAGCTGTTGATTGATTGATTGAAGCTGCTCTCCTCCATTCCATATCAAGGGAGATTTAGATAATGGTAATGTGGTAGGCGCAGTATTTTTATACCTAAAAAAGGCATTTGATACTGTGAATCATTAAATATTCCTGCATAAATTAAATCTGTTTAGTTTCTCCCAGCAGGTAAATTGGTGTGACAGGGCGGAGGGCGGGGCCGGGTCGTGATTATACACACCCGGTCCCTTATCAGACTAATTAAGCCTCAGAGAGGGATAAGGGCCGATTGCGGATGGTGGTGTGACGAGAGAGAGATAGTTTACAGACATGTCCGTCATGTGTGTTTGTCTTTTGTTTAAGTAAATCGTTAAAATATTGTTTATATCGCCAGGCCGGTCCTCGCCTCCTCCTTTCCATTGAACTACTTTACACAAGACGGACATGACTGTAAACGATCTCTCTCTCGTCGCACCACCGTCCGCAATCAGCCTTTATCCCTCTCTGAGGCTTAATTATCCTGATAAGGGACCGGGTGTGTATAATCACGACCTGACCCCGCCCTTCGCCCTGTCACAATTGGTTTAGATCATATTTAGAATCTCGAGATCAGTGTGTTAAAATAAATGATTCAAGATCATCTTTAAGAAACATTGAGATGGGTCTCCCTCAAGGGTCAATTTTAGATCCACTGTTGTTTTCCTTACATGTCAATGATTTACCAAATTGTTGTAAGGAAACTAAATGTCAGTTATATGCAGATAAGTCATTTATGTATCAGCACATATGCCACGCTTAGCTGCAGATATATTAACAAATGGAATGACTGGTGTGTCACAGTGGCTGCAAAACAACTGTTTGACCTTGAATTGTGAATCTCAATGTGTTTTTCAGTTAGAAGGAAGGAAATTCAAGGTTTTATAATTAAGATCAATCAAAAGGCAATAGAGACAGTTAATGATTTTAAATATTTAGGTGTTATTTTAGATTCTCAGTTGAAATTTGATGTGCATGTAAAGAGGCTGTGTAGAACGATCAGAACAACCTTAACTGTTTTTATATGATTAGACCGTATATATCCCTAAAAGCAGCAAAGTTATACACGCATGCAATGGTCTTCTCACATTTATCTTATTGTGTGACTGTCTGGAGTCAGGTTTCTCTACTGACCATTAAACCTGTTAGATCTCTATATAAACGAACACTAAAAAATTAGATGGCATCATTGTAATATTTTACAAAAATATAGCTTTGCTTAGCTTTGAACATTTTATAAATGTGTCTCTCATTAAAATGTTTTTTAAATATGTAAATAATCTTGCTCCAGATATCATATGCAAATCAATATCAAAACAGAGTAGTAAAGGGATCACTAGAAGAGGAACAACTTATCAGAATTGCACATTACCGAGGAGAAAAACTAAATTAGCTCAGTCCACATTTTCAGTTCAAGGTACACTGCTTTGGAACAGCATACCAGCAGAACTGCGAATGCAAAAATTTTCAAATAAATCTTAAAAAGCGGTTCAAACAAAAGCAGGTCTGTGAACACTGATGGTCGTGTACAGTCTCAGCTTAATTTAATTATTTTTATATTTAAATTTTTGCTTTTTTTCTGTGATTATTTTTTTATTGTTGTTAAAAAAGCAGAACCAGGGACTGGAGCTGCAAATTAGCTTTTGGCTAGAAGCCTGTATGTGGAGCATCTGTTGCTTGAAATTGTAGCAATGTTTCTGCATTGTCCCTGTTAAATAAACTAATACATAAATACAATTCATTTGAAGTAATTTGGGATTGGGGCTTTCAAGAACCAAAAAGGGCATTAAAACATTATACAAGCAGTCCATTTGAATCCTGCTTGGTAATCCACGTTTATGAAGCCATACGATAGCTTTGCAAAAGGAACAAACTGAAAGTTTCGTTGTTATTCACTGAAAACCTTACATGACATTCCTGGTCACCAATGACATTTATTGCATATATAAGAGCAGCTTGGACATTCCGCTAAAAATTACTTTGTTTTAGTTTTTTGGCAGAAAGAAAGTCAGGAAAACCTGATAGTGAGTAAATTATGACAATTTTCATTTTTGATGATTTTGTAAGATTCCTTTTAGTTTTTGTTTTTATAATCTGCTAAATGTGACAGACCATTTTGCCTGTTGTTTAGCTTTAGTGACTATTTTACAACATAGAATGAAGTAGCGCACGGTGAAACCATTATATGACATAGATGTTTCACACCATCAGAGGATAGTTTGAAAAGATTACTGGATGATATCATTATCATCATACATAAATTGCTTTTCCTTTCCCATTTGGCCAGAGCTTTTTCCGTACATTTTTCTCACCTACTGTAGTTAAATGATTATGGTTAAAATGAACCATTACCTCTAAATCCCACACAGGGGCTTAAAGTGTCTCCTTGTAAATTGTAGAATAAGACAAGAGAATGAGATGAATATTTAAATATAATAGTAGATGATGAGGATTATAAAATTTATATTGAGTTGAAATATCTTTTGCACACTACTTTCTGTAAAACAGCTAGTTTAATGCTATTCCACATGCTATTTCAACAGACTCTCTTTGACTGTTACTAAAATTTTCTTTAGCAATAGAAGGTTTTATTTTTTACCGTCAGCCATGAAGATAACATGAAACAGTGTTCAACCTCAATTTCAGTTGATTTTACTTCTATTTCCAAGTGAAACAGGAAATGTTGGGAGTGAGAAGGAATTTAAACATGTTGCTTTCCATACTCAGACTCAATATGTCTAGAACATGTGTGCAAACCATTGCACATCATATTCGACAACAGGTTTCTTTAGTAATAGCTTTGTCAGTTTTGTCACAAAGAGCTCAGCTGGAGGTTTTTGACAGATTTCCTGTCTGAGGTCCTTTGTGTGTTCACTTTGCGTGAGTGGGGCGAGATGGTAATGGAGTGGAACTCAAAAAAATCTCACAAAACAAGATCTCAAAACAATCCAAGATAAAGGGAAAGAGGTGCAGTTGGGAATCAAAGAGAGAGAAAAGTGGAGAAGAAGAGATATTGAATCGTTCCACAACAAAGGTTGGCTTTTATGCGTAGCAAGCAGAAGATATCTCATAAACCAAAATTGAAGAATATCCACATCTGTGAAATAGGCATTGTAACATGTTACATAACAAAACAAAACTCAAAATAGTCCTGTTTATATATTCTCTGGACATGATTGGATGAGGGACTATTAAAGGGATAGTTCTCCCAAAATATTTAAATTATTTAATCATTTAATCACCCTCATGCCATCCCAGATGTGTATGACTTTCTTCAGCTGAACACAAACAAAGATTTTTAGAAGAATATTTGAGCTCTGTAGGTTCACACAATGCAAGTAAATGGTGATCAGACCTTTGTAGCTAATCCACATGATGCCATTGTTTAAATCCATATCTTCAGAAGTGATTGTAAGGGTAAAAGATGGGCAAGTAGTAGGCAGGGACCGGCCCGGTCACCACCTCCTCCTCATCACAGTCCTCCCCTGCCCAATTCATTGAGTCACGTGGTCTGAAGCCTATATACAATAATGCCATTTTAATGGCTGATGGCACTTAAGTGATGCCCATAAGGAACCGCATCACATAATCCATATTTGGCTAAGCCTGTGTTGGTTACTAGCGACTCACACTGAAGCGAGGACTATGTTCTCCCTTTTGAGTGACAACGTGTGAGGATGTCATTGGAAATTAGCAGTTTGTGTGCGGATTCAACCACATTGTTAAACAGGCCTGATGGTGCTTCATCGAGGCTCTGTCAAACCATGCAGTCTCTGAAATGAGCCATGTGAGCCTTGAGGCTCCAGCTCTTGTCATAAGAAGAAGGATTGAGGGTGGGCACCAGACTTTTCCTTGTGTTTCTTTCTCCCTCCGGACGGATGCACCGTTCTCGCCGTCGAGACATACTCCTTGATCTGGGGCGTGGCCTAGTTTAGCATTGTTACACGTCACGCAGGCCAATTCCATCAAGAAATGCTGGTTTGGAGGGGTTTCAATGTGGGAACGATGGAAAAGGTAGGCACTTGTTTAAAAATGCCTAATTTTTGCTATTTTGTCACACTAGAGTGTTCACATAAATGTAATAAGGCAGTTTGGGGCACGGCCCTGGCCTCTCTTTCTTTCTCTCCTGTTTTTTGGAGCACCGTTGCATGGCGGGTGAGCTCCCACATGATTGGTGCTCAGGCCCGAGGACTTAAGAGGCTTAAAAAAGAGCATTTTTCTCCAATACAATTTTGTGAACTGATGCACTGGATACTTAGTAGCCGTTACTATTCTTCCTGGGTCCCAGGAGATGGTGAGGCTGTGAAACTCAAATGGTTGTGCGCAGGGATGCACTGATATGGAAATTTTGGCCGATACAATAATTCAGTGTATTTAGAGGACGATAAATGATATATTGGCAGATAAATTTATATCTGGATATAAATCTACATTTTGTGCATCTGATTACAAAAACAAAAGGCTGACCTTATAAAGCCACATCCGGAGCACTTCTAATGAAATCAATCATGTAAAGTGTATTTTGTATTTTTTATTTTAAAACAACTTCAATTGCAGAAAACAAGGTACCTGCAAGAAACATCTAAAACTTTTAAATCATTTACCAAATGTTGCTAACTTTGAACCAGTTAAATAAAGATATTTACATACTTTTATAAATACAGTGCATTGCACTTGATTGAAACCTGTGAAACGTAATGCAAACAGGTCTCAAACTCATTGTAAACACAACAATATGCTTTAACATACAAAAAGAAAACAGAAACAAAATGCATGTGACATAAATAAATACTGTATGGAGTGTTTACTCAGATCCAATATGATCCTCTTGAGCAAAGCCATAAGGCACCAATCAAAACCCACATGGTGGGTTTCATGTGCAAGTAAAAGCCATAATTTATCAGCTTTAATATATTAGCCAAATTATATTTTTTGGACCAATAAACTACAGGATGCACAATATATTGTTTTGTATATTGTATATTTTTTTTTTGATGGGAGAAGAGACACAAATGCTAACTCTGTCCCTGTTAAACAGCGGCATGTACTTCACGCTACTCTTTTAAGATGTGTTAGTTTTGCGCTCACTAACTTTGCAGTCTTTCCATTGTTAAGAGTTGTGTTTTGAGTTCTCCTTCGGTCACACTCTTACTTCTTGTGCAAATACACCATTTGACACTCAAGATTTTGCATGTATGAGTGATCGAGTAGGTCATCATTTGTATATGGAGGACCAAACATGTAGTAATTTATTTATGGAATGGATTATAGTTTCTGCTAAAGAAACCAATGGGTCATAATTTTTTATGTGGAGAAAAATTGGTATCAAAATTCTTTGATGGAGGCTAATTGTTATAAAAATGTATATGGAGATCAATTGGTAGCAAAACTCGCCTATTAAAGATACGTTATGGCTCCATTTTCCCCGTGACTTCTGCTGGAGGGCAAGCATTAAAATATATATATTTTTAAATCTCATTCTGAATCCAGCCTCTGTTAATTTCTTTCCCATGTTCACACATTCTTCCCCATTCTAATGCTAATGAAGATGGGTTATCTGGTGTTCTCTGCTGTAAATTGGCCTCTGTCCCCATGGCCAAGGGTCTCGGGATAGACATAACAGAATGTTCTCAAATCACACTTTCATAAACGTCAAATGCTGTTCCCCCATAATAAATGCTGGGGCTGTTGTGGCAAACCTGTTGCTTTCAATTCCCTCCATGTTCACACATTCTTCCCTATTCTAATGCTAGGGAAGATGGTTTATTTTGTGTCCTCTGCTGTAAATACATTCAGTGTGACCTCTTTTTATAATTGCCTGATCAAATTCAGCCTCTGTCCGCTCTGACCTCAAGGGTTTCGGGACAGGCATAACAGAATTCAATGTACAATAAGCACAAGTGCTCTCTCACAATGTGCATACACTCTATCCCGCTCATGACACCAGGAAAGATACTTTTTTACTGTAAATGTTCCTGCTGTAAGGACACTTCAGGACTACAGTCATTAAGCCTAAAAACAACAAGTACAAACATTGTTAAACCCCTTTCAATCAGCCACAATTTGGAGGCACAAGGGCTTCCCTCCACTGTGCCGCTGATTGTTATGTCAGAGCAGTTGTTCGTGTGCTTTGGTGGCCGCAACAGGGGCATTTCTTTATCCAATCAGAGACTGGCTCATTGGATTGCGGATACAATTTTGCGTGCTTATGACGTGTGTGATTTGCCTTCGCCTCTGGGTATTCAAGCCCATTCTACGAGGATAATGGCATCCTCATGAGCATTGGCTAGAGTTGCATCCTTGGAAGACATTTGTATGGCAGCAGGATGGTCCTCTCTGCATATTTGTGTAAGATTTTCTAATTTGGACGAGAGTTTGACACCTGTTTCCCAAGTTCTCTCTGTTGTAGCAAGATTATGGTATTGAAGTTTTTTAATTCTTTAGCTTGTTTGTGCGCCACTGTAAGCTTGCCACACGGGCTTAGAGAGATGGCAGCTACTGTTCGCATACCGTGATGGTATCTCATCCCAGTTGTGTTATTACTTAACGTCAATGTTTCTTTGAAAGAAAATGTCTCAGTTACGAATGTAACATTAGTTCCCTGAGACGGAACAAGATGTTGCATAGCTGACCATACTCTCTAGCCAAGCGTCCACCTATATGGATTGTGACGTGGCTCCCTATGGGCACCATCAACAATTAAATTGCCATGATTGTATACAGGCTTCAGACATGACTCACTGACGTAGTCCCAATTGCGTCATTACGCAACGTCTCGTTCCCGCTCAGGGAACCAAGGTTAAGTTCATAACCGAGACAGGGTTTTTTTTTGTAATTCCATTTCATTACACTAGAGAAAGAAATTACACTCTTTGCCTTTAAAACAAAATGGCTTATTTATTTAATTATATATATTTTTTAATAAATCCTCAAGATGACAAGTGATATATAAACCTCTCTTCCTTCTCACTATTAGATATTCGAATAACATGGTTCCTGTGTGGAGTGTTAGCTGGCTTGTAAAATAATTGCCCCAAATTGGGTGAAAACACAATGTTTTTGAAGTACTTGAACTACTTAAGGGACCTTGCTTAGAATCTTGTGGCCATTTAGTTTAAAAAGAGAGTTTTTCAGTTAATGGAAAGTTCAGGCGCTGCTGAAATTGCATTCTATGCATTTTTAATTGTTTTGAATTAATCATTTAGAGTGTCCTCTCAAAACCCACTAAAGAGAGACTCCATTGGGTCTACACCATAAAAAAACATTACGGCATATTAATTCGTCCAATGCATTTTACATTGTTCCTCAATAGCTCACAGATTACTGAAAAAAACGGTTAGCAAAAAAAGCACATTGCAGCCCCAAAGAGAACTACTTTTTCCAAATAGGTTTCAAATGTTCTGTGTTCCATTAATCAAACACAAAGGTAGTTCCAACCCAAACCCAAACCATAGAACGCAACAGTGCCCACCCATTTCTTTTTAGCCATGTTGGTTCTAAAAGTATTTTTCACATTAATTTTACCCCCAGAGTAATTTCATAAAATCCTTCATAAAAGAGTTCTAAGTCATGCACCAAGCCAACCAGCTCCAAGGTGAATTACAACATTAAAAACTTTTATTAGAAGCTAAAATAAATAAATAAATACAATTATTTAAAATAAACAAATTCTCATAAAATTGTAAACTATGTAAAAAAAATATATAAAGCTATTGATTTAAATTTGTTGATTAAAAATATGAAAACAGTACATTTTAATTTTATTGCAAAATATTCTGATATAAACAAATATACAAGTAGTTTGAGAGAGAGAGGCCAGCTCAATTGGATAGTGTAGAGTAGATATCACCAGGAATTCCACTAATGCACATGGTTGAAAAAAATAAGTTGACATAAGATGGAAAGACCATGGTATTTTTTGAGTTCCTGGATCCATATAGATTCTTCAGTATTTGAAAATTATATTAATATGGTATTCTTTTCATTTTACAAATGATAATGTACTCTCTGTTACATGTCCAGATGTACAAAAACCTCACAGCCTCAATTCACAAGATTACTTATTTTTAAGTACCTTGGAGTACCATATACTGTAAATACCAATGAAAAACAAATGGTATATATCAAAGTACAATGGTATTACCAACTGATGTCGCATACAATCGTACCACCACAGTACTTTTTTTTTTTTTTTTTTTGTAAAAGGTCTCTTAATTGTCCTGCTTCTTTCTTTCATCCCTGAAGACCTTTCCTTGAACCTCACCATCCATGAACATTTCTTTTGATCTTATTCAAGAATCATCACTTTTTCTCTCTTTTATGTCACTGGCCAGAACGTGTGAAATCATCGCAAGTCATTCGCATTTCCTATTCTGAGAAGCTGTCAAAGGCCATTAGCTAAGTACAGAAGACCTGGAAGAGCTGGAAAGAATTATCTTACGTTATTGAGTTTAACGGTTGTCTGCTTCCGGCCGTCATCTTGCTACAAGCGAACAAGCTTGTCCACTAATAAAACCAGACAACCCCTGGCGGACTTGAGCCTAAAGCATCAAAATCAATTGATCATGGCAAGGTCAACGTGAAAGCAGCTACTTCCAGTTACAAAACGGAGGAATGGTGCAAGGTTTGACAGAGAATATGACAGAGCTAACATTATATTAGCAATAGAGCTATGATAATTTGGCCAAGTCATTGTCAAATGATAACGGGCAAAAATTGGGTAGGCTTGGCCTTGTGCCACCATTCAAGCACTTGAAATGCAACTTTTGGCCACAGTTACCACTCTCCCTGGATATAATCTCACTAGACACATACATTTAGATGAATTAGCCTGAATAAACGAGGAATGTCCTTTAAAGTTAGCTTTGCAGAAGTCATAAGCCAATACCACATCAAACAATGAACCTGGAGGAATTCTTCACATTTTCTTTCCCCTCAGAACCGGTTGCAGTTTTATACCTGATGGCCCGGTTAAATTTCAATACTGGAGCACGCTCTGACTGGTTGCAGCTTTATAAGTTGTAGTTTATCGGACTGTTGAAGGAATTTCTTTACAGTTCCAATATATTAAGCTAAAGCCAATTCAAAAGCATATACTGTAGCATATATACTGTATATATAACCATTTTAATAGCATAAATATTGTTACACTGACAACCTGTAATGATACTTGCATTTTGGGTAACACTTGATTATATGATATTCAACTGACTATAAGTGACTTGTCAAATGACTTGCTTTAGCTAGTAAACAGTGTTTCAAGCATTCAGTAGACTTTCTGTAGCTTGTATATAGATCTTTATTAATGACCTACTTGCATTTCTTTGCTTAACTGCTCGTTTTCTTATTTCACCTTTAGTTACCCAAAGATTTTCTGGAAATTCTCTAATGACTGTATGTTGCAACACTGTTTACTAGCTATAGCAAGTCAGTTTAAAAGTCACTTATAGTCAGTTGAATAGCTTTAGGGGGACCATCAAAATAAAGTGTTACCAATTAATACAGTTTATTTCTGCCCAGAGAGTGACCCAGACGGCTATTTGCCTGCTAAATTTTAAATGTTAGTGTGTGTGTGTGTGTGTGTGTGTGTGTGTGTGTGTGTGTGTGTGTGTGTGTGTGTGTGTGTGTGTGTGTGTGTGTGAGCGTGTATTTATCACTTTGTGGGGACCAAATGTCCCCATAAGGATAGTAAAACCCGAAATTTTTGACCTTGTGGGGACATTTTGTCGGTCCCCATGAGGAAAACAGCTTATAAATCATACTAAATTATGTTTTTTGAAAATGTAAAAATGCAGAAAGTTTTCTGTGAGGGTTAGGTTTAGGGGTAGGGTTAGGTTTAGGGGATAGAATATAAAGTTTGTACAGTATAAAAACCATTATGTCTATGGAAAGTCCCCATAAAACATGGAAACACAACATGTGTGTGTGTGTGTGTGTGTGTGTGTGTGTGTGTGTGTGTGTGTGTGTGTGTGTGTGTGTGTGTGTGTGTGTGTGTGCAGTTGAGTTTCAATTGGTATATGTGAGAGTGAAAAAGACACAGAAAGGGTTTGAAGGGTTTGAAAGAGTACCGGTATATTTCTTTAGATAAATCATTTGAAAACCAATGTGTTTATGACACATTCTGTATCAAAATCCAATTAAGAAAAATTAATTAATTAATTAAACTACCATTCAAAGGTTTTTACACACTTGAATTGAGATTCACCCCCAACAAGCAGGAGACTTTCTGAGGTATGAGTGGCACATTCATCTCTTGTCTTTCTTCCTCCCCCATCTTTCATTCTCTCCTGGCGTTTTCTATGGGCAGGGTCTCCAACTGTCAATTCCAGCCAACGGTGCTGAAAAGCAGGCAGCCACTGCTTATTTTGGCTTTACCTCTTTGTTTTCTCAGCTGAAGCCACAGAAAAGTTTGGATCAGAAACAGCCAGACCACTGAGGAGCTGCTCTGAGACGCATGGCATTGTCTCCACTGTAATAAGTAAAAAGAAAGACAGACAGTTTTCCATGCTACAAAAACAGTCGGTTACACGATGATGGTGGGTTGATGTAATCATTTGTCAGGCATACTCAAGAGCTGAAACACGATATGAGGGATTTTGCTCTGTGAGTGGTTTGTATTCATTCATAGCCTCTTCTCCCACAAATATGACAACAGAATTGGCTCTATTGTCGGCACTTACAATGGATGAAAAGATGTTGTGGCAAAGAGAAGCCAAACATTGTTAGTGGTCCCAATGCCAGCGCTGATGAAGTGGCTTCTTATTTTGACAGTATTTAATCTCTGTAATTCTCACAGATTGGCAGCCCTCTAACTAATACTCTTGTAATATGCCAATGTACACCTGTGTACATATGTCTGCATCTAAATGTGCTTTATTTTAAATTCTGCATCTTCTTCTCTGCTACATCGGTCGAATAGTCATACAACCAACTAGTCAGTTAATGAGGTTGACTAATTTATAGGGCTGACAATTTACTAAATGTTTTAACCTGTTGATACGCAATTTCACAGCACTCGGGAGTGACGTCACTCTGCTTACATTTACAATATAATTTACCATCTATAAATGTAATTAATGTTAACAAATTGTACATCTTTTCAAAGGTCTAAGGGTTCAACATTGATATACGATCTCTGTTTCATGATAGCAATGCTCCAGAAAAAGCTAATTAGTTATTTGTGCCAGGAGCACAAATGAAAACATGCAATATAAAAACGGGACTTCATTACCTTTGTTAATGAATCCAGTTCGCCACACTTGGGTGAATCGTCCATGTCAAGCGTTCATTGAAAAACATCTAATAGCACTTTTTGTCCATAAAAGTGATAAATCTGAGACATATTGATATATTCTCCATTGTTTACATGAGATCTCACTTGAAAGAATTAGCCTTCGTCGTCGTTCTTCAACAAACTATGCAATCTGAGCAACATTCATGTTGTAAAACTGTATTATCTTATATATTAGAGTCCTGTAAACAAAATGAGCCTGTCTCCAAAGTCTATTTTAAAAAATGCGGTGTAGTTTTATTCATAATAGCCAGGAAGTGTGGTCAAATTTTGTGCCGTCTTGAAAGGCGGAGCTTTAATTTTACTCTGTATACCAGCAGCGATTTTTCAGAGAAAAAAGCTTGCAGGAACCTCATATTTTGTTAGATCATCTTCAAATTTGAAACATAACTTCTTTAGACTTGTGGCTTTGAGAACATTGTATTTCTATCGGGAAGAGACGCAGGCTTGAGTGAAGTTTAAGATGCCATTTATTTGATAAATGTAAAACAAAGTAATGTCTCTCTCTTTGGCGTAGGCCCCGTCCGGCGGTCCAAGGGAGTTGTGCCCGGAACCGTCATATCCTGCCGGAGATAGGAGGCAGGGGCGAGGAGCCTACCCCCGTGCGGGACAGGGCTCAGCTGGTGGTGGTGGGGTGGCGGAGGTTGCCTGTGTTTTAGCGCACTGAAACAGCAATGTGATAGATTGTGAGCAGACTTATAAAGCAATGACTTATGTGCGATTGGCTAGGAATTGCCCCGCTAATGAAGTGATGATGTACAGCTGCTAGTCTTCCCGCTAGAACTACGCTGCACTACGTTGCACTTCCATTTCTGGGTTGTCTTGTCACTTTTATTTATTACAAAATATTTCCATTACTATAAACTTCAGTTTCTCTAACTTAAAAAATTAACAACACATATTAATTCTGAAATAAATACACTTTGATACTTTGGGCAAATAAAGCCCAAAGTGTCTTCTTTCACAAGATACTACAACTGTGTCCATACTCAAAGGTAAATACAACCAATTAAGTTTAGGTATGTCATTTTCATGGTTTGTGCTCAAAAAGGGGGTGCGTATCAACAGGTTAATCAAGTTAATTACATGATGTTCTGATTATCTATATATCTGTGGAAAGCATCCTTGTGCTCCCCCTCTTGCTTTCATACTCTCTCTCTCTCTCTCTCTCTCTCTCTCTCTCTCACACACACACACACACACACACACACACACACACACACACACAAGCAACAAATAGAGCCTTGATGTCAGCATGCCCATGTGACTCAGTGGGGATGTAAACAGTTGTTTAGCAACATAAAAGCAATATACAAAAATGGGGACACTTAAACTTAAATCTTGTCTTTTTGAAACTATGTTTCACGAGAGCCGCAGCACAGAGGTAATCCCACACGCAATCTCTCTCAGTTTCTCTTTTGCTCACTCTCTCACACACACAACATAAAATGAAAATGTCACAACTTTGTCCCGCTGTTCCCATATGAGGATATAATTTTTTAGGAAAACTATTTGCTTTAAAAAAAAAAAATGTGTAGGCATGTTTATTAAGGGCCACTAGTTGCAAATCAAAAAGGGAAATTAAAAATGCACACAGCAGTCACACTCGGGTCTCAGGAGGTTAAGACCATTAAGTTAACTATTAACATTCAGGAAACTCACCAATATAGACAAATTTGAAAATATGTAGTTTAGCTCATCCCTATAATGTACAGTGCACCTGTGTACATATGCATGCATCTAAATCTGTTTTGTGTTGAATTATGCATCTTCTCTTCAAAGTAAGATAGGAGAGATTATACTTTTGTTTACTGTCTCGAAAATTGTACCATCTCTGAAACTTTGAAGCTTGGCTGAATGGCAGATGCCTTTGCTTCCTACGTGTAGCAATGACTGTGCCGGCATCCTCCGTATGTGATTCATTTCTATTAAGAGGCTGATTCTGACAAGCTGTGTGAAGAGAAACAGCAAGGATTGCATCAGTCTCATTGATGTTCTCTTTTAAAAGTGTGAGGTTCATTTGCAAGACATCATACGCTGCAAATGTGCGAACAGGGGGATCACAGAGGAACACGAGTGAGTGAGCCGAGGACTGAAGAGAAAAAGAGAAACAGAGAACAAAGGAAGACAGAGAGAGACAGTGGGAGTAAATAAGAGAAGAAATTAGGGAATTTGGGATGATGAGAGGAAGTGTAAGTGAGTGAACTGGCAAAGCGATTGTGGGATATGAGGGTGTGAAGGGTGTGAACTATGAAATGGGGTCTTGACACAGAGAGGGTAAAAAATAAAAGAGAGAATAGGATAAAAGTGTTAGAATGATGTCAGGGATGAACTCGAATACAGTAAGTAAAAATCTCAAGATTTTTGAGCAAAAGACTTAGTTTGTTCTCCAAGTTCATTGCTGTCTAGAAGAAACCACTGATGTATCCTATGGGTAATTTAAGAGAAAAAAAGAAGGTTTTCTTCCATGTTTGATTAGCCAGTTTGTGAAAGAACTTGCCTAGCAGTACAAGATGAGTGAGGGTGGATGACAGAATATGATGAGGAGGAGAAATACAGACGAGAGAGAGCAGAACGAGGCGAAGGAGGAATAGAAGAGAAAGAAAAGCAGCCTTCCTGCTCTGGGACTCTTCCCAGAAGTGGCTGAGGAAGAGTAGCAGTGGCAGCAGAATAAATTACAATACTGATCAAGTCTCACTAATAAATAAGACTGTGAATCAGAGCACCTGGCCCCGTTCTCTGGCTCCACTAGTACGTCATACTAGGATGAGCTTATTAAACCAAACCTGCTTGATCCCACCAGAGAGAGACAGAGAGAGAGAAACAATCACATATTGCACTGTAGCATTAGAGCTTTCTCTATCAGCCTGGCTGGAATTGCAAATCACATCAGGAAAGAGGAAAATGCTGCACTCAATTCAGTGCAAAACAGATGTATTGCTGAGACCTTGCTTTCTTTTCTTCATCTGTGAGTAGAGACAGGAGAACATAAAAGGGACAATAGGGAATCTGTTAAACTTGGCTTTATGGATTGTATTTAAAACAGACAATACAAACAAGGGGAAATGATAAAAATTGACAGACGTTTTTGGATCTGTAAGTCAATTTCAGCCTGATCTCAAATGGTGACATTTTTACAATATGATATTGCATGGTTCCTTCCCATGTATTGTGGCAGTTTCAAATGAAATGCCCATTGAGTGGTGCTAAAAGCGAGTAAAATTCAGATGTTTCACTGATGTGTGCATTTTTCATTTCCCTTTTTGGTGTGTAACTAGTAGCACCTAAAACATGCACCAACAAAAAAATAAATAAATTGAAGTATAGTTTTCCTAAAAATGTATGTCCTCATATGGGTACAGCGGGCCTAAGTTGTGAAATTTTAAATAATACCAAGCAATTGTAAGTCAAGTTTTTTTTAATCAAATTATTTTCTCAGGAGTGTTGGTTATTCATGTTTTTTAGATGTTACAGTCATTACAGCTGATTGTCTGTGAAGCTGCTTTGGAACAATTTGTATTGGGTAAAGCGCAAAGAAAAAACAATACAAATAAAAAAATGTTTTCTTGATTTGACTTTAATGTTACAATGTTTATTTTGGCAACAAAATGTCAATGTGCTCACTGTGCACTGTCAGACAAACAAGTTATAGCCAGTGCTGAAGCACTTTACCAATCAGAAATTAGCATAATTAATAGACTGCTTACATCACACATGGAAATGGTGGCAAAAATCATGCACAAACATGAAAAATTTTAGGCCTCTCGTAGAAGGCTGTGGTTTCAAGCCATCAACAGAGCTGACTAGACTGAGGAGATCATTTAAACTAACAGCTTTGTAGCGAACATTTATAGCAAACATTATTTCAGGTATGCTATTAACTCCTATCATTACCTTACTAAACATCTAGAGTTGCTACAAACTTGCTGCAAATTCAACACTCATAAATTTTCAAATGCAAATGAGCTTTGCTTCATATTCTTCATTGTTGCCAGAGGTGGATAGAGTAGCCAAAAACTGTACTCAAGTAAAAGTGCAATTACTTAAAAAAAATAATCACTCAAGTAAGAGTAATAAATTATCCAGTTAAAAGAGTTCTCAAGTAGTATACAGAATACAGAATGTCACACAGGTTTGGAACAACATAAGGGTAGGGAAAGGATGATGAAATATTACATTATGGCTGAGCAATCAATTTAAAAGGGTAGTTCATCCAAAAATGAAAATTCTCTCATCATTTACTCACCCTCATGCCATCCCAGATGTGTATGACTTCCTTTCTTTTGCAGAACAC
The DNA here is from genome assembly GCF_025860055.1 of Xyrauchen texanus. NCBI lineage: Eukaryota > Metazoa > Chordata > Actinopteri > Cypriniformes > Catostomidae > Xyrauchen > Xyrauchen texanus. The sequence goes on from NC_068317.1 coordinate 10,621,751, forward strand.
AAATTATGATTTTAGAAGTATATTTCAGCTCTGTAGGTCAGTACAATGCAAGTGAATGGGTGCCAAAATGTTGATGATACAAAAAGCAAATGCAGGCACCATAGAAGTTAAATCCATATCATCAGAATTTATATGATAGGTGTGGGTGAGAAACAGATCAATACAGAAGTTCTTCTCCCAGCCCATCTGTTTCTCATCCACATCTATCACATCACTTCTGAATATATTGATTTAACCACTGGAGTCTTATGGATTACATTTTGAGCTTTAAAATGTTGGCACCCATTCACTTGCATTTTATGGACCATAAGAGCTGAGACATTCTTCTAAAAATCTTCATTTTAGTTCAGCAGATGAAAGATGGGCGAGTAAAGGATGAGAGCATTTTAAATTTTGGGTGAACTATGCCTTTAATGGCTCTTGTCAGGTCTGGATGAATCTGCCAAAAAGAAGAGAGGTTTTTAAACCTTTCTAGTAATTATAACTGTGAAAACGTGAACAATGTCCAACAGGGACATTATATAAAATGCTGAAATATAAACCAAAGCAAGATCACGTTTTGTTAACCCCTACTTTCACTATTACATATCTTTTAGTTCTTTGTTCAGTGTAGTTACAGTTTTCAGTGTCGAAAGACTTTAGTTCTGTACACAGTACCGCAGCTACATAAACGCAGATTATGCAGCCTGCTTAGAGCACACAGAAATGATGTCTGTTCGTGCTTCAGTTTTCAATTTCACATTCGGTAGAGCAAAAGGAATTTACACTTAACGTGGATGTTTAGATTGATTTATACAGTTAACCCTCTGGGGTCGACGGACACGCCGGCGCATCCTGCTCGATTGTCATTACAGCGGAAACAACATAAAATTCTCTGTCATTTTTGGGCATACAGATAAGTGTAAGACACCATTGGAGACTATAAAGGGTCTACTTTTATTTGTATACACTCACAATAACAACAAAACCTTGAGCTTTTGTAAAATAAATAAAAATAAAAAGGGTGAGCTTTCAGCAGTCTCTGGGTTTGCGAGCATATATCTGAAACAGGTCAAATAAATGAACTGAAACTCTATGAATATTTATCACACAAACATGAAACCTATGTCTAAAAAAGCTTAAAATGTCTACTTTTAAATTAAACAATTCAAATTTAAAACAAATATTCTCCTGCAATGTAATCTGCATGAAACAAAGCAATGTACAGTTTTCCTGGCTCAGCTAAATTATCTCTAATGTGATCACACCCACCAACTCCTATATAGTGATGAAAGAGTTACCATTTTTCTTTTAAATGGTAGTGTAGGTCTAAAATTAAGTAAAGTCTTTATGTAAAGAAAATGTATAGTCAGATTACTTCTTTTAACTTAAAACTTGATTTTGATCATTAAGTTTCCTCACATTTTTTCTCTTTCTGTCACATTCCTCATTGATAGTCCCATGAGAGGGGTCTTTGTCTCCTCAGGTGTGAATTACAATCCATATTCATGATCATTCACACCGCCTCGCATATGACATTTCTAACACTAAAATTGTCTTACAAAAGTTAAATTAGTATATTGTTTTGTATGAATGAGTGATCAGGATGGTTTTCACATCATTTTGTTGCAAGAACTATAGGCTACAAGATCCAGTTCTCAAAAGTCTTGTGGACAAATGTTTAGTATGTGGTGAGCTTTCAGCAGTATGGCCTTATTTTAAATGACTTAAAAATTTAGTTTTTTCAAAAACCATGCATAAACGTGATTTTCTCAAAAATACAAACATGTACACACATGTTGCTCACATATTATTGTAGCCCAGTTTGTGCTGAATACAGTGTTATCAGACTTTAGCCATTAATGTGTTTTTAAGCAACTGAAAAAAGCACAAATGTCAAGGCATGTCAAAACTTCTCCAAGGCCCAAAACACCCTCAGACCCCAGAGGGTTAATCAGCTCAACGTAGCTGTGATAGTTTCCATTACACCCGTGAAGGTGCTGGGTAAAGGTATAAATAATGCTCATGACATGTGGGATGCGGGACAAAGCGCACTGATATATTGCTGCAGATTTAAAAATATACACCTAAAAACTGATTTCACAAGAGCCCATATTTACAAAATTACCCTAAAAGTGACCATCACTATGACACAGACAACTTATCTCAGCATGCTGCCTTAAGTTGGGGCTGCAATTTTCATCTTGAAATATCCGCTCCTCTTGTTGAAAGGCATTGCATGATGAAACTATTATTTTATCACTGTGTGGAGTGAAAAAAGTTTCACTTTAACAGCTTGATGCTGCAGCAGTGATGGACTCAGTGACAGTCTGTGACCACGCACAGCTGTGTGAACTTCCGTTCTCGTAAAAGTCCCATTTTATAATCTCTCGATAAATTACAAATGAATTAAAATTAAACCCAGTAATGTAATGACAGGAATGTAATGAAGTAAAATTACAAAATGTTCATTAGAAATTTACTTGAGTGAGAGTAAAAAGAGCCCACTTTTAAACCTACTCTAAAAGTAATATTTTTTCCAAAAAGATACTCAAGTAAATGTAACGGAGCATGTTAATACCCACCGCTAAAGGTTTGCTGCAAGTTCACCACTAGCGGTGAAGAGCTGCAAACTTCTGGCAAATATTCGCGGTGAATGTACAAGCTCATTTGCACGTGAAAATATAATAAAAAAATTGCAAAGGTATAATAATTGTATAGTTAAGAATATTTCTATACTTATGATGGCTTTGTGTCGTAATTTCGTTTACACAACAGTCTCCCAGCTTTCTGCCACCACTTGCGCATGCGCTGGATGATTCTGATTCAAGTAATGGCCGGTTTTGTCAAGTCACTGCCAACCATAAAATTCTGAATCTAAGTACTGATTACCATTGTTCCATGTCTGCCAAATACGATGAGTGGCCAAAACACCATCTGCAGCCTGGAACTAATCTTTTTACCATAAGTTTGTAGAGTATACACTTGGCTGCATTTGAAAGCTATAGGATGCACCATTTTAGTAATAATAGTACATAATTAGTAAATGACTTAATCTCCAGTGTATTGTCTGACTGCACTTATTTTTCTGTCTACAGCCTCTGAAAGCAATATTCTCTTGCTTTTGGATGCACCCAATGATCCTCAATGTAATAATGCTCAGTGTGGATATATGATTTCTAAGGTTTGTAAGGCTCATTGTCCTCATCGTGTTTAAGAGTGTTCTCCTTTGGCATATCTGATGAAACTAAAATTTTTAAGCCCCGTATATGTATGCAGGGAATTTATCGCTTGATGTCGCTAGTCTCTGTACTGTGGAGTGGCTAGTGGCCGTTTCTACTGCTGTCGCTCTAACGTCATTGTTGGACTGCACATCTGGCCATGTCTTTTGAAAATCTGATCACAGATGAGGCATTTTGTTAGAAAACTAAAATATCACTCTAATTTGACAAGGATTCTGTTTTCTTGTTTCTAAAAATACATATTCTGCAGGGGAGAGGGTTTTTATATCACCTGCAGCTGTGCTTATTGAGATAAACAGTCTATTAATTTACAAGTTAAACTCACTCAGTGTGCAGACAGTCTATTTTCTATGCATAATTTTTTATTATATCCATGCATGTGGTTACAGTCTTATCATACAGTGAAATCACTCCAGAAACATCTCTGTCTTGCCTGCACTCGACTCCATTATCTCAAAGGAGACGGATGACGTGAGCTCAACTGACACCCTCTTCACTCGAATTGGTTTTCACTCCCGAAAGTCACACCTTATTTGCATAAAGTAAACTTTTAACTCGTCACATCCAGATCTAGTCACCATCGCTGTCACTGGTGTTGCCGGAAGTTACCAGCACTCATTGAAAATTAATGAAAACTTTTTCACTGGAAGTCGCTGCATGTGTGTACATGTGCTTTACGTTTTTAATACAAACAGAATTCAATGAATAATTTGAATGAGGTTTATTTTCAGATGTAGTTTTTTTTTTTTGGCATTTCTCCTAAAAACAAACTTTACTGAGATCAGCACCATATTGTTTTGTCACATGAATCTGTGCATTGAAACTTTAACTCTTTAGAGTCCAGAGTGTCCTGAACTGAGATAAGCAGGTTTACTTTAAACTGAATTATAGCAAAGGCAAAATACAATGTGCACGCATGAGGATGTGGGGTCGCACAAGTTTAAAATTTCATCAGGAAACAGCTGCAACACTTACAATGAGCCACTTTAAAATTGTTTTGCAAAAATATATGTATAATAATGTGATTGTCTGAGACCAGGTTGAACCAAGAACTGTTACTTGCTTAATGTGCATTTTTTTTATTTTTTATGGATGGATGTTTAAGTAAGTACTTATGAAATTTAAATTCTAATAAATATAATGTAAAAAAAATTAATAAAAATGTTACTAGGCAATGTGTACTTAAAAGTGTACTTATGTTATGCTTGAGTAACGAAGCAGACGAGGAGATGCGGATCCAAACGCAGTTGAACTTTATTAAATGAACAACAAAGGAAAAACACAAAGTAACAACCCACGATGGGGAAATGAAACATAAACTGAGTAAGCTGACCAAGGTAGATACGAACAGGGAACTCGGGAGGGAAAGATACACCGGGTTAACATCAAACGTAATAACAAACTACAAAGGACTACAAAAAACCAAACAGGAAACAGGAACCAGGAAACAGGGGCTAAACTAAACTTCAACATAAGAGCACAACAACAAAGGAAACCAATGAACATGACAGAAACCAAACAGGAAACAGGAAACAAGGACTAAACTGAACTTCAAAATAAGAGCACGAAGACAAAAGACACCAATGAACATGACAGAACCCCCCCTCAAAGGATCGGATTCCAGACGATCCAAAACAAAAAAAAAAACAAAAGACAAAAAGACCCACAAAGAAAAAACAAAATGAGGGCACCAGGGGCAAACAGACAGAGACAGTTCACGGGGGTACAAGGGGCACTGAGACAGTCCACGGGGGTAATTAGGCAGTCCAGGGAGGTGGAGAGGGCAGGCAAGCAGTCTATGGGGGTGTGTCAAGGGGCCAGGGTCAGGTGGCCTGGGGGACATCCACTGGGTAGGGACAGGTTTAGGAAACCAGGGTGGTGGCCGCAGAGCAGGGGCCGGTTCAGGGCACCTGGGAGGTGGCCACAGGACAGAGGCCGGTTTAGATGGCCCGGGAGCTGGCCATTTGGCAAGGACAGGGACTGGGTCAGGGGGCCTGGGAAGAGGCCACAGGACAGGGACCGGGTCAGGAGGCCTGGGAGGAGGCCACAGGATAGAGGCCGGCTTTGGTGGCCTGGGAGGTGGTCGTGGGCCCAGGGCCGGTTCAGGGGACCTGGGAGGAGACCACAGGACGGAGGCCGGTTTTGGTGGCCTAGGAGATGGAGTGGCCACAGGGGAGGCAGGCGGAGCCGCGGAGGACTTCTGAGGCGGAGCAGTCGAAGACTTGGGTGGCGGCGCCGAAGGAGGCGTAGGCAAGGCTGCAGGAGACCCTGGGGGCGGAGCAGAGGCAGGCAGAGCCGTGGGAGACACTGTGGGCGGAGTAGAGGCAGGTTGAGCCGTGGCAGACTCAGGTGGTGAGGCCTTGGGTGGACCAGGAGGCGGAACCGTGGTGGGCGGGGCCAAGAAGGACTTTGGAGGCGGAGCCGTAGAAGACTCAGGAGGCGGAGCTGTGGGAGGCAGAACCATGGAAAGCTCTGGAAGCTCAGGGGGCAGAGCCGTGGGAGACTCAGGAGGCAGAGCTAAGGGGGGCTCAGGAGGCAGCGCAGAGGGAGGCGGAGCCGAGGAAGGCTCGGGAGGCTCAGGAGGCGGAGCCGAGGGAGGCGGAACCATGGAAAGCTCTGGAGACTCAAGGGGCGGAGCCGTGGGACACCAATGAACATGACAACTTAATAGCACCAAACGGAATTACAAAAGTGTTTATATTTTTGGGGAACGGTAAACCCATGATTGGCTTACTTACAGCTGTCAATGAACAATGAACGGGGAAAGCTGAATTTATTTTGACATCAAAAAATTTACACACTTCACCTTTAAGGCCTTTGATGTGCAATTCAAGTAAAAAATTGAATTATTAATTGATATTGGAATTTGAACCAGACTCATTAAATTCCTTATAATTCCCATACATCAAAAAATTTACACACTTCACCTTTAAGGCCTTTGATGTGCAATTCAAGTAAAAAATTGAATTATTAATTGATATTGGAATTTGAACCAGACTCATTAAATTACTTATAATTCCCTACAGAACATGTAGACAGTTCATAAAAATTCTAAACAAGTGAATTTGCGACTTCTGCAAACTTTGAAATCTGGGTCAGTGGAAATGTATTAACTCAATATAACTGAATGGATTAAAATTAACTTTAAGTGTGGCAACAAATCAACAAGAAAATAACAAAAATACTGTATTAATTAACATTTCGGAATAAAAATGTAACAGAGCGAGAATCTGCAATCCCAGATGACTCCAAGCCACATCCCACCATCAAAGGAGAGAGCGGAAAAAAGAAGCATCTTTTTCAAGGCATGATGGCGGCTTGAATTTCTGGGTTACAAATTAACAATGTAAATATCTTTGCTGTTAGCAATTATGCATGCTTCCATCTGTGCAACATGCTCCCCTTCTTTCTCTCTCTGTATTTTTCTCTGAGCGTCATCCGCTGGGGTCCACAACCCTTGCTTCCAGAAATTACAGTTCATTCCAATCTCAGAGAGGGCCTCTTCTATGTTGTTAAAATCATTTGCCAAATTCAATGAGCTAGGCGAATTAAAAATTCTAATTAATATTCTCATTAATTTTTAATAATTGCTTGCACTCTCTGATTATGAGCAGAAGGGTATCGCACGCGACACAGGCACATTATATAGAGATAAAGATTACTATAATGTTCAGGCGCTAAACTAGTTCAGCTATCGTGCTAATTACAATATGCTTTGATGATAAATACATGCCTTCAGTCGACTCATTAAGCTCGTCTGTGGATTATTTTCCACGCCACTAAGTTTACAGAACTGTGTGCATTTGTTTATGCTTATTTACAGTTTGTTTGTGGGTTGGAAGGATTTTTTTAGCATTCAGCGAGAAGAAACAGGAGAGGTGTTGTGTGTATAATGAGAAAGAAAACTTGAAATGTTGTGAAAATGATTTGCGTGTACATGTTTAAACATGTTTCAGGCTTCTGTGACACCTGGTGACGGGAAGAAAAGAACTTAACTTAAAAAACATTAAATTAATGTTGGCTTGACTAAGCCACTCATGAAAGTTGAAATTATTTTAAATCTGAAGGTTATATTGAGTTTATGTGGATTAGTTGCTAGAGTGTTACTAAGGTGTTCTGAGTGCAAGGTAGTTGCTAGGTTGTTCTTGGTGGTTGCTAAGGTATTACTAAGTGGTTTCTAGGTGGTTGCTGAGGAGTTGAACATGCTTAGTAGACTATAACCAACAAAGTGTTCTGAGGGAATGTTATACGGTTACTACGGTGTCATAATTAGTTGGGATGTGGTTGCTAGGGTGTTCTTGGTGGTTTCTAAGGTTTTGCTAAGTGGATGTTATACAGATCTAAGTTATTGAAATGCTATGACTAATGTGAATTGAGTGGTTGCTATCTTATTACTAGGCAGTTCCAAAGTAGAGATGGGAAAAATATTGATATGTTAAATTATCATGATATTTTTCCTCATGATATTGTATCAATATTTGCATGTCAAATTTCGATATTACTTATATTTTCCCCATTAATATTGTGGTGATGGGGAAAAAACATTTATCTTTGCCAAATCGGTCTAGGAATTAAACAACAGTCCCTTAGAAGGTGCAGTTACCATGCTTTACTTATAATCACCTCCCTTACTAAAATGTATTACAATTTTACAGTAGTATCATTAACTTTTGTTTAAAAAGTTAAAGGTATTTTGACACAAAAAATTTTAACTTATAGGCCTAAAATAGGCAAACCTTTAAAGGTGAAATCTATTATACTTTAATGTATTGAAACTGTGTTGTAATAAATATGGTTCTTAAAGTGTTTAGGCTGCTATTGTATTCAGAAATACTATTATTTATTTTTTTTTAAAGACTAGATCCATTGACCTAACCACAGAAATAGGGAGCCATTATGATCTTAAATGCTTATGGCTTTGCAATGTACATATTAGGAAATAAACAGGCCTTGTTTTGTAAACTGCCACTTTTACATTAATTTAACAATGCATTTGTTGATTTGGAAACAGTTCTCTTAAGTCTGATCAAGACGAATGAGAAACATTGAGTGAAATATCACAGTGGTTTTGAATCACAATACAGCTAAAATAAAGAATCGATATAACATCGTATCACCAGTTATCTTGTGATTCCCACCCCTTCTCTGAAGGTGTTCTAATTGGTTGTTAGGTTGTTTTGGGTGGTTTCTAAGGTATTGCTAAGTGGTTGCTAGGTGGTTGCTGAGGAGATCTAGGCAGGCTATTGCTAACGTGTTCTAAGTGGTTGATATGCTGTTGCTAGGTGGTTGTTTAAGTGATCTGAGTGGATGCTAGGTGGTTACTAAGGTGTTCTAAGTGGTTTATAGCTTGTTGCTAGGGTTTTATGGGTGTTTTCTAAGGCATTGCTAATTGGCTGCAGAGAAGTTCTAAGTGGTTACTAGGCCATTACTGAAGTGTTCTCAGTGGCTGCTATGCGATTACTAGGTGGTTGCTACTTTGAAGTGTTCTGAGTAGTTACTATGCGGTTACTAAAGTGTTCCGAGTAGTTACTATGTGGTTACTAAAGTATTATAAGTGATTGGGAGGTGGTTGCTAAGGTGTTATGGGTGTTTGCTAAGTGGTTTCTAAAGCATTATAAGTTATTTCTATGCTATTACTAATGTGTTCTGAGTGATGACAAAGTCTTTTTTAGCAAGTCAGTTCACTTGGCGGCAATCTTTGGAATGCTCATGTGGAGCTATTTTTCTATGTAAACAAGTGGCATACCAGTGCAGTGCCTATCTACTTGAATGTAGATAGACCAGAATCTCCAAAATGGTTGGTCAAGATTATGATCAAAGAACATATTTCAAATCAGCAGTAAAATCTGACTACACAGGTATCCTAAATTGTGATTTTTTACCTCAGATTACGCAAAAAAATAATAATTCCCAGATTGTATAGCTAATGTGCATGCACATTCTCAAGTTTATTAACAGGTGATGTCTGTATATAAAAGGTGATCGGCTTCTTTACCTAAAGGCAGGACTTCCTTTCTACACCTGTTGATTGTTGGGCATTCCAGTTTCTCCCATTCATTTTAATAGAAGTGACCTGTCTCTGCTTAATAGTCTCTGGTGATGCTATGCTGTTTCCGGGCAGTTACAAAAGTGTTCTGAGTGGTTGCTAGGTTTTTCTTAGCATTGGTAAGTGGTTGAAAGGTTGTTGCTAGGCAGTTGAGTGTAGTAAGACAGTCAGACAGATAGCTGTTTTAAGCAGGTTAGGAAATAAAAAAATTTAAAACTTAAAGTACAATAACCGTATGTTGGCCTTTTGTCGAGGTGACAAAATTAAAGGTATTTCCTCTGAGCTAGAGAAAAGAATGGGAAAGAAAGAATGTGACATAAGTAGAACAGAGATAATGGGAGCGATCGAGAGGGAGGGATAGTATATGAGCAGTGAAAGGAATTCCTTTCCTTTCCCGCATTTCCCCTCTGAGCTGACATTTTGATTGACATAGGACTGCAGCTGGGTTCCAGCCTCCAGGAATGTGTGGACACAAAGAGCCCATTCCTGCATGAGTAAGAGAGAGAGAGTGCTTTTATTGATCATGTGCATGAGAGTTACTCATGAGCAGCCATTAGTTCACATTGGATTGAACAGAAAACAGTCAGGGTGGTACAGTATTCCTTTTCATTGTTAACCACCTCTGAAGAGCAGTACTTACACTTGATTTGATTCTGGACATGAATATTGAAAAAAATCTATAAAAACATGTGAAAGTGACAAATAAGATTACCATAATATCTTAATTGTTCCTCCTAAACAGCAATGAAATTAAGCAGTTCAAATGAAGACTTTTGCTTTTCAGATGTTTCTCTGGAGAAAAGGACTATAGTAATCTCATATGTGTCTCCTCTAGATTTTCAGAAGAGATCTCAACAATATTTAATACTGTGCTCAGATTTGCCTGGATGCCAAGTTTGTCATCTGAAAAAATATCAATATGAACTAAAAAAAAAAAAGAGAGAAATATTTGAGCCAAACTACAAAGTTAATATTTAAAACATAAATTAAAACTCTATTAAGCCTAAGAACAACTACTGAGCAGTTACATTTTCCTATGTTTTTAGGTCAAAAAGTAATACAGCACACTACATACTGTATTACCTGTATTTTAATGCATTGGGCTCTATTTAAAGAGTGCTAGCGTTAAGGGCGGTGCTATGCCATAATCATAAGCACAAAGTCAATGGAAATGGCCATGAAGTTTTTGTATTTTCTTGCAAGCATGCGCTCAGTCTAGGTGCAAATAGGGTTGGTGAAATTTTGTGTGAAATGTGCTAATGGACTGGATCAGGTGCAATTTAATTCTGAGGTTCTTCTTCAGTCAATGCAGCATCTGCGTCCTATTACATAGTCCATTCCCTCAAGCACCAGCAATATTAATTAATTAGAATAATAGAAATATGGACCTGCTCCTTTAAATGGGGCAGTGGAGGCTCAGGGTTACTGACCAGAAGGTTGGGGGTTCAAGCCCCAGCATCACTAAGATGCCACTGTTTGGCCCTTGAGCAAGGCACTTAACTCCAGGTTGCTCCGGGGGGACTGTCCCTGTAATAAGTGCGCTGTAAGTCGCTTTGGATAAAAGCATCTGCCAAATGCATATATGTAAATGTAAATGCTTAGTTTTTATTCTTGTCAGTATTTGGATGTGTACTCTGTTAAATTATGAGGAATTTATTGTAGGTATTATTAATAATTTTCATTTACTGACACATAAATCGTGGCTAGTATTAATAGAGATTGTATTGGCATGCACGTCTACATTTTGATTTTAATTAAATTAATTTACTGAAACATGAAAAATGTAATAAAAATATTTCTTAATTCAAAATTACACTTAAAACAAAACAAAAAGATAAAATAAAAAAAAAATATATATATATACCAAATTCAAACATTTTATCTTGTCCAACTTCTTTCACCGGCACCTTTTGCAGTGACTTAAAAATCACTCTATGACAACAGGTGCAAATACAAATACAAATTAGATCATAAAGACAATTTTAAATCTAAACATAATAATAATAATAATAATAATTAAAAATAAACCATGACAGTTTAACACAAATCTCATAAATTTTGTTTCACAAGATGGCTACAACGCTGATTGTCAGGGACAATATTTGATATTCCACTATATTTTCAGAGTTTGGATATTGACTTCATTACCACCTTCTAGTGGAATCTCCAAACTGCAAATGTAGGAACTGAGTTTAGACTTTAGATGTGGTTTTCAAACGTCTTAGCGCAATGACCTTTTTCTAAGGAAAATAGCAAATTGCGCTTTGCGCCACTTCATCAACATTCAATACACCCACAGTTTGCGCGCATAAACCCACAGATAGTGAAAACACTCCCTCCCATGCCCTCTTTTGCTTTGCGCTGGCACAAAAATTGCACTTAGAATTAGTGCTCTCACGAAAATTAGCGCACGGTCGTTGCGCATAGCGCTGTGCTTTTTGCACTCATGAAAATAAAGCCCATTAAAATGTATTCTCAATTAGACACTAGCACTGATAAGATTTTATCATGTGGCTTTTGTCAACATCAGGAGTAGAATTTATTTATTTATTAATGAGGTGATTATTTATATTTCTCATACAGTAGTGGCTGACGACTTAATGTGAGACATTAACTACATATATAAATGAAGGACCATTAAGAGATATTTTCATACATGAATAATGGCATAAAAAAACATGACAGAATTGTTCATAAAGAACCAATTCACTTCAAAATTATTCACTCTGACCAAATGCGTGACTGATTGCTGAGCAAAGTCAGTGAAATGACAGGCTGTCAGGTCACGCCTGATTCCTGCCAACCTCATGCCCAAATGTGCCATCTCCAAATGGTACAAGTGATGCCACATGATGCTCCTTGGTGTTCTGATAACAGCAGTAGCAGGGGTTCATCACCAACTCCCCACACCAGACCTCCCCCTGGCTCTGTGAATGTGTGTAGGCCTCCTTCATCATACAGTCAGTGAAAAACAGATGGGCAGTACGCACTTCATCTGGAGCTAGAGGCACCCTGATAACACCCCCGTGGAGGAGAGCCAAGCCTGGGCTGCACTCTTCTGAGAAACGGGCATAGCTTGAGCTGAATAGAAGGCTTGGTTTGTTTGTATAAAAGATTAAGTTCTGATTTCTCATAGCTTTGGTGAAAAGAGTGGACATTAGAGAGTGATTAGACGCTGCATATGTTTCTGAGCGTGGATATTAGATCTCAGAGCTATCATTAGTCTGATTTTGCAGCCAAAATAAGCTCTTTTATGGAAACAATAAACTGAACCGAGATACCTGTACTGAACATGCCTCAAAGGAGAAAAGAAATAAGCAACTATCAGCATTTAAAAAAAAAAACATTAAATATTTTATCCAGTTGCTTTTCATGCAGTCCTTTCATGGATTTTTATGTTTTTGTTTTTGTCTACACCTAGAGTATGTTTGTCCTTTGCATTTGAAGTTGTAAAGCACACAAATAAACACATTTAGGGAACTTCGCACCTGCAATTCAACCCAGGTGCAATGTGCTGTAGTATAGCGCTACGTCATGCATATTTAAATGAATCGTCTCTCTTTTCAGTGCAAACAGCCTCTTGCTATACAAATGAGGCTTATCATAGTATGCACTTTCTTATAATATGTGCGTTATTCACAAAAGTTAGCACTATTTGCCTGTCGCAATCAGTGTTGGGGAATTTTTGACTATAAGTTGTTGAGCGCACTTTGGGCAGTTACATTGTAATATTCATATAATTGCAAGGGTTCATGAATGGTTATTCGCCTGGTTCTGGGAATAAATAATTATTATTGTTATAGATATACATCAAAATAGCAGTGAATAAAGTTCAAAGTGAGCCATATGCTAGATCATACCTAGATCATAAAATGACACATTAAAGTCAAACAAAAATTCTTACAGCTACACTATGTAACTTTTTTGTTAAAAAATAACATGTTATTAATGAGAGTGTGCAACAAAAATTATCTTCCAAACAATGTATTTACTTTGCACAAATAATATATTATATAATGATATTATATTATAAATATTTTAGAGATGTCGGGACAGATTTTGCGGGAAATTGCATTACATACGGCATTCGCCCGCGCATGTTGATGTCATATCCATACACAAAGAAAATAAGAATAAATACTGTAGTGCGCACGTGGGAGTAGCTGAAGCTGAAAATTTGTTGAAAAATTGACCAAGGATCATTCAAAATGACAGACCTCCAGTGAATCACTTTGTAAAAACAAAGAAACCCTGAACAGATAAGTGTCTGCAAGCAAAAAGGGAAAGCAACAGAGTTTGTAATAAAACCCGAAAGGCTTTTCAGAGGTGGTGACAACTCAGAGATCTGAAAGAATTTAAAAGTGACCCAGAGATGGCTTTTTTTCTTACTCAACAGGTGAGATATTTTATTGATATGGTTTATGTATAGTTGAGTAATGACACACACTCACAAACGCGTCTGTGTGTGTAGTGAAATACAATAAGTATACTGTAATCGGTGCAGAACTTTTCACTTGTTAGCACACGTGTATTTTTCTTTATAACAGCAATCATTTATATAAATAAATCCTTTAGTCCTAGGCTTGCCAAAGACATGTGAGTCTTGAAATGATGTTGACCACTGGTTGGTAACAATGACAATCTATAAATTAATTACTAATGTGGTCTATTTTACCAGAATAATCTGCAAAAACACCATAAGATATGGCATTTACTGTTCAGATGACATGTTTTCAGATATCCGTCTTTTCCTTTCATTATTTATTTGTCTATTCGCTCTGAAAATATGTCCTGTATCCTTGTGTACACCGGTGCCTCGAACCACATTCATCTGTGCAGAGGAGCAGAGCCGAAGCACAACCAAAACATCGTTCTTCCACAAGACGCATTCAGTTTTATTTTTTAAGTTACAGAGTGTAGCTTTAAAAAATTTAAACTATACACTGTAAGTGCCAAACCTGATATATCTGCCAGTCAAACTCACATTTCTGTGAGGGAGAGAATGCTAGTGTTGTCATGTACATGGAGTTACACTGCTGCAGCCTCTTTGGGATGGTTTGATTTTTACATTGAACTTGTTGTATTACTATATGTAAGTACCATATGAACACCACAGCAAAGGAAATAACACTGGCTTACCTATTATCAAGTGCTGAAACTTTGCAGGGTGAAAAGCTATCTGAAATCATGTTTAAAAATGTAAGTCACATGATGTCCTCTTTGCAACCTGAACTTATTTAGAACGTTGAAACTTTGTGACAAAGTTATACTCGGCACAACAAATACAGAACGAAGGTGTCTCGAGACACCTTTTTTAAAAGGTAAGCTCTTTTTAATTTGAAAAGGTGTATGCAAAATGTTATGGTCCTGTGCAGGATGCTGAAAAAAAACTGTGATGTGGTGCAATGGTCAAATTTAGTCAAGCACGTTTACAGAAAAATTAAAAAAAGGCACAGATGCACGTAAAAACACACATGAACAGCCCCTAACTCACCCTGCACTTGAAAAACTGACCCTGATTTTGCCCTAAACCTGACTGTTTGTCGAGTACCAATCGGTTTGGATCGGGTTGCAAACCTTTATTGCACAAGTACAATAACCGAATAGTGATTTTGGTGTTCGAATAGAGGCATGTCAAATGGCATGTCAGAATTTCGACTATCTGCGTACATCCCTAGTGTCTATATCACAGTGGTGGTGTGATGATGTACAATACCACTAAAGTGTCCCAGATCGTGGAACTCTACTGCATCTTCCACAACCTAACACTCAGAATTGGTCTGCAATTGTAGGAATTGCGACGTTCAAATTGCATTCAGCACAGATTATTTATTTGGAGTGTGTCTGCATGATGAGTTTACATAAACAATGCAGATAGTGCATGCAAATAAATATCAGTGGCACTAATCATTCTTAGTGACCTCCCCCATAGTTGCATTACATGTAACCCTACATTTACTTAGTCTTATCCTAGTGTATGTCTGTCAACTGCTTTGTAGTTGCAAAGCATCCAAATAAACAAATGTTTTTGGGGACTGTATGTTTTTCTTGCTTATAATCTGTGTGAAGGTTGAGTTAGGTTATCTTTCCTCTTTCTTGTGCAAAGCCTTTCCTTAAAATGTTTCAGAAAGTTATTTTCCAGTTTCCCTATTTTCCGATTGTGTTTACTGTTCATCTGGTCCAACGTGTCGGTTTTTTATAGAGGCAAACTGTTTTGCATTTGCCCTAATACCAGTGCATAAATATTACATTAAATAAACAAATCCAGGGGCTATGGGGATGAATGGTTTCAGAAAGTAGGCCTCTGGAGTCAGGAGGAAAGCTACGGTCGCAGTCTGTTGCAAGCTTGGCACATGAAAAGGAAACGAAACAGAAAGAGAGAAGGAAGGGGGATGAAATGGTGGCTAATCCCTCTGTTGCGTTATCACTCAGGTGTTTTGCAAGCTTTGCAGCATGAAAACTTTGAAACCAGGCCAAGCTTTCATCTCAAGTCTGGGGTGGTAGTCTCTTTCATTCTTGACAGTCTGCCAGAGAGAACGACTCGGTTACTAACGTAACCCCGGTTCCCTGAGAGGAGGGAACGACTATTGCGTAAGTAGCTTATGCTATGGGAAAACTCCGTTTCTCTAGAAATATTGAAGTCTTTATGTAAAACGCATTGCAGCTGCACAGCAGACAGTGATGAGCAAGGCAGCTCGGTCATTGGCTGTGCTGCGGCAACTGCTCGAACCAGTGACGGGGCGACTTAGAACGCGCGACCAATGGGGGCGCGTCCCGCATTCGCGTGCTCAGAGCCTGCTGAAATTAGCATATGAGGGCTATATAATGAACGTCCCGTCATGCCAGTTCTTTTAGGTTCAATCGACTGAAGCGAACTGACCAAGCACAGACACGGCAGCTTACGCAATAGTCGTTCCCTCCTCTCAGGGAACTGAGGTTACGTTAGTAACCGAGTCGTTCCCTATCGAGAGGTCTCTCCTATTGCGTAAGTAGCTTACGCTATGGGAACACCATGTAAAACGCTGTGCGTGCTGACTTCGCTCTATAAAGCCAGAGGCAGGTGCCTGAGCCTTAAAGCAAAGTGATATTCCACGAGCCGGCCAGCGGCGAGCTATATAGTGGGGTATGACAGGGCCCTTGCCTTCAAGGTGGGCGCTCCTTGTACAAACACAAGCACATATCTCATGTACTGAGCTTTTGTGTACTGGTACGCATAATAAACCCTCTAAGTCGGTCAGAGACGGACCTTATAAGGGAGGAGATGATGCCCAGCATATACATACTCCAGTTCATTCCACAGTCAGACTGATAGAATGTTGGAATGCAGTGAGGGGACCTGTAGGTTATAAAACCTGATAAATGTCGAAGGCGAGGCCCAGCCTGCCGCTGCACAAATATCTTCAATGGGTATCCCACTCGACCATGCCCACGAGGAGGCCATGCTCCTCGTAGAGTGAGCTCTGACGCCTAAGGGGCATTGAAGGCCCTTGGCTCCATAAGCTAGCGCTATATCATCCACTATCCAGCGCGATATTCGTTGCTTTGAGACAGCGAGACCCTTAGTTCGGCCACCAAAGCATACGAATAATTGTTCCGTCTGTCTGAACAGGGCAGAACGTTCCAAATATACTCTGAGCGCCCTGACCGGGCAGAGTAAATTTGCATCACCTTCGTCTGCTGAGGACGATAGCGCTGCCAGAGATATCACCTGTGCTCTGAAGGGTGTAGAGAGCACCTTAGGAATATACCCGTGCTTTGGCCTAAGGACAACTCTGCAGTCGTTAGGTCCAAATTCCAGGCAAGCAGCGCTTGATGACAGCGCGTGCAGGTCGCCCATTCTTTTAACTGAAGCGAGTGCCAGCAAGAGCGTGGTTTTGAGCGAGAGCTGCTTGAGGTGCACGGTTCAGAGAGGTTCGAACGGGGCACCTTTGAGTGCGTCCAGGACCGTGGCCAGGTCCCAGATCGGCACCGAAGGTGGGCAAGGAGGGTTCATCCTCCTAGCGCCTCTTAGGAAACGAACGATCAGATCGTTTTTTCCTAATGAATGTCCTTTATCAGGATTGTGTGACGCCGCTATGGCAGCCACATAGACTTTGAGCGTGGAGGGTGTGCGGCCCGCCTCCAGCAGCTCCTGCAAAAAGGCGAGTACACTTGGTATCTCGTGCGTTTTGGGGTTCAAGCTCTTGGTATCACACCAGTCACTGAACACTTTCCACTTTTGGGCATACAAGCGCCTCGTAGAGGGGGCTCGCGCCTCAGTAATGGTTTTCAGAACTCCACTGGGGAGGTTCTCGGGAACCCGTTGAGGGGCCATGCATGGAGGGCCCACAGATCGGGGCGGGGCGCCTCAGCGGAATCGGCCATGGGGCAGATTGCATCATCTGTACCAGCTCTGGAAACCACGTCTGGTTTTTCCAGAATGGGGCTACCAGGAGCACTGCACATTTCACCTCCCTGATCCGACTGATGACCTGAGGCAGCATCGTGATCGGGGGAAAAGCATACAAGGGGCGGCTCGGCCAAACTTGGGCGAGCGCGTCCGTGCTTTTTGAGAAGAAGAGAGGGCAGTGCGCGTTTTCCTTGGAGGCGAAGAGGTCGACCTCTGCCTCGCCAAAGGTTCGCCATAACCACTGAACCGTCAGAGGGTGGAGAGACAATTCTCCTGGGAGAAAATAAATATTCTGGCTGGGGGATAGCACGCTCTTTGCAAAATTTATTCTCAGACCCAGGCATTGTAAATGGCTGATAGTCCAAGATCTGTGTGTCATTAACTGAACCTCTGATTGTGCTATGATTAGCCAATCGTCGAGGTAATTCAGTATCCGCACTCCCCGCTGTCTCAGGGGGGAAAGTGCCGCGTCCATACATTTCGTGAATGTACGGGGGGCTAATGATAGGCCGAATGGTAGTACTGTGTACTGGTATGACTGTCCCTCGAAAGCGAATCTCAGAAAGGGCCTGTGGTGAGGCGCTATCGGGATGTGAAAGTAAGCGTCTTTCAAATCCACTGATAGAAACCAATCCCCGGGGCGAACTTGCACGAGGATATGTTTGGTTGTTAACATTCTGAACGAGCGAATCATTAACGCTTTGTTCAGATGTCTGAGATCCAGGATGGGGCGAAGGCAAACGTCCTTTTTCGGGACGAGAAAAAAGCGGCTGTAAAAACCCGCCTCGCTCAAAGAGGGAGGAACAGTTTCTATAGCGCCCTTCTCTATCAGTTTGAGCACCTCGGTGCGTAGAACATGTGACACATCTTTCCTCACTTTCGTCTCGACCACCACTGAAAAGTGGGGTGGTCTGCGAGTGAATTGAAGTGAGTATCCGTGTTTTATTATGTTCAAAACCCATTTCGGCATGTCGGGGATTTTTTCCCAGGCTTCTGCTCGCACAGATATGGGCTGAATGCCGGCTGGGGGCATTTAGCGGGGAGTTTCTTAGCTCGCGCATTGCATCTGTGATGTTTGCGGCATAGCTGTTTGAAACTGTGTGGGTAGCTGTGTGTAGGGGTGCATGCAATACGGCAGGCAGAAAATGACTCTTTTGGTGATTTCTGTGTGTCGCCGTGAAAACGGTGTTTGATTGCAGGTGAGCGAGTTTTATGACTGGCCCATTGACTGCTGTATAGACATTTCCAGCCGCCTGTAAGGGGACTGGGTAATGTTTTAAAGGGGTCATGACATGAGAAACCAAATTTGCCTTGATCTTTTGGTATATAAGAGGTCTTTGTATCATTAAAACGTCCTGCAAGTTTAATATTTTAAGACGTCCTCCCCATTCTAAACGAATCATTTATTTAATCAAACTCAAAATACAGCTCGTTCTGGATTCATGGTTAGAAGTGACGTGTCGGTTAGAAGTGACGTAACAGCGTTTGCATATGACCGCCTCCAGCACAAGATAACTACGCTCTAAGCGCAAGACAACTACGCTCATTTCGTATCGCCGTGCGCCTCACAAGTGTTCAGTCGATGGACAGCGAGCTCTGACAGAGACTACTTGTGCACAGGAAAATTACGATGCCACACAGATGTGCTGTTCCTGGCTGTGGTCAAACAAAACCTCTGAATAAGCTGCCGAAAGATCCAGACGTCAGGGAAAAATGGATGCAGTTTATTTTTTGCGGACGTTCCAGTCACGGCAGTGTTAACTTAAGCGTTTGTTCTGTACATTTTATGGATGACTGTTTTGAGAACAAATATCAATATGATGCTGGCTTTGCCAGAAAACTGTTGCTCAAAGATAAGTCCGTGCCGACTATTCTGGGAACAACGACGACGCAAACTGTAAGTAATCTATTTTAAACTTTAAACTACTTTTTAAAGCGCAATTTCATTCATTATGAATAATCACAGTGTTTTTACTTAGTTTACTTGCATATTGTTCTGGCTGGGGGCGTCAATAATTGATACATGGGCACTGACGTTAGCCAATCATAACAGTGGGCGTTAACACTGAAGTCTTAAATGGAAAACGCCCCCAAAACAGACTGTTTGAATCAGAGGATGAGAAACAGGGTGGGAAAAGGTCATAAATCACTAGATTTTAAAAGTTTTTCTTAAAAAAAAGTATATTAATACTATAATTGCACCTAAGGGAACATAATAATACAATAAAAAAAAACATGTCATGACCCCTTTAAATGTTTGCGAGGGAGCGGTCCGGCATTTGCGAGACGCGCACTCCCTCTCTTTCTTCCTGCTGCTAGGAAGACTTACGAGGCTCTGTGTTCAGGGTGATTCTGGGTCGAGGGCCTCGTTGCTCCTGCGGCTTTCTTCGGCCAGCGGAACGCGAGCGGCGTCGAGCGTCCTTTTCAGGTCTGCTCTTCGGCTGGGAGACGGGCGGCTCTGCCCTGGCTCGCTGCTGCTGCTGGGGTGGTTTTTGAGATGAGGTGGAGCGCTTAGGCAGGAAGTGATGCATAGCTTGCGAATCCTTCCGCGCCTCAGTGAAGCGCTCCATGAAATCTCTCACCGTAGGTCCGAACAGGCCGCTCGGAGTGACAGGTGCGTCAAGGAAGGGTGCCTTATCCGCGTCCTTCATCTCCGTTAGCGTTAGCCACAGATGACGCTCAAGGACGATCAAATTAGCCATGGCCCGGCCAATGGATTGGGCGGTGGCCTTTGTGGCTCACAGAGCTACGTCCGTAGCACTGCGCAGGTCCTTAAAAGCGTCGGGTTCAGGTCCAGACTCAACCATAGAGCGGAGAAGTTTGGCCTGAAACACTTGTAGAACCGGCATCGAATGCAGCGCTGACGCAGCTTGACCGGCGGCGGCGTATGCGCGACCAGTGAGAGCTGATGTGGTTCTGCACGGCTTCGATGGGTGAGAAGCTCTGGCCTTCCATCCAGCGGTGGAGGGTGGGCATAGATGGTTGGCCACAGTCTCCTCTAGGGGCGCAGTTGCCTCGTAGCCTCTTTCTCTCGCGCCGTCCACTGAGGAGAGCGAAGAAGAGAAAGAAGGCTTTAGGCGAGCCGAGTGCGGGGCTTTCCACGACTTTGTGAGCTCGTCGTGCACCTCAGGGAAGAAAGGAGAGGGTCTCTGTCGGGGGGCCTGCCGGTGCCCCTGCAGGAACCACTCATCTAGCCGGCTGCGGGCGGGTTCTTCCGGAGAAGACCAGTCGAGCCCGAGGTCTTCCACGGCCTTAGACAGGATACGGACGATCTCCAAGTCCATGCTGGTGCCGGCCAGTCGTCAGATGCAGCGTCAAGAGAGAGGCTGTCATCCTTTCCGTCGTCGTCCCCTGATGTGCCGAACGAGACGAGACCCACCGCTTTGTTGGAGGGGTGCAGGTCCGCTCTCGCGAAATGGACTGGCGGCGGGGAGACATCTGGTAACGGTGATGCCCGCGGGGACTGAGCCGGCGTGACATCACCGGAGTCGGGGTGCTCTGGCAGCCTCTGTGAGCGGCGCTTTTCTTGCGCGGCTCGAACAGAGGTGGCAGCACGGGGGCAGCCGGCTCGCTTGCGGTGAAAACGGCAAAGCGAGTGCGCAGCTCGGCGAGGCCCAAGGAGTCGCATTCAGGGCATCCGCCCTGAATGAGTGCAGCTTCTGCGTGGTCCAGACCCAGGCAGCGAGTGCAGATGGTGTGCCGATCTCCGTCGGAAAGAGGGCCTCTGCACGAGGCGCAGGCTGAAGGCATTTGAAACAACGCCTGGAAAATAACTCTTTTACTCTTAAAAGCGTTGCGGGGGCGAACGCTTGTTCAGTAAAGGATATGCGATGCGCGCCGGATGGCATAGCAGAAGGCTTCGAAGGCGGCTGAAGATGCCGGCGTCCTCTCAGCAGTCCTGCTGTAAGCTTGTTCACGGCGGCGAAAGACTCCAAAAATCCGGAGGATCCAGTGAAGAGAAGGTCTTCGCTGAAGGAGATTAAATCTAAAAGAACTGGCATGACGGGACGTTCATTATATAGCCCTCATATGCTAATTTCAGCAGACTCTGAGCGCGCGAATGCGGGACGCGCCCCCATTGGTCGCGCGTTCTAAGTCGCCCCGTCACTGGTTCGAGCAGTTGCCGCAGCACAGCCAATGACCGAGCTGCCTCGCTCATCACTGTCTGCTGTGCAGCTGCAATGCGTTTTACATAAAGACTTCAATATTTCTCGAGAAACGGATTTTCCCATAGCGCAAGCTACTTACGCAATAGGAGAGACCTCTCGATAGGGAACCCAGCAACATACTTGGCAGTGACCTCAAATAACAGTTAATTATTGCAGAACTCATCTTCATAAAAAAACAATAAAACAATCAGCATTTAATAACTCGATATAAGTAAAACTGCCTGCCAATTACTGAGCCACTCAGTCTCTAATCCAGAGATTTACTGTTATACACCCAGTCATACATCTGCCCCACACAAGAAGAGGCAAGTCATGTTTTGTTTTCCTGTAGCTTAACTGCACCGCTATTCAGCAGCAGCGCTCTGTGCCGCAGAAAGAGAATGATACTCGAGTTGTGAGCTTGCAGTCTGAATGCAATGTGATGAGATAAAATGAACACGTTCTGAGAAATAACGCAAAAACAACATGCCTGTCTATTGCATTGTGTAGGGCTGAACGATCCATTGTAATAAAATGTAAATCTAGATGACCATAGGAATATTAAACTGCAAAGGGCTGTGATCTAATCAAGCAAATAGTCTGCACGTACCAGATGCTGCTCTGCAGAGCTCTTTTCTGAGTGCACGTGAGGTGGTTCTGTCTATGCTCCCTCCACAAATCTCATCTCATGCACAGAATAACAGATGTGTTGCATTCAGTTGTATTTACAGCACTCTAAATTCAGTTTAACTGGCCACTACAAGTTACTATACAATTACAAATAATCCCATTTTGAAATATGAAAATGAAAATATCATAATTACATTTTTTGTGGTCAGAAGCGGAAATGAGAGAGTATTTTACTTTATTGGAACTCACAGGTGCTCTTTTTAGCTTTTGCTAAAGCTACTTTGCACAGAAAATTACTGTATTTAACCAGATCCCATAGAAATGCAGCGTAAAATTAAGAAATTATTATAGAAAATTACTTGTATAATAATAACTGTTACTGTTATTAGTTATTATAATACATTTGTAATTAGGGCTCGACATTAATGCTTTTTTTTTATTTAGGCCGGACAAATAGTCAAACTGTCAGACTTGTAAATGTAAAAGTAAGCTAATTGACCTGCTGCTGTCTAGGGTATCATTATATTAATCAAACAACCATAACAAGAAAACCACTCACTGTTTTTGACTAGATAACTTTAGTAACTTTAACCCTTTCGTACCTACTATCATACATATATGTAATAATTGGTCCCCGCAGAGTACCGTCACACATATGTGTTTCTGCAACAGCCAGTTACGTTACAAGCTGCCAGATTCAAATCGGCTTTCGTGCCAACACAGGCTGCACTGGTCAAGCATCTGTTATTTATATTCACTCAAACAGTTACTCAGAGTCTTTTAAACTATAGAATAACTTATTTCATATACATACATTAAAATCGTCACTAAAGTACCACAATTAAAAGTTTACAGCTCTTATATACAGTCAATACATTAAATGTGATCTTCCTACAATGTGTTCTGCCATTTGTTTACATAAGTAGCTCTTGTCATTGGTCAAACAAACAGCTTCTCAAAGAGTCTTTTCAAGCACATTATATTTTTATTTAATGTAACAAACAGACAAAAAGGCACCAAAGTACCACGATAACAATTCACAGCTTGTATGCACAGCCATATTTAAATGTAATCTTCCCATGTATGCAGCCACGTCTGCTTATTAGGTGCAGATGCAGTTTTCCTTCACGCAAACTGCAACTCAAACAGTCTTTTCAGGCATATAATATGTTTGTTTTCATAAACAGACAGCCAATCTATCACAAAAGCACCACGATAATGAAACAAAAGTAGCTGGCATTGGCAATGACGAAGACGATGACGTGAAGAACCCAAGTGCAAATTTATTTATAAATGTGAAATCCAATAAACCCCAACTATAAACATGAAAGGAACATAAAACATGAACTTGACTAGATCTGACATAAACTTGGCTTGACATTAACTTGGCTTGACATAAACTTGGCCTGACAAAACATGACAACATTACAAAGCATAATACCTGACAAAGGACAATGGTAAACATGAGGGCTTAAATACATGGACAAGGGAGAACACATGACAAATATAACCAATGACAAGACTAAACTATAAACAAGATAACAAGACTAAATTAACTTTAACCCATGAAAAGACAAGCCTAATAACTAAGTTATCAAACAACGAATGAATGAAAACAAGACATGAACAGAGGAACCACATGACAAGATCACATGAGGGAAAAGGAAATCCCATGACATGACACTACATGACCTGAACAGGAACTAAAATTGAAAATAAAAGTCATGAAAACAAGAGCAAAAAAATTTAATGTGACAGATAACAGTTTAAAACTTGTATATTCATAGTGAAAACATGCTGATGGAGCGCGATTATCAGATGCATGCAGCCAAGTCTGCTTACATTAGAGCTTGTCACACACACACACACACACACACACACACACTGCATAGGCGAACCGGACTGCTGATATTATTTGTTCATTTGTTTTTTACATCTATAAAAATGAAATAAATAAAACAAGAACAGTACAGCAGACATAACCCATTAGTTCATGTTTACTATATTATATACAGTATTTATTTATTTTTTGGACAAGAAATTAAAAGGTTTAATAAAATAAAAAAATAAAAATACTCATCTACACACTGCAACCCCATTAGAGGAATTTAGACCCTACTCATGGTTAAAGGTTAAAAAGTAGAATTGAAATTGAAATTAATACTTGAAACTGCTGTTAAAAACTTTAAAGCTGTTAAAAAAGCACAAAAGCACAACTTAATTTTTATTTTTTTCTATTAGTTTAATCTATTTCTATAAATTGAAACAATTCTTACATAGTTAAAAACTTAGTTAGTGTTATTGTTTGTTGTGGTATTGAAGCTGGTATCAAGAATCATCAAATTAAATAACTGACTAATGAAATGCTGTGCATTGTGACAATGTATCATAATATACCGGATTAAGTAACTTTTGAACTCAAACTAGTGAATAACCAATTTACTTGTCTGAAGGACAAGCACGAGACAATGCTTTCTGAACTCACTGAATCAGTGTTGTTCAGTGTTCAACTGACAGTGTAGCAAGCTACAGATAGACATGCAATATTCTTTTTAAAATAAATATAAATATTTAAATGTTACTTCAATGTATTACACATATAATAAACTATATAAATAATATAGTATAAAATAATATAATGTCTGCTGCAAGAGATTCTGTAGGAAACACTGCCAAAAGTGCTAGCAACACGAAGGTCTTAAGTTTGATTCCCAGTGATACTGATAAAATGTATACTTTGAATATATGCAATGTATTAAATATAAGCAATTGAAATCCAGAGGGAGTATTCTAAGTAATCAAACTCTGGTTCAAATCAAGCATTCAAAGCAAGTGTGAAACCAGCCTCAGTTAAAGTGTTTTTACCTGACTACCTTTGGCACAATAAGTCAGAGAAATGAGTTATGGGTGAACAAACACTGATTTTATGGGTCTAAGCACCAAAGGTTCTGGAACACTTCTGTACTTGTAATGATTTTTTGATTTTTTTCTTCTTGCCCCAAAAGTGTCTGGGCAGAAAAAAACTTAATTCATGGAGACAAGATAATTGGTCCCTGCAGAGTAGCATCACACATGTGTTTTTCTGCAACAGCCAGTTACGTTACAAGCTTACCAAATCGGTAAAAGCATCTTTCAAATGTATAGAGTTGTAGAGTGAAGGCAGTGATTTCGTTGCATGGTGGGCTTCTGTGTTGGAATCTGTGGAGTGCCATTGTGCATCAGGCCTAAGAGAGAATTGTAAGAGAGTTGACAGTCTCACCACAGGACACCCGAATGTATTTTCCCTCTGTAATGACTCCATAGAGAGAGAGAGAGAGACCGAGAGAGAGAGAGCAACAGGGCCACTGGCATGTTTTGTCTGCTTGAATGACTTTTCACTGGGTTTAAGATTTTACATTTCCAATGTGTTACATTTTCCAATTCATCCTCATATCTCTCTTTGGAGTAAAGTTTAGGAGGTGCCACAAGGTTCACTATTCGGACCTATGTCATTCACAATAACATTTACTTGGGACAAGGATTGCTTTACATAAACCTTGTTGTTTGTTAGTATATTTGATTTGTTTGTAATATCTATATCTCTGCATAAAATATTATGACATCTATGCTAATGTTATTCTATTTGTTTCCATGTCTCAACCTCTAGATTCAGCTCTGTTCCTGCTTGGTGTAGGACTCCACTGTTATGTGTCTCTGAGTGATGATGACAAAATGCTAGCCAAACATCACTTCAGTCTTTTGACTTCAGTGGATGAACTGATGCCAACTCCAAAATATTGGATACTTTATATGCCACTGCCTGAACCTTTGACTTAGGATGGACCCCACCGATCCTCACCGAAATGACCTGCCGACTGAATTGCAATGCACTTCATTGATCTCCGCCTGCATCACCTTTGTCTATTGATGGACTACACTCTTGAAATTGAATAAATAGAATACACTCTTGAAACTGAATACATAGACTATCATTTAATTGCCAACAAAAGCCTTCATCAGCCATCTATCAAAGGACAATGCATCTATGTGAACTTCTGTAGTTAATCCAGGATGGAATTCTGAGACATTAGTCATTAATCTTACAGTTCATAAAAATTAAAACATAAAATGTAAACACTGAACCTTAACACTTACTTAGTTTACTAATCTTAAACCATGACTTGCACTGCACATAAATAACTAATATGGCATTACATTCATGTTGTAGTGTTGTATATGTTGCCAGTGGGAACTAGCCCCCACAGTGAGCCTGGTTTCTCCCAAGGATACCTGCTCAACATTTACAGCATGGCACAAACAATGCTAAGGTTGTATGTTCAATTACCAAGGAACACACACTGAAAAAATTATATCCTGAATGAAGTTCCTGAGTTGCTTTGAATGAAAATGTCTTCCGATTTACATTGCAAAAATGCTGTAATCTATCTCTAACTAAAACCCACCAAATGTATATTGCCCAATAATTTTTACTATTATTACAAATATAAATATATTGTTTATATGCCACTAGGGTGCAATTTCAGGCCTGGTTCTTTTGGAGTTCATATAATTATGAGATCTGGGTTGGGCAGCTTTTTTAGAGGGCATGAACAATTAGGTCTGGCTATAAAAATTGGACCAGGAAGCCGGAAGTCCTGGAACAGCCCAAAACAGCTGGATATCAGTTTTTCTTCACGTTTAACAGTGGACTAGGACAGTATCATGTGACGCTCCATGGTTTGAAGACAGTGTTTTATTAGAGTTGTGTGTCAAGGCGTCTCCAGTTGGCTGCGTAGAACAGTCCCTGAGGGGCCTAAGAGGGTAAAACCCCCTTGATTAATCACACAAACATCTCTCTACATGCAACATTGGTCATCATGTTCCATATTTTGAAATGGTAATGGGAGCATTCGTTTAAGACACAGCACAGGGAGCAATCAGTCATTAGAGCTAGACAAGTAATGTCTGAAACCAAAGGAGAAACACAAATCATAATGTGTGCATTTGTCTGTCTGAGTTTCAAAGCAAGTATGAATTCAGCAGCATAGGGGAAGCTACTTTAAATTGTAGCTTTCCAAGCTACTGTACAAGCTAATCATAATTTAGGAGAGATAAACTACAATCCAGCTACCCTTTTGATTAAAGGTGCAATATGTAACAATTTTCATGTAATATTCTGCTTTTTTTGCCAATGTGTGAACGGCTTGTAATGCATCTTAAAAAATTAGCCCTTCCCAGATTTTCTAGGTTGCCTATTAAAGCCTGTAGACTGATTTTCATGTGAAGGGAGCAGATCAGTTTTGGAAATTCCAAAGGATGTGACGTTTATGCTCGCTTCAGAAAGCCTCGACTCAGTGCTTCTCTTCTGCTATGCAACAGCGTCAACAGACAGTCTGCAACACTTGGTAACATTATCTTAGAGATGGAATCCAGCAAACGTCCAGCTCCCAGCACAACACTGACTCCTACACAAACTCAGAGTAAGCCAAAATGTATCTACTGAATCCCGTCTGGCTAAGCAGGAACGTGTTCGTGGTCAACCGAGAACTAGAGTGGACATCGGCAGGGAATTTCATTCCTGGAGGGAGGTTCATTCTGTTTTGGGGACCAAAACCGACCCTGAATTGACGTTCTTCTTATTCAACAGGTAAGCTTACATATCGGCAAAGCATGTGAAATATAGTGCGATAAGGATTGATCTGTGTAATTTTAGCTAACGTGATCTAGCCTGCTAACGCTGACGTATTGCAAGCTACCTTGCTTCATAACGTTCAAATAATTTAAACGATCTTCTCTTTATACTAAAAGTTAGGTATACAGGACAAATTTAAGCAAATACACTGGTTTCTTGATCGTAGTACAACATATGACATAAAAACATACAATAGTACAACATAAAGTGCAGTGCAACAGTAAACTTTCTGGTATAGTTCGGTAATATGTAGCTGTATGTGTGTATCAGTATGCTATGTAAGTTGATAAGTAGTTTTAGTTTAGTCTCAGTGTAATTTTAGTTATGCTACCTCATCTGTCAGCATGATGCCTGTGAATCACTTTCAGACTCTTTGTACGTTATGTCATTGTTTTGGAAGCTCACACGCTCACGTCCCTACGGAGTGTGTGAACGAGTGTGTGAATACGAACAACAGGTGGCTGGCTGCAGTTCACTTAACAGCCACAAGTGTCATTAACAAGGATTTCTGAATCTTACACACTGCACTTTTAAGTAGTTATAAACACTGCAAGCTACTAACAAAATGTAGAGAACTACATTAAACTCTTTAATGGGAAGGGGTAGATTTGGCAGAATGGGGTAGATGTCAGGGTGCATAAACTTTTAGAAGCACCATGTAGATTTCATGTGTGATCATGTTGGCTACACAGCTGTTTGTTTAGGAAATAAGCTTGTTTCTGGACAGCTACATTATTTCTGAAAGAGCTGAGCTACTGTTATGCTTCTGGAAACAAAGGTAGTTAATTACAACAGTAGTATTGCTATTTTTAGTTTGTTTTAGTCAGTTTTCCTTAGATTTCCCAACACTTGATTTCAGGTCGTTTTGTGTTGTAGTTTGTAAAAATCATAAAGCGTTTAAACTTTGCTTTGCAATTGGGTCATATGTGGTGTGTATTTGATGTGTATGTGTAAGCTTTGAGGGGGAAAGCCCTTTTGTATGGTTGAGGGATGCTTTCTCTCTTTTAGTGTCCAGCCCATTCTGATGTTGAACAGCAATGCCTTCCTAGGTAGCACTAAGTCAAACTGACACAATTGGACTCCCACATTAGATCACAGAACAAAATGGGTGAGAGATAGTGAAAGAGATAGGAAACTGGCAACTTGCCACTACTAGCTACCTTCTGGAGCTACTTGACTACTCGTGGTCCATGATGAATTATGGGAAACCTGTTAAGCCAGATGAGATTCTCCATTTCAGCACCTTAATTTATAGGCTAAATCCTTCAGCCCTCAGCCAGTCACAGAACACCTAATACATACACCTGATACATGTGCAAGAGACAGTATAAGAAGGAAATGGACTGCTCTTAGACAGTTAAAAGAGTCAATTGCCTTTAGATTATTGGTCATTTTAAATATAACATTTTCGTTTTTTTGCGTTTTTATTGGCAATTTAATATACACAATATATATATATATATATATATATATATATAGAGAGAGAGAGAGAGAGAGAGAGAGAGAGAGAGAGAGAGAGAGAGATAGATATACACACAGGATACTGTATACTGTAAAATGTCCACAGAGTGGTGCCAAAAGCGAGTTGTATTTTTAATAGAGCAGTCGTTTAACATAATTTGAGTATTTTAAAATGCAATATTAGTGTGAAAATGGAATGTAAGAATTCTGCTCATCATTGTTTATGTAAATGTGATAACTTCCTGGTTTCCATAGGACTAGAACCTGTGTCTCAGGCGTTTCTTGCACAACATGCTATCACAAGTGCTCGAAGGAAATGTATTAACACTTGAATTGATGCACGAGGAAAAACTTGAACTCCACACAAAATCTGCGAGGAAATTATTTGTCTCTAGAAGTCCATTGCACAAATTCCCATTGAGACCGCCCCTTTGAAGGGTGCTCACTAGTTATGGGACAATATGGTTATTCCACGATTCAGTTTGAAATACAATATGAGGTTCACAATTTGGTATAATGTTGATTCAATGTAATAACACTCCAATTACAAAATATAAAAAAATAATGATAGCATTCTGAAAAAATGTATGAGCAAAATGTACATTTTAATTTCTCATCAAAATAAAATTATTTAATACACAATATAAATGATCAAAGTTTAATATTAAGAGTTGCTCATATACTCTTTCTCTATAAGAAAAGATCACAAACAAATAAGCTTTAAAAATAGTGGGGTACATTCAGGCTAATCGGGTGCAGGACAATTAGTAGAACTGAACAAAACATATCCTTAAAAAGTATGTGAAAGTGAATTGTTTTTTTATTATTATTGGCAGAAGCTAATTGTACTATGTGTAAAAAGCAACAAAAAGTATCTTCTTTGCACTAAGTGAAAATAGCATTAAATGCTAATTGCACTCAAGTGCAAATAGTGGCAGATACTCTTACACCCCTGTTTAAATACTAACATACAGTATAGTGGCATTACTGCAGCATTTTTATTGTGTTTATTTGGAGTCCTACAGACACCCTAAACCAACCTCTACCCTAGTATCACCAGGTATTTTTCTAGTTAAATCAAAGTAACCACAAAATAAACATAGTTACAATTAAATACTATTAACAACATGTTACTGTAGTAACACCATGGTTAGTACATCTTCTCTCAACTCTCCGGCATTCACTGTGACCAAATCACTTTGAATAATCTTGTTTATTTATTACTGTACGTAGTATTATAAGAAATATTAAAAGTAGAGACATGGGAAAAAGTATGTCATGGGGTGGGATTCAAACCCTGATCTCCAGCATGACAACACATACCGTAATTACACCCAGAGATACTACAGCTGCACATGGGTGTGCAGTTTGTCGTAAAATCGTGTGTTTCCGCCAGACTATTGGAGCACAAATAGACACTTAGTTATCCAATCTCTTAATCCACTAAATGTCTAACCCGTTAACCAGTTTAATGAATCTGCCCCATCGCAAAAAATATAAATATGCTGGCCTCATTTGATCAGAAGTTGACCCCAAATAAATCTATCATTCTGTCTTGAGCAGTGGTGGGTGGAGTTAGTTTAAACAGACTCTGCCAATATGGGCTATTAACACAAACTGTAAATAGACACTCCTTTTATTTTTTATTAATGTGTTTGTCATCATGATGAACTTTGCAAAAATGAAAAATTCTACATTCTATAAATTAATATTATATCATGAACTATCACTGTTTTAAATTAATTTGTACAATTTACAAGTAAAAACAATGAGTTTACATTCATTTGTTTAAGAAAGTTTCAATGTGCATTTCACAGTGTTCCGGTTCAGTGAACATCAATGCTGTTGTACAAAGGTGTCTCAGTTTGTTCTTGAGAGGCAGCAGATGTTCTAACCCCATCCTCACCCTAATCCTAACCATATGGAGCCTGCAAGGCTGAGTAGCCTGCCAGGAACAAAGCATTGCTCCTTTTATCTATCGCGAACATCAACGAGAATCTCTCTGTTTTTTAGCATATCATGCTTTGTAAGATTAAAATTAACCTTTATTTTTTACTTTTTTATCTAATTTTAAAGAACAGAAAGGATGTCAAGACACAGTAGTCGATGAAAGTGGTGTCGCCTTATCTATGCTGGACACACATTACATGGAGGAAACGATACTTTTTTTTGGAGGAAACAAACTTAATTTTCTAAAGCTAAATTCAAGCACTTTAAGCACTTCAAGGATCTTGTGTGAACTCTGTAAACTGTGTAGAAAAAAGCTTAAAATCAAGCAATAGAGAGATTATAATGTTTGATGGGTCATTTCATTTATGATCACATGGACAGAAAACAATGTTGTACATTTCGAAATATCGAGTTATGCCACAATATGGTTCGTCAATTTTTTGTTTCTCAATAAATCGTAATTCGATATATCGTCCCACAGTGTTCACACTTGCTTAACCCGCTTGCTATTGTGACTCTTGTCCCACTTTTAAGCACTAGGCAAAAATTGCTCATTTTAATTTTTATAACCAAACCAGGTCTTTATAACCAAAAGCAATCCAACCCTTGAATCAAACTGCAGGCCCAATATTGCAGTGTAAAACCACTTTTGTGTGGCAAGACATCTGCTTCAAGCTAATCCCAAGCTAGAGGAACTTCTCCTCAGGGCCTGGTAAATAAAACATCCAAGTTTATAAGGGAGAGGGATTCGACACAGAGGCTGAAGAGAAGCAAACACAGGCAATGTGGAAAAAAATTGCCATTCAGACCAAAATAGGAGATAAGCACTGCAAGAGGAGCCAGATAAGAGTGTCTGTGATTAGATGGGTGTGGGAGAGCGAGTGGGGGCAGGTGTGTATGGAACACTAAACAGAAGTCATGACAGTTGAGCCCTAGTAAATGTCATATTAGTAAATTAAGCTTGTGTGTGTGTGTGTGTGTGTGTGTGTGTGTGTGTGTGTGTGTGTGTGTGTGTGTGTGTGTGAGCATGTATTTATCACTTTGTGGGGACCAAATGTCCCCATAAGGATAGTAAAACTCAAAATTTTTGACCTTGTGGGGACATTTTGTCGGTCCCCATGAGGAAAACAGCTTATAAATCATACTAAATTATGTTTTTTGAAAATGTAAAAATGCAGAAAGTTTTCTGTGAGGGTTAGGTTTAGGGGTAGGGTTAGGTTTAGTGGATAGAATATAAAGTTTGTACAGTATAAAAACCATTATGTCTATGGAAAGTCCCCATAAAACATGGAAACACTACATGAGTGTGTGTGTGTGTGTGTGTGTGTGTGTGTGTGTGTGTGTGTGTGTGTGTGTGTGTGTGTGTGTGTCTCAGAATGGCCATTCTTTACTTTCTGGTGGCGCCTTTTCACAAGTTTACAAGTTCATATAATCTTTGAGAGCGAAGTTTGGCTTGCTCAAGCAAGAAGCTCAGCTCTAATATCCCATTTCTGGATTTGTTAAAACCAGCCTGAGGAGGTTTGCCTAAGAGTTTTTCCTTGCAACGATCACATCTGGCTAGCTCCCTTTGTTTGTATACAAATCTTTTCAAGAACAATTTGTTTTGCTATTTCAAACTATTTGTATTGTTAAAAGCTCTATAAAATGTGTTGTAATTGATTACAACCTAGCGCATATAACTTCCATCATGCATGTGAATGATCCTTTAAATAACTACTTTTAGTGAGTAGACAACCAGACTTATGCGATTTTCAACTGAAAATTGAAAATTAGAAGTGACCAGAACCATATTCAGGGATTGGTATATCAGAGAGATGTGGGGGTTGGAACTTTTGACTTCGGCAAGTAAGCAAACACCTAGAAACCACCCAGAACACACTAGCAACTGCATAGCATTATGCTGAAAAACAATCAAAACACTTTAGCAACCACATAGCCATGCCTGGGCAACCACCCACAACACCCTAGCATCATGGCAGTGAGTTTTGCTTCGACAAGCACCACTCACATGGTCACTCACTGTCCTGCACGGGAATCATTGAGGTTAGTTGTGACAGTTCCACGGGATTTACATTCTGACAACACAAACCAATGTGTGTGTCATAAGAAATTTGAGACATATGTTTGATGGTTGGCCATCTCTAACTGTAATACTTGCATGACATCCTCACATGATACAGAAGCTACATGTGAAATTCTGTAAAAACTCTCAAAGCAAAGCCATCATTCTCTATCTCTCCTTCTGTTTCCTCCTCTGCCCTCCCTCAGTCTTTTTCATTCTCCTGTTCTCCATAGTTATTGCCTATTTTTTTCCTTTCACTATCAGCCTGTGGCAGTGTTGTTTGTCCAGTGGTGGTGAATGTCAGAGAAACTGCCTGTTGCTCTTGTCATCTGTCAGCAGGGCTCCTTATCACTCTCTCCTGACTCAGGTTTGGATGCATTGCGGGTGTCCAGCAGCAGCTTTGCTCAGCGTGGATGCAGGCCAGTCTCAGCCTGTTCAAAATACATCAGCTGATGTTTATTTATGATTGTTGAGCATCGATGGAGACATATTTGAATGCCTGAGCAGGAAACAAATGATCTTAAACAGTCATTTCTTAATTTTTTTTCTTGTCTTTTGTGCATAATGCAAAATAATAATAATGAAAAATAATAATTAATATAGTATATCATAATTTATAATATAATAATACTAATATTGTAATATGTAATAAAAAAAGATACTTTAGACAAGATATTATGCTTATACATACACATAAGATGTTCTTATACCACCCGCACCTGTGATTTATTCATCCCCATAGAAAACCAAAATAGTTTAGATGGTTTAGATGGAGTGCAAATGCTTATTCTCCAACATACTTTTAATTTAACTTTTAACTTTTTAACTCAATATGAACAATTTATATATGAACATTTCTAATCTCTTACTGTACTGTATGAATATTTTTTATTGTCATTTGTCTTTATTTATTAAATGGATCATTCTTACCTTAAATATTGCATGAGCCGTGTTCGAAGACATTGTGAAATAGTGATGTGCACACAAATATGACCGCACTTTATTGCATTCTATATCAATGTGATACGTTGCTTGGCAACCCTACAGTAAGACTAATGAACTATATTACATGGTTGAAATGTTTAATGCATCTAGCTAAAACATTAAAACATAGTACGGTACTTCAATCATTAATGACACTGCTGTTTTTTATCTTGTTGCTTTGCAACCATTTTATAAAAGCAATCCATTTGAGGTTGTATGTCACAATGATTTTGTCATGGTCAAGGGGCTTGTGGTAAAATTCACTCTAATAGAAGAAAATCACAAACAGTTTCTCTAGATTGAGTTAAGCATTAAAGCTTTTTTTATTTTTCATTCTTTACATCTCAGTTCCTCATGAATGCAAGTCCTCAAGATAATGCATAGATTGTATGTAAGGAGTTGACAACAGGAACCTATCCTTGTGGAATTACACATACACATGAATGTACAAATGCACATAAAAACTCTCTGTCTTTCAGTTTGTTGTAAAAAGGCCTGCTGTGAGCTGCCATGAAGAAAGTTCAAACCTGTGACAAACAGCATACTGAAATTAGAAAATGATGTTTTCATTCTCACAGCCAACGTGAAATACAGAAACAAAAAAGAGGAACAACTGAAGTGACATGAAAGTGCACAGCTCAAGTGCTCAACTGCCAGTTGACAATTCTGATATATTTAAAAAAGAACCCTTTAGAAATCACTGAAAATTAAAGAGACATCCCACAGCCTCACGATGTGCGATTGTCATAAGAATTATAATTGTAGGTTATTTATCATATTACTGTAATCTCAATTTTAAATTTCAGTTCATACAATTTTAATTAAAATACTTATTATGTGTGGGCAACTGGCAGCCATACTCAGATTGATCGGAGGCAACAGGTGGTTGAAATTTTATCTGCTAAAATCAGTAGAATTTCCGAATTGCTCCCCAGTGGCTGAAGCTTAACCTCAGTCGTCAGTAGTAGGCCTAAATGAAATGCTGCGATCAACATTGTTCAGGATTATTTAATCATGGCACCTGTAATCATAATCTTATAATGCTTAATGATGATCATAATTATTGAAATGATTAATTGCGCAGATCTTATTCACTCTCGACAATCATCAGCCCGAATCGACACCGCCGTACCTTGCCGAGCGAAGACAGACAGATTTTCAGTAAGGCAGTGAACGTCTTACAAAATCCTTTCCACTTTCCTTCATGAATTAATAATCCTGTAATAAATACAGCCATCTGAAATATAGACACCAGCCTGTCCATCCTTTCATCCTCTCTTAGACAAATAGAAGACAGTTGAATAAGAATTAGAGCCTTTCTTACATTATTTAATAGAGGCAATGTCTGGATTCCATGAGACTTCATTAGTTTAAACCACAGTGTATAAAAGGTGGAAGCACTTCCATAAAGGCTGGATAACTTACAAAATCATTGACAGAAAGGATGTGCGGGAGACTGTTAAGAGTGGCAGATTGTTTTCAGAAAAGGGTAAATGCAAGATGTATGAGCAATCCAAACTCACGACACTTTAAAGTCATCTCATAAATGTGGATCATTGGAAACAGATTGCAGTAGGAGCATGCAGTCTGTAGGAAAACAAAATGGGCTTGGAGAGTTGTTGAGGCTTGGGACGATAGTGAGAGACAGTGGAGAGACAGAGAGGCAGTAATGTAGTCAGTATGGGCATGCAGGAATACGGGGTTGGTCAGGCCACAGTCGTAACCACAATAAAGGGTCTTCCATCACTGAGCGTTCCTATGATCTGATTTTTCCAGGCATGCATAATCAAAGACAGGCACGTAGGAGATAAAACGGTAAGGATGAGAGAGGACAGACATCCTTTAAATTGTACGGCATGGATGGTAAGACGACGGTCATATAGGAAGGTGTGTGCTTGCGGTGGAAACATGTGAATTACATATTAAACATTTTGTGAAAGTTTATGACATTTCTTTTTGGTTGTTGCTATATATAAAACTCTGATCTTTTTTACATGCACATGATTTTCCAAGGCAGTCTGAAATTAAAAAATATCTAAAGTTGAAATTCATCAATCACCATTATGCAACAAATATGTCGTTTAAACTTAACTTGTATTGAACCCAGAATATTTAATATAGGAATATTCCTTTATGAACATAATATAGAAGTACTCTTGTGCATGTACTGTATATGCACAAGTAACACTTACAATAAGGTTGTTTTTGTTAAGATTAGTTAACTATATTAGTTAACATGAACTAACAATTATCAATACTTTTAAACTACTGGTTAACATTAAGCAGGGTTAGGGAAGTAACGGAATACATGAAACAGGACATGTATTTAAATTATAAATTATAAGTAACTGTGGCAGGGCGGAAGGCCGGGTCGTGATCATACACACCCGGTCCCGTATTAGGTTAATCAAGCCTCTGAGGTATAAAGGTCGACTGCAGAGTATCGTGCGGGAGAGAGATCGTTAGCGGACATGTCCGTCGTGTGTGTTTATGTTGTCTTTTAAGTTTCTCATTAAAATATTATTTATATTGAAAAGCCGGTTCTCGCCTCCTCCTTGCCCATCCTTTAACTGCGTTCCAGTAACTTTATTCCACTACAATTACAATTTAGATCACTGGCATTTAGAATAAAGTTAAATTCAAAAAGTATTTTGATTACTAAAGGGATTACTTTGCATTTTATTATCATTTGTTTCATTTAATATTTATTCCTTTCAGATGGAAACATTTATACACATAAATGATGTGATCCAAAGTGCATTTGAACAGTGGTGAAACACTTTCTCATGATGTGTTACATTCATACGAGCAGACAGAGAAGTACGTTTGAAGTATGTTTGGAGCAGAAGAAATCTAAATAAATCTTGTGTAAATTCTCAACTTTATGCTAAGCTAAAATGCTATTTCTAGCCATTTTACATGCACATGTTACCAGACACGATCATATTTTCATCAAGAAAATTCATGTTGGATAATAATTTCTTTTTCTAGTAAGACTTTTGATATTAAGGCAAAAATCATATTCTTGATAATAATTTTATATTGCTTTCCTGTAAAAATATCTAAATCCTTTAAACAAGATCAATTTAATTAATCTTGTTGAGTAACAACACTGCATAAGATATTTAGGTTTTTCAGAGAATGTATTTTTAACATGTGTATTTTGTCTGACTGTACTGGCAGAGATTTTATAGACAAAACAAGTGAAAAAATCTACCAGTGCTGAAGAAGTAATCAAAGTATTTAGAATATGTTACTGACCTTGAGTAATCTAACAGAATACAATACAAATTACATTTTACAGCATGAATTCTGTAATCTGTAGTGGAATACATTACAAGAGTAATTTTGAGGGTCAGAATCCTTAAATGAGCAGCAGGATTCTAATGTTTTTTTTTTGGGATGGGCGGTGAGGAGTCCATTGCAGTAGTCCACCCTGCTAGTGATGAATGCATGAACACGTTTCTCTAAGTCTTGAATTTGTAAAAAACATATAATAAGTCGGTTACTGCTTTAGTTACTGCTTTGATTTGAATACTGAAACTAAGGTTTGACTCTAAATAACAACATGAAGATTCCAGACTTGATTTTTTGTATTTAGACCCCTGGAATCAAGGTATGTGTTCACCAAGGGTATTTAACCTTTGTTGCCAAATACTTCTGTATGACCTCTGTCTTGTTGTTGTTTAACTGAAGGAAGTTACAGTACATCCAAATGTTCCTTTCATCAATGCACAGGCACAGGGAGTCTATAGGGCTGTAGTCATTTGGCGATAGGGTTTGGTAGATCTGGGAGTTGTCTGCTTAGCTATGGAGCACAATTTGGTTATTTTTCATAACTTGCCCTAGTGGGAACATATACAGGTTGAACAGGAGCGGTGCAACTCCACACGTCATAGATGACACTCAGAATCATAGTTGCCTATGTTCACATAGTAGCCCCTCCCTTCTATATATGACCTGAACCAGCTGAGGACCATCCAAAATAGCCCAACCCAGTCTTCCAGTCTGTTGAGGAGAATGTTGTGGTCAACAGTGTCAAAAGCAGCACTGAGATCCAGTAATACCAGCACTGATATTTTGCCAGAATCTGCGTTTTGCCGAATATCATTAAGTATCTTTATGAGTGCCGTCTCGGTGCTATTATGAGGTCGGAAACCAGACGGGAAATTATCCAAGTAGCCAATCGAGTTTAAGACTTTGTTCAGCTTAATGAAAACAAGATTTTCAATGATCTTGCCAGTGAATGAAATATTTGTGATTTGTCTGTAGTTGGTTAATATTGAGTTGTCCAGATCCAGAGATTTTTTAGGAGAGGCTTAACAGCAGTTTTCAGGGAAAAGTGCCTGAAAGAAGGGACACATTTACTATTTCTAAGAGATTGTTTTCTAGACAGTTAAACACATTTCTGAGAGTGTCAAGAAAGCAGGTTAAAGTTTTAAGATGCTGTATTCTTTCTACCAGAGTCAGACATAGTGACTAATTTCTGAAGTTGTTGTGGTGGGTGCTGTCTAACCTCAGTGCAACATGAGGAAGAGCTCATCGTCATCCTAATATAATTTATTTTCTCGTTGCATTTGCTGTCAGAGAGCATTTCACAGGGAACCTGTGTTGGGGGGTTTGTTAGTCTCTCTATAGTACCAAT
This sequence comes from Xyrauchen texanus, assembly GCF_025860055.1. Taxonomy (NCBI): domain Eukaryota; kingdom Metazoa; phylum Chordata; class Actinopteri; order Cypriniformes; family Catostomidae; genus Xyrauchen; species Xyrauchen texanus. Next base: position 10,660,958 of record NC_068317.1, read on the forward strand.
GCACTGTTTTTTTTTTTTTTTTTTTAATTTATTTATTTATTTCATTCATTTAAAACAAATACAACGACAGCATTTATCATGAATGAAAAGGAGCAGAAAGAAGTAAAAACTTGTAATGTCTGCCCCTATGAACACAAAATAATTTACAGTTCCAGTTCTTTTGAGCTGTCTCATGCAGCCGTCTCTTTTCCTCATCAAGACATCAAAACACAAAATTACATCAATAAAGTTGATCTACTACTCCGCAGTATTATATTTCTGCAACACTGATAATTTAACATACTTCTTAAACACAAAAATGGACTTTGAAGTTTTAATTTTACAATCAAGTCTGTTCCACAAACTGACTCCTTTGATTGTGACACATTTTTCCTTTGCAGCCGATTGGAACCTGGGTTTTGTAAAAATCTCAGTACCTTTTAACTCATATATACTTTTCCTCTTGGTAAATTTGTTTTGCAAATTGTTTGGTAAACTTTCCATATGAGCTTTATACATGGTTTTAGAAGGTTATACTCTACTAATTCATTAAATTTCAGAGTTTTTAGTTGTATGAATAAAGGATTAGTTGGATCTCTGTATCCACTTCCACTGGTAATTCTAATCGCTCTTTTCTGTAAGAGTAAAATTGGATTAATGTATATTTTGCAGGCATTTCCCCACACTTCAATGCAATAGGTCAGATATGGAACAATCAATGAGTTATACAACAAAAACAATGCATTCTTATTTAAATAATCTTTAACTTTATGCAGCACCCCTATTATTTGGGATACCTTTACTTTAATCTTATCTATATGTGATTTCCATGTCAAATGTTCGTCTAACATAATACCTAGAAGCTTAATCTCATGTGCCCTTTCAATTTCTAATCCATTAATAAACAATGATGTTTCAACATATTTCTTTTTACTACAAAATATCATAAATTTAGTTTTGCTGATATTTAGGGACAATCTATTGGCATTGAACCACTTCATAATCTTCTGAAATTCATTTTCTACAATTGTTAAGACATCTTTTATATTTTTTCCTGAATAGAATAAAGTGGTGTCATCCGCAACAGAATGCACCTAAGTAACTGAGACACAGACACAATGTCATTTACATATAGAAGAAAAAATATAGGTCCTAGGACCGATCCTTGTGGTACCCCACAAGTTATGTTACAATTTTTAGACTTTACGTTGTCAATTTCAACAAACTGACTTCTGTTTTTTAAATAGCTCGTAACCCATTGGTGTGCCACACCTCTGATACCATATTTATATAATTTATGCAACAATATCTTGTGGTCCAGCATATCAAATGCTTTTTGAAGATCCACAAAGATGCTTGCTAAATAGTGCCTTTTATCTATAGCATTGGTAATTTCTTCAGTTAGTTCCATAATTGCTGTAGTAGTTGAGTGATTAGGACGAAACCCATATTGACTATTACTTAAAATCTTAAATTCATTTAGAAATTTATTCAATCTAATCGCAAATAACTTCTCCAGAATTTTTGAGAACTGTGGAAGTAATGATATTGGTCTATAATTAGAAAATTCAGTTTTGTTTCCTTTTTTAAACAATGGAATTACTTTGGCTATTTTCATGCAGTCTGGAAATATCCCTGAAGTAAATGACAAATTACAGATATAGGTAAAAGGCTCAATAATTACATCTATAATTTGCTTTATCAATACCATATTCATATCATTACAATCATTTGATTTTTTATTGGCACACTTCTGAACAATTGTAAATATGTCACTTGCTTGTACACTTGTAAGAAAAACACTGTTAACATTATCTGGTACTGTGCCACCATTGGTGTTTCCATCTTGAATTTGTTGTGACAAAGTAGGGCCAATATTTAATAATTATAAGTAATTATTTAATTTATTCACAATTTCAGTTTTACTGCAAATGTCAACATTATTCTTTGTAAACTGATTTGGAAATTTAGTTTTTACCTTGCCTTTTTGCATAACAGAATTTATAATACTCCATGTGTCTTTTGTACTATTTTTATTTTTGTCTAACAATTTAGTGTAGTAGTCCTTTTTTTGCCTTCTTATGATTCCAACTAATTTGTTTTTATATTTTTTATACCTAACTTCAGTATCTTTAGTTCTTGATCTTAGAAACAATCGGTACAAATAGTTTTTTTTCTTACAGGCATTTTTCAGTCCATTTGTCATCCATGGATTGTTAACAGTATTTTTCTTGGTTAGAGCATTTGCTTTGGTTATTTTACAATTTTTATCATATAGATTAATCAATGTCGTCATGAAAACCTCATATGCAGTATTTACATTATCTGTGTACACTCTATCCCAGCTCTGTTTCTTCAAATCTTCTCTAAAGGCCTCTAAAGCCTTACTAGATTTATCTCGAATAAATGTTGTAAATTCATCTTGTATGATGTCATAAGATTTTTTCTCATAAATTATAAATACAGGAAGATGATCACTCACATCTGTCATAAAGATACCACTAATTAATTTACCACGTACATTTGTAAATATATTGTCAATAATAGTGGGACTATGTGTGGTCACCCTTGTTGGTTTAGTTATCATTGGGTATAGATCTGTACTTATCATGCAATTCTTAAATTCACTTGATGCTGTAAGGTTTCCCAGATCTATATTAAAGTCACCACACAAAATTAATGATTTGTTATTAATTTTTTCAAACATCTCTAGGATTTTGTCTGTAAATAGTTCAACACTAGACCCTGGTGCTCTATACACACAACTAATCAACATATTTTTGCCAATTTCATTTGTTATTTCTACAGTAAGCAATTCCATCAAATTTTCCACAGCAGTTGTTTTTGTTCAATAATTTTACATTTTAAATGATAATCGATATAGAGGGCCACACCCCCTCCCTTTTTAGTTACTCTGTTGACATAAAACATATTATATACTTCAATCATAACGTCATTGATATCAGAGTCCTTCAACCAGCTTTCAGTTATAGCAATCACTTTGAAGTTTTTATCTAACTGACAAAGTAGTTCTTTTATTTTTACTAAATTACCTTTTAAACTTCGACTATTAAAATGTATGATAGATAATGCTTCATTAAGCACCTTGCTGATTTCAACATTATATTGTTGTAATTGCATACATTTTCTTCAGGAGTTAGCAAGTCATGTTCAATATAATTTTCTAGATCATACATTTTATCATTGTTAGTGTCTACGTCCATTATTCAATATATGTCCAAGTATATCCAACCTGATTTCTCCATTGTCTGTCCGTCCAAGCTGGAGACTCCATCACTCCCGCTGTGAATGTCGATTCTTATACTTCTCAAGTTCCTTCATAGTTTTGATGACCTTCGCTAAACCATCTTGTTCCCTGATCCACACATTTCCATTCCAAGTCCATGTCCCAGTAATTTTCTTCTGTTTCCTTAGCATCCTCGCCTCTCTTGCAATACCTCCATTTTTCTTTGTGAGGTGTTCGTTTATATACACATTCGTTCCTTTCAGTTTTTTAGCTTGCATTAGTACATCATTCCTCTGCTTCCTGCTAATGAATCGAATTACTACAGCAGATACAGAGTTCTCGTACTTACTCAATAACAGTAATATCCAAAGAACTGCTTGTAATATCAAATCCAAACTGCTTTTAAAGATATATTAAGATGACAACAATAGGTAGTATATTGGTTGCATGGTAAAACATTACTGCTACGGCTTCCATTGCATTGATGTTGCACATTGTGTGACAAAGGTCATAAAAAATGCGAAGAAAAGACAAAAACTGGCCAATAACAACAATTATCAAAAACAGAAAAACTCACACACTCACTGCTCCAACAATAACTTGGGATGTGGATTAAACCAGTAAGTGAGTAAGGTTTCTGTTTTTTATAGTATTGTTTTTTTTGTTGACTCAGCACCTTACAACGTGTGCGTGTGTTCTGACAAACGTTTTCTTCAATAACAACAATTATAAAATGATATTTCTGCACCCAGATTGTTAAGAATAGGCTACTTGAAATCAATCTACAACACTACGGTATGCCTGATGGACACAATAATTCAAGTGCTGCATCAATTTACAGGTCTTGTCCCTGTAATTAGTGGGTATTGTGGATATGTGGTAACTTAAGAGTGGAATTTCTTAGTTTAGTCAACCAAAAACATTGATGCCCACCCAACAATGCACAGCAAATTCACCAGATTTAAAAGTGATAAAGCATTTCAGAGTAAAGTGTTGAGATTGTATTGTTATATTTTGTGCGATTAACATTATTTGGAGTTAGAAGCTGCTATTGTGGGTGTAAAATCAAAGAGTTACAGTTATCCAACAGCTGCATGTTATTTTCAATATCCGGGCTTGTGTGCAGTGATGTGTGGCTGAGGAATTTTCCAGAAGCCATTGTCCCTCGTTTCACAGAGAGCAGTAACTGGTGAGTAGAGCTACTTAAAAGATTGCGTTTCTTAAACATTAACTGTGTTAATCTCTGTGTGTTAGCACTGTTACACTGGATGCAAGTATCACGTCAAAAGTAGTTAGATTATAATCAAAGAAGCTCATGAGGGACATCAGCACCCATACCTTCTACAGGGACCAGCAAGCAGACAATCAGCCGTTTTTATGTTGTGATGGACAAGAAACTGTTGAATATTACTGTTGGCACTGATTTTGTTGATAAAATACCATTGTAAGACAGTTTGCCTATTTACTGAGAAACAACATTAACAGTGTTTCAAAAATGGAGACAACATTTGCAGAGCACTTTCATGCTTTTTATGTTTTTAAACAAGAACTTTTCAATTCTACCTAGTCCATTGAGGTACTATAAGCCCCTTGAAACAAATTCACTTTTGTATGTCGTACCAGTCAGTTACTTGTTAACTGCAGTCATATACAGTGTTTTGAGTGCCCTGTAAAAATTGTACTGCATGTAGAAGAACAATACATTTATTTTTTCGTGATCCTACACACCCGGTCCCGTATTAGGCTAATTATGCCTCCGTGAGGGATAAAGGCTGACTGCAGGGGATCGTGCGGGAGAGAGAGATTGTTTACTGACATGTCCGTCGTGTGTGTTTGTGTCATCTTTTAAGTTTATCATTAAACTATTATTTATATTATCAAGCCAGTTCTCGCCTCCTCCTTTCCATTGATCCCTTTACATAGGGTTTCAATGGAACCCAGTGTAACATTTTCTAGTAAACAAATGGCAGTTCAATTTCATCCTGTGCAATAGAAAATGGCTGGTAATAAATGTACCTTGATGAGCCTCAACATGAAGTGGGTGGAAGTACATTAATATCTGTGTGATTGTTCAGCTACTTTAATTGACTACAAGTCCTGCTTCACAAATGTGTGTGTATTATGTGTGTCTTCCTACCTCCTTTTCCTCTCTGGCCCTGGCAAGCAGAAGAAAGCAAGCATTTTCTTCTTTTCCTTTTTCCTTTTTGTTAACACTGTTTTCATTTGTTTTGTGTTTAATGAATATGTTTGTGATATGTTAGGTAGATTGGTATGTTAGGTAGATTGGTAGGTAAGGTGGATATGTTAGGTAGGTGAGTCGGTCAGTAGATTGGTAGGTAAGGTGGATATGTTAGGTAATTGAGTCGGTCGGTAGATTGGTAGGTAAGGTGGATATGTTAGGTAGGTGAGTCGGTCGGTCGGTACAGTGGGTGTTTGGTTGGGTAGGTGGGTTGTTGGGTTGATAAGTTGGTGGGTGGGTGGATGAGTAGGTAGATAGTTAGGTAATTGGCTAGTTCGTTGAGAAAGTTGGTGGGTACGTAGGTAAGTAGGTGAATATATGTAATTGATATAATTTTGTGAATAAATGTTTATATATTTTTTTCTTATACATGTTGTGGCAGGGCGGAGGGTGGGGCCGGGTCGTGATCCTACACACCCGGTCCCGCCCTCCACCCTGCCACACATGTGTAGTAACAATTAAGTTTGGTTTAATTTAAACTGACTTAAACACAAAAAGTTGGAGTGATCACATGGCGGTTTGATAAGTGAATATAAATATCCACATTTCACACTAAATAGGAAATTAATTTAACCTCACATCAGTCTTGATGATCCCGCTACAAACAGTCATAGCATATTTTTTTTTAATCTTTATGACCAAATTAGCTCATTTACAACTCCCTTACCACTGTGAAAAAATCACAGTCAAATAATTAGCACTGTCACAGCCACTGATTGCAGATATTGATAGAATGAGACAGTGAATGAGCACATTTGGGTTGTTTAATTGGAGAGCCGTATTCCAGACCGGATGTGAGTCAAGCCTTGATCACAATCAAGAGAAAATGGTCCTTTTGCTAATGCTCAGTGTGAATTGATGGAGAGAGATGTAGAGTTTGTATTGATTAGATCCCTACTCTATCATCAGATTATACAATAGACCGATAATTTACCCAAAACTTCTCTCATAAACATCTGCATCCACTCATATGAGAAATAGCTGCCACAAATCATCCGTTTCGCTCATGTAATCAAACTGGGACTGGGGAACTGTGCTTTTTGTCATGTTGTCTTTTCCATTTATTATTTATTTTTTGGCTTTGTGTTTTTGTGGTGTCTTTGGAGTAGAAATATTGATTTCTGCCATTATTATAATTTTTTTCTCCCATAGCCACAAAAAGACAGTCATTGCCAAGATGAAGGTCATTGTTTTGTTATGTTTAATCAAGTGAGAAATTTTGGTCTTGGCACGGTTTTGTCAAAGATCTCAGTTGCCAGCGAAGTCAAAGGTATTTCTGTAAAAATAATTGCACCAATTTAATAGTGAATTTCATGCTCTCAGAACATGATGCTGTTCTGTATAAATGTATCCACTGCTACCTGCTGAAAGTATGCACAGTTTCCTGCAAACGGTTTTGGTTAGAAAATAAATGCAAAAGTAAATTACAAATAAAAAATTATCCCAACTAAAGCATTACATTCACATCTTCTTAAATGTGATGTCTTGAGCCATGAACAGGATCTCTACAATATATAGGAGAGACCGTGGCTAGCAACATTTTTTACTACAGTGAACATTTCAAAGCATAGTTTTTTTTTTTTTTTTTTAAGTACATTTCTGTACAGTTACATACAGTACTTTAAATGTCACCAATGGTGAATTACTTCATGATATAGCTGAACATATTTAGCTAAACATTTTTGAGAAAGACATGAAACAATCTGTAAAGACATTTGTATTACCTAAAACTGACTAGTAAAACTCCATCAGTATTATGCTAGTTCAATGATTTTATTATACTTGAATTTACACTATTACAACATCACTTTCTCCTTTTATCTGATTGTTCCTCAGTTGTCTGCATGTGGGATCTCTGTAATATTTTCTGGGCCTGTTCCTAACAAAGATCTCCACTCAAATGAGGGAACAGCTGTCTTGCTTATTGATTACATTCAATATCTTGAAGTGTTAAAAACATATCTTAAAGCTTGCATTCCATCAATAATGATGGCTTGGTTTGCATTTTTCTTCCATTTTGCACCCTCATAAATAATCAAATAACCCAGCATAGCACCCAATTCACTGTTTGTTTAGTATACTCACTTGGCCAAGTGTGAATATTCAGAGGCTTGTTTACCAAGAATGCTTATACTGTATTGTGGTGTGTAGTACCCAGAGGATCCAACATCTAATGTTGTTTTTGTAAGGACTGCAGACTTTCCTTATGGAGCCCATGGGAAGTCATTATGTTGAAGTTATTTTGCCAACCATCAATCAGTTATTAATATATGCAATTCTGATAACTTACTTTGGCCTATATCTCCATTATTATCTTGCCAAACTAGGCTCATTATTGAATCATTGGAACCATTTGATTAAAGGCACAAAGGACATCTGTTAGGTAAGCGATCATCTCCAAAGTGCAAATTAATAAAGTCCAAATATAAATGAGAGGAAATGGATGGTGGGTTGGATGACAGGAAGGAATTGAAGGAATGGCTGTCGGATGTGTGGAATTCCAGGATGCCTTTCTAAGGACCACAGTGGTGGAAGGCATGTTGATCCAAAGATTTGCATGAGAGTGCACCAATGAGACCTACAGGAATGTACGTTCTCCAGAATTGTCTCGCCACAAATACAGTACAACAGACATTTTCCATGAATAGTGTACAGAATTGTATTTTAAGTAATTTTTCTGTCCTTTTTAACACATCATCAATGAAAGGACAAGCTTAACCTTCAAAAAATGTTGGTCATCAACCTCAGGAGATCATATTGTGTGAGCTATTTTATTTTCATTTGATTTTGTGACATTAAGTTAACATAAAAAATACATATTCTAGCTGTCAGTTTGCCAAGATACTCAGGTGACATTTCACCCCAAACTTCCTGTAGTACATGCCATAGATGTGGCTGTCTTATCCGGCACTTCTCACGGATCTTACAGCTGATCCCACAAAAGCTCAACGGGGTTAAGAACCATAACATTCAATTTTCGATTAGCTGTTGTCCAATGTCTGTTTCTTTGCCCACTCTAACCTGTTTCAAAAGTGTCTTTTTATTTGCAATTCTTCCCATAAGGTCTGCACCCCTGATTCTTCTCTTTACTGTTGTACATGAAACTGGTTTTATCCGGGTAGAATTCAATGAAGCTGTCAGCTTAGGACATGTGAGGCGTCTATTTCTCAAACTTGAGGCTCTGATGTTCTTATCCTCTTGTTTAGTTGTACATCTGGCCATCCACATTTCTTTCTCTCCTTGTTAGAACCAGTTGTCCTTTTCCTTTGAAGACTGTAGTGTACACCTTTGGATGAAATCTTCAGTTTTGAAATTATTAGTTATCCTGTCATGCTACATTGGTCCAAATTATGTTACTTCTTGGGTGTCACAATATGTAATGGGGTAAATCATGTGTTAACAAGGTTGCATGCAAAACGTGGGACAGCTAAATAGAATGTTTTTTGGAAATACAATGATTTAATAATTAAAATAGCTTTTTAACTGCAGTGAACTGAATATCAGTTCAACAGTTATGCCAAAATGTAACATTTTCTATGATTTTACTGGTTGGATATGATCAAGAAGGTCAAGACATCTGAAGTGGGGCAGGTCAAAATCATAATTGTAAGGTCATTTTGCTAGTTATTTTTATAATATGTTAATTTTGTGTTAGATAAACTATGATCTAATTTAACTAATTTAATAGCGCTTACAACAAAAGACATGGATTTCGTGTCTGTAATGCTTTAAAAGAAGTCATGGGGCACCACATTTTCCATATTTATAAAAAGTGGCAAAAGGAGGAGGAGGAGAGAAGGTTGTTACGATCGGCCGCAACGACCGAGCTATGCAATAAAAGAGGTCCTGATTCCAATTGTGAGAAGAGGGTGTGAGTGAATAAAACAGACGACAAGCAACGATGTGTAATAAAGTAAAATTTCATATTATTTACAGCGAACTATACAAGACTTTGAAATATATACAAGTCTCTCTTAGGGGCAAAGCAAAGGAATAAAACCACTTTTCAATACCACAGAATATAAGAGAGTCAAAGTGCAAATTCCACGGTGTATATACAAAAAGTAGGTGTAAATCCAAAGTGTTGTGAATGTCCAGGAAAGTTGTCCAGCAGAGGTTAAAATCCACTTGATCATTGACCAAACACATACAGTCATCTGGTGTACCATGCTGTTGCCTTGTAAACACAATGTGATGTAAAATACACTTCCTGTTTCCTGTCACGTGACCTCCAGTGACAGGAAGTAAAACAGTTTCAAAGACATTTCATACACATTAAAAGAGGGAGTAAAATCAGACCTTAAAGAGGCCCTATTATGCTTTTGGGGATTTTACCTTTCCTTTAGTGTGTAATATATCTGTTTATGCATGTAAAAATGTCTGCAAAGTTTCAAAGTACAAAGTCCATGCAAAAGGGAGTTATACTCTCCCACAGACATCACTGCTCAAGAACTACAAGAAATGGCTGGATTGCAGTCCAGCCATTTCTTCCCTAAAGTACTACTTTAAAGGGCTACTTTGGCCCACCTTAAAACAAACGTAGTTATAGCAGAGGCCAAGATGAGTTGGGTTAGTGTTGTCGCCATGTCGATAAGATCCTGTTTTCTTCACTGCGACAGCAAAACCTCTTTGTTTGGACTTCCAAAGGCAGACAAATTGAAGTATCAGTGGTTAAAATAAATTTTTACATCTATTCCACAACAGTACAACCAAAACCAATGCCAGGTTTTCAACTCGGTTACCCCTAAAAGATGGTGCAGTTCCCACTTAGTTGGAACAATCTGCCGCTTCAGGATCACAACCTGTAAGTATGTTTGATTATTTGTGGATTTATCTGCTAACAAGAGTTCAAAAGAGGAGTTTTGAATTGTAGCTACAGTGTACACCCAGTGCACAGCTATAGGCCTCTGCTAACCTGCTAGCTAATGTTATTGTGTTGAAATAGATTTGCTAATCAGCTGAAGGCCCACATTTACCTACAACTGTGAATAATTATGCAGATTGTTTGCCGTTCTTACTACGGTTCTTGCCGTTTTTTGACCATTAAAGCATGTAAACCTATTCTAGTAGACCTCCAAAATAAATCATGAACCTGTAAATTAGCATAATATGAGCTCTTTAAAAACATGTAAAAGCATTATAACTTCACTAAATGCATTAAATGCATATAACATTCTTAAAACATAAAGAATGTTAAAACATGCTCATTATGTGGCAGTGCTATAAGGTCACAAAGACTTAAATTTGAAGAACAGAAGGATGGCTTGAAAAAAAGAAAGGGTAAAAATCAAAGAATGAGGGGGGGCTGCACTGGCAAGAGCCAAGCGAGAAATATTTACCCGTATGTCTGTAACAGTAGATTTTCAAACCAAATGTGTGTGTTTGCGATAACGCAAGGCTTTGAGTCTTTCATCTGTGGCGAAAAGCAGATCTAACCAACTCCCTCATCACAGTCGTCTCCCTGGTAGAGAACAAGGCAACAACAGAAAAAGGCTGCCTTTTTAACTCACTGAGAACCGAAACAGCTTGTCTCCTCTTGTTTGACTCCACAAACTGTGCCTGTTAATTATGGCTAAGGCCTGTGTCTTTTGATAACGTCATTTTGTTGGGGAGACAGTTGTTTGTCGGTCACGCTCATTAGTATTCTTTTGAAACATTCATGAAACAGGTGGGCACTCATACCGACGATATTGCTTGGTAAAGAACTTGTCCAGAGTTATTATGTTGGCAGTCACTGTTAAATTTGGCCAAAGGAAATGAGAAGAACTCTCTCAGGTGGGTTGACTTGTGTTTTGTCTCTGCAGACAGGCACACCTGTTGATGCCGAGATTATGTAGATGAAAACACACCTGCGGTTCCTTAGAAGTGTTAGTAAATACACTCTTGATTGATCCACAGGAGTCACTTTGACTTAGTTGCATTCCATGTATGGACCAATCACTGATTAGTTCAAAAGTGTAGCAGGTTATGCATTTGAAACACTAGGCTTGTTTAAGATACAAAAACCTCAACTTGAAAGTAGACAAGAGAAGGCAGCTGCATTTAGGAGAGGAGTGAAATGAATGCATTCAAGAGGTAATTTCTCAGATCTTGTATTTGATCAGCCACATATGCTACACACTCTCACGGTAAAATAGTAAGGATCCATATGACTTTTTTAAACGTGCTAATTAGTATGATATTGTACAACTGCACTCCTATGAATTTGTACGACTTTCACTGCAGCCAATGACATGGCTGGACACCGTTTCCATCTAATATGCAACAATTACTTGCTTCTGTAACATACAACAGCTTCCTATCATGTTTACACACTCTACTGGTTTAGGTAAGGGGTTTGGGTAAGGGCATAATATTAATAGGATATCCTTAACGCCTTGTGTGCGAAACTCATGCTTACTTCCGCATTAGACATCCAGGCATTTGCACGTGATGTAATCGTACAAATTTATACAAACAAACTCGTACAAAATCACACGAAATAGCCAACTCATAAAATATGTACGGATTTTCATGAGAACGGGTTGACATACGAGATCAAAGTTGCAATCATTTAATTTGTTGCTGATAAAGTGGATGTAATTAAAATTCTGTTGATTTTAAATTAAAATGAATATGATAAACAACAACTGAACACATATTTTATACACATAAAAACATGATATCAGAGTTAAATAAAAAAATAAAAAAAATAGTTTAAGCCATTAAGTATTAAACTGTGTCATCAGCAAGTTCTTGCCCATCATGCTTGCTGGGAGAAAGCAACTGCACCACCTAGCACTAAAAATTGTGGCCGCCTTGCTATAGCGAGTGTTTTTGACATGCGTCACCATGGCTTCACACCAAGACAGATTTCTAATCAGCATGCACCTGCTGGCAGGGTTGGGAGGGTTACTTTAGATATGTATTCCAATACAGATTACAGAATGCATGCTTGAAATGTCATTTGTAACGTATTCTGTTAGATTACTCAAAGTCAGTAACGTATTCTAAATACTTTGGATTTCTTCTTCAGCACTGGTAGATTTTTTTCACTTGTTTTCACTAAAAAGTCTGCCAGTACATTAAGACAAAATACACATGTTAAAAATACATTCTCTGAAAAACCCTAAATATCTTATGCTTTGTTGTTTCTAAAACAAGATAAATCAAATTGATCTTGTTTTAAGGATTTTTTGATATTTTTACAGGAAAACAGTACAAAATGATCAAGGATATGATTTTTGCCTTAATATCAAAGGTCTAAAAGGAAAAAAAAATGTTGATAGTGAACTTGATAAAAAAAAATTCTGGTAACATATGCATGTAAAATGCCTGAAATAGCTGAAATAGTTTAGGGTAAGGATGTCCATTTTGTTCACATCTCATTTGATTTTAGGACACTATCGGTTTGGTTTAGGTTAAAGTTTTAAGTTTGGGAGGTGTGTTTTACTCATTAATCCTCCATCTAACATTCATCTTAATAATCTTGTTTGATAATGACATCATTTCACTCGCTTTGGGTGGCCCTCGTGTGACATTTCACTGGAAAGCTGCAGCGAAATATCTAAAAGCTAACAATTTCCTTTTGCAAAAATGTTTCCATGGTCACGTAATTTTCATGAGATCAGGCAGATACTTTTAGTGCACAGTAGATGTGTGTGAATAAGAATACAGCTAATGAAATTCACAGGATGATACATGTTATTGCTCACATTAGGTTGCTCACATAGATATTGCAAATAACAAAAAGCTTGCTGTATTAGTAGTTTTCACAATACATCACACAATATAACATTTTTAATAAACAGATTGTAAATTAATACTGCTTATAAATTTGTTTGGATATTCTGTTCCCTTTGGTCATACTGGCCCTGGGATTAATTTTATATTTAAATGTGCATACAGTCTTTAACAGTGTCCCTCTTTGCCTGCAATAGCTTACTACACTTACAGTATGCCTTCTATCACCTTTGGATGGAAAATGATTATGAAAGCTCTCAAGAGACAATAAGCCTTCATTGACATGTAGCTCTAATGTTGCATAAATGCTTTATGAGAAGCTGTAATCTAATAGTAGCAACATGGATAAAGCTGGTTGCCTCTGTACCTGCAATTTAAATGTGAGCAGAGTCGCACACAAAGGGATTGAAATGAAAATAGGATTGTGAGGTTATTGTGTCACAGCAGTGGCTCTCTGAGTGTTGTTACACAATGAGCATCAAACTGCATGTGATGACTGCAACTGGGTTACTTCTGCTTGGCTCACTGGCTGACTTATTGTCACTGCTGGAATAGTGTGGTAATGTATACAAAATAATATGAGAAATGTCAGGTGTTTCAACCTCTAAAGTAAAAAAAGAGACATATTGTATATAGAAAGTGTGGCATGGGTGCTAAAGCTGCTGTAAGTGATTTCTGCATCACTATAAGTCGTATCGGTTACCTAACGTAATCTCGGTTCTCTCTATATGAGGGAACGAGTATCGCGTAAGCTAGCTTACGCTACGGGAAAGATTCATCTTTTCTGAGATATTGAAGCCAAAAAATTATCCTTAATTTTTGTATCCATTGTCAACGCAGTGCGGCAGCTGCACACCTTGAGCGGGCTAGCTAGCGAGCTCATAGGTTGCTCTGCGGCAACTGCTGCAGCCTATAGACGAGCTTGAGCGAACTCGCATCCAATGAGAGGCGTCCAGCGCTCACTGCATCAAAGCCCGCCAAAATGGGCGTGACTAGAGTGCATATAAGCGTAGTTCAGTGAGGCTGGAACCCTGGCTTTCATTGACTGAAGCGAAAAGTTGCTTGTGGCGCGAAGCACGGCCGGCTACGCAATACTCGTTCCCTCATCTAGAGAGAACCGAGGTTACGTTAGGTAACCGATACATTCTCTTACGAGAGGTTCTCTCGTATTGCGTAGCTAGCTTACGCTCACGGGAACCCATTGTCAGCGCCGTGCACGCCAAGCATCCACTGTATGAGCCCCAGGGAATTAAGGGGGACCGGGGGAGCCCTTATGAGTGGGGAAATAATATTTGGCCGGCAAGCATGCGGGTCATTGATTGTGTAATACATAAGCACATAGTGGGAAGGGAACGACAGAGCCGGTGCCGGTCTGTGTGGAATGTGTCCCATCAGTGCAGCTCACCAGGGAGCTGTAGCGTGATAAACCGCTAGTAGTTTTGCCTGCAGAGCGGGCACTTCCATATTGTAAAATCTGACAAAGGTGGAGGGGAAGTCCATCCGCTGCCACACATATGTCGTGAATGGAAATCCAGCTGGACCATGCCCACGAGGATGCCATGCCTCTAGTGGAGTGAGCCCTAATGCCCTACGGGCATGGCAGGTCTTTGACGCATATGCAGCAGCAATAGCGTCCACTATCCATCTAGATAGTGTCTGTTTCGAGCGCGAGACCTTTGGTGCGCCCTCTGAGCGAAAGCGAAAAGCTGCTCAGAGCGTCTGAAAGCGGCGGAGCGCGCAGTATACAATCTCAGTGCTCTGACTGGGCAAAGGAGATTGGCGTCGCGTTGCTATCGGTGCTGGCAGCGCCGATAGGGAAATGACCTGTGCTCTGAAAGGAGTACCGATCACCTTGGGAACATAGCCGTGTCTAGGCTTTAAAATGACCTTGGAGTCACTTGGTCCAAACTCAAGACATGCAGCGCTGACAGACAGCGCGTGAAGGTCTCCCACACGTTTGACTGATGACAGGGCAGTCAGAAAAGCGGTTTTGAGTGAAAGGTATTTCAAATCCACGGATTGAAGTGGTTCGAAAGGGGGCTTTCATAGTTTCGAGAACTATAGAAAGATCCCAGATAGGAACCGATGGGGGCGCGGGGGTTCATCCTTCTAGCTCCCCTGAGGAAGCGGATGACCAGCTCGTTTTTACCCCATGACTGGCCGTGCAGGGGTTCAGCGAACGCCACAACGGCCGCCACATACACTTTGAGAGTGGATGGGGATCTGCCCTTATCCAGCAGCTCTTGTAGAAATACGAGCAGCGACGACACCCCACATGTCCGTGGGTCCAGGTCTCTGTCGGTGCACCATTTTGAGAACACAGACCATTTTGACGCATAGAGTCTTCTCGTGGAAGGGGCTCTAGCGTGTATGATGGTGTTTATTACTCCTTCTGGCAGAGCGACGGGTAGCCGTTGATCACCCACGCATGCAGCGCCCAGCGCTCTGGGTGGGGATGCCAGATTGTGCCGCGAGCTTGAGAGAGGAGATCTGCTCTCACTGGGATGGGCCATGGCGCTGTCAGTGACAGCTGTGTAAGCTCCGGGAACCATGTCTGATTCTCCCAACGCGGGGCTATGAGGAGCACCGAGTGACGCGTTTCCCTGATCCTCTGCATTACCTGTGGCAATAGCGAGACGGGAGGGAAGGCGTAAAGCGGGCGTCTGGGTCAGTCCTGGGCCAGCGCGTCCTCGCTTCGAGAAAAATATTGGGCAGTGAGAGTTCTCTTTGGACGCTAAAGAGGTCTATCTCTGCTCTGCCGAATAGGTGCCATAACGTCTGGACTGTTTGAGCGTGCAGGGACCATTCCCCTGGGGGAATATTGTCTCTGGACATTCTGTCCGGGCCGTCGTTCAGGTGGCCTGGCACGTGCGTCGCCCTCAGCGAGCGCCGGTGGCACTGGGACCAACTCAGTATGCGTTTCGTCAGATGGAAGAGGTTCCTGGATCTGACACCGCCCTGACGGTTTAGGTAGGATACCACAGATCTGTTGTCCGAACGGACCAGGACGTGGTGACCCTGAATGACCGGAAGAAAGCGCACGAACGTGTACTCGACCACTATCATTTCCAGACAATTTATGTGAAGGAGCTTTTCCTGAACTGACCATAGCCGAAAACCGGAGAGCCCTCGCAGACCGCGCCCCAACCCGTGTTGGACGCGTCTGTCGAGATGACTTTTCGGCGAGATACAGCTCCCATTGTCACTCCCCGCTGATACCATTCGGCCACTGTCCAGGGCTGCAGAGCTGAAATATAGGTCTGAGTCACCTTGATGGTCTGGCGGCCTGTGGCCCAAGCCCGGCGAGACGCGTGGGTGTTTAGTCAATGCTGAAGCGGGCGCATGTGCAGTAAACCCAGCTGAAGTACTGCTGCGGCTGAGGCCATGTAGCCTAGCACTCTCTGAAATTTCTTCAGAGGTGTGAGGCTGTTCATCTGAAATGACGCGGCTAGTCAGCTGCACACGGCGCAGCTGTGTAGATAAGCTGAGCCGTCATTGCCACTGAGTCTGTTCTATTCCAAGGAAGGAAATTGCCTGACTGGGCTGTAGTGAGCTCTTGGTCCAATTGACTGCAAGGCCCAAACTGTTCAGATGACTGAGGAGAACTGTCCTGTGAGAAAGAAGCTCCGTATGTGATTGTGCCAAAATCAGCCAATCGTCCAAATAGTTCGAATTCACAAACCCTGACTCCGCAGGGGTGCGGCGCCAGCGTCCATGCACTTTGTGAAAGTACGGGTGCTAAGGACAGGCCGAGCGGAAGGACGGTGTATTGATAAACCTGGCCGTCGGCGAATCTCAAGAATGGCCTGTGACGGGGATTTATCTGAATCTGAAAGTATGCATTTTTCAGATCGAGAGAAATAAACCAGTCCCCCTGGCGCACATGCGCGAGGAGTTTGCTGGTTGTAAGCAAGTTTCGAGCCGCGCTCTGAAGCAAGGAGGACGGTGATCGAACTGTAGCAAATAGCCCTGTTTTATTGTGCTTAACACCCAATTGGATATCCCTGGAATATCTTCCCACGCTTTGAAGCGTAATGTTAGAGGGTGAATGGCCAAATCGCTCTGATTGCCGCACACAGCAGCTGAACAGAATGTGTGGCGCGCTTACTGTGCTTATGCTGGACTGCTCGCAGACAGCATGGACAGGCTGTTCTGTGAGTGACTTCCGATTGAGGTGAATGGGGAAAGAGTCACGTCTGTTAAGTGATGCGTAAGCATAGCCACGAGCACGGGACTTACATACAGAGAAGTGTTTGCTGGCCGTGTGACAGAGCGGGCAGAGAATGGAGCGCCGCGTGATTCGTGAGCGCATTTATTGACTCTAACACTCGAGTGGTTCAGTAACCGCTTTTGAGTGTGCTCTGATGGGGACACGGAGCGTGTAATGCTTGTGTGTAGAGGTGAACACTGGATTGTGGGCACATTTTCTACACATAAGGCTGGTCGTGTGACAGAGCGGCCAGAGAATGGGCGCTTATTAACCCTAACACTCGAGCGGTCGTAACCGCTTTATGTGAGTGTGCTCTGATAGGGACACGGGACGTGTAATGCTTGTGTGTAGGGGTGAACACTGGATTGTGGGCACATTTTCTACACATAAGGCTTTATTTTGGGTCGCCGTGGAAGCGGCGTTTGAGTGCAGGCAAGCGGGTAATATCACCGGCTTGTTGGCTGCTGAATCCACCACTGCAGTAGCCTGAGAGAAGGGGACTGACAGGGGCGTACGGGACTTACATACAGCTGGCCGTGTGACAGAGCGGGCAGAGGAGGGCGCAGCGTATGGGCTCGTGGGCGCGTTTATTAACTCTAACACTCGAGCGGGTCGTAACCGCTTATGTGACTGTGCTCTGATAGGGACACGGGATGTGTAATGCTTGTGTGTAGGGGTGAGCACTGGATTGTGGGCACATTTTCTACACATAAGGCATGTTTACTCTTTACAAGATTTCTTTGGGTCGCCGTGAAAGCGGCGTTTGAGTGCTGAGCAAGCGGGTAGTATCACCGGCTTGTTGGCTGCTGAATCCACCACTGCAGTAGCCTGAGAGAAGGGGACTGACAGGGGGCGAAGCTTTGACGGTGGTCCGGCCGTGGCGGGACTGAGCCGTCGTTTTCTCAACAACGCTAGGAGGACTTCGGTTGCTCAGGTTTCAGTACAATCTTAGGCCGAGGCCCGCAGGGGGGCGGCGGTCTGCGGCGGCTGTCTGAGCGCGATGGAGGGCGGCCGCCCTGTCGACGCTGAGAAGTCTGGCTTGTTGAGCTGGGTGCTGTGAAGAGGCTCGTGCAGGAGGCTGGTCACATGGGCGGCCTGAAGAGGAGCTAGCGCGATGAGGCAGAAAGAGATTCATGGCTTGGGCTTCGAAGCGGTCAACAATGCCACTCACCGCGGAACCGAAGAGACCGGACAGAGAGAGCGGCGCGTAGTGCGTTCAGCTTCTCCCATGTCGGCTAGTCAGATTTGAAACAGCCTCTGTCTGTAAGACAGCCATGGAATGCAGAGCAGATGCGGCTTGGCCGGCGGCGGTATAGGCGCGGCCAACACAGGCGGAAGTAGTTCTGCAGGCCTTAGACGGGAGCACCAGGTTAGACCGCCATCTCGCGGAGGGTGGGCAAAGGTGCGGCATGGAGTCTGTTGGGAGCCTGCTCAGGGGCGGTGACCACTCGAGCCCGAGGCGGTCGGCGGCCTGAGTGAGGAGGCGTTAGTTACCCTCCGACTCGGGCGGGTCCTGCTGGATTCCTGGGCGAGGAGGAGGCGTGTGAGCCTGACCACTCCTCGCTGTCCGAAGCCATGATGGAACAGCCCTTATCCTCCGCTTCTTAGATCCGAGATGGCAGCAGAGCAGCCGCTCGGCGGCAACTGCGGCGTCCGGGTGGGCAGGGAGGGTGAAGGCGATGCTTTCGAGGGAGGGGCTCGGCGAGGCAATCGCTTCTACCACTGGTTCCGGCAGCCTTTGAGAGCGGCGCTTTTTCTGCGCGGCTGAATGGAAGGCGGCGGCGGCTCGGTCCTGAGCGCTGAGTCGAGCCCGCAGGGTCGACATCGAAGCTCCTCGCAGAGATCGCATCCGCCTTCAGCGAGGGCGAGCTGCATGCCCCAGTCCCAGGCAGAGAGCGCCAGATGGCGTGGCGGTCTCCGGTGCTGAGAGGGCGCGGCATGAGGCGCAAGTGGGCGAGGCATCTTTAAAAAGACGCTTCGTACTCTTTTGTGAAGTTCGTAAGAACTAGCTTGCTTTAAAAGGATACGTCGCCGGATGGCGTAGCTTCGCAGGACGGCTGAAGGTGGCGAAGACGGCCGGCTTCTTCGGCGCTGTCCACGCTTGCTTGATGCCCCTCGAGCGGCGCGCGGCTTCCAGTTCAGAGATCGCGAAGAGCTCGCTGAAGAGATGAAAATCAGGGTTCCAGCCTACTGAACTACGCTTATATGCACTCTAGTCACGCCCATTTTGGCGGGCTTTGATGCAGTGGCGCTGGACGCCTCTCATTGGATCGCGAGTTCAGCCCAAGCTCGTCTATAGGCTGCAGCAGTTGCCGCAGAGCAACCTATGAGCTCGCTAGCTAGCCCGCTCAAGGTCTGCAGCTGCCGCACTGCGTTGACAATGGATACAAAAATTAAGGATAATTTTTTGGCTTCAATATCTCAGAAAAGATGAATCTTTCCCGTAGCGTAAGCTAGCTTACGCAATACGAGAGAACCTCTCGTAAGAGAACTCTATATTATTTTAGGCACAATATATGGTTCGGGATTCCTCTTTAATGTAAGTCTGGAGAATGTGTATGCCCATTACATCAAACACCTTCCTTTGTTTGGCCAAACAGGTAGCCCTGCCCCTAACTTGCATCATTTTTGAAAATCCACCTCCAAGTTATCTGTTTGGCTAACATGTGCAGGACACAACCAGATGGTTTACATAGAACTATCACAGAGACAAGTGGAATTTCTCAGGAGAACTATTTCAGTGAGATCTAATGAGAATATTTTATTTGTGGAGTTTGCTTAAAGCAGGTTTAAGAAGATTTACATAGACAGTGACATGTGGCTTACAACATCCTTGCACCCAGGATGTAAAAATGGATATTGAAAAGTTGTGTTGACATAAAAACAATAATTCTCTCTGCATTCAGACCATTTGGAAAACCCCATGAATAGCAAAAGCTTATCACATGTAAAAACATGTTGGTGCAGAAAATGAATCGCTATGGAACTATTTCCAAAAAGATGTGAATAAAAGCAACACATAACAGATGCATGATCCATCACAAATGAGTTTGAATATGTCTAGAAATGTGTTAAGATGTCGTCATTTTAATCTGCCAGGTGCGTGTGAATCAGTGGGTCTCTGGTTCTCCACCTTTGGCTAAACGCAAGAGCTCAGCTGGTTTAGTTGGACAAACAGAGCTAAAGAAAGAAATGGGGAACTGAATGGAGAACAAAAATTGATGAATGAGTGAGGAGGGAAGCATAGATCTGCAAAAGATTTTATAGCCCATGGCCAGAAAGTTCAATTGGAGTTTCACAAGACCAAACAGATGTGATGTGTGCAAATGATTTGGGCAGGTGACCAACTTCCTTAGAGATGAGGTCACGAGGAAGTGTTCCTCAACACAAATAAAGTGTCACTTCAGGATTAACTTGAACAGAAAATGAAATGCAGATTTTGTATTTCTTGTTTCCATTTCTCTCTTTTTATTCAAAGTGATGGGACTGAAATAAGTAAGCCATTTGCAGGTTGGGTTACTGAAGAGTGTAAACACTGTGGCAGCAATGCACCAATGCTGCCACAGTCACCAATACAGAGACAGTGTTCAGGAACCGATAATTTTTGCATTTCCATTTGTTGACATTTGTGTCACAAAAATTACTTTACTTTAACCTTTAATCTCCAACATTTGTGCTTCTCTCCTTTTTTGCAGAAGTACTAAGGAGAGATATAAGGGACAAATAAAATAAATTAATAGTAATAGAGTGGACAAAAACTAAATAAATAGATTAATAAAATGGAAAATAATAAATAACAAAACATAAATTAAGTTAATTAATTCTTCTATAGTATGCAAAATATTTTTTATTAATTAATTAGTTAACTAATATAGTGGGCAAAATAAAATAATTTGCACAAAAATATAAATATGTAAACAAGGTGTGAAATGGTTTTGCTTATATAGTATATGTAATACAACGGACAACAAAAATAAATACAATAAAGTTCTAAAATCTAATCAAATAAATACATTAATTACTTGTTTAATTACACTTGAACATAACTACATAAACAAGGAGTGAAATGTATTTATTAATTTATGTAAACATTAATGGTCAAATAAAATATGCCTTGATATGTAACCTGTTATGAATAACAAACCAAAACTTAAAAAAAATAAATCAGATGAGAAGCTTTTTCCTTCAAAACTCATCCAGACAACAGTAGGCTTGTCATCAGATTGCTGATTTAGTGTAAATTTGAGCTATAAAACACAGCACAGGGATGTTGTTGGCTGTCAAGAATTCATGCACACCTATAGTAGAGAAATCAAGAACAGGCCGGAAATTTCCCTGCCCATCTCTTTGTTATTGCTTGTCTGCACAAAGTCCTTCATCAGCTAATTTTGGCATTTGAAACAGGTCTGATTATGCAAGAATCTGAGCGTTTGCTGATTGGTACCTCCTCCCGCCAACTCACACTTGTCAATTTAGTTTTCAGACTGCTGATTATAATACACATGGATAGAGAACAATCACATCTCAGTCATTCAATAACAAGCAGCAATGTCAGCAAGAAACCATGTGGTTATTATAGGTCGAGCCAATGTGAATCTTATTTAGACCATACTACATTGCCTACAGCGCAATTGCGGCCACGTGAAAGATTTCAAACGTGGCTGTGGCATTCTCTGCTGCCTGTGGAAACATGCTAGCAGCCCATCTGACAAAACTACTTGTAAAAGTCCTGCTGCCTTGGCGTAAACATGATGGTAACAGTGATAAGCAACGAAGTTGAGTAACTGAGGTGTCAATCTATGTTGGCAGATTTAAGCACAATAGTGTTTGATGTTGTCATCATATTTCCCTGGTCCAATTTATCACTCAAGTTTAAAAACATTATCACAAAGCCTGAGGTTATGCTCTCAGAAAAGCAGAGATTGGACAAGGCAGGTACAAGCTTGTCTTGTTGCCATTGCCAGTTCAGTATGATTATGAAAACTACACAAGCTGATTCACTCATATTGAACCCAAATAGTAGGTTCATGTACGTTACTTAAAGGGTAACTAAACCCTAAACCAACTTTTTTTAGTTAATGATCTGTAAGCATGGGGCTTTATTAGTACTGGTCATTGATTTAAGTAATTTTTTTGACATTTGTGTATAAAGTGTTTTAATTCTACAATATATGGTGTAAAAACGTCTGAGTGCTGCCCTCTTCAGGTTGAACGGTGGCTACTGCAGTTGAATTTTCCTATTGGCTGTTGCGGTACTTCGTGACGTAAGCGGTGACAGCTGACGTAAGCAGGTTCCAGCTCACCACGCCAGATTCATGTACATGTCGTCTTGCGACCGTGTGAGGAATAATAATAACATAGAGTCTGACAGCAGCTGTCAATTAATCCGTCACTACGAGTCTCAGGTGCCACCCAACCCCCCCCATTCATAATTATACATAACTTAAAATGCATTTAATGCAGAATCACTTGATCAATTTTTGAACTCTTTACCAAAATTGTTATAGTGATAAAGACAGTACAAAAATACATACAATAATGCAGTAGACACACATGCAACAATTAATTCTAAGATCACTTGTTTTGTTTTGGTTCTCTTAAGCCGGTGCTCCACTAGATAATTTTTCCAGTGATTTTCAGGTGTGAGCTTCATTGACATAATCAATGGCTGGGCGGAGAGAGACGATGTACGACGCATCTTTCAGCGAGAGGACATTAATCACTTGACTGTCTGGACTGCCTGCTGAGTTCATAGTTCCAGCCACAGAAAAGGACATCAAAATGGTTAGAAAGAATTGTTCCGTCACCAAGGCGAGGTCCTGTGTTCTCGTCAAGTGACCAGTGATTTTCTTCTTTTCCTGAGGAGCTAACAAGGCATCAAGCTGATCTGACCAATTTTCATTACCCTCAGCTGCATATCATCACAAACGCTGACTTTAATCCATAGTGATTCTGTCACCAAGCATTTTATCTTGTTCTGGAACAAATCAATCAAGCTACAGGTCTGAAAACTGCCAAAATCATGCAATAATCCTGTTGTTATCCTGTTGCAAGCTCCATGTGACAGGGAATCAGAAAGAGAGAGATGCAGTGAGTTGGTATGTTTGTCACGACGCCACCATTTTTTATTGGCAAATATGTCATACCTCCGACTGAAGAGAGCAAAGTCTCAACAAAACAGTCTGCATGTGTGACACCCGCCAAAATCGAGTTGTTTGGAGTCTGCTAGTGAGGCGCCTGCTTTAGGTGACGCTCACCATGTATAAAGAGTTATCTGGATCAAAGAAGAACCACATCTTCCACATCAGTCTTCCTAAGTCCAGGCTTTCTTTCACACTGTGATACTGAAACACACAAGCAAAGTTTCAGAGAAAGAGTAATGTTAGAAACCTTGCTGATTGTTGGAACAGAACTAACCAAAATCACGCCAAAGATAACCAGACAAAGAACAAATAACATTGACAATCTTAATATTCTTAAAAGTGTACTTGGATCATTTTTATATCATAAAGAAAATAAGGGGGAAGTGGTGGCTCAGTGGTTGAGGCTCAGGGTTACTGACCAGAAGGTCGGGGGTTCAAGCCCCAGCACCACCAAGATGCCACTGTTGGGCCCTATTTGCTCCAGGGGTGCCGTATCATGGCTGACCCTGCACTCTGAGATGTGATGTGAAAACTAATACATTTCACTGTATATATGCAAAAAACTGTGTGACCAAAATAAAGGATTCTATTCTATTCTAAAATAGGGCACTATATTCAGTTTTCAGTGCCACATTCATACGTTTTTCGTAATGAATGACTCAGTTCTAAAATTTTTGCTGTCAAGATTTAAGTGTCTGAAAATGTTGTGCTTTGATATCAAAGATTAATTCAGGATGAACTCAAAAACAAACCATAAATAAATGAAAACAACAACAAATTTTATTAAATTGCTACTGTAAAGTATTTCTGGGTGCGAAGTGTAACGTCTTTCTCTTCTTATTCTTCTTCTTATATGGTCATCAGGACATTATTCTGGACTTCATTCTCCTAATAACACATGAATATTGCTTGTTACACACTAAACAAATAACATACATTAAGAGTAGCTCTTAGAAGGTCTACATGCTGTGTTGTTCACACTGAAAATACAAAGACACTGACCTTAAGGCGTAGAGACTTAGAATGGTCCAGGATGTGGGGCAGCTCAGACCTGATGTGAATGTGCTCTCTAAAGACTTTATGAGCCAGCCTCCCAACAATGGAGAAGTACTTGAGTCTTTCGACTGTTGCTGAAAAGAGAGACGTGTGAAAACTTTTCATTTCAGAGAAGACAACAGGAGATGTGATGATGAAAATCATGTGATCTTATATGGGTGAAAGATGGTTTTCTCTGTACCTGTTCAGGAACCGCTCTCATAATTCCTGATTTCTTGAAGTCATCTGCATCATCAGGCGTGATGTGAAGAGTCTGAGATGCTAGCAGGAGGAAAAAGCAGAGTAAGACAAGTCAGGGACATTGAAAACCGTATTAGTGTGTTTGAAAGTGTAAAACATGAGGCACTGAAGGAGTCTAAACTCACCTAAATGTAATGCAGACAGTTTTTCAAGAAACTTTGTGGACACAGGTCTTGTCGGTTGTGAGCTCTGTGAATGGATAGTAGACTTCTGGACATCATCAGTTGAATCTGCTGCTGCACAAGAGAAAAAGAGAGAGCTTTTATCAAATCTGTAAAAGTGATACAACCAGAGAAGAATTAATTACATAACAAAGTCCACTCAATAACTATTAGAAGAACTGCATTTTGACATTGCCTGGAGAAAATGTGATAGGTGCTTGACCATGCAAAATTCACTGCCATGACAATAAGTGTTGCTAATTTGTTTTGAGTGGTTGCTAGGGTTCTGATAAAGATGTTGTTGGATGGTTACATACTGGCTCAAGTCAATTTAATTGTAATATCTTTCCATAAAAAGGTATTTTTTTAAGTTTGTCAAGCGAGAGGAGCTGCTCACAGTTGTTGAGAACATCTTCAGTAGCTTGAACAGGGCTCGGTGCAGGCAGAGCGATCTGATGCCTGTGGTGGCGCTGGTTCAGATCATCTGACGTCAGGTTAGCCTCGGTGGTTTGACGATGGTCAAACAAGATCACTTCATTCACCTGGACACACAAACAGACATGATGTTGTAATCTAGTTCAAGTTCTGCTAACCTGATTTCAGTAGCCTTGTATAAGAATGAGGTTTCCTGAGCACTGACATTGCAGTTAAAAGGAACTGATATCAGCAGGCGTGGCAGCTCAGAGTTCAAACCATCCAATAGGGCTGCAGAGATCACAGGGTGGAGACGCTCACCTGTGGCATTAGAATCAGAGATGTGCATTCATCAATCAATAGTCAATAAAGATAAGACAATTAAATATTAATAATAATCTGTTAGTCTGGCTACTGTTGAAGCATCATTTACAGCCGGAGAGTTAAAGAAAGAAAGAAAGAAAGAAAGAAAGAAAGAAAGAAAGAAAGAAAGAAAGAAAGTCCAGAAAGAGGGGCTACTCACCCTGAGGGAGAACACCCACTGCAGCCTGTCGAGAGCTTGATGGGACCTGCGGCAGCTTGGTAGTGTGCCAAACACAAACAGAGTTGGGAACCTTAAAATATGCCAAATTAAGTTCAGTTAATTGACTTTCACTAAGCCCCGCATTAAAAAAGACCAATACAACTGTTGCCATGCCCAATATAATCAGACAAGCTTTTGCTTTTTTCGAATGTGTCATTGGAAGTCCTGTGTGTTTGGATGGTTTCAAATTGTACATTTACAGAAAGTATCAACAAAAATGGTAAAATGTTGCTGCCGGAAAAGTATTATTGAAAGGTCTTTTATTGAAAGTTATGCATATTTATTTGTCACTGTAAATGTTATTGTGGCATATCTCACCTGCGGATCAGGGCTCGGTCCAGGCAGGGCGAGCTGACGTCTTGGGTACCGTTTGTTTGGTGACGTCAAAGTGGCCTTGATTGTTTGACAATGGTCAAACAAAAGCATTACTTTATTCACCTGGACACACAAACAATCATAACTGTTATACTCTAGTTTAAATATGATAAATGTGTAATGTTTTACCTTTCCGAATGCTATCGCAAAATAAACCTTGACGTGGAGTGGAGGGATCTCGTCTCACTCTGAATGGGTTTATTTTGCTATAATGACCGGCTGACTGTACATTATACTGTTTATTACACGGCTAACTACCAATTAAATAAATAAATGGATGTGAAATATTGATTTGAGTTTAAATTATTTTATTAGCTTGTACAGATGGCAGTGTGGTATGAGAAGTAGGATCTATGAATTGCAATAACTGTATGACCGGTCTGATATCAATTGTGGTCATTCACAGAAATATCAAACCGCTGGATTGTGCGATTGACCAATCAGAATCAACTATTCCAGAGAGCTTGGTAAGAAGCCCATTTCTTTATCACTGTAAATTATATTATGGCATATCTCACCTGCGGATCAGGGCTCGGTCCAGGCAGGGCGAGCTGACGTCTTGGGTACCGTTTGTTTGGTGACATCAGAGTGGCCTTGATTGTTTGAAACTGGTCAAACAAAAGCATTACTTCATTCACCTGGACACACAAACATACATGACTGTTATACTCTAGTTTAAATATGATAAATGTGTCATTTTTTACATTTCAGAATGCTATCGCAAAATAAACCTTGACGTGGAGTGGAGGGATCTTGTCTCACTCTG
This sequence comes from Xyrauchen texanus, assembly GCF_025860055.1. Taxonomy (NCBI): domain Eukaryota; kingdom Metazoa; phylum Chordata; class Actinopteri; order Cypriniformes; family Catostomidae; genus Xyrauchen; species Xyrauchen texanus. The sequence goes on from NC_068317.1 coordinate 10,688,093, forward strand.
AATGGGTTTATTTTGCAATAATGACAGGCTGAATGCAAATGGACATAAAATATTGATTTGCATTGAAATTATGTTATTATGTGATGAGAAAGAAATCGCGTAGTCTCTAGAAAAGCTGAATTCCACCTCCAGTTTGTGTCGGAGATCTGTTGTTGTTGTTCTGTTTTTTTGTGAAAATGACCAGATGACTGTATATTATACTGCTTATTACATGGCTACCTACCAACTAAATAAATAAATGGACGTGAAATATTGATTTGAGTTTAAATTATTTAATTAGCTTGTACAGATGTCAATGTGGTATGAGAAGTAGGATCTATGAATTGCAATAACTGTATGACCGGTCTGATATCACATGCAGCCATTCACAGAAATATCAAATTGCACGGTTGACCAATCAGAATCGAGTATTCCAGAGAGCTTGGTAAAAAGCAAATTTCTTTGTCACTGTAAATTATATTATGGCATATCTCACCTGTGGATCAGGGCTCGGTCCAGGCAGGGCGAGCTGATGTCTGGGGTGACGTTGGTTCTGTGAAGTCAGGGTTGCCTTGATAGTTTGACAAGTGTCAAACAAAAGCATTGCTTCATTCACCTGGACACACAAACATACATAACTGTTTTACTCTAGTTCAATTTCTGCTAGCCTGAATCCAGTAACTGTAAATGAGAATGAGGTTGCCTGATAATTGACCTTGTAGTCTAGAGTTACTGATAGCAGCAGATGCGCCAGCTTGAAGTTAAAAACATCCGATTGGACAGCAGAGATCAGTGGGTGGAGATTCTCACCTGTGGCAACAGAGTCAGAGAAGTGCATTCATCAATCAATAGTCAATAATGAAAAATAATATATCTATTAATTATAATCTGTTAGTCTGTTTTTTTGTTGAAGCATAATTTAAAAAAAATGTAAGAAAGAAATGAAAGTCCAGAAAGAGGGGCTACTCACCCTGAGGGAGAACACCCACTGCAGCCTGTCGAGAGCTTGGTTGGAGCTGCGGCACCTTGGTAGTGTGCCAAACACAAACAGAGTTGTGAACCTTAAAATATGAAAAATGAAGTTCAGTTAATTGACTTTCACTCAGCGATGCATTAAAAACATTAATGATCAATCCAGCTGTTCCCATCCGCTGTATTAACAGACATATTTTGCTCTTTTCTAATGTAAGTCATTGGAAGTCCTGTGTGTTTGGAAAGTTTTAACTGGAATCTTACAGAAACGTTCAACAAATACAGTAAAATGTTGATGCCGGGACATTTATGAAAGTGACACGAGGCTGAGATGATACAGGTGGTATTGTTTTCCCCTTTCCAAATGTTTAAATAATGCTAAATAATTAGCATTTATTTATATCAGTATAAGTGGAATTGTGGCATATCTCACCTGTGGATCAGGACTCGGTGCAGGCAGGGCGAGCTGACGTCTGGGATGGTGTTGGTTCTGTACCTGTGACATCAGGGTTGCCTCGAAAGTTTGACAAGCGTCAAAAAAAGATGCAACTTGATTCACCTGGACACACAAACAGGACTGTTGTACTCTAGTTCAATTTCTGCTAGCCTGAATCTAGATGATATATAAGACAATGAGGCTGCCTGATCACTGACTTTGAAGTCTAGAGTTTCTGATATCAGCAGGCGCGGCAGCTCGGAGTTCAAAACATCCACTAGGGCTGCAGAGATCAGTGGGCGGAGACTCTCACCTGTGACATTAGAGTCAGAGATGTGCGTTCATCAATCAATAGTCAATAGAGATAAGACAACTAAATATTAATTATAATCTGTTAGTCAGTTTTTTGTTGAAGCATCATTTAAAGAGAGTTAAAGAAAGAAAGAAATGAAAGTCCAGAAAGAGGGGCTACTCACCCCGAGGTTGAACACCCGCTGCAGCCCATTGAGAGCTTCGTTGGATTTGTGCCAGCTGGTTAACAGGAGAGACACTCATGGAGTCGAGAACCTTTGAAATACACATAATGAATCTTTTGCTCTTTTCTAATGTAAGTTATTGGAAGTCCTGTGTGTTTATATAGTTTGAATTGGAATCCTACACAAACTTTCAATAAATACAGTCAAATTTTGCTGGGGCAATTACAACAGTGACTCAAGGTACCCAGACAGGACACAGGTGGTATATTTCCCCTTTTCCAAATGTTTAAATAATACTAAAATATTTAAATTTATTTGTCACTTTAAATGATATTGCAGCATATCTCACCTGCGGATCAGAGCTCGGTGCAGGCAGGGCAAGCTGACGTCTGGGGTGGCCTTGGTTCTGTGCCTGTGATGTCAGGGTTGCCTCGATAGTTTGACAAGCGTCAAAAAAAGACATGACTTCATTCACCTGGACACACAAACATGACTATTGTACTCTAGTTCAATTTCTGCTAGCCTGAATCCAGTAGCTGTAAATGAGAATGATGTTGCCTGATCACTGACCTTGAAGTCTAGAGTTATTGATATCAGCAGGCGCGGCAGCTCGGTGTTAAAACCATCCACTAGGGCTGCAGAGATCAGTGGGTGGAGTCTCTTACCTGTGACATTAGAGTCAGAGATGTGCATTCATCAATCAATAGTCAATAGAGATAAGACAACTGAATATCAATTATAATCTGTTATTCTGGCTGCTGTTGAAGCATCATTTACAGGAAGAGAGTTAAAGAAAGAAATGAAAGTCCAGAAAGAGGGGCTACTCACCCTGAGGGAGAACACCCACTGCAGCCTGTCGAGAGCTTGGTTGGAGCTGCGGCACCTTGGTAGTGTGCCAAACACAAACAGAGTCGGGAACCTTAAAATATGCAAAATGAAGTTCAGTTAATTGACTTTCACTCAGCGATGCATTAAAATATTAATGATCAATCCAGCTGTTCCCATCTGCTGTATTAACAGACATATTTTGCTCTTTTCTAATGTAAGTCATTGGAAGTCCTGTGTGTTTGGAAAGTTTTAATTGGAATCTTACAGAAACATTCAACAAATACAGTAAAATGTTGTTGCCGGGACATTTCTGAAAGTGACACAAGGCTGAGATGATACAGGTGGTATTGTTTTCCCCTTTCCAAATGTTTAAATAATGCTAAATAATTAGCATTTATTTATATCAGTATAAGTGGAATTGTGGCATATCTCACCTGTGGAGCAGGACTCGGTGCAGGCAGGGCGAGCTGAAGTATGGGGTGGCGTTGGTTCTGTACCTGTGATGCCAGGGTTGCCTCGATAGTTTGACAAGCATCAAACAAAGACACAACTTCATTCACCTGGACACACAAACAGGACTGTTGGATTTGTACAGAAACTTTCAACAAATACAGTAAAATGTTGTTGTCGGGACATTTACATTATGATAGTGACGCAAGGTAACCAGAGAGGATACAGGTGGTATTTGTTTCCCTTTCCAAATGTTTAAATTATACTAGATAATTTGCATATATTTGTCAATGTAAGTGGTATTGTGGCATAACTCACCTGCGGATCAGGACTCAGTGCAGGCAGGGCGAGCTGACGTCTGGGGTGGTGTTTGCTCTGTGACGTCAGGGTTGCCTCAATAGTTTGGCAAGTGTCAAACGAAGACACGACTTCATTCACCTGGACACACAAACATGCCTGTTATACTCTAGTTCAATTTCTGCTAGCCTGAATCCAGTCATCATATATGAAAATGAGGTTGCCTGATCACTGACCTTGAAGTCTAGAGTTTCTGATATCAGCAGGCGCGGCAGCTCGGAGTTCAAAACATCCACTAGGGCTGCAGAGATCAGTGGGCGGAGACTCTCACCTGTGGCATTAGAGTCAGAGATGTGCATTCATCAATCAATAGTCAATAGAGATAAGACAACTAAATATTAATAATAATCTGTTAGTCTGGCTGCTGTTGAAGCATCATTACTGGAAGAGAGTTAAAGAAAGAAAGAAAGAAAGAAAGAAAGAAAGAAAGAAAGAAAGAAAGAAAGAAAGAATGAAAAGTCCAGAAAGAGGGGCTACTCACCCTGAGGGAGAACACCCACTGCAGCCTGTCGAGAGTTTGTTTGGAGCTGCACCAGCTGGTTAACAGCACAGACACTCGTGGAGTCGGGAACCTTTGAAATATGCTAAATTAAGTTGCGGTATTTCATGTCAACTGCTCATATTCTATTCAGTTAACTGTATCATGTTTCTGTTTTTATTGTAATCCTGTGTGTTTAATTCCTAGTGTAAATGTTATTGTAGCACATCTCACCTGAGGAACAGTGGCCACAAACTGTCCAGAAGGCACATCAGGTGGGGTGGGGCGCAGAGCAGGAGGTGGCGACTCATTCTCATGCTCATTGTTGCCAGGTCGGGACTTCCCCTGGTTGTGCCGAGACAGGACAACACGCAAAAACCTGCCGCCAACAACGCGGCCATTCATTTTTTCAGCAGCCTTAGTGGCAGTTTCAGCTGAGAGGAAGGCCACGAATCCAAAACCTTTGCTCCGCCCGTTCTCCATCATCACCTGAACCCAGAACAGTCAATGTGTTTTAAATAGGCTTTTGTTACTTACTTTATCCCTTTTTTTAACTAATGGCCACCATACCTTTGAACTGATGACAGTTCCAAAGGGGGAAAATGCAGTGCGGAGCTGCTCGTCGTGCATATTGTACGGCAGATTGGACACATAGAGACTCACACCCTGTTGAGAAAACACAGAGCACAAGTCAACATCACAAGTCAGCCTACACCGCAAGATATCACTATTCACTAAAGATATAATAACTAATAAAGGGAGTCTGTGATGATACCGGGTACTGCCTCTGGTGGTCCTGATTCCTTGTCTCAGAACTGGACATGCGCTCAACCTGGCGCTCCTCAAATAATTTGTAGTGGCAAATAGACCTAAAAAACAAAAAACAGGCTCATCTAAGTATGATTCTCCAGCATACATGTAAATAAATAGACAATAGACATTCAGCATCATCAACAATGTAAGTGAAGTAATAATCACACTTACACTATTTGGTCATTTAACATCATGCCGTTTAGTTTCCTAATGGCCAACTCTGCAGCCTCGTAGGTGGAAAAGTGGACGTAGCCATACACCTTGGAGCCGTTCTTATTACAGACCACCTTGATGGCACAAGACATTAACATATGCATAAAAGACAGCAGAAAATATTGGCACGGGATCTAACTGTGGCCAACTGTGACCATTACCTTGCACGAGAGGATGTCACCAAAGGAAGAGAAGGTTTCTTGGAGAGCCTGGCTATTGATGCTCTTCGACAGACCCTTAATAAAGATGTTACCGATCCCGGTCTTCCTCAGTGTAGCATCTCGCTGGGAAAACATGATCCTCATGGGCCTGTCAATAAGCATCTGGAAGAGGAGGTTTTCTAGGGCATTCTCAGCTAAAAGTGGGGGTTCATGTTAGTTTTTGATGGGCCATACATATGTTACAATTGTTGCATTTCAAATTGTAACCAACCTGTTTCCGTAAAGCCAGTTACACAGAATGGATCTGATTACAAGTTTAAGTTCACCTACCATCAGCGAGATCAACAAAATTAACATAGCCATACCCCAGGGAGAGCAATGTCTCCCTGTCCCTGCACACACGCACAGAGAAGATCGGACCAAAAGGGATGAAGGTGTTGAGCAGCATCTCTTCGGTCACGTTCGGGTGGAGATCACCGACGAACAAGGAGGAGCGCTCGTTTATGTTGAAGGACGACATCGTCTTCTTGTCAGTTGAAGTAAACTAATAAATAAATAAATAAATAAACAAACATTTTAACCTAAAAAAAAAAACGTGCTTCATGTGGTGACCTCTAACCGTTTTGATTCATAAGTATATACAGTATTTAACGCCACTGGATCAACCTTAGTACTTTAGGTTACATCAACAAAACAATTTTCAAGGTTTTGATAAGTAGAAATGTATATAAATGTAAGTAATTTAAATAAAGTAACAATTGAACGTTACCACTTTTGACAGTGTAGATTATTTCTGAAGTTTCTCTGAAGATCGTAATCCAGGACAAAATGTGTCAGATAAGATATTGAGATCACTTTATAATTTTCAAAAGTAAATATTCGAAAGACTGACGCTTACATCGTCAAGGCAACAGATGCCAGTTTGAAATAACGTGTAAATGTAATTTATATAACACAATTTTTAATACTAATAAACTATCTAAAAGTGTGTTTTTCTTTATTTTTACACTGTATTCAGGTTTAAATTAGCAATACCCGCTGACAGGATGGTTAAGGGCATGGTGAATTCCGAGCTCATGAATATTAATTAGATCACGCTTGCGTTGCTAGGTAACCTTCCGAGATCGTAAAGACACTCAATGCTAAAGTATCACCCCAGTAATTTTATTATCATTTTTATTATTGTGCTTTAATAAACGTAATCAAATATACAATACAATAACAAGCAACATCAACAAGCATCTTCAAAAAATATATAAAAATATTAATATTATTAATAATAATAATAATGAAAATATTTCTAAAAACAGTGATACTTCGTCTAAAGCACACAGCAGATTAATTTTTCTATTCTTGATTAATTTAAATGACTGTATAAAAAAGACAAGCCTGTTACAGAAAACCTTATAAAAAAAAAATCTAAAATATTTTATATATGATATTTTGTTGTATAAATATATGCATATTAGATATAAAATATTTTATATTCATATTCACTACAACAAATAAAGTTTTATGTGGTGACCTCTAACTGTTTTGATTCAAAAGTATATACAGTATTTAACGCCACTGGATCAACCTTAGTACTTTAGGTTACATCAACAAAACAATTTTCAAGGGTTTGATAAGTGGAAATGTAGGCTATATAAATGTAAGTAGGCTAATGTAAATAAAGTAACAATTGAACGTTACCACTTTTGACAGTGTAGATTATTTCTGAAGTTTCTCTGAAGATCGTAATCCAGGACAAAATGTGTCAGATAAGATATTGAGATCACTTTATAATTTTCAAAAGTAAATATTCGAAAGACTAACGCTTCCGTCGTCAAGGCAACAGATGCCAGTTTGAAATAACGTGTACAGGTCATTTATGAAACACAAATTTGAATACTAATAAACTATTTAAAAGTGTGTTTTTCTTTATTTTAACACTGTATTCAGATTTAAATTAGCAATACCTGCTGACAGGATGGTTGTGAGGGCATGGTGACTTATGAGCTCATGAATATTAATTAGATCACGCTTACGTTGCTAAGTAAACTTCCGAGATCATAAAGACACGCGCTAAAGTATCACCCCAGTAATTTTATTATAATTTTTTATTATTGTGCTTTAATAAACTTAACCAAATGTACAATACAATAACAAGCAACATCAACAAGCATCTTCAAAAAATATATAAAAATAATAATATTAATAATAATAATTCTAAAAACAGTGATACTTCGCCAAAAGCACACAACAGATTAATTTTTCTATTCTTGATTAATTTAAATGACTGTATAAAAAAGACAAGCATGTTACAGAAAAAAATCTAATATATTTTATATATGATATTTTTTTTGTATAAATATATGCATATTAGATATAAAATATTTTATATTCATATTCACTACAACAAATAAAGTTTCATGTGGTGACCTCTGACTGTTTTGATTCATAAGTATATACAGTATTTAACGCCAGTGGATCAACCTTAGTAGCCTACTTTAGGTTACATCAACAAAACAATTTTCAAGGGTTTGATAAGTGGAAATTTATATAAATGTAAGTAATGTAAATAAAGTAACAATTGAACGTTACCACTTTTGACAGTGTAGATTATTTCCGAAGTTTCTCTGAAGATCGTAATCCAGGACAAAATGTGTCAGATCAGATACTGAGATCACTTTATAATTTTCATAAGTAAATATTCGAAAGACTAACGCTTCCGTCGTCAAGGCAACAGATGCCAGTTTGAAATAACGTGTACAGGTCATTTATGAAACACAAATTTGAATACTAATAAACTATTTAAAAGTGTGTTTTTCTTTATTTTAACACTGTATTCAGGTTTAAATTTGTAATAGCTGACAGGATGGTTGTGAGGGCATGGTGACTTCTGAGCACATGAATATTAATTAGATCACGCTTGCGTTGCTAGGTAACCTTCCGAGATCATAAAGACACGCAATGCTAAAGTATCACCCCAGTAATTTTATTATCATTTGTATTATTGTGCTTTAATAAACATAACCAAATGTACAATACAATAACAAGCAACATCAACAAGCATCTTCAAAAAAATTATAAATATAATAATATTAATAATGAAAATGATTCTAAAAACATCGATACTTCGTCAAAAGCACAAAGCAGATACATTTTTCTATTCTTGATTAATTTAAGTGACTGTACAAAAAAAGACAAGCCTGTTACAGAAAACCTTATAAAAAAATTCTAAAATATTTTATATATGATATTTTTTTTTGTATAAATATATGTATTATATATTAGATATAAAATATTTTATATTCATATTCACTACAAAAAAATACGTTTTACATGGCAAACGATATTCTTAAATATGTTTTTCTCAGAAACAAATATGTGCCATGTCCAGAAGTTATGTAGAAATGTACTAATTGAAAATGTTTTACAACTGACTATTTGACAATATTTTCCAGTACCGTTAATTAAGGAAAGTTTTATTTGTTTTTTTTTTTTTATTTATTTGAAATACAAAATTTGAATGTCGACAATGAATATTAATTAAGTAACCTGACATTTGCCCAATATGCAGTAGCATTTCCTAACGAAACAGAATGATTATGATATCTTTAGTGAATAGTGATATCTTGCGGTGTAGGCTGACTTGTGATGTTGACTTGTGCTCTATGTTTTCTCAACAGGGTGTGAGTCTCTATGTGTCCAATCTGCCGTACAATATGCACGACGAGCAGCTCCGCACTGCATTCTCCCCCTTTGGAACTGTCATCAGTTCAAAGGTATGGTGGCCATTAGTTAAAAAAAAAGGGATAATGTAAGTAACAAAAGCCTATTTAAAACACATTGACTGTTCTGGGTTCAGGTGATCATGGAGAACGGGCGGAGCAAAGGTTTTGGATTCGTGGCCTTCCTCTCAGCTGAAACTGCCACTAAGGCTGCTGAAAAAATGAATGGCCGCGTTGTTGGAGGCAGGTTTTTGCGTGTTGTCCTGTCTCGGCACAACCAGGAGAAGTCCCGACCTGGCAACAATGAGCATGAGAATGAGTCGCCACCTCCTGCTCTGCGCCCCACCCCGCCTGATGTGCCTTCTGGACAGTTTGTGGCCACTGTTCCTCAGGTGAGATGTGCTACAATAACATTTACACTAGGAATTAAACACACAGGATTACAATAAAAACAGAAACATGATACAGTTAACTGAATAGAATATGAGCAGTTGACATGAAATACCACAACTTAATTTAGCATATTTCAAAGGTTCCCGACTCCACGAGTGTCTGTGCTGTTAACCAGCTGGTGCAGCTCCAAACAAACTCTCGACAGGCTGCAGTGGGTGTTCTCCCTCAGGGTGAGTAGCCCCTCTTTCTGGACTTTTCTTTCTTTCTTTCTTTCTTTCTTTCTTTCTTTCTTTCTTTCTTTCTTTAACTCTCTTCCTGTAATGATGCTTCAACAGCAGCCAGACTAACAGATTATTATTAATATTTAGTTGTCTTATCTTTATTGACTATTGATTGATGAATGCACATCTCTGATTCTAATGCCACAGGTGAGAGTCTCCGCCCTGTGATCTCTGCAGCCCTATTGGATGGTTTGAACTCCGAGCTGCCGCGCCTGCTGATATCAGTTCCTTTTAACTGCAATGTCAGTGCTCAGGAAACCTCATTCTTATACATGGCTACTGAAATCAGGTTAGCAGAACTTGAACTAGATTACAACAGTCATGTCTGTTTGTGTGTCCAGGTGAATGAAGTGATCTTGTTTGACCATCGTCAAACCACCGAGGCTAACCTGACGTCAGATGATCTGAACCAGCGCCACCACAGGCATCAGCTCGCTCTGCCTACACCGAGCCCTGTTCAAGCTACTGAAGATGTTCTCAACAACTGTGAGCAACTCCTCTCGCTTGTCAAACTTAAAAAAATACCTTTTTATGGAAAGATATTACAATTAAATTGACTTGAGCCAGTATGTAACCATCCAACAACATCTTTATCAGAACCCTAGCAACCACTCAAATGCATTAGCAACACTTATTGTCATGGCAGTGAATTTTGCATGGTCAAGCACCTATCACATTTTCTCCAGGCAATGTCAAAATGCAGTTCTTCTAATAGTTATTGAGTGGACTTTGTTATGTAATTAATTCTTCTCTGGTTGTATCACTTTTACAGATTTGATAAAAGCTCTCTCTTTTTCTCTTGTGCAGCAGCAGATTCAACTGATGATGTCCAGAAGTCTACTATCCATTCACAGAGCTCACAACCGACAAGACCTGTGTCCACAAAGTTTCTTGAAAAACTGTCTGCATTACATTTAGGTGAGTTTAGACTCCTTCAGTGCCTCATGTTTTACACTTTCAAACACACTAATACGGTTTTCAATGTCCCTGACTTGTCTTACTCTGCTTTTTCCTCCTGCTAGCATCTCAGACTCTTCACATCACGCCTGATGATGCAGATGACTTCAAGAAATCAGGAATTATGAGAGCGGTTCCTGAACAGGTACAGAGAAAACCATCTTTCACCCATATAAGATCACATGATTTTCATCATCACATCTCCTGTTGTCTTCTCTGAAATGAAAAGTTTTCACACATTTCTCTTTCAGCAACAGTCGAAAGACTCAAGTACTTCTCCATTGTTGGGAGGCTGGCTCATAAAGTCTTTAGAGAGCACATTCACATCAGGTCTGAGCTGCCCCACATCCTGGACCATTCTAAGTCTCTACGCCTTAAGGTCAGTGTCTTTGTATTTTCGGTGTGAACAACACAGTATGTAGACCTTCTAAGAGCTACTCTTAATGTATGTTATTTGTTTAGTGTGTAACAAGCAATATTCATGTGTTATTAGGAGAATGAAGTCCTGATGTCCATATAGGAAATAGAAGAGGAAGCCAGTAGACTCTTCCCACAGAAATACTTTTAAACAATTTAATCAAATAAGCATTTGTTGTTGTTTTTTATTTCTTGTATGGTTTGTTTTTGACTTCATCCTGAATAAGTCTTTGAGATTGAAGCACTCAAAATGCAAACATTTAACAACTTAAAGCTAATGTCGGCAAGTCACTTGATGTTATAATAGTATACTTTCTCCAATCCTAGCTTGATATCCAGAGTCAATGATATGTAAGCCATTTCTTTTCAAGAAAGAATTATGACCATATGGATGTGGTACTGAAAATTGGGGAGTAATATAGTGCCCTGTTTTTGTTAGGATATCAAAAGTGAGCAAAGTACATTTTAAGAATATCAAAATTGTCTTTTTTGTCAATTACTCTTAGGTATGAGTTTGGTTTCTTCCATGTCATCCTGCAAGCTGCAAGGTTTCAAGCATTTCCTTCCTCCGAACTTGTGTGTTTCTGTATCACAGTGTGAAAGGATGCCTGGACTTCATGGATTACTCCGTTATGTTGGAGCAGCATGAAGACATGATTGTTCTTTGATCCGGACAACTCTTTATACATGGTGAGCATCATCTATGATTTTGTGTTATTGTGTATAATTTAGGGCTGGGACGCTGTAATCGGATATTGACTATATTTTACAAAGATCTTGATGTTAATTGAGACACTTGATTGACAGACGATGATTGACAATATCAGGAAATGGCAAAACCATGGATCTGGGTAGTGAACAAATATATTAAACAGTCGCCCAGTGTGTGAAACTTGCACCCGCAAAATGTGACGAGGCTGAATCCAGTACGTAAGCTCCTTGTCCAAATGTATTTAATGTAATTTTGCTCATTTAATGGCAAGTATACACTACATGATTTTAGGCCCAATTTTCACTCGACGACAGTTTTGTGGAGATCGCTGACAAAAGCCCGAAAGCATAGGCAAATCGGAGCTCCCTCCCGTGAGCGATTAACGCAATGTATGAATTATCAAAGACGCGATCTTGGAGACGTGCCGACGCATCGCCGCGGTCAGCAAGATATCTAGAATATAAAATATCTGGACCTGTCTGCGATTCCAAATCGTGCAATGTGAAATATGTTTGACTGAATACATATGCAGCGTTGACCTACAGCCAATGAGAGAGCAAGAAACGGGGCATGGGGAATTTCAGTGGGAAGAGTCCTGATGTACCTGCAACAGAAAATCAATGTTCTATGCAAGTGGCTGTGATATCAAGAAAGTCTAATTGGACCAAAGAAATGGAGGAAAAATTATGGAAAATTGGCAGGAGCACCAGTGCCTATTTGATGTTTCATCTGAACTGTACCACAACCGGGTGGAGAATGAGAAGAGTTGGAGAGAAATTGCCAATTCTCTTGGACAGTCAGGTAAACAAACAGGTATATTTTTCAGTAGGAGGTACTTTTTCATATTGTAACCAATAAAATATATGATGCCTTTACACATTATGTAAAGGTGATTAAAAACATACACATCATATTCTGAAATGCATAACATATGATCATGCATTTGTTATTTCGTATCATTTCTCGCGTGCACTCTGTTGTGAAATGTAATTTGGAGTCCAGGAGAGTCATCGATGATTCATCAATAATGAAATGTTTTGTAATGTGTTCACCCGTCGCCAATTCCTCGTGTAATTGAAAACCCTACGACTTCCATGACAAGACAGACGTGTAGGGTCTGGACCAACCAGACACACACTAATTATTCATTATATACAAAGGTCTATGAAACTCCTCCGAAACTAACATCTCAAATGAAACGAACACCCTGGCAGAACCAAGTCTCAGGTTACAGGGCTGATAAGGAGACTTTTACGACCTCCAAAGGAATGTTCAGAGAGTGCTGACTCTCACTTAATTCTTACTGAGAAGGAGAAATGAACCCTTTTAATCCTATATATTCTATATATATATCCATGTGATAAATGTATTGACATGTATCTAATGTTCCATCTCATGATTTTCCTTTATGTTGTTTGGTCTATGTTTTCTTGCAAACTCTAATGGGTTAATGTTTCAGACTTTGCATACTATGGTTAACCGAAATCATATGTGTGGCATATTTGGTCTCTATAACTTGGTATTTTGAAGATCGAAATGACTGTGTACATGATATGTCGATAACAACAACATATTAGTATTACAAGAATATTTCCTAGTTTCTTCATCGGCTACCACCCCTCCAGGGTGCATATGCAATGAGCACCCTTAGAACAAAGAGCAATATACCAAATTCCCGCCTGGAACTTCCACCCTTCTTATTGGTCGAGCCAATGAGAGGTGGGACACGTTTTCTAAGGTTATAAATTGCATCCACACCGGCCCTTCTCTCTCTCTTGCTTCTTGTCCTCTTGCTTTCTGGTCCTCTTAGCCCTCTCTTAGCTCTCTGAGCCTTGTGCTCTCTTACTCTCTTGGTCCTTCCTGAGAAGTCCTAATGAAGATGATGCTGAACTAGAGGCCCCCAAGGACTCCCAAGCGTGCGCCAGGCTACGGCCTTGTCTTTCCATTCACCAAAGATCCTCTGACTCCCACTGGTTCTTTCTCATCAAGACAACATCATCAAAGATCAACTGGAGCCTCAACAAATTGCTTCAGGACAGTTTAATTCAAATGGGACATGCAAGTATCAAACTTAGTCTCATTATTTGACACATTAAGTATCCTTACCCCTTTCTAAAAAGGGCGTGTCAGAACTAATATGATGGTTTGCTCAGGCTGTTGATCTGCTGAACTTCAAACAATGCTATAACTTCTTGCCTTCCTGTATTCTGCTTCAGCCCTCTTTCCCTTGGTAAACTGTATGCATGTATCTGTATGTTAGAGTAGTTTAAATGTTTAGTCTAGTTAATAAAGTCTTGTTCATGTCACACGTAAAGTTGTCTGTGTCTCAAGCTCATATCTAAAGTCACTAATCATAGATTTTGACTACTTGCTCTTAATACTTAGTAAGAAAGACATTTCCCATGCCCCGGAAATGTACATTTCTATTAATTAATTAATTAATAACCAATATTGAGTGTTCACGGGATGAACCGAGTATTTGGTTGTAATGTTAATGTAGCTACAACAAGTTAACCTGATTAACTGATCCAAATATTCATAATCGATTATAACAAGTTATGATTGATTATTAATATTTCATAGAGATGATTCGCTACAGACGGTTGTGTAATATGGACGGTACCACAATCCTACAGCTTTGATATTAGTGTATGAGGCATAACCGCAACGAGCAACATCTTGGAGTGACACATGCCAAGAAAAGAACAGACGGGCTGCCCCGACCAAAGATTTTCCTAGTTGACTATAGGCATTAATTTAAGCCATTAGTTGACTAGTCGCATGTTTGTTACTTTTTTTATATTTTTTTTACTTTTTTTTGTTTGTTATTTGTTTGGGAGGGCATCAGAAAATGGAGTTCCAGGGCTGAGAAAGAATGTTATAAGTAACATTGCTAACACTGTTCTACATTACAGAGAAATCTTAAACCATAATAATGAGCCTTTAAAATATACATTTTACAAGCGCACGCACGAAGCAAGCCACAGTGACACCGGCAAAAGCTGTAATGATTCTGAATGTGTCGGAAAAGCCAGCAAGGAGACCTTTTGAACATTGTTAATTTATAGAGAAATGCACATTAGGGTTGTGCCAACAGATGATGATCTCAGGGATCAATGATGGTCAGATTGATCGCCAATAGCTGATGCCTTTGACGATGTCAATACGATATTTGACTAGTTTTCCCATGTATTCAATTATTATTATTAGGCTATTGTTATTATCAAATGAATAGCACAAATAATTTGCCCATAGAACACAGACATGCGCTTGAAGGAACACACTTTATTATAATATTAAGAACAGATGACAGAAAACCCGTCTATGCGAATGTATGTTTGTACAGAGGTGTGCAGTCTCGTTGAACAATGGTATCTAGAAGTTTCTCACTCTTTCTTTGTTTCCGTCTTCTAAATTTTTTTTGGAAGAACAGTATCTTATATGAGTGCTGTAAATTACCTCAGACATCTCAACTCAGGAGGTGCTTTGAGTTCATTTTGTTATATTTCTTCAGAGCAGTTCATTGTGTCCACAACTCTGCAGCCTATACATCTGAGATTAAAACATAAATTAATACAAAAACACATTCACCTCGAACCATGATTTATATTTCAGTGATTGTTATCATCATTATAATTATTGTTTTTTACATTTACAATTGTATTTATGTCTTCATTTAAGTAATTTTCTGCCTGCATGATTACCGGTAGACAGATACTTGCCTGACGGTAAATGGAAAGGTATATATATATATATATATATATATATATATATATATATATTATTCTTTTATCACTTTTAATTTAATTGCTTTTTCATTTCGTTTGGAGTGCAATTTGAATTTAGAAATGTATTTGATCTAAGTTTTTTTTTTTAATAATAAATGAATGTAATTTTCAATGCAAAATCACTAAAGCAAGAATATTTACGAATCCCTCAGCCCAGGGGTTTCCACATATCTAGATGCAACACACATTTTAATTACACTTTTTTTATTTTATTTTCCAGTTTCATTTGAAAATAAAGTTCAAAGTTTGAAATCATGGTGTCTTGCTTTATTGTGTTGGCTTAACCCTAACCCTGCTTAACTAAATTACCTCATAGGGCCACCTAGTGTCCAACCAGCAGTAAAACCGGTGTTCGTCATTTTTGTGTGGAGCTTGTTCTGCGACCAGCCAACCGATCAAAACTTGGTCGACCAAGACTCTTCTAATCCACTAAGGTTTGGTCGACTATCAGGGGTAGCCCTAGAACAAACAAAGGAAAAGCTATCAATGCTCGTGTCTGATTCGCTGTTTGTTCAGAGGCGTGCAGAATGATCAGGAACAGGTCTCGTGGAACAGGCGCATGTAGAGTTATCACTCCTTTTTTCACGTTTCATTCATCTGAAAACTGTTTTCAAGAATAATGTAGTCTATGAGAATGCTGCAAATGACCTCCGAACATCTCAGGAGGTGCTGTGAGTTAGTTCGCTTAACATGCATTGTAATTGCAACTCTGCAGGTTCAGTAATATATATCTTTGTATTAAATAAACAAAGACAAAAGTAATTAAATCATAAAGTGTTTCTCATCAATTACCTCATACACACACACTCATTATTACAAGGGGCAGGTAACCTCTTTTGCTTCATTTCTTTGATGGCTCACAGGGCTTAACATTATTGCCTAACATTATTGCATTTTTTTTGAAGGGGCAAGTGAAAGAGAATTTGCCCAACCAGACAAGAGGACTGATTAAGACATCAATAACAACATAACCGGCTGTATATGTGATATCCTAGGCCTGTGTCACTTATTAGAAAGTTCATATTCTTATTCTGCTGTTGAAAATTATCCAGAGTGTGTAATTCTATAATTCTCAAGTGATCTAGTAACAGCTGAACCCTGTTTGATTGACATGGACTCCAGATGGCGGGGTCGCGTAATTCAACATCTGGAAGACTGGGAGGGATATGGTCTGGAGGAGCGGTCCTGGGTCAGTGCTGAGGACATTCTTGACCCCAACCTCATAATAGAATTCCACTGGACTCACCCATAAAGACCTACCCCCAGACCCCTTGGAAGACCACAGCGTTGCGTGCATCCTTGCGTCGGGAGCCGCTCACAGGGGAGGGGCTCTGTTATGAAAATTCCCCTCGATAACCACCAGAGAGCGCTGTCACCTGAGTATTAACTGATCTTACAAACTCAAATTCCCATTATCCACAGCGGAACTGATTACAATGCACCTGTAACCCATTTCATGGACTATTTATGCACTGCAAACACAGGGCTCAGTGGGAAGTCTTGTTTTTGCCCGGCTAACAATTCTGAACAAATTATTTTTCTATTGTAGTCTGCCTGTGTTTGAACTGCTCCTGGAATACTCTTTGTCATTGTTTTCTGCCTGCTTCGACGCTCTGCCTATTTTGTGACCACAATTATTATATATGTTGCTGTATATTTTGTTTACTGACCTCTGCCTGTTGTATATTCTCTGTGACCTTACATGTTAAGCTGCAAATGGATCTACCCTCTGATTATGTTACAATTCCGACATTAGCCTACATGATGTAAAAGCTTGTTTAACAAATGCCTAAAGAGACAGGTCCAAAACATGGTTAATTACTCTTTTTTTTTGATTACCGTAAACCTGTAGCACAAATGCTTGCATTGCAGCATTGTTTACCAATTGGGTTGTAGGAGACATTTTTGATGAATTCAAACACCTGCAAAGCTAACGGGAGCGTTGGAGTTTTGTTTCTTTATACGTCATCTTCCGAGCATTTTGCAAGGTAATGCCTTTATGGTCAGATATGTCAAGTTGGAATATCCCACATCTGACTTTGAATGGAATGAGCATTAGCAATGCTAGATTTGTGCTACAGGTGTATGACTTTCAAAAGCGTGTATCATTAACCATCTTTTGTACACTGTTAGGCAAGCTACTCAGAAAATGTAGCTAGCTTAACTACCAACTACTCAACAGAAAAATGAGTTAAGCTAAAAGCTACGCTTAAGAAAAAATAGCAAGATACACTACAAGCTATACGCCAAAAGTAGCTTGCTACATTTAAGCTACTTCCTTTTGTTCAAGCGCAGATGCACAGAGCATACTGTCATATACAAAGCACCTAAAAGACATTCGCATGACGTTTATCAAAGCTATAGTGAAGTATAATAATTTCAAAGCAGCTTTACAGAAAATCATGTATTAACAAAAACAAATAAAAAAATGAAACTGTAATATCTATAATGTCTTACAGTGATCATTGTGTAGTGAAAATGTGTATAGAAATTAAATAATTAAATAATAATTTTATTTAGATCCCCTGTGAGCAAGCTGAAGGTGACAGTATACAAGTTTACAGTAGTTGCAATACGTATGTGGACGTAAAACTAACAAACATGTAAATTCATATTTAGATATGCTACCTATTTGGACTGTTGTGTTCAACATGTAAAAATCACTATTTTTTTGTTTTTATATTTATACAACTACCTCTACAAACCCATATACATTTAAATGTAACATTTCACATTTCTCTATAAATTCTGCATACATACAGTATACAATTCATCTTATCCTGTAATTCTGTGTCTAGCTGAGTATTTCTGTATGTACTGGAAGCTTTTGATAAGAGGTTAATTCCTTGGTGTGTGTGTGTGTGTGTGTGTGTGTGTGTGTGTGTGCATATGGGCTCGTTGTGATTACTGATGGTATCAGATGGTAATAACATGGTACTTTGATATACAACTATTTATGCACCATTCTGTTGTTGCACGGTGCTTCAAAGTACTTCAAAGGATACCATGTTACTACCATGCAGGTTTGGGGAGTAACGGAATACATGTAATGGGATTACGTATTTAAAATACAAAATATAAGTAGCTGTATTCCACTGCAGTTACAATTTAAATCATTGGTAATTCGAATACAGTTACATTAAAAAATTATTTTGATTACTAAAGAGATTACTTTGCATTTTATTGTCATTTGTTTCATTTAATATTTATTCCTTTCAGATGGAAACATTTATACATATAAATGATGTGATTCAAAGTGCATTTGAACAGCGGTGAAACACTTTCTTATGATGTTACATTCATACGAGCAGACAGAGAAGTACGTTTGAAGTAAGTTTGGAGCAGAATAAATAGAAATATACCTTGTGTAAATTGTCAGCTTTACGCTAAGCTAAAATGCTATTTCTAGCCATTTTACATGCACATGTTACCAGGCACGATCATATTTTTATCAAGAAAATTCACATTGGATCATAATTTATAATTTTATAATTTAATTTATTTATTAAGACCTTTGATATTAGGGCAAAAATCATATTCTTGATAATCATTTTTGTATTGTTTTCCTGTAAAAATATCTGAAAATCCTTAAAACAAGTTCAGTTTGATTAATCTTGTTTTAGAAACAACACTGCATAAGATATTTGGGGTTTTTCAGAGAATGTATTTTTAACATGTGTATTTTGTCTGACTGTACTGGCAGAATTTTTATAGTCGAAACAAGTGAAGAAATCAAATTATTTAAAATACGTTACTGACCCTGAGTAATCTAACGGAATACGTTACAAATTACATTTTACAGCATGTATTCTAAAGGTAATTACAAAAATGCCATGGTACTTTGCTATATTACCACATTGACATTCCATTGTAATAACAAGGTGCTCCTAGGTAATGGTGCATATCCCAAAAAAACATGGTAATGTCATGGCACTTTTTTAAGTGTTTTCATGTAGGCTAACGAGTGTTTTGATACTCTTTTGGTTAGAAAATGTCTTTACCTGCAGAGGTCATTCACAATCTGCACACGTATTGAACATAATAAAGACTTTCTTCTTCACTGGCAAATGACATAATGTATTTTGTTGATTGTTTTTTGTTTTTCTCTCTATTTGGATTTTGTGTTTTGCCTTTTTTTATTAGGACTTCTTATAAGGCGTGGTGAGTCCCAGCTTTTTTTTTATAACATGACGGTAAAATATTTAGGTGATCAGAGAGGCATGAAACTTTATCACTGTACACAAAGAAGGGCATGTATAGTACAGGGCCATGATAAAACATGTTAACACTCCCATAGCATCAAAGCTAGCTGTTTGAGTCTACTAGATTTAGAAGATAGGGATGACGATAGCTGGTGCAGAGATTTTAGATGAAGGGAAAACATTGAAATTAGTAGAATTTGTGATTTGATGATATTTAAAAATATATTTTTTTGTTGTTGTTATAACAGTGTTTTTAATTTGAATTGGTTATATATATTTATTTATTATTATTATTATAATAATTTTTTTCCAATGCATTTTGTTTTACAGTTGAATGAAAACCTAAAACTAAGTTTATTTTTTTTACTTTGATCCAAAAACACCAAAAATGGCACTTCATGTCAAATATGTTGATAAAAAAAAGTGATGCTTGTGTAGCTGAATTGATAGAATGTTGCTGATGTAAACCTCAAAGGAGAATCTACAATTGAAGTTTAAATGCAAGTAATTTCAAGATTATAATACAAATGAATTTCAAGTGTAATGGTAAATATTTCAGAATTGCCTACTTACTGCACTTAAATTGCAGTCCAACTAGTATTAAGTAGCATCCAACATTATATTGCATTAATTTAAGTGCTACAATAGTGGGTCAAAAAAGCACTCAAACGTTGTTGCATTTAACATACAAACAATAATGAAATATCACTTAAGTTGCAGTAAATTGTTAAAAAAGAATACTTTTAGTACATACACAAGTGTGATCTTTGAAAGTACTTAATGAGCAGCATTCATTTTAAAAGTATGCTTAATTCTTTTCCACGAGGCAGGTATAGAGGTTCTTACACCTTTTTTCTTTTTAACCTTGCTTTGATAGGTATTGCAAATATTTATGAATGTTTCAGGATGATCTACTAATTATCCAATAACCGACTAGTCTATTTGTGTATAAAGTTATAGCTTTAATCTACAATTTATCAAAGCAATCTCTTCAAGTACTGCAGAACTTTCCAGGAATTGACACTGAGGTAAAAAGCAAAGTTGTCCAAATCAAAAGCTATATAAAAACAACACAATATACATTTGAAAGAAGTCCAGAGGCACTTCATGTCAAACAGGAAGTGAAACAGGCATCCATGGTGTCAATGTATATACAGTACAAGACCATTTAAGACAGCCTCACTGAGCTTGTTCTAATAAAGATTTGCAGAGGCGTATATTTGTTGAATTATTACTTATGTGTGCTTGTCAATACATTGGGGGTATGATGTAAAAGGGAAACCCAACTATTGCACCACAATTCGGCTGCAGGTTACGATAGACAGTTAAGAAGAAGAAAAATACAGCAACATCTCTTCCACGGATCCCATGTTTGTTATTTAAGTGTCACAGGGAAATGTTGTTGCTTAGAGAAAGTTGCTTACTGATGAGAGTAAATAGAAAGCCAACAAAGTGCATGTAAATTCAAACGCCGATGAATTTGATGCTGCAAGCGATTTTAGCATTCTGAAGCTTTCACGTGACTGAGCCGTTGAAATAGCCATGTGCCCTCATTTCAAAACCCCACCATTCAAAGATAATTTTGAGACCAAAATCGAGCAAAAGAGCAGAATTGTTTGTTCCTGTGGCTGTCAAATTCAACAGTGGCACAATAGCGCCCTCAACTGTCAAACACTATGAATCATGATCCGCTTCAAATACAACACTATGAGAACAAGCAAAATGATTGACAGGTGAAAAGTGTCAATATCCACAAGTTCGTGGACACATTTTTGTTTGCTCTTTACAAAGTCTACAGCTGTCATAGAGACCGGTGAGATATATCAGGACACTTATTTAATTAATATTTTTAAAGGAGAAGGAACACTTTTTGCATACTTTTCCATGAAAAAAAGCAGCTTTCTCACAATAAATGGCTTTCTGGTGCCCATGTAACCAAGCTCACAGAGAAACATGGCTGTTTGGCAACTCATATGTGGTAACAGGGCTGTTTATAGGCTTAGGAGAATTAGGCAGGGGGCGCCAAGGAGGAGGCCACCAGCACGCACCCCAAACCCCCAACAAATGGGGGCAGCAATAGGGATCTTGCCTAGGGCATCAGAATGGTCTGAAACAACCCTGTGTGGTATGGATCATGATTTGCCTTTGCAAGCATCACCATTACTATTGCTCGTAACTAGGGTTGGGATTTCAATAAATCCCTAGTCCTGAGTATTAAATTTGGTACTTGATTTGACCCACACTGATTGTGCTACGAATATAAATGATACATCAAATTGCCCAGCTTTATAAAGAGAGATATGCTATTACTTTCCACTGCAATTTGACTCATTATTTGCTCCTGGCAGGTGATAAATTGGGCAAAAATCCAGAGGAACCCAAGCCATGTCAAGGGACCAGAATATAATGGAGACTTGGGTGTAGACTTTTTTAACTTGGGCCATCAATCAACCATCAAGAATACCCTAGCAACCGCATAGCAAAGCCCTGGCAACCAGCACCAATACTCTTGCATCATGGCGGCAAGTGTTGCACAAGCATAAGCACCACTCACATAAGTTATTTGTCCTTGTTTCCAGAGTTTGCTCTCAAAATTCAGTCTGCGTAGCACCACTTCACACCTAATGAATTGTGATTCCTCTGATTTTGCTGTAGAAATGTCCAGCTTATACGTGCATTACGTTGGGAAGCATTTTGAATTCAATTAAACACAAATAATCCCCACCAACAAAGACGAGCAAGCCTAATCATGCTCAGATCAAAGTGTTTATTCATAGCCAACAGACCGTTTTATGCTTCGCCGTCTAGACACGTCCAGTCACCACCCTCTGAAACTTGAAGCTAGAAAACAATGATTGTTTTGAAAACATTAAACTTTCCATCATCTGTATGAAAATATAGTAATGTTTTGAATTTTATATCAGCAGAGGGAACCAGAATACGTGCTGTTAAAGACAAGTGTCCAAGGGGCAAGAAATCTCTCTCCAAAATCCTTCCTGAAGAGTGACAAATATTGCTTTGTAACATCCAAGACTCCACAGCAAAAACTGTCAACCTTTTGTGCTAAAGTGTTCTAGACCTTTGGCAGACATGGGTAACCCTAACCCCAAAATTAGTTAGGGCAAAACCTTTGAGAATGTGGGGTGGTGAAAGAAAACCTATTACATCCTTATTGTGTACCTCCTTGGGGTATGATGTGACCTTTGACCTGTAGTCTCCACAGAGCAAGCTTTCATCTCTGTATTGCAACTTTCTCCTTTTACTCTTCTTTTCAATTACTACACTTGATATGTTCCTCTGGTGAACAATATTTCAAATATGAACACTAGAGGTCTGTGCCAGAAAAAGTTTCATAACTGTTTGAATGTGCACTCAAAGAAAGAGATATTTGTTTCCCAATGGGGGAATGACCTTTGACCCCTACAACAGGAATATTGCCAAGTAAAAAAAAACACAGCATGAGGCTCTACTTTAGTGTGTCAGTCATCTAGACATGTCCCTTTCCCTTAAGTGCTTAAGACATGTCCCTTTGTATGATAAAACAGCGACAGGACAAATATACTTACCACCTTGATATTAGCACAGCACTACAAGCTGTCACAATAAAGTGGCAATTAGAAAAACTGAGGTTACTGAAATAATGGCTTTTTAATTTTAAATGGCTATACTTACCTATTTTATCTTTGAATTTTAGAATTCACAAAAACTTTCCATTTAATAAAAGTATCTAGATGTGCAATGGCCTTGATATCAGAGATATTGCCTTTATAGTACTTTGCATTGGTTGAAAAGAAAATTAGTGGTACCTATTTCTAATTGTGATGCTTGCCTTTTATGCACCACTAAATACTACACCAAATGTTTGTGCCCAGATATTTTGTTAAAACCAACAGTCATTTCCAAGTGATAAAAAAAGAAAAAGAAATGGGCATTGAATTCCAACTAACAGCACCCTATGTTTCAATAACCTTGAAGAGCTGTAGAATATGAGAGAGAGAAATTATTCACTGGCAGAAACATTCTGAAGGTGTTATAGAAAATGAAAGATTCCACAGGGCATTAGAGGTATCTATGGTTACCTTAGCTTTATCACTGTTTGTCTTGGATTGCAAGTGCTATAAATTGAGAAAGAATGCTCAAGTGAGAGCTGTGATTGCATGAGCATTCTTTCACACAAAGTCACCAGGAGGCAGCATAGCAGGTCCAGCATGATGCTGAGCTAATAACACGATACTCTCAGCTAAACTTTACATAGTACACAAAATACTTGGTAAAATTTGGTAAAACATTTTTATTCAATTGAAAAAAAAAATTAACAATACAATAAAACAGCCTAGTTGCAGTTAAAAGTTGTGTTCAGAAAAACATACTACCATACTAATTTGAATAGTTCCGAGATTATACACAGTATTCATGTTTCCATCCAAGTTACATATTTAATTTATGTGAACAATCATTATATTGCAACAACAATTAGTGATTAAAGCAGCCTTTAAATCCCATGTGTTCAAGTGAGCAAATTCATCTGTTCTGGGGAAACTGGTGAAATTGAAAATGGAAGTTGAAGCCATGTTTCTGTTTTATTAAACATAATAAAATTACAGACGAACTTTATGTTTGCCATATCTTATGTTTGCTAGCGAAAGCGTATCAGACAATTCTGGGAGGTAATACTAGCCAAACATTTTGATAACAGACATGGTTTTTCTATTCATATTGCTATATGAATTCTATAGGAATATATTTGGTAAACACATTTCCATCATAGTTTATGCTCATGTCTTCTTAACAAATAAAACTTTTATCCACCTCAAGCAAGCATATATATACTGTATATATATATATATATATATATATATATATATATATATATATATATATATATATTATGCTTAGTGTTATATTTTATTTGCATATCTGTGTTTCCATTTGGCATTTTATATACAACATCCCAAAATTTGCACAAAAAGACATGGATGTAAACCCAGCTAAGATTGTATGGAGGCATCAATGTGGATATTCCATTGTAAATGGATGGCTGTGGCCCTATACATGGATACAGCAGAAGTAGTAATAGGATGGCAGTATGCTATTCCGGAAAAAAAAAAAAAATTCACTCGTCTTGATTTGTCCGGCATCTTGTATTATGTTTTTCACTAAGTTTGCCCCCAATGCATCCTTCAATTGTCCTCTACATGAGTGATACATCCAATGTTGCCTTAAATTAGGCTCAAACTAAATATCTTAGACAACTGACACACGTGCATTTAAGATTGGGTACTCAGGTTTCAGTTTCCTAACATCATTTGTCTTCCAAATTATGCAGTTCTAAAGAGCGTTTTTGAAAGTCTTCGTTTTCAGTGGAGGAAAACTCTATTTCCCCCGAGGCGTAAATATAGCAAAATGAATGCATTCTCAAACACATGGTACAGCATTCTTTAAGGAATAGTTCACCCAAAAATTTAAATTCTCTCATTATTCACTTACCCTGATGCCATCCCAGATGTGTATGACGTCACTGTCACGTGACGTAAGAGCGTCAGCAACTTCACGAGATAATATGGAAGTGGTGCTTATTTACAACAGCAAAACGAATGTCACGTGAGAGTTTGGCCATTTCTAACAGCATCAGAGCCCTGGACGGAAGCACCGATTGAAAGTAAAAAAAAAATTCAAAATCTACTTGTTTCTTACATAAATGTATCGATTTACTTCAGAAGACATTAATTGATTGACAGGAGTCGCATGGATTACTTTTATGCTGCCTAAATGGGACTTTTGGACCGTCAAAATGCTGGCACCCATTCACTTGCATTATATGGACCTGACAGAGATCTTTCTTCTAAAAATCTTAATTTGTGATCTGCTAAAGAAAGACAGCCATACACATCTGGGATGGCATCAGGGTAAGAAGAAGAAGAAGAATCCTTTATTGTGGTCACACATTATACACACAGTTTTTTGCATATATACAGTGAAATTTATTAGTTTTCACATATCCCAGCTAAGCTGGGGTCAGAGTGCAGGGTCAGCCATGATACAGCGCCCCTGGAGCAGATAGGGTTAAGGGCCTTGCTCAAGGGCCCAACAGCAGCATCTTGGTGGTGCTGGGGCTTGAACCACCATCCTTCTGGTCAGTAACCCTGAGCCTTAACCACTGAGCTACCACTGCCCCCAGTGAATAGTGAATAATGAGAGCATTTAAATTTTTGGGTTGAAATATTCCTTTATACATTCTTTGCGTCAGGAATGCACCCATGATGCCAAAACATTTAGTCTATGTATCCAAATATTGTGTAAAATAGTACATTTTTAATTAGATTTGAGTTATTTTTATTGATAATTTTCAATTAATTTCAACATTTTGCAAAAAATGTGGTATCTAACTAGGCCACGCAATATTTGCCATCCTACCTTGACTTCACTAGGTTTTGGAACAGAGTTTTTGTGTGTTATTCAGTACCACAGCTGTGTCACTCTGTCGCTCTCACACAGACAGGCACAATATGAGTATTTCCTTGCTAAAGTGTGCAGGGCACATCCTGAAATCTAACAGAAATGCATTCAGCACCTCAACCCAACCCCCCTCACAAGCTCTTCAGGAACCTGGCCCCACAATTCACAATGTGCTCTTCATGATGGGGGCCAAATTGTTCTCTGTGTTACCCCCACCTCAAGATGTATCATCCCTGTGGTTGTAGACCATCATCACTGCTATCTCTCCCTCTTTCTCTATTTCCCTCTCTACACTCCAAAGAGGCTGGAGAATTGAACTCTCAGCTATTATTAGTCTGTGAAAGGACAATGTTTGTAGGAGCCATTTGGCAAGATGTTGGGTGCGGAGGGGGAGAGAGAGCGGAGGAGTTCATTCTCCCTTTCGATTGCCCTCCTATCAAGGAGCACAATTGCTTTTCCCTTCACAATTAGAAAGATGTTTTCACCATAAGGAATGGTAAAAACCTGAGGGGTCGCCCACTACAATGTATTTTATACAATGTCCACAACAGTGTTGTCATCGTACAGTATGTCATCACTTTATTCCTAGATTAAAATCTAAAATGTTCACTGCTCTCATAACCAGAAATGCTATTCCTTAAAATACTGCTCTCGTTTAACTTATTGACCCTTAATAGAGTGCTTTTATCCAACATACCCTCTAACAATTGACATTGTAAAGTGAAACTATCAAACATATCATAACACTCCTGAACAATATTGACTTGCAGACATTTCCATATGTCACAACAGATGAGAATGTAATTTCAGTGGAGGCATGCCAGCTCTCTTGGAACGTTTATTGAACATTTTGTTGCCAAATAAAAAATCTGTCATAATCTCACCAAAAATTGCAAACTAGAAAACTTGCATGAGACTACAGCCTGTACACTTTGCTTGTTATCACTCTATCAGTGTTTTCACCAACATTTCTCACAATTTGAGTTACATTTAGAGAAAATATGAGACCATTTGAACACATTCTTACATAACTAGTTATTCTTCAGAAAATAGAACAGAATCTATTTAATTATATTGATAGTTCTAACTTTAACCTACAATTGGAGTAGCCACATTTGAAGTAACTGTAAAAGAGACTATTGTACTAAATATATGTACACTAGTAAACACGTAGTACACCAGTTGACTACTATATTTATGCGCCAAGGTGCTACTCTGCTTGGCAATCAAAAACAGCCAGCTGTTAAGCTACTGAGCTGTACTTTTTTTTTTAATTATCATTAAAACAAATGTAATTATTTGTTAAACATTGATGTCATTTTAATATTTTACTTCGGTTAAAGGAGTTTTAGTCACCCTGTTTCATGTTATCCTTAACACCACTTTACCATGGTAAAATCATTGTAATGGACATCCTCTTGTGCCTTATTTCTTTATAAAAGGGGATGATATATATATATATATATATATATATATATATATATATATATATATATATATATATATATATATATATATATATATTAAGTGTTGCAGAGCTTTTCAATGTACATTCGACAACAACATATGCAGTATAAATGTTGGCCGAACTCATCACCCCAGGGTAGGTGTATGATCTACAGGCAGATGTGTCAGACAAACCAGAGACCTTGATGCAGAGCTCAGATCAATTTGAGATTTGACAGGGAATTTGTATGAGAAAAATGCTTACAGAATTTCAAGCCAAGATTATTTTAGAAGTGATCTAAACCGTTTGTCAAAATGTTTCCAGCCTATAACGGAGTACTGATTTGTGCTCAATCTGAAATTTAGAAATTTAGTAAACCAACAGAACAAACTAAAATCTTGGAAACAGAAAATCCATCTTCATTTTACCTTTAAACTAAAAGCCATCAACATCCTCAGCCCTGAATCAACATTTTTCTGCCCTTTAGACCAGAGCAACTTTTGCTTAGGTTTTCAGATCTTGTATATGCTTTCTGATGGCGTAAAAAAGAACTCTATGTAAAGTCTCCAAGAAAAGGTTAGTTGAGGAAAGAACTCGTGTAAATGCTACCTCAAAGTTCAAAACATGCTGCAGACTTTGGCTCTCTTTTCATTAATTTATCATTCCATTAAGTTTTCTCCCTTTATCTTACAGGAGGTCCATAGTACCATTGATTTTCTCACTACATGCTGCAGAGTTTGTATCAATATCCTCAGGTCCAGAATCAAATTAAGTGTAAGTACTGCTCTTCGGGGGTGGTTCACAATGAAAAGGTTATTAGAAATATCATATCACCGTAACCATGTTCAATCCCAGTCAGTGAGGTCTCATGATTGACCAATAACAACACTCTTGAACATTGATTAATATCAACTCTCTTTCTCTCTCATCAGCAATAATCACTGCATGTTCCCTGTAGCTTCAAGGTTCTATCCTCGGACCAATCTTGTTGACAGAAATCCAAGGCCAAGATAATAGCATGGTTGCAATGTGACTTTAGTCATGACAATGTCTCATTAAATATAAATATATATTCCTTCCTTATACTTATGCATTCCTTTCTCAAAGAAAAGTACAATAGGACTTGCAATTGGTTGTTTTGCATGTTGTGGAGTGCAAACTTGGACATTGCTAGGGGCATGTTAACAGAGAACCAGTGAACACCCCATGTGACTGGCTTTGCAGTTTCGAGCTTTAAACGGAAATGTGATGTAAGCTATCCTCCCCTTAAATGCCCTTCTTCATGCCGAGCCTGGTATGGCATCTCCAGCCTCATGTGGCTCATGGACTAATTGAGGCTGGCGAACACTTTAGGCCCATTAATAGGTGTGAGACCCCCTCTTTGTCCCTCTGTTGGAACAGATGGCTCTGGCAGCCTTCAGGATTCTGTTGAACTAATTGCCAGCACTCAAGAGGACCCAGAAAGGGGTCCATAACAGTGCCACTCCTTCCCAGCACAAGCCAGGCGCCTGTGGGTGGGTGGGGGGGAGGAGGTCAAGGCCAAGGCTAGAAGCCGGAGGAGGTGAGGTAAATATAGTCGCGATGCCTAGCGCCCCTTGGTGCTCCCAGGAGGGGGTAAGGAAGGAATAGAAGATTGTTACAGGAAACAGAACACTGTCATTGCAGGAACTGTTATGTGGCGACATGTTGCGATCAGTGTGAGGTAAAATCGAAGGTTGGGGAGGGGTCACAGAGTTCATATTGCCTTATGCTTCGAATGCACCATGCAGCATGTGCATAGTGCACCACTTTCAAACACGCATGCTGTGTGTATGTGATACGTGAATATTATGCTAAATTTACAATATAGATTTGACTGTCTGGGTACTGTTATTCAAACTGTCATTATCCACCTCCATGAATAAAACAATAGGTTGAATTTGCTCTGGCTAAAATTGGTCTATGCTTACCAAAATGCGACACACTGCCACCAATGGCGAAAGCGGTAAGTGTTGCTAGGCGAATGGGCATGTGTGATTAAGTGTTCAAACACCCTGACCCAACCCAATCAACTTTATTGCCAAGTATGCTTACACATACAAGGAATTTGCCTCGGTGACAGAAGCAATACAACAAGACAGAGATAATATTACAAAATAGAATAAAATAAAAGTGAATATATAATATAAGTATGTATAGAAATACACAATAAGACTAATATATATATATATTATACGTATGTACAAAAACAAATTTGGTATATACAGATGCAAGGGAATGTATGGCAGAAGAGCTTGGGTGTTAGATCACCCTATCAGCCTGATCTCATTATTATACCACATAGCAATTTATATAAAACATCGAAACGTGCATTTTTGTATGTCCAGATAGTGTTGGCAGCATCTATAAAGTCAACTTTTTTTTGTTATTTATAGCTTTATATATATTATGAATCCTATATATTATTAATATATTTTTATAATTATATTTGTACTAATTTATATACATTTTAGATCCCATTAACTTACCCCTAAACCTAACCACTTTACAATATTTCAATTTTGGTTATCTTGGATCTAAATGCTTAGCAGTTCCTGTAGCTCAAATCGGCATTTGCAACAAAACCTGCAAACTGATAAAACTTATACTTTAAGTGCACTATCAACCTTTGGATAAAAGTGTTCCCCTAATGCACTTAGGGTTAGGTTAGTCTGAGATATGCAGGTTTGTCCCTGACAGAGAGATTGACAAATTATGAGATATGTAAATGTACTTCACAGTACAATAGTGTTATTTATAAAAAATTATAATAACAAAAGTTAATTTCAAACGCTAACCTGAGTGGTGTGTGGTATCAGTTATTGCAGTGCCATTTAGAATCAACGTTACTAAATTAGAACACTTCTAGGTCAATATTGATTAAAGATATCAATGTGTATTAAATTCAACTCACATACACCCACACATACAGTACATTAATATAAAATTAATTCAGCAGGGTTTCAGAGATGGAACTCTGGAGGTAGAATACTAATTGAAACCCCAAACTGCATATCTGAAAAACAGAGGTTGATGTGTGTTTGCAAATGTGTGCATGTGTAGCTGGTTGGCTTTGGGGGCACCAAATACTGGAATTTATTCATTGCCTAATGAATATGACATTTAGCTGGTATTTACATGCCATGTGTGCCTTTGCATGCAATACGCTAAGCTTCGATTAAATAAATCTTGGCAATTACATTCTATGATACAAAGTTGTCCACGTTGGACTGGATATTTGTCCCCAACAAGTGAATGTCACAGAGCTTATTATATGTTACAAACTGATCTGCTAAGCATTAGAAACTACTGGATTTTATGGATTTTTCCTTTATTGTCCACCCGGCTAAATCAAGTCTGATCACTTAGAAAATTAATAGCACACCTCTCCTCAACTAGCTGCATGATTTGAGTTATCACTCATTAAGGGGAATGAAAAAAGTCGCTAAGTATGAGCAATAATGTGAGTAATTGTGATGCTTACCTTAGCAAAGTCCACTAATAAACTGCAGGCCTAAATTTGAAATCTAGCCTTGGCAAATCCCTGGGTGATGCCATTCTGTTCAAGTTTGCATCACCTCTGTCACATTCTGTTGGCTCACTGTTCATCACTCAAGTGATGAGGGAAGATTGCAGTTAACAAATTTACCTGGTAACCAGAAGAACTGCTTGGGTGCATTCCCCGAAGATTTGGCCCTGACAGAGAGATGGACACATGATGAGATTGTAGGGCCATCTAGGGTGTTGACTCATGCTGGATCATATCAGATTCAGAGAGGAATGGCATTACTTGTCTAATGGATATGTCATGGTCAATGTTTGACTGGCAGGTTGCAGAATAACACGCATCCACTGGCTTCATTTAAGATGTTAAACTTAATACATAACTGTGTTAGCCTGCCAACCTGAAGCCTGGACAGATGGCTTGGTAAACCCTGAAAGGCACATCTTTATATATTGTGACCTCTTGATGATATTCTATATACAGTATCTAACAATAGTCAGAGGACCAATCATTTCAACCAAACAGCCATTGTTGTGTATATACTAAAGAAATATTATCAAATACATATAAACAGCAATGTTTACCTACACTTCAAAAATGTAAAAGATGAAAATTACCACATGGAGCCTTCCATAAATGTTTTTTTAAGTGATGAATTTTTTATTATTATAACAACTTTTTCTACTGAATTGTAAATCAGTGTAGATTAATTTTCATGTTAAGTGAGCAGGTTGCTTTTGCCGGGAGGATCCAAAGGATGTGACGTTTATGCGCGCTCCCCAGGGACTTGCCTCAGTGCTTCTCTTCCGCTATTCAAAAGCAACAACAAACTGCAACGTAATGTTGTCTTAAAGATGGAATCCAGCAAACTGTGTAAGTTTAATTATACCAGGGATGCACCTGGATTGGTATCGGCTCCAATATCGAAGCTTTTAGACAGCGCATTAGTGAATGGCGCTGCTCTATTTACACATACTCACGGCTATTTTTAGCCTTCTCGCAGTGTGCAATATTTGAGCGCTACTCACTAACAACATCTCAGATGTAGATGCTCAAAAGTTCAGTTCACTTATAAAATGCATTTAAAATGGCACTGGAGGTGCATTTTTTTATTTATTTTTTTACCAGTATTTGAATAAGAACTGAATTAAACTGTGAACTTGCAGGACTTCCTGGAGTATTCAGAATGTCTAAAAGTTAAAGGTTTTAAAAGTTAAGGTGCACGATTGAGATATACTACTATATATTACTATTATAATATATTATTATTATAAAAATTTGTTTACAAATTATAATAATATTTAAGTTGAATGTGTTTGTAAAATATTTAATAATTAGCTGATAGCATACAACTAAATTGAACAAAAAAGATATCTGAATCCTTTAAAGTCCAGATACAAGTTGAAAGATTTTTGCAATAAATGTTTTTTAAAAACATCTTGATGACTACTGATGACTTATACTGCAATTACTGTTAATTTTGCTGCTACATTATCCATTGTCCAAGCTATACATTTATATTGAAATAAGGTTTCTTTACATATTAAAGAGCACACCTGATTAGTTTCACACAATAATGTAAAGATATTCTAAACTGATTATGCAAAAAAAACAACACTGTATCGGATCGGGACCGGTATCATCCAGTGCTGAGATTACAAAAGTGGTATCGGTGCATCCCTATAATTATACTACGTGTAAGGGGGTTAAGATGGGCAAGGAGGAGGTGAGAACCGGCTTGTCAATATAAATAATCATTTAATTAAACTCAAAACAAAAACAAAAGCACAAACATAAACACACACGACGGACATGCCCATAATTCTCTCTCTCTCGAACCATCGTCACCGGCCGTCTTTATCCCTCACGCAACCCATCAGGCCGTTTGGGGACCGGGCATGCGACATTCTAGCCCAGCCCCACCCCCCTCCTCTCCACACTCCTCCTGGCATTACCTCAGGGAGGGGAGGGCCATGCTTTGCACCCTGTCAGGTCATCCCCGCCTTCCTCGACCTGGGAGGAGACAGGAGGGGAAAAACAACAACCAAAAAAAAACACGGTGTGACAGAGAGGAGAGAGAGAAGAAGCTCACTCACCGGTTCTCTGATGTACCGTCGCGTGGTCCTCGAACACTCCGCCACACTCTCCAGTGGACGACAGCTGCTCCTCTCCGGTCGAACTGGAGTCAAACCTCCGACCCCCAGTGGACCGATCGCCCTTCCGCTTTTCTGGTGGCACCTGGGCACATTCCTCCGCCCCTGGCAGCGGCCCTACCGCTCCAGGCAATCGGGGAGTTACTTCCCTCCACCCCTCACGGATGGCGGTCTTCCCTTGACCCCTCCGCGTTTCTGGGGGACAGCAGGGCACTCCTCCGCCCCTGGCAGTGGCTCCATCGCTCCATGAGTACAGGGAATCCAGTCCCCACTCGGCCCGCGGACGGCGGCCGTTCCCCACATCCGAGCGGTCGGGATACTCCGTCATCCGGCAGATGGCAGCGCGCGCTCCCCGGGTGGACGGCAGTGTCGAGGACTCTGCGACGGGCATCCCTCCTCCCTCCCGGTTTTTGCCACCAATGTTAGGGGGTTAAGAAGGAGGCAAGATCCGGCTTTCCAACATAAATAATAGTTTAATAATAAACTTAAACAAAAGACAAACACACACGACGGACATGTCCGTAAACTATCTCTCTCTCCCTCTCGGAGGCTTGATTAGCCTGATAAGGGACCGGGTGTGTATGATCACGACCCAGCCCTGCCCTCCGCCCTGCCACATACCTCATCTGTCAGCATGATGCCGGTGAGTCACATTCAGTCTATTTGTACGTTATGTCATTGTTTTGGATGCTCACACCCTCACGTCCCTATGGATGTGTGAACAAGTGCGAGCGCACGAGCAAGGTGGCTGGCTGCAGTTCAATTAACAACCACAGGTGTCATAAATAACAAGGGTTTCTTAATCTTATATACTGCACCTTTAACACAGAAAACAAATTTAGGTGCCGACAGGATTTGAAAGATTTGGTCAGAGAATTATATACAAATTGTCAGTGCAATAATGAGCATTGTTTATGTAATTTTACCTGCTCTAAAAGTGCCATATCTACTCGACTTGGTTAATATATATACTGTATATATATATATATTTATACTCTAAAATAGCTTCAAATTGTTTAATATATTGCTAAACTAAAATAATGAGAAGCTTGTCAAATGCTGTGCACTTCTTTTAATTTTTTTTAATGATAATGCAAACAAATGATCGAAATAGACAGTGAACTAAATGATTAACAAAAATGCGTCTAATTTCTAAACTTCATCTGCATTTCAATTAGGTTTATATCAGGTATGTTAACACTGGCAACAACATAATATAAAATATAAAGTATATCATTAATATCAGCCAAGCAAAATTTTTGTCTACTGACAGAAAGAACTTTCAGCACTGATGGATAACATTGTGCATGGGTGGTCTCTGATTCAATGGAAAGGCCACTTTAAGTAATTAACAGTAAAACTTTCCATATTGACATCAGTACACTTCTCTCCTGAGCAACATCATACAATATATATCCCAGGTGTCCATAGTTGTTCTTGCCAAAATAAATGGGTGCGTGTAAGAGTAAGAAAGAGTAAAAGTGTTGCACCATGGGCCCATTTATAGGGTTGCCTCAAGAGCTTTCTGATGTGTGCATGTGAGAGTGTGTCTTTGTGCAAGTGTGTGTGTGTGTCCTCTGGGTGCAGTGCATTGAGTCTTAAAGTGTCTCTAATTATCCCTGACCTTCTGGGACACTCTCCACTTTCATTCCACACCCTGTGGCTACTTTCAAATGTCCCCTTTCTTTCTTTACATCTCTCTCCCCATCCTTCTGTTTGTCCCTCATCCATTAAAATAGCCCCTCCAATTCTAGCGATCCAATAATTGGTACAATTTTTTAAGGAGACAAAGGACAGAGGTTAGATAAGGCCATCCTTTCCAAGGTTAAGGATGCTACTGACTTATCGGGTGAAAAGTGTTTTTATAACACTGCTGTTAGTTAATTGTGTACCACAGAATCAAAAGTTGATAAAAGCATCATTAACAGTTATCATTAACAGTAAATTTTTTTGATTTATGACAAGACAAATTTTTACTATATTCATACAAATGACAACTATATCAAGTTGATTTTCTGTGTGAGAGAGTTGAATTATCAGTATTCCTATGCGTGTACACATACATACAGTATTATACATGCTATTTGTCACTCAAGGTGGTTTTAAGTGTTTAAATGATTTACATTTGTCACTGCTATTTGTCGAAGAAGCAACTTGGAAGTAAACTATAGCGAGTATAACATGAACAGTATTATACGACTATTGTCATTTGGGTGTACTACAGAAATTATGTTAGTTTTGCATCTATTAAGGGTGTACTCACACTAGGCAAAATGTACCGTTCCCGAGCACGTTTGACCCAGTTCCTTTGACTAGTGTGATCACTCTGTACCATGCCCGGGCACGGTAGGCTGAACCGTGCCCAGGCCCGCTTGAAGAGGTGGGCTCGGGCATGGTTCAGTTGGCTCAGGCAAGGTATGCATCTAGTGTGATCGCTAACTGTGGCAGAGCACAGAACTCGAAACATGACGTCAGTAATGCAATCAAGCATGATTGTCCCCCCTCACCACTTCCAAGCCAACCTGCACTCACATTGCACTTAATGTTCTGGGCCTGAGCACGCTTAAGTCATTACGATGCAACTTTTTGTTTTGAAGAAAACAGGAAGAAAAGGGCTCTTGGACAGCACAATGGAGTCCATCATTGTAGCGTTACTTACTTTGTGGCTTATTTGGAGTCATTTGAGGTATGGTGACACATTGCCCTCTCACAAGCCTAATTGTCAAT
This sequence comes from Xyrauchen texanus, assembly GCF_025860055.1. NCBI lineage: Eukaryota > Metazoa > Chordata > Actinopteri > Cypriniformes > Catostomidae > Xyrauchen > Xyrauchen texanus. Next base: position 10,724,025 of record NC_068317.1, read on the forward strand.
GGCATCGTATCATTGGAATTTATCTATTTCGTCTGATGAGCTGCCAGATTTCGGACTGCATCCTGTACCTTCAGATACTGAACCTGCAGTTTTTTCAGCTTGTCACGACATTGCTTAATGGTTCTTTGGTATCCACGAGCACGAAGATAGTCAAAAATTTGACCAAATATATCAGAGTTCTTGTGTGCTGTATCCAGATGTTCCTGTATACTCACATCTGGCCAAATTTGCAGTAAACCCAGCACCTCTGCCGTAGACCACAGTGATCCCTTTGCCGCCATGTTTCAAATATTTATCTGTTTCTCACCCACACCTATCAGATCACTTCTGAACACATAGATTTAATCACCAGAGTCGTCTAGAGTACTTTTATGTTGCCCTTATGTGGATTTTGGAGCTACAAAATGTTGGCACCCATTCACTTGCATTGAATGGACTTACAGATCTAAGATATTCTCCTAAAAACCTTCATTTGTGTTCTGCAGAAGAAAGAAAGTCATACACATCTGGGATGGCATGAGGGTGAGTAAACAATGAGAGAATTTTCATTTTTGGGTGATCTAAACCTAAGGTATCTTTTCAAATCTGATCACAGTTGTTGAGATCTCTTCTGAAACGGAGATCTGAAATGACTTATGGTATTTTTGGCTGCAGTACATTACACTCCAAGATGAAGTGGGCAATACAAATTTTCTACTCTTGTCAAATTGTATTTATTTGTGAGCTTTTTAAGATCATTTTTATTTGTGGTCCACATCAACAGGCAAAACATAAACTGACCCAATGTACAGTATATGCGTAAATGGCCCCTTTTTTTCCTTTTTCTTTTTTTTACATCCTTGACTTCACTATAATTAACCATGAGCTTTTTTTTCTTTGGCATTGTAGATATGAGCTCCTGTGGCCATGCTTGGCCATTTCTTTGGGAAGTGTTTCAAAATCAAGCAGCTGCGATAGACGCCCTCTAATATAGACTGAATAAAGCCATTGCTCCATATGAAGTCTAACACATTTTCATGACCTCCATCTTCTTGCCAAAATGAAATTATGACAAATTATGATACATTTGTACATCAGATTGACGTGCAATTCACATGAATTCTGAGCAGACTGGTCAGACTGAAGTCACATTGCAAAAAATGTAATTTATTTATTTACATCCATTCCATATATTTCATTTGAATGTTGCCCAGATCGGAATTGAAAATATCAGATGTAATAACAGTTTTACTGTTTACATTGTAATCCCAAAAGAGATCTATTGCGCCTTGATCCCATTGTGGAATAAAACATAAAAAAATTACTATAATTCTGACTAAGTTAATTCTGACTTTATTAATCTCAATTCTGCAACTGGGACTTTATAACTCGCATTTTCAAATAATTTACCACAACTGCTTACATCTATTGTGCATTTGTGAGTTTATTTAACACAATAGCAAGTTTAAAGTTGTAGTATATAAAGAGGAAATTGATATAAAGATCGCAGTTGTGTGATAAAACCTTAAATTGTAAGATTATGTAACGCAGTTGCAATAAATCACAATTGTTAGATATAAAGTCAGAATTACCTTTTTTATATTCCATGGCAGAATCCAGCTTTCTATACAGATCTGCGTCACATGTAACTGCGGTAAAAATGTAAACATTCTCGGGAGATAAATCCGAGAAGCATTGTGTAAATGTCTCATTTCTTTCATTGCATATTTTCTTCATACAATGAAAGTGAATCTGCCCAACATCTCCCTTTGTGTTTCACTGAAGACATTTTTATTTGGATTAACTAATCCTTTAAGGAAAATCCTAGCTCTATTTGTGGATTAAAAACTAGTTCAAAGCCAGTGTCTGAGAGTTTAGACAGAGGTCTGAAAACATCTAAACTGATGTGTTTCTAAGAACCGCTTCCATTATGACAACACAACCAGCAATCCATTAAACATAACTCATAGGAGAATAAATAACAAATTACGGAAATAAAAAAACAGGTTGCAAATTGCTAGACACAGATGATATTTTCCGATGTCCTTTGCCTATGTGAAAATTACATTTGAGGGCACAGGACGGCAGATGCCCTGTTGAAGATAATAGTCTTAACTACAAATGTACAATTCCAAAAACAGAGGAGAAAAAAAACTCATAATGGTATTGCCATGGAGACTGTAATTATTGTTTTGTCTCCACAGAAAAAGAACGAATGAGCAATGGAGTTAACATGTTGGCGTATCAGTGATGAATATAGTAGACCTTGCTGCCAGTAAACAACCCTTCCAGCATCCCACTGCAAAGTACACTGTCTTTCTTGATGGGTTGTCATGGAAACCAGAAAGGAACATAATGATCTTGAATGTGTGACGATACTCCTGCTAGAGAGATAGGTCACACTGTCCACTGCTAAGTTATGCGACCTTGTGTGCTGGGTTATTTATGTGTTAGTGCTAAGATACTGATTAGGGATGTTCCATTTTGTGTGTTAACACAGTTTTTATGTACAAGCTGAAAATCAAGATGACCTTAAACTGTTAAAGCTGTTGTAAGTGATATTTTTTGGAATATCACACATAAAATCTTCCTTACTACTTGATGAAAATGGATGATGACTGGGGTTGTAAAACTCTTAAAGACAAAAAAGCAGTATAAAAGTATCATCAAAGTGGGCCATATAATATTTCAAATTTTTGAATTAATTCATATGCTATTCCATAATTCCATCCCTTGTGTCTAAAGAATGTTGGCATAATTCAGAAAGTCATCTCTTTCAAGCTCATCTTCTGGTCTCAGGTGCAATCAAAGTTTCCGTGAGAGCTCCTGTCTTCCTGGGCATCATCTTTTTCATTTTCTCAAATTTCGACCCATTTGTGAAATATTAAAACATGAATATGTATCCTACATTTATTTGGTGAGATTATTTCCATATCTTCAAGAGTTGAATATAAACAAATACCAAAAGCATACATTTAAATTAAGTGTTCTTCCCAGGCAGTTTGAAACAATATCCCTCAACGGATGTCTGAGGGATCATAATAGGCAGGTAATTTCGCATAAACTATGATTGCTCTGACATATCAGTTTGCAAAAATGTATAGGCTGAGTGCTTTTAACCAATGGAGGCATATTCTTGTCAGACACATCCATTGTGTCAGTAGACTGCTGATGGCTGGGCTTTTTTTTAATTGACATGTTGAAAGCTGTGGTCCTTGTGTCCTTCGTCACTCCACTGGCATTAATTAGCCATTTCTCCTCTCCGGCAATTAAGCATGCATAAAGGAAAGAATTCAAATAAATCATCCGGTCTGGACCCCATGTCTACTGCATTCACCAAGCCCGAATCCAGTCTTGTTTTCATTCTTTTGACCAATTAGGGACTAATCAAAGTATTGCTTGATTTGACAGAATCACATTTGTCAGGGAAGAAAAAGCAGCATTGCTGTATAATTTATTTCTGGACAATAAATAAATGTATAACAAGATTAATTAGTAAATGAGCAGAAGTTAGTCAGATGGGGCCTTCAAAGGAATTGATAAAGATTGGGGGGTTTGGAGTGTTTGGATAATGCATTTTGGTGGATGTTCATGTCTAACAAGAAAATGTTACTGCCAATTACTTTGTTTGAATTTGAATATTCAGGCATACTAAATATGTTTATTCGTTTTGGAATTGGAAATGTTCTTAGCAACCATATAGTGCTACATAAACACTCATAACACCTTAACAACTGCAAAACAATACCTTGACAACCATCTAGAACACCCTAACAACTACATAGTAACTTGCTAAAATTCACTCAGAACACCTTATCAATCACACTACCTGGCAACCAAACATCACAACTTAGCATCCACCTAGCAATGCCCTAGCAACCACACAGAACACTTTATAGCAAACATATAGCAATGTCCAACAAAAACACTCAAAACACCAGTGGTGGGTAAAGTAGTCAAAAACTGTCCTCAAGTAAAAGTACAATTACTTAAAAAAAAATTACTCAAATACAAGTAAAAGTACTAATATAAATAATTATTTGAGTAAGAGTAAGAAAGTATCCAATTAAAAGAGTACTCAAGTAGTGAGTAACTTGTTACTTTTACAAATGACATAATAGACATTAACACTCCTATTTTCCATTACATAATACACATTGAACATGTCCTACAGAATTGTTATTATTATTAATGGAAATTCTGTCATCATTCACCATCATGTTGTTCCAAACCCATATGAGTTTTTTTCTTACATGCAACACAAAGTAGATATTAGACAAAACGATTCCCTGAGTCACTATTTACTTAAATTGTTTTATTATTTATTATTATTATTATTATTATTTATAATTTCAAATAACCTCCTTATTTTCAAAGTGAATGTTGACAGAGACTGTCAGTCCCTAACATTCTGTCTAACATATTTTGTGTTCCGCATAATGCAAAGCATCACACTGGTTTGGAACAAAATGAGGATAGGGAAATTATGACAGAATATTAAATTATGGATGATCTATCACTTTAAAGGGGTATTTTACCCCAAAATTAACATTCTCCCATCATTTACTCATCCTCATGCCATTCCAGATGTTTATGACTTCCTTTCTTTCATGCAGAACACAAATGAAGATTTTTAGAAGAAATTTTTGCTTTGTAGGCTAAAAAGATTATGCTCCAAAAAGCATAATCGGCATAAAAGTAATCCATAAGACTCCAGTGGTTAAATCCATGTCTTCTGAAGTAATATGATAGGTGTGGGTGAGAAACAGATCAATATTTGTAATTTTTTGCTAGATAGCAGGACGATATGCAGATCATTTTTATCCCCAAAAACATAAGAAGAATGTGAAGGGATATGTTTCTCTGTTTCTCATCCACACCTATCACATCACTTCTGAATATATTGACTTAACCACTGGAGTCTTATGGATTACTTTTATGCTGAATTATGTGATTTTGTTTAGCTTTAAAATGTTGGCACCCATTCAATTGCATTTTTCATTTGAGTTTAACAGATGAAAGAAAGTCATTCAGATCTGGGTTGGCAGGAGGGTGAGTAAATAATGAGAATTAAAATTTTTGGGTGAACTATCCTTTTAAGGCCTCTTGTCAGATCTGGATGAATTTGTCAATAAGAGAGGTTTGGAAACATTTCTAGTAATTATTAAGGTGAAAACGTGAAAATGTCCCACAAGGACATTATATATAATGCTGAAATATAAACCAAAGAAAGATCATGTTTTATTAATGCCTTCTTTCGCTGTTTCATAGCTTTTAAAGTCCTGCATTTCAGTGTAGTAATAGTTTTCAGTGTCGAAAGAATTTAGATAATTAGTTCTGTTCAGCAGTACCTCCACTCTCTAAATGCAGAGTATGCAGCCTAGTGTGTAGGGCACCAACTCAGGTCGTGGAACACTCGCTGTGTCTGAAACTGCTCTATAGTGCTTTATTTCGAGTGTCCGCCGTTTTGTAGGATTGTCTGAATTCTGAGTGAGCCACTTGTTCATTACTTTTGTTCACTCATTATAGAATATAGAAATGCTGTTCACGCTTCAGTTGTCAATCACATGAACAGCAGAGCAAAGGCATTTATTTACACTTAACTTGGATGTTTACATGGATTTATAGTTAATTCACCTGAAGTAGCTGTGATAGTTTCCAGTACCCCCACGAGGGCGCAGGGTAAATGCGTAAATACAGCTAATGGCATGTGGGACAAAGTGCACTGATGTATTGCTGCACTGATTTAATAACGTATTCTTAAAAACTGATGTCATAAGAGCCCAGTTACCGAATCACCCTGAAAATTACCATCACATTACACAGAAAAGCTTGTGTTAGCATTACAGCAAAAATTTACCTCAGCATGCTGCCTTAAGTTGGAGCTGTGATTTTAATCTTGAAATATCCACTTGGCTTGGTATTAAATGAAGACACTGCATGATGAAACTATTCTTTTTTTCACTGTGTGGAGCAAAGAATGTACGTTTTTCACTTTGAAGAGTTTGATGCTGCAGCACTGATGACTTGAGTGTGTGATAGCAGCGCACCGCTCTTGTAAAATTCCCATTCAATTAAAATTAAACCCAGTAATGTAATGACTGGAATGCCGCCCATTGTAAAGAAGTAAATGTAAAAAAAAATATTCAAAATTTACTTGAGTGAGAGTAAGAAGTATCCAATTTTAAACCTGTTTTTTTTTTTTTTTTTTTAAGTTACTCAAGTAACTGTAACACAGTAAATGTAGCATGTTACTACCCACCTCTGCAAAACACACAGTAGCAACCGGCCTGAACACCTTAGCAGCCATGTAGCAACTCGCTTACACCCACTCAGAACATCTTAGCCAACCACTCAGAAACACCCTGGCAACCATCAAGAACACCCTAGCCTCCAACTAGCAAGGACCTAGCAACCACCTAGAACACCCAAGCAAATGTTTAGCAACTTACTACAAAACACTCAAAACACCTTAGAATTTGCATTGCCACATCCTGGCAACCATCTAGAAAACCCTAACAATCATATAGTCACTTGCTTAAAACCACTCAGAACACCTTCATAACCATATAGCAACCCAAAAACACCCTAGCAAACTTATAGCAACATGCTACAAAAATCTCTCAGAACACCTTAGCAACTGCATAACAACATCCGGACAACCATATAGTACACCCTAGCAAACATATAGCAACATGCTAAAAGTATTATGTTGGCAAGTTTTGCATGGCAAATTTTCTACAGATAATTTACAAATTTGGGTGTACTATATAGTCTCACAGTCCATGACAATTTAGATGTGAAGTTGTGACCAGAGAATTATATTGTTATTTTTACCATATAACAAATCATCTGTAGACACATTCCATGCAGATGTAGCTTGAAAGTTGAAATTTTGAAATATTGCCAAGAGAACATTAAATATCTGCCATAAAATAATCAAATGGCTGCCTAACTCCCCTTGAAATGTATTCAACACTTTTCAAAACTCTTTCTTGAATCGTGAACTCACACCCACATATAAACACATTGTTAAATTAAGATGCTTGCAAACGGCTGTCTCAGATCAAGGGAAGTGAAGCACACACTTAACCTCAGACTGTAGATGCTCTTTTGTCTTTTATTTATCCATATGCAGATGAAAGGAAAGACCTCCGGAGGACCTTTGAGATGCAATAGAGTTTCTTGAGGTTACCTTTAATCAAGCGCACCAAAGCGAGAAGTCTGAAGTTCACCCTCAACCTCATCCTCATCTGCATTCGGTATCCTTAATTTGTAAATAAGTTATTTATTCACTCGCACAGGCTACTCAGCCACTAGGAGGTATGATTGTTGTGTCTGTCAGTCAAATGATGCAACTGACAGCCTATTACAGTCATTTTGTGGGTTCTTTCATGTATGTGATGACTTCACAGATCTGAATTGCATTTAGTGCTTCAAAGCCTGGAATGCATAGGAAAGCAAAACACCTCATTTTATTCTGTGCAAAGATGTCCACATTTGTTATGAGGGATTTGACACACTGTAGTGTCATAAAATATTTAATTAAATAAAAGCTTTTCTGCACTGGCAGAGCAATCAAAGTGAAATTCAAGTTCCCAGTTCTATAAACTACAGAAGAGATCCTCTATTTTTCTCTGTCTCTTTGAATTTAAGCATGGGTCCATCCATCACTGGGTTTTCTCATTTTCAAGGAGGATTGAGAAGCCTCTCATCTTTCAGCAGCTGTAATAAGAAGGAATGGTCCCCGTTATTACCCCCATGTTTAGTGGCCCAAGTTTATGACACGCTGGCCCCTCCTATGCAATGTACTGTCAAACTGATGAAATCCTTCATTCTCTTCATTTATCAATGTGATGGAAGTTAATTCCTCAGGACCACAACATCTGTGCATAGCCAAAATTGGAATTGAATAGACTACAAAAGAGGCTGTAAAAGAGGAGTTGGGAAATACTGATAATATCACTGAAGAAAATTGGCGATGTTGTTAAAATGGCTAAATAATCTAGGACTGAATCTTTAGCCACATTCAAAAAAGCTATTATCAATTGTCTCGGATGATTCAATCAAAAGTGGTCAAGGTTAAATATAGATATAAATGGATCCCAGCATCTCAGAAAACAGCAAAGGACTTCCTACTTGATCAAAAAAAAAATTATGATTTTTAATATGATTTTATTTTTATTGACAGAGACAGTGGAGAGGGAAAAAATGATTGAGTAGAGAGAGTTGCAATGTGCTCATGGTGGGTCATTTCTAGAACGAAACTGTCTGGCTGAGGGAAATATCGTGAGAGTCGCATGGGACATTCATACTCTAAGTTTATTGGTTAGAGCTTTGTGGGACTTCAAATAAACCTACACCTACCCCTAAACCTAACCCTGACCTTAGTAACAACAAAAGCAAGTCTTGATATATATGGACCATATGCTCAAACCACTAGGCCACATTCTGCATAATATCTTTTTTTCTAGGGTAGATTAGCTCTGCCCTCTTCTTCCTCTCTGCCCTTCAGATGCTTACAATCCACATGTCCCTCTTCCTATTACAAGATCAGACACTGCTAGTCATCAAGGGAGTTAGTGGGTCAACTTATAGAATGTTTGAGATGCAGAGGGAGTTTAACAGAAGCAATGCAGCTGAATGCAGCTCAATTATTAATCTCCTTTGTGCCATGCTGCTATGCCCTTAGCCAGACACCTGGAACTCCATCAGGGCAAAAGGAGAGGCCATAAGGCCACATAGCACAGACAGCTAGCTGCTCTGTCATGATGCGCTATTTGAAGAGCCTGTTACACTCATCCACAGGCACATGCACTTAGATATCCATGGGGAAAAGAGAACAAGCACAATAAAAAGCCTGCTGAATGTGTTGCTGAGAGTGGCCTTCGTCTAGGGACAGGATCTGAGTGCACTCTGTGACAGGTTGTTTATGGATGAGCCGTAAACTCAAGTTGTGATCAGATCTTCTGTCTCCTTAAGCTGGTGACACACTAGCTGATTTTTCCAGTGATTTCTGGGTGTGAGCTTCATTAATGTAATCGTCGGCCAGACGAGGGAGAGTGAATCACTTGACTGTCGGGACTCCCTGCTTAGTTAATGGCTTCAAAAACAAACCAAAAAATCATCAAAATGGTTAGAATGGTTCTGTTGTGGAGGCAGGGTCTTGTGTTCTCGTCAACACAAATGAGCTTCTTCTTTAACTGGAGGGCTGACAAGATGTCAAGCAGATCTAAATGTTTTCATCACACTCAGCTGCAAATCATCACAAACGCTAATTGTAATCCATAGTGATTCTGTTACCAAGTGTTTTTCTTGGCATCTTTTCCAACACTAAAATGACATCAGAAAGTGTAGCCACAACTGTCTGTTTTTATTGAACGTAATTTCTTACTGCATATGGACATACGCATTCTACTGCATGCCTTGAGGGGATAACTACATAATCACACTTTCACAAGGTAACGTTACTCCATGAACAGCACACCAGCCTCATTTGGGCATTTGTTTTGGAACCCGGAACCCTCTTTCTGTCTAAGTGGACCAGACTTTATGCTGTTTGTCAGGTCTGGCTGCATGTGACTACTTGAACCATTAACGTCTATAGTGCAAGGTCATGCTAGAGTACTTGTCTCGCTATCAAACACAAGCACAGCCGCAGGTGTGCTTCTTTAACAATCCTACCCTCAAGTACTTGTGGTAGCAATGATGATGGGTAACAAGGATTATTTGGCTGTGGGTGGCATAGACCATGTCCTTATCCCTCTGCCTCTAATGGGCAGCAGGCCCTCAAAGTGATACAGAGTTTCTTGTCCCCAGTGTGCTGGATTCGCACAACCATCTGCTGCCCCAGCTGCAGCTGTCAATCACAGCAGACAAAAACTCCTCACCAGGAACTCTCAACCTCTGATCTCTCAGCCAGCCAATCTGGGACTAGCCACAGCTCAGTTAGTAGCATCATTCAAGCTAGCATGCTAATTACTTAAGTCTGTGAAGGTTTTCCTTTATCCAAGTCATCGTAGAATGTCTGGTAAGAATGTAAGAATGTCACAAGCAGGTTGTCATTACTTATATAGGATTATAGACTAATTAAGCATCTCTGATTCGGCATTGCCATTTCATTGCTCAACAGAAATGTCTGGGAATGGTTAAAATACTTAACCACTGCAAAAACATGTTGTAAATAGAAACCCTTGAAGTAGAAGACTTAAATGGTATGCTATAACCATCAATTTTCATGCTAAGTTTATCGCAGCTGCAATATCGTAATCTTGGTTTCTTTTTTATTAATTGTATAGCCTTAGTGCTCAGCATTATTAGCACTCTAAAAATGTAATCTTCATGATGAAAACATTTGCATTGAAAAGATTACTTAGATCTTCTGATTGTCTTCATCAATAAAGACATACAAATTACTGTAACTTCATAGTTCTTTAATTGTGATCCACCAGTCAATTCAGTTTAAAGAGGTTGAGTGGAATAATTATGCATTGAAACATAAATGTGCATATGGGCAGATGAGGCTCTGTCACACAGTATAATTCATTCTGGATCTGTCAGTCAATGTTAGTAAAGAAGATGGGAGTGTTGATTAGACTGATGACATTTTCACTCTATATTAGAGTGTTTGCTGCCTCTCCAATGAGGCACATCGATACCATTAGCCTCTACACACAAATGGACAATGTCTTCCCAGGCTGTTTATTTTGCTGTTCATTTCAATAAAACAAAATACAGGTCGCTGCTGATAGCTGTGTATGTTTGTACCATTTTTTAGGACTTTTATGACATTTTTTTGTACATTAGCAATAAATCAGGAAGGAATGAGTCTTCTATCTCCAAACCAGTGCTATTGATCAAGAGCACACTGTGTACTCATGGAACTTATGTTCTTTTGATTCCAAGAAAACATCCTGAAGTGACTCAACATAGTATCACTGAGAGAGAGAGAGAGAGAGAGAGACTTTTGTGATTTACTTAAGAGACACAGTGTATCACCCCGCCTTTCGCCCAATGTTAGCTGGGATAGGCTCCAGCCCCCCGCGACCCTGTACACAGGATAAGCGGTTGACGATGGATGGATGGATGGACACAGTGTATCACAACAATTAAAAAAGCTCTAAGAAAAAATATATATATAACCATTCTGTGACTCATCTTCCTGTGGGAAAAAAACAGCTTTAACCAGACTTGGTTGGTTTGCTGGACTTGTTTGCTAGGTTTGTTAGCTGGTTTAAGACTGGCCTGCCGGCCTGGCCAAGTTGGTTCTCAGCTGGTTATAAGACTGAGCCCAAACCAAAATGAGCCCCTATAAAAGCTGCTATAAAACCTGCAAACAGTCTAGACTAGGAGACCAGCAAACCAGCTTAGGCTGGTTTAAGATATTGTTGTTGTTGTTTTCAGTAGGAATTTATTTTATAAACCTTAAAATCAAGTTTTTGATTGTGGGAATATGATAAGGAGATGAATGTTGGGCCCGTTCAAAAAAATCTAGAGTTTTGGCAACTAGCTGCAAATTTTCCCAAAATTTTGGGTAAATTTGCCACTCATTATTTTCACATGCAAATAAGCTTGTGATTTGCCTCAAATGTTTGCCAGAAGATTGCAGCTATACACCGGCAGTGAACCTGCAGCAAACTTTGGCAACAACAGACAATTTGTCGCAAGTTTGCCTCAAAGCATATTTGCATGTGAAAGGATCAGTAGCAAATTTGCCATGAACTCTCAATTTTTGTAAGTGTGGCTATGCTAATTCTGCAGTTGTTTAAAGGCTGAACCTGAAGACAGCATGATGAATGTCTTATCAAAGACCCCTTCATCCATCAAACCAGATATTTCCATTCTGTGAGCCCATTGTTATGTTCCCACTTTATCCCTCACTCTTTCTTTATCCTCTCCCTTCTCTTGTTATTAAATCATGCAGTTTTTTTTTAATCTTCAAAGCAAAGCTAGACGATTGGCTCCAGAACCTGCATGGGGTCTAGCAGCCACTGTGCTAAATGTATCCAGAAATGTACAGTCTCTTTCTAGTGCAGTCTGATTTAATTTACCAAGATTTATTTGGAGGCCTGGGGCAATACAGCCAGGAGGTGCAGTGGAGAATTTAGGGAACATAAGACCCAAAGAAATGGAAAAACCAGGTTAAGTGTTCAAACTGGTAAGCTAACCTGCTAAAAAAATGTATTAAACAAGCCTAGAGGTTGCTGGTCTTTGGTTAAAATTGCATAAGCTGGTCTACAAGCCTAGGTAAGATGGTGTTAAGCCAGTTGGCTGGCTGGACTCACAGCCTGACTAGCTGACAAGTGCCCAAAGCTTAACTAAAATCAGCAAAAAAGACCAGCCTAACCAGCTTGGTTAGGCTGGGAGACCAATAAACCATCTTAAGCTGGTTTAAGATGTTAATTTTTTCAGACAAGGCAGTAAAATAGCTTAACCCAATGTTTGATTTCCTGGTTTTAGTTGGTCTCCTGAATTGCCAAGATGGTGTTAAGCTGGTTAAGTGGGTAAGCCAGCAGGTCTCCCAGCCTAATCAGTTGAAATGTGCCCAAAACCACTCTAAATCTATCAAAACAGACCAGCCTAACCATCTTGACAGGGCTTGGAGATGAGCTAACCACCTCAGACTGGCTTAAGCTCATTTTCTCGGCAGGGATTGTTGACCAACTCATCTAATTCCTAACCAGCTGTGCCAAGGTGACCTTCTAGTCCTATTCGGCTACACCAATCTGGTTGATCTCTGCCCCATTAACTGTAGTCCACCTTATCTTCTGCTAAAACCAGCTTTGACTTTAAGATAGAAATCATGCAAAAAAAGCTACCACCAGAAGCTCATTTTAGCTGAATTTTCCAGCAGGTAACAAAAGTTGATTTGTATGTTTTAAAATAAGACTGCCACCATTTATAGCAGCATACATACATAACTGGCTTTCCACAAGATGCTTCCTTTGTGTTTGCTTGAGTCCATAACATCTTATTTAATCACTAAATAAGTAGTATCACTACTGAAGAAACTTTACCCTTTATGGTTCCTGCATCTCATTTCCATTTTAATTTTTCTGCAGTTCTAAACACTTACAATACAGTAAATCCATGGTGGAGATAAAGAAAGAAGACGTACACAGGAAGATAAATGTCACAATACTTCCCATTTTCCTCTCTGTGCTCAGATAAGGTTCAGCACAGATGAAAGCCCATGCTGAAATAAAAGAGGGAACTGCATTTGTTCTGTACAAGATAGCATCAGCAAGGATACACACAGAGGACGGAGCAGTTTTAAGATGAATGTGACAACTCCAATGGAGATTCTCACACTTCAATTCAAAGACATGAGATATGATGCCTCGCATTTATCAGCCACATTGTCAAAAAACACTCTTCAAATCAGTGGATACGTATTCTCTTTTCAAGAAAGAAATAGCAAAGAAATGCAGCTGAGGGGAGGCAAGAACAAAACACAATACTACAATATTAAACCATCCTCTTGTGTGATCTATATCTAAACAAGCACATTGATCTAAGAAATGAAGATATGGAAAGCTATAGAGCTCTCTGCCTTTCATCGAAATTGTCAATGGGGGATTTCCCAATTTCCAAGGAAGTGTAGAAAGAATAAAATAGAGCACCACCAAATAGAGCATTTTACCAGAAGCTCTTGAAAAGTGCACCTAAAATAGTTTTCTTGAGGAGAGAAACAATCTCTGGTCACAAATTGCTCTTTTAATGTACACTTTCAACATGGCTGCTTTGCAGTCGACAGGAATAAACACAGTACTAGCTACTTTGGAAGCTACTTTGTAACTGTAGCTAATCAAAATTATGCATATAACAGCCAGAATGTTATCTTATCCGAGGTCATTTGTGGTCCTGCATTTGTACTGAACTATTATTTAAGAGTGTTGGGCTAAGAGACTAGAGAAGTGAATAAGAGATAGTAGGTTAGCCTGTAGTGATTACATTTGGGAGTGAAAGTTGTGAAGGTCAAAGTTTCTTTCAAAGCTCATCTGTCTCTCACAGCACCAATGATATGAAAATGCCACACTTAGTCAACCCATTCTAACTGTTAGAATTTCATAGGTTGTACAAGATAACTGCCTCTTCTATTTAGCCTTTTATTTCTTTTAAAATAAAAGTTTACTCCCAAAAATTTGGAATTATAAATGGTCTGCACTTATATAGCGCCTTTTTAACCTTAACGGTATTCAAAGCGCTTTACACTGTGACTCATTCAACCATTCACACACACATTCATACACCAATGGTGGCAGAGCTGCCATGCAAGGTGCTAGCCTGCCATTGGGAGCAACTTGGAGTTCAGTGTCTTGCCCAAGGATACTTCGGCACACTTAGTCATGTGGGCCAGGATTCAAACCACCAACGCTGCGATTAGTGGCCGACCCACTCTACCAACTGAGCCACAGCCGTCCCTACATTTTTATAAATTGAATAACATCATGTTTTCTTTCCATTGAATACAAAAGCAACTTCAAACACAGGTTTGATGCCAATGATGTAAAATGATATTGGTTCTCGCCTCTATATTAAAAGAGGAAAAAAGCAGAATGAACATGCTTCAAATTTGTTTAGTTTGTGTTCAACAAAAGAAACAAAGTCATATGTGCTTGGATCGATGGAAGGGTGATTACAGTAAGTGATGACAGAATTTTCATTTTTCTGTGAAATATTAATTTAAGCACTGGGCTTTTTGGGGACAATACTCCTGAATCTTCCTACATGTCGTGTGGAACATTGTCAAACATATTTCAGGCTAATTCCACAGTATTATTACACTAGTATCAGTTAACTCACAGTTGTGGGAGGATCTAAGGTCCTCCCACTGAATTAGACACCATCTGTTTTCTAATGCCTTGCTTAATAACAGAGAATGACTGTTTGTCAGTATAGTATCACATCAAATGATGACATATTACCTTATTGTGCCTATGATCATCTCCATGGCAACTACAACAAATCCAGATTGTCACACTCCCTGCGTGAATCTTTAGGAATCAAAAGCTGGAGTAAAGTGCAGCGCACTGATATCAAATGAAAACAATGTGCTACAGTTGAAAAGATTACTTCTTTACCAGAGCTATTATTAAACTGGTTAGATAGCTTGTGCACCTTCACATGTTTTCAGCAATCCAATATTTGGGGGGTCAAAAAGATTAGTTTGATTATTGATTTAATGTATCTGAATATAATTATCTACTTGCATCTGAAATCTCATTTAAAATGTAATCAAAAATCTAAAAGTAGTTGATTTACATTGTATATTGAATACTAAGCATGCACTGAAAAATGTTATATCTGGAAAATTAAAAATGTGCTTCATGTGGTAACATCTAATTTAAATGTTTTTTTGTTTGTTTGTGTTTTCAATGAAAATTTTTATAAATGGTAGATAGATGGGTTAGTGGGTGGATGGGTGTGTGGATTGACAGGTGGGTGTGTGGTTGGATGGATGGGTAGATAGATGGATGGACGGGTCGGTGTGTGGGTGGATAGATGGGTAGATAGATGGATGGACGGGTCGGTGTGTGGGTGGATAGATGGGTAGATAGATGGATGGACGGGTCGGTGTTGGTGTTGGTGGATGAATGGGTAGATTGATGGATGGATGGGCAAATTGGTAGATAGATGGTGAGATGAGTAGGTAGATGGGTATATTGAAGGGTAGGTAGATAGATTTGATTTATCTGTCTATATATTTGGTAAACTTGTATCTCAAGGAGAATAAAATATATTCTTGCTGTATATACTGCCTCCCCATCTGTCCTCATGCTAAAATAAGACGATGGAGGATGCACAATCACGTGTAGAGGCTATGACTGCAAAATCAGCCCACTTTGATGATTTGCCTCTCCTTCCAAAAGACAAACAGATACAAGGACACATTCAGTAATCATGTAATCATGTGAACATGCTCTTTAGATGAACCAATTTCCTCTGTGTGTTATTCTGTTCTTCCAACACGGTGAAGAGCTCCATCATATCTGATTACCTTTAAGTCAAAGAGACAAATAGACACTGCTGCTATAGCCAGCTAGGATTATTGGAAATACTCCACAGCTACCTACATAATTTGTCATTGTATGTGTGTGTATATAGCTCACTCTTATTCTAAAAGAGAGACTGAAACCAACACACAAAATAACTTAACAAATTCTGAAATTATTGGCTCTATTACTCTGATTTAAAAGCAATCGGCTCTTCATTGAGTGAAGAGCCAGTAGTGTGGCAACACTATAATAGTGCTTAACAAAGCACTCATTAATACCTGCTGGATGTGGTTAATTAATTTAGCATGTGCGTGGAAAGTCACTTTCAGTATAGAGATATGGAATAATTGTTTCTTTTGTGGACATTTTCATGCAAATGGAAGGAAAAAAGTATTTCAGGCACAGGGAAAAAGAATAACCTCCATACCATTTATGGGTTTCTTATGCCAAAGAAAACGAAAATTGGTTTGGCTATGACAGCATCCACACAACCAACTTCAGAAGGTAGCAACTTCACTCACAAAGTAAACATATAAGAATAGGATAAGCCTATATTAAAAGCCTGATATCTGTTCACAATTCTCTTTTCATCATCTTAAAATTATTAAATACATCACCTATAATTTATTTGCACTTTTCATAGATGTCATTTAAATGCAATTTATGTGCAAAGTCAGAATATCAGCAGTTCCCCTTCTGTCACTCACTCGACGTTGTGTCAGATGTAGTGACACAAGGGGTTTTTCTTGAGAGCCTTACGTATATATGAACTTGAGAAAAGGCCAATGAGAAATTGGCAGACAGAATTTGCATGTCGCTCGTAGCCACGCCCATGCCTCTACCCCCAGTTCCTTTCTTCCCGGAAGTGCATAACGAGCTGACAAAGTCATGGAGGGCACATTTTACTACCCAGATCTGACCTTCACGCTCATCCGCTCTCACTACCCCTGACGGTGGGGCGGCCCACGGGTACACGGAGGTCCCACAGGTGAATGGGGTGGTTGCATTCCACCTGTGCCCCGAGAACACCGCCACCTGGCTGGATGTCCGGTACTCCCCTCCAAGGCCTGAGGTTTACACATACAGCACAGCTATCATGTACCAGCTGGCTCCTGTTACATTTGCAAAATTAGAGAATCTGCCTCTGTGTAATGCATTAACTTTTAAGTGCATTTTCATGAGCATTTCAATTCAGGTTGTCTTAAGCACAAATTTTAAATTTGAATAAAATAGTTGTATGCACAGCATATGAGTTTGTCCCTGTAGTAAACTAGTGGGGCCATTCTGTGACAACACTTCTTGTTTCTATTGGTGAACATTAGCGGCATCTTGTTTTAAGCAATGCAAAACTTAACTGAAAGCATTTCATTAAGAGAGTGTGTAAGTATTAAATATGAACAGATGTTGAGTACAGAGGGCAGGTAAGAACTGAAACAGAAGAGAGCATCAATGCTAATCAAAGCAGGGATTAACCAGCTTTGAACTCATGACTGTTTCCAGCTGATAACTGCGCTCTGCTAAAGACTTCAGGACATCCCTGAACACTTCCTAAATCTGCTTTTCACCAGGTGTATGCACACTCTCATTATGCATAGATGAGCAAAATCATAGAACCGAATTTTAAACTCATAAAGAAGATGCACAATGGCGTTTCACAGCAATGTTTTTGATAAATGCCAGTTACATTAAAGGCACCAAATTTTTATTGTGTTGCAATCCTTTCTTAAGTCATCTGTGTCCCAAAGTTTTAAGGATGAATGTCTTTGCTAGGGCCCGAATCATAGGGAACTAGGAAGTGGAATGATACACTGCCCTGGTCTGCATGAAGACCAATGAAGATCCATGCAGGCAGACTACCTCAATCCCAGGCCTCATCATTGCATAGTTATGTGTCATCTTTTTCCTTCTGGTTCCTTCTGGTTTGAAAGCTCTGGAGGCTTTACAAATGGAGGTCGGGGGTTAAGCTGGAGTGGGGTTAAGCTTGACCAGTTAGGAGTTTTTAAATGAAGAATGGAGATCCCTAGCTCCGGTTCTTTGGTTCCTTTCAAGAATATAGCATTCCTGAAGTGCATGATGGCCAGACCTGTGTAATAAAGTCAGATCACAGAAGAGGAATGAAGAGAATGTGGAGCTGCCAACAAGTGGAGGCAGGTGTGCGTGTGTGTATATATATATATATATATATATATATATATATATATATATATATATATATACAAAAATAATTGCACGAGATAATAACGTTAACACTTTCACCTGACTTTTTGGAAATTCAGGAAAAAATGCACTTGCCATTTCATAAAGAAACAAAAACATACAAATTCAAATCCTTCTTATTCAAATGATTTGGTGTAAAGCCCCAGTGATATGAGAGCAGGAGAGAAATAACTTGAAATGAATTGCACATTAACAGACAAGCCCATTTGAATGGGAGGCGGTGGAAGAAGAAGAGATTACGAATTTTAATAATCTTCTGCAACGAACCACAATTCATGCCTAATGCCACAACACAACAGCACAGGCCTCCAGGGGCAAGAAAAATTATCTTCATCAAAACACCACCTCACCCAGAAGCGAGAGAAAGGGAAGGAGAATAAGAAAATGAGGAATTATACTTTTCCTCAATCTGTTTTTATGCTTTGTACCCTCACATAAATAATTTGTAAATAAACAGACAAAGATGGTGCATCCAAAAATAGAGGCATTACAGGTAAAATAACGTGAAATATGTTCAACGCATAGGAATAGTTCATGGGACACAAAAGGGGATGTAAGAATGTTTAAATGCAGCTCTTTTCCATATGATAAAAGTGAATGGAGACTGACATGGTCAAACTTAAAAATAAAAACTAAAAAGCATCATGAGGGCATCATTTTAGTGCATTTAACACACTATATTCCAAGTGTTCTCATGCCATATGATAAGCAAGCGATGAGATAGGTGGCACAGAAATATATCACAGTGAGCGTCTGCATATGTGTTTGTATATTTGTGTGAGACAGAGAGAGATAAGAGGGGTGAGCTTTAGATACTGTAATCGAGCATGCATTTCTCTCATCGAGACACATCCCAGCGGAGTCAACAGACGCGTCCCATTCAAAGTGGCACATCGCATAACAGACACAAATGTTATGCCTCCACAAGATTCATGATAGCTATTTTCTCTCTCTCTCTCTCTCTCTCTCTCTCTCTCTCTCTCTCTCTCTCTCTGTCTCCATAGAGTAAGTCAAGCGGCTCGAGCTGCTGGTTGATTGGATGTTGAACATACTGTGGTGAACCCTGGGCTGTCACTGTATGACAGCTTGAGCTGTGGAGCAGAGAGTAGAAGGGAGAGAGGGAGGGAGGAGAGGAGAACATCTCCGGGGTGCATTGGGAGGTCAGGCCAGCTGTTCATTTACTACATTACTGAGAGAGGCTGAGGACTCCATGAGAAAATTACATCAGATCCAAAGCAGCAGCGCAATTGCTTACTATGCATATGAGGCACCAGAGAAACACAATTAGAACATTGATGTCTGCTGTGTGTGCCACTGCAAAGACATACGAGCGCACAGAGGTTCAGGTAGAGGTGGAAAGATTTTAACATAGTTCTTTGTATGTACAATGCGTGTGGTCATGTAAACGCAATAAACCACGTTTTTTTTAATCAGCACAAAGGCCATAAACAGCTTCTGAATATACCACTTGGAATATACCACAGGTACATTTTTGCCCATTATGATGATTTTGCATGGCATGTTTAACTGCCGTTCTTACCGGCTCATCAAATGTGCGCACATGTTGAGTGCATTCTTCTTCACGGATTAACGTCAAAAGCAGAGAATAACGTAATTATTTAAAATGTAATGTAAATGCATATTTATTGCTTTGTCAGTTTTTTTAAATAAGCTGATTTCACTAATTATTTATCGTTTTGGAGCGCATGTAAGCATGCTCAATAACTTTTATTTACATCACGAGTAAAACAGCAGATTATCATATCAAAAATTCTTACTTCCAAAAACACCTATTGTTTCACAAACAATGCTAACTTATAACAACTAAACACTTTTACTATAGTGCATTGCTTGTAAGGCGATATATTGTAACTTTTGCATTACATAACCCACTACATTTACAAGCTTATTCATGCACAATCAACTTGTTGCAAGTTGCAAACTTGTAGCTCAAGTTTTGCACTTGCAAATCCAAGGAAAGGATATGAGTCCAGCGGAGCATGAGTCGAAAGTCTCATAATCTAGGTTTCCATCCAAAATGTTTCACATTTATAAAGCACATTTCTAAAAATGTGACTTCAAAAAATACAAATTGTTGCACGTTTCCATACACTATGAAATGCGCATTATCATGAGGGTGCTGCCTCATCATAATGATGTAGCAGCTGAATGAACTCTCCCGGCTTTGGGGACTGTTTTATTAGCAAGACTTGAGCAAGTTTCTAATTTTGTTAAATGCATCCATGAGACACTGCAGATTAAGTGTAATATCTTGTTACGATATTATCAAGATGTGGTGGTGGTGTAGTGGACTAAAGCACATAAATGTTAATCAGAAGGTCACTGGTTCGATCCCCATGGCCACCACCATTGTGTCCTTGAGCAAGGCACTTAACTCCAGGTTGCTCCGGGGGGGATTGTCCCTGGAATAAGTGCACTGTAAGTCGCTTTGGATAAAAGTGTCTGCCAAATGCATAAATGTAAATATCTGATGTAATGTGGGCTGAAATAGCTGCGATGCTCACACACTGCCAATCTCTGCATACCTGGGAGCGACCACTCTCAAAAATCTTCTGGCGAATTGTGAGGACCCACTTTATCAATCAGCTGTGGGTGAAACCCTTCCGAATGACAAGCACTATGTGCCAAGGTAGGAACTTTCGTTGGGCTAGTCACATCAAAGATATTGCACTCTCATATCACTTGCACAAATGGTCAAAACACGTCATCGTTTTGCGAATAAACCATTTCCATCACCTTCATGCAAATTTTAACTAATTCGAAACTCAAGAAAATCCACCTCCTCCTAGTGCATTAAATTTTAAGCAAATTTAGAAAGTGTATTCACATTTAAATCATTTCCATTCAGGATTTCTTATAAAATTTCATAAAAATATGAATTTTTCTGACACTGTTTGGCTTTTACACTGCACTTAACCCTGGCTTATTGTCATTTAAACCCTGCTTTTAACCCTGTGTAAAGTGATGTTTAACACTTATAATTTTGAAAGTGGGTTAACATCTAAATCGGGTTAAACCAGCATTGCCGTGTCAAAGGTCTACAGTGTGAAACGATGCTGTTAGAATGTTACCAAAAGTTTTTTAGCAACACACAAATAATCATTTACAGTACTTATCTCATTTAATATTCATGCACTTTGTACAGTCATACAAACTTCCATGCACCATTTAGGTTCCCCTTCTGTCACTCACTCTACGTTGTGTCGATGTACAGTATAAGGAGCTGGAATGCAATCACTCATTCAGACTACTTCTTCGGAGCCGGGTGGTTGTATTCACTGAGCTGAATTACTCTACTGATCCATTCATCTCTGAGTCCAGTGATCTCGTGGTCTCTCGGGCAGGCGATCTCCCAGCTCTTTTCTCAGTATGGAGTTAGACTCAATGTGAGCGCGCCACACAGTTGGTGCTGAACTGTCTGAGTACATTCAGGAAAAAGACGTTGGTCCCACTGAAATCCTTTCAGAGGCTCCTGGGGCATATGGCATCCTCACCGGCATTCACGCCATTTGGGTTGATGCATATAAGACCACTTCAGCATTGGCTTCAGACTCGAGTCGCCCACCGCATGCTCGTCACGCAGGTCTGTCGCAATCTGTTCATCCCTTGGTCCGACCTAGCATTCCTACGGACAGAAGTTCCCCTAGGCCAGGTCTCCAGCGACGGTTGTGTACATCAACCGTCAAAGCGGCCTACGCTTTCGTCAAATGTCGCAACTCGCCCGGCATCCACTCCTCTGGCGTCAACAGTGACTCAAGTCGTTGCGAGCCACTCATATCCCGGGCAACCCCAACAGCACAGTGGACACACTGTCGTAGCAGGTCACGCTCAGTGAAGAGTGGAGACTCCACCCTCTGGTGGTCCAGCTGATTTGGAGTTGATTCGGGAAAGCGCAGGTGGACCTGTTCGCTTCCCTGGAATCCTCCCACTGCCCACTCTGGTATTCTCTGACTGAGGCTACCCTCGGCACAGATGCGCTGGTATGCAGCTGGCCCCTGGAGCTCCGCAAGTATGCGTTTCCCCCAGTGAGCCTACTTACACAGAAGTTGTGCAAAGTCAGGGAGGACCAGGAGCAGGTCATCCTAGTGGCCCCTTTATTGGCCCACCCGGACTGGGTTCTCGAACCTCACACTCCTCGAGACAGGCCCCCTGGCAAATTTACCTGAGGAAGGACCTTCCTTCACTACATCAACACGACATCGAGTGAGTGACAGTAGGGGAACGTCATGGTTACTAACATAACCTCCATTCCCTGATGGAGGGAACGCAACATCATATCCTTCCTGCCACAACCTGAGCACTCTGGTGGAGTAGTAGGGGTGTAGAAGGTCACTGATATATTGGGGCACAAGACCAGATAGTGCCTTGTAGACAGAAATCTGAATTTTTAAATCAAACCCTAGCTGGGGTTTAAAAGCCTAGCTGCTGTGTTTTGAACAAGCTGAAGGCAGGATTATGCAGTTTGGGGCAGACCAATGCACAATGTGCTGCAATAGCCTAACCTTGATCTCTTGGCAACAATTTACAATTCTTTATGGGAAATATTTTTTTTATTTTAGTGATAGATCTAAGGTGGAAAAAGCTACCCTTGACAACAGCACTGATTTCACACATCTTATTGAAAAGTAATGATGAGTCTAAAATCACTCCTAACATGATCTTGTACATTCGACGACAGAGGACCTAACTGGGCAACCAAGCCAGGTAAGGAGGACACGGAGGAACCTAAAATCAGAACTTTGGTTTTGCTTTCATTTAATTGTAAGAAATTGCTTGCCAGCCATTGTTTCATATTTTGAGGCAATTTAGGGCGTTCGCAGATGAACAATTCTTGTCTACACTCACTGGGAAATAAAATTGGGAATCGTCAGCATAACAGTGATAAGATATGCTGTACCTATTAAAAATAGAGCTCAGAAGAAGCATATACAGTTAAAAAAACAAGGGTCCTAAGATTGACGAGGGACACAACAATGTAATTGAGCCGAGGTAGAAGAAAAATTACCTAAATAAAAACTTTCTTTTACATAGGAGGAAAACCATGGATGCCAACCATACATTCTAGAAGATTGAGGAGAATATTTTGGTCCATAGTGTCGAAAGCAGCACTGAGATATAATAAAACTAAGATGGCAGGTGAACCTGAATCAATGGAGAGTAAAATATCATTAATGACCTTCAACAATGCAGATTCGGTGCTGTGTAAGTGTCTGAAACCAGACTGAAACGTATCTAAAATGATAAATGTATTTAGATAGGAGTAGAGCTGCAAAAAAACAACTCTCTCCAAAAATTTGGAAATAAAAGGCAGTTTGGAGATTGTTCTGTAATTGTTTTATTGTTGGATCCAAAAAAGTTTTTTTTAACTAAGGATGTAGAATTGCATGTTTAAAACTACTTGGAACAACTCCACTTGCTAATGAGCTGTTAATTATATCTGTCACACTGGAACTGATAGCCATGAAAACTTCTTTAAGAAGGCGTGGAGAAAGAATATCCATCTTGTAACTGGAACACTTCATTTTGGTGAATATATCTGCTAACTGTTCTGATGTAACTGTTTAAAAGTGAATCAGACCATCGGTGTGTACAGCGGTGTTAATTTCTTTGAAGTAATCCAGTCAGACGTGAGGTGTAGCGTAGATTTCAAACAAATTTATAGTCACTAATCCAGAAGATTGTCCATAAAAGAGATGTATAAAACTCGAATTCCTGAGGTCGCTCATACAAAAGGCCACTAAAACGAAAACACTTTAAAACAATGGAAAGAACCCAGAGAGCAGTAGCAGACAAACATGCCAGAGTTCACTCTACCAGAAGTCAAATGAGAGACAAAATGAGAGTGGATTTGCTTGGCAACCTTTCCATAGATAATCATTTGCATTGATAAGCAGGTATTAATACTGGTTTGTGCCTGTCGCAGGCTTTATTTCTCCAATCAATGGGATTGACACTGCAAATATACAAAAAAGAATGTTAATACAGGGTTATACGAATAAACAGTGCAAAACCTCGGAAACATGTATACCCAGGATTAATTGTTAACCCAGGGATCGGTGTGAACAGTGTAAAACCTAACCCTGGATTTCGATTACCCAAGGTTCAGGAGGCCCATCAGGGTTAAGTGTGAAAAGCCCTTCTCAGTTAGGTTTAGGTTTATGGTTTAGAGTAGGAAGGTAGCATTTGTTTATTTAGATCTTGACATAGAATTAACTTTAAAAACCTCATCTGTGGACATTTCACCTTGGAACTGCCACGATTCGTGTAATTAACAACGCTACATCGTTTTGCAAAACTGTTGCAACGGTCACATAATTGTAATGAGACAAGGTTGGAGGTTTGTTTTTATTGAAACAAAGGTTGGTGCATGTCAGAAAGAGTTGTAAAAAATAAGAATAACATTTATAACACATCTCTCTGGAATACTAGATTCTGGTTGGTCAATCATTGCATTCTGATGTCAATTTTTTTATTTATTTTTTATAATGACCGCCAAACTGCATTTCTGACTGTTGTCCCAGGCAAATGATTTACTAGTGTCATGTCTTTCATATCACCAGTGGTCTCTTTCTTCGCACATAATACAATATTTTGTACTCCAAATCAATCTCGGTTGTCGGTTACCTACTTGCACTTATTTCGCTCGAACTCCAGAATTATTGTTTTTTTTTTATTTGTTGTTTAGCAAATAACAGCTTACATTTTTATCTGTTGATTTGCTTCAGAAGACTTATGCAGTTTACAGCGTATGTGTTGTTTGAACTAATTTTATTTTATTGTGAAAAAACAGCCATTGTGCTACACATTTATTTTTGTGTTCCAAAGAAGAATATCATATCATATGGTTTGAGAGACATGACAATGAGTAGATGATGACAATTTTCATTTTGAAGCTGATTTGTTCAATCTTCAATGCATACATAGTAACGTAAGTCTTTCCAAATGCGTTTTGTTTTGTTGTGTATGTTGCTTGCGTGCAAACAGAAGGAGGAGAACGACAGATTCTTCTAGAAGAATATTCCCCCAGAGCACTGATAGATTGATTCTGCCACAGGCTGTGGCTCATGATGACATTGTGTATGTGTTTGTTTGTCATGCTCATAAAAAAAAAAAAAGACAAACAAATTGACGTAATCATGAAGTTGCCAGCGGGGTGTCATTTGTGTTGCAAAAGCAAATGGGAATTCTTGGAGTGATGAGACCCTCCCCATCTATCCATTGCCTTCAACACGAACACACTCACACATACATACACAAACACACACACACACACACACACCCATAAGCACCCTACATTTGTGCGTTTATTCATTTTTGTGACTCCGCAAATGCAGGCTTTAAGCAGTGCTACTATGCCATCTCTGAGCTTTGTAACATTTGGAAAGGTCAACAGAAGTATCACAACAAGAAATGATTTTGGTAGATATGGTAATAATAGACATCAGACTGCTTAATCAGTGATATTCTTGAAGGAATGTTGCAGGTTAAATACAAATTTAGGTCAATTGACAGCATTTGTGGTGTAATATCACACACACACACACACACACAAATATGCCCCTTGTTTAATTAAAATAAAAAAACATTCTTACTTTAAGCATTTATAATGAAAGTGAATGGGGCCAGTGTATAAATGTTAAAATACACACTGTTTCAAAACTATAGTCACAAGATGTAAATATTAAAGGTGTTGTAATGATTTTAGTGTGAAAAAAACTAGCATGATCACATGGGAAGTTGGCATTTTGGAACAGTTCATGTATGATTGGCCAAATTATGTGGACTCACCAACAAGCGCCATGTAATATTAGACATGTCTACATCAGTGTTTACCTTCCTGTGTGGTGTGACCAGAAGCGTGTTGCATCAACAGCATAGGAGACCCAGGTTCAAATCCCATAAAGTAAACATGCTCGCATAATCATGATGATGAGTGTATTTCAGAGGTTGCATTTTTCACTGTAACATTACATTGTTATTCCACTGATGGTAAGGCTTAGGTTTGGGATTTGGAGGGTACTTAAAAACCCAAAAACCACTGTTAAAATGAAAATATTTCTTTTCTTTTTTGTATTCTCTCCCTTTTCTCCCCAATTTGGCATGCCCAATTCCCAATGCGCTAGGTCCTCATATTGGCTTAGTGACTCGCCTTAATCCGGGTGGCGGAGGATGAATCTCAGTTGCCTCCGTGTCTAAGGCTTGTTGAGGCTTTATCGTGGATATCTAGTGCGTGTGGAGGCTCATAGTAATTACATTTTACTGCAAGGTAATTCAAAAAATACCATGGTACAACCATGGTACCAATTCCAATTCCCACAAAACTATGTACAAACCATACCGATATTGTACATTCACACCAAAGTATTCTTTTCACCATATAACACAATGGGGGTGTCAGTTATAAAGTGTGCATTCAGTCAATGAATTACCATGCCTCCCCTTTCTTCTGAGACTTTTTCAGGCTGGGTTATGACAGAGTTGCCCCCATATCTCCATAAAAAGCCAGATCCCTCTCCCAGAGGCTGCTGGAATGTAGCTCTGACAGGGGATAGCCTAATAGTGTCCTGAGGGGACTCTCCCTAACACTCCATTAACCATTAACTAGTCACTGTGTGATGTGGAACATGCTGGAACATGTTTACGAGCACATGATAGCACCAATGGGCTCCACACAAGAGCAGAGAATGGCCTTAGATAAGGACACAAGCACTGCTCCGAGACGGGACAGATATGGCTTGAGTAAACAAAGTTAATTACCTTGTGTGGCTAATTCTGTCACTTGCAGATAGGAGTCCATAAACAAATGTGCATTTCAAGCTAGAGCATAACTTCTGTAATCTTATCTCGGTATGAAAATGTGTCCTAACTGCTGTGAAGAAATTGAGCCTTTTTTAGGCTAGCAGGGAAAGTGCTGTAAAAAGCCTTCTAAATCGATTTACACTGGCGGCTAAAAGTTTGGAATAATGTACAGATTTTGCTGTTTCGGAAGGAAATTGGTACTTTATTTCACCAAAGTGCATTCAACTGCTCACAAAATATATTCAGGACAATACTGATGTAAAAAAACAGCACCATCACTATTTGAAAAAAGTCATTTTTGATCAAATCTAGACAGACCCCATTTCCAGCAGCCATAACTCCAACACCTTATCCTTGAGTAATCATGCCAAATTGCATCATATCAAACACAGTTGAAAGTTATTTGGTTTGTTAAATGAAGCTTAACATTGTCTTTGTGTTTGTTTTTTGAGTTGCCACACTATGCAATAGACTGGCATGTCTTAAGGCCAATATTAGGTCAAAAAAGTGTCTATATCTTTCTCTAGACACTCAACAGTCAATCATTGTTTTGAGGAATGAAGGCTGTACAATGCTTGAAATTGCCCACAAAATAAAACTGTGTACAAGGTTGTACACTACAGTCTTCAAAGACAAAGGACAACTGGCTCTAACAAGGACAGAAAGAGATGTGGAAGACCAGATGTACAACTAAACAAGAGTATAGGTACATCGGAGTCTCTAGTTTGAGAAATAGACGCCTCACATGTCCTCAGCTGACAGCTTCATTGAATTCTACCCGCTCAACGCCAGTTTCATGTACAACAGTAAAGAGAAGACTCAGGGGTGCAGGACTTATGGGGAGAATTGCAAAGAAAAAGCCACTTTTGAAAAAGAAAAACAAAAAGAAAAGTTTAGAGTTGGCAAACTGTGCACATTCAAAATGTGCACATTCTTGATGCTTTGCCAACAAAGCATCTGCCAAGGACATGAATGTTAATATAAACATGTATCCCTCACCACTTTCTTTGTTTGTCTAAATCATATAAAGTCCCCTATACATTGCGCAAAATTCAATTACATTTATTTGTATTATTAAATTGGTCAATTTTAATTGTGATAACAGAATGCTGAATCATTGTGTTACAAAACACACTCAAAAAGATTATTTTAATATTTAAATATTTCAATTTCATAACAAGTTCCATAAAAATTAATTCAGTAATCTTTAATAAAAAAGTTTTATTAATTTAATTTGATTAAAAATTACACAATTCCATTTGATGAAATTTTGATAGGAAATAACAATTTCTTTAGGTGTCTTTTCAAACATTGATTATTCAATTATCAATTTTTTCTAGAAATACACCATATGTTATATGTATGGTAATATGTATGGGATATTCATACTGAAGAAATATTTCTAAAACTAAACTTACAGCAGTTATATGATTATTGTTTGAATTTACATTCAATTAAAATCACAAAAACTCTTATAAAAATGATTCTTTATTATTAATAATATATTTTGGGGGGATCTCTGACATATCACAGTATATTGATAAGGACTGAATGAATGAAATAGGAACATGACATGGGGCAGACTCAAACCTGGGTCTCCCATGAACACCACAGCCCAGTGATAAAGCACTTGCACTAACCACAAGGCCATCACTCCAACCCAGTTACAAATCGAAATCCTGTTTCGTACCTCAATTCATTTTCAATTCAAAATTAATTGGAAAATAAAAGGCATTCTCAATTCAATATTCAATTTCCCACAACCCTGGGGAGTCCCTTGGCATCACACCCACCATCCCTTGACCCTCAACCCAACCTTTCATCTGTTTCTCCCTTCATCTCACCTCTTTATCTGCTGCTTTCAGCTGCGTGGTTGCGCCCACTAGAACATCACACATTATCGGGGTCTTCTGACAGTGCCTCTATCCCAGACACTGAATGCATCAGCTGAAATGCTCCAGGAATCACTCACCACAGTGTAATGTGGTCTGACTCATTAGCCAGGGAGAATGATTCAGACAGTCAGTCTACACACAACCCATGTTAAACATACTCATACATACACATTCCTCCCCTACCAAAGCAGATGTTCCATACATGAATTCTGGCAATGCTCATACAATGGTGATTGCAAGCCTTGTCAAAGTGTATCACTGAATAATGCCATGCAAAGAGAAAACGCAGTAACTCCAATAACTTTGAAAATTTAAAAATGGCTTAAAGGTTTTTTGATTGTCCACCCAAATATGGATTATCAAAATTTCACACTCAGTTTTCTATAATAATGAGCATATTTGGACAGATCATAGTCTAATAGAGTGGTCATATTTACAGTACCTTTGCACAGTGAAAGTTTACGCATCAAGGGGTTATGGGCGGATGTTGAGCATGTGTGAAACCAGGAAAAAATCTAATTGTAAACCAGCCTTTTTTAATGCTGTACTTTAAACACTATGAGAGTGAAGTTACAAATCAACTCATTGCTAAACTGATATCCTTGTGCCTTGTGAATATTCAGTCTAGCTGTATATGAAGCACGGCCCACACAGAGGTCACTACCTTTACCAAGCAACTTCCTATTGGTGAACACCGCAAATTCAATCCTGTCAAAGGTCACCATGTGAAGGTAAATGTGACAGCACCTTAAGAATGCCAATCATAACTCAATTTTGTTTAAATAAGTAGTTATTTTGTCTTGCCTTTGTAGGACAGAATGGCTCAACATTACTGGAAATCCAGGTTCTATTAGCTAAAGGCAATTTTAAATAACGGTAGCTATTTTTGTTGAACAAAGTGGTTTAGCAGGACAAAACCAAGTTAACAAGAAGCTCAGCCATTCAACCATCTGAACCAGCTTAAGACCATAAATGAGACCAGCTGGCTGACCAGCAAAACCAGCTGAACACCAACTTGACCAAGCCAAGAGACCAGCCAAACCAGTTTCGCTAGGCTAGGAGACCAGCATAAACCAGCTAATATCAGAAAAACAGCTTGGATGTGATTCAGATGATCTTTTCATTTAAAACAGCTAACAGAAACTGGTTTAGCTGAATTGTCCTGTTGGGTTCTTTGATAAATTAGTTCAAATTCATATGAGTTCCAGTCCACTATTTTTCACTTAACTTTGTATATGGAATCTGTCAGTCTTACTGAGAAGTGTTTCCAACAGCTCTTGGTGATTTTCTATCATGTACAGTAATTATGACAGCACATGGTAATTCACTGTAAGCTGTAAAAATGTAGCACGCCATTCTGTGAACAGGACTTGAAAAGAGAAAAACTTCACTGCAAACTGTCGGGTGAAAGACTTTCTCACTCAATTAACAAATTATATCTTTGAAAACTTGTTTACAGTTTTACAGAAAATCTAATGTTTGTGGTTACAAAACACATTGATGCTGTGTGAGTAAACGAAGTTGAGCGGATTTTGTTATGACACAATTTTGTTCGATCAAGTTATGCAAACGGACATTCTGGCTAAAATGAGCTTGTATTAGGAACGTAAGCATGCAGAGAGAAAAAAGGCAAATCTCTGCTTGCTTAGATTCACATATAGTTTTTAATAAAAAACTAGATGGCATGCAGATTTCTGGTTATGCATATGGAATGATCTCATCTTTTAAACTTTTGACTCATCATTAAATAACTCATGCTTTCTTTTCATTCCACTTGATCTGAAGTAATACAATACTATCTTTCAACAGTTTGTAATTTATATTATGCTGATATAACTCTCAGTCACCTAGAATGCATATTTGTATAATCATAAATTATTTGTTTCGCTACTTTTTTCTACATTAAGAGTTAATCTCAATAAATAACCTCCAAGCACTCTCATGTTGCAAACCGCCAAAGCAAAGTAAAAGTATCATGTTTAATTTAAGATTTTTTTGTGTGTGGAATCCAGCTGTCTTTGACTATTAATTACAATTTCCAAACCTTTCTAGTGCTTTCTAGCAATTCTTTATTCTTGCATCATATTGTTTTAAACCCTTATGTCTTTTTCTTTTGTAAAACACAAAAAGAGGTGTTAGATTGAATAGCAAATGCTGTCACAGTTCAATTACATTGCATCTTTTTCCATACAATAAGGTGAATGGAGACTTAGGCTACATGTCATGATCTGGCAAGGCCGCCTGTCTCTTTCTTGTGTGTCTGCGCGATAGATGTTTTCCCTTGTATGTTTTCCTTTTCCTGTGTGAGCAGTGTGATCCCAAGTTTCCATGGGAACACTCATTTCCGGGACTCACAAACTGATTATTGCCACCTGCAGCTTGTTACCATCTATTTATATCCTCTCATTTCTCGTGCCAGATTGTTCGTTTGTGTAGCATCTCAGTCTCGCCAGTCAGTCGGTCTTGTCCTGTTTGCTCTTTGTTTGTTTTCTGCTAGTTTGTTCCAGTTTGCTGTTACCAGCTGGACCATAACTCTGTGAAGCTTCAGTTGAACCTTGGATTGCTTACTCTGCCATCACATGCATGAGCTTTCAGCCCGGTGTCCCAAGTTGATCTTCACTGTCTTCATCCTCACCTCTGTCATATTGCCTCCAGTCACCTGCAACCAAAGCTGGATATATTTTCACTGTTTTCATTCCCCTGTGCTTTCAATAAATTATTTGTTTCTCTGCATTCTGAAGTCCTCCATTCTTCCGAGACAGAACAATCTGGCCAAGAATGGAACCAGCAGAGGACTCATCTCTCCACACAACCATCGACCAGTAGGGGAGTACTCCTTGGATGTCAGAAGGATCAGCTCAACACCACTAGTCATACCATTGAAAATATGGCAGGGAGGACAGCCGAACTAACATCTATGCTTTAACATCTACAGATATCTCCCAGCGCAGGTCACATCCCCACCATCGCCGCTGTTCCTCCCACTGCTGTTTCTTCCTTTAGATCCCCCAAGCACCGGCTTAACACGCCAGCATGATATGCCGGTGAGCCCAACATTTTTTTTATCATTTTTGTCACAATGCTCTCTGGTTTTTGCTCTCCAACCATTGTCTTTTCCTACGGAGAATGTCAAGGTTGCTTATGTCATTACATTTATCTCCAGCCGGGCTCATGAGTGGGGAACGGCAGTGTGGGATAACGGTAAGGATAATCGTTACTGCTCGTCCAAAAATTTTTCAACAAACTGTGTAAGGTGTTAGATCATGCTGTCACAGGGCATGGAGGCAGTGAGAGTACTTTTGGAACTTCGTCAAGGTGTCAGGTCAGTGTCAAACTACTCTATGGAATTTTGCACTCTAGTTGCAACATACATAATGAACGAGCTTCACAGTGGGACCGGTTCCTGAATGGGCTCTCCGACCAGGTTAAAGATGAGATTTACTCCCTAAATGGTGGATAATTGCCTCGCCGATCGACAGCGATATTGTAGATCTGCTCCATCTAGGGAGGTCCCTGTCTCGTCTGCCTGTGTTTCATCAGAGCTCATGTCGAAGGAGGAACCCATGGAGGTTGGGAGAGCTACAGACACCGCGTCAGTGGTTTGTGCCTGTACTGCGGATAACTGGGCCTTACTGCAATCTTTTGTCCGGTAAAATAAAAAGCTCACCAGTAGACAAGGGGTTTCTGTTGAGCGTTACTCCTCTGCACAAATCCTGCACAAAAAGCAAGACACTCCTTCCATCCAGGTTGAAGTTCAAGGATTCTGTCCATTCCATCTTTGCACTAGTCGACTCTGGAGCTGAGGGAAATTTCCTGGACTCTGAGCTGATCACTAAATTGCCAATTCCACTATCACTACACAAAGATCCCATCCCTGCCACAACTCTCTGTCGTACACTGCTTAACATGGTCACTCATGCTTCAGCATCACTCACTCTTACCATTTCCGGGAACCATGTTGAGGACATCTGTTTTCTGGTCATCCGTTCACTCTCAGCTCGAGTGGTTATCGGACATCCATGGCTGGTAAATCATAACCCTCATTTAAACTGGTCTGATAGTTCTGTGTTGCCTTGGAGCCCATTTTGTTTGTCTCAATGTCTTGTCTCTGCTCTTTCTCCAGTTTCATAACGTTCTGTGTCTCAGGAGGAGTCAGCGGATCTCACTGGGGTACCCGAGGTCTACCGCGATTTGAGGGCAGTGTTCAACAAGTCCCGAGCTGCTTCTCTACCTCCGCACAATCCTTATGACTGTGCGATTGATGCCTGGCACTTCTCCCCCTCAAGGTCTTCTCTATTCACTCTCTGCTCCGGAGAGGGAGGCCATGGAGAATTACATCAGCGATTATCTGGAAGCAGGTATAATTAATATCTCTTCCTCTCTGGCTGGGGAAGGGTTCTTCTTTGATAGCTCCTTAAGATCCTGCATAGATTTTCGAGGGCTGAATGGCATTACGGTGAAGAATCATTATCATTTACCATTGATGTCACAATAAGGTTGGACTTACGCAAGGCTTACCACTTGGTCCGGATAATAGAGGGGGATGAATGGATGAAGGACTTTAACATGCCCACTGGGAATTTTGAATATCTCGTAATGCTTTTTGGCCTTTCCATAACCCCGGCCTTCCAAGATCTCGTCAGTGATGTGCATTTATTTTTTTACCTTGACAACATTTTTCCCATAATCTCAAAAACCATGTACAGCACATCTGGCGAGTGCTTCAGCATCTGCTGGAAAATAATTTGTTCATCAAGGCAGATTAGATTTTTCTATTTTCCATTTGGTATCGCCCTAGTTCTAAGAACAGCAAGCCGACAGGTGTTGTCCTACTCTTTTGAAACCGAGAGCACCCCAGCTTCTCCAGATACCATTCTCTCACCTAATATGGTGGTAGCAGCGGTGTCTTGGGCAGATGAGTCTAAAGACAGCTCAGCCTTACATAACGTTCTTATTCCCACAAAGTGTCCAGCGAATCTGTTATTTGTTACTGAATCTGTCCAAACCAATATCCTGCAGTGGGGTAATTCATCTTATCTCGCCTTTCACCCAGTGGCTGCTCACACTCAGGCGTTAGTTAAGCAGCGGTTCTGGTGGCCCGCACTAGAACAGGATGTTCATCAGTTTGTTGCAGCTTGTCTGGTGTGGCTTGTGGTAAGACTTCCTTCGGTCACTGGTCACTGGGACCTTGGTCCCACATTGCCTTGGATTTTGTTACTGGTTTACCCCCGTCCAGTGGCAACAGAGTCATTTTGATCGGTTCTCGAAGGCAGCTCATTGTATTCCTCTCCCCAAATGACCCTCAGCAGAGGAGACAGTGGCTACTGTCATTGATTATGCCTTTTAAATTAATTGCCTCCCGACGGATGTGGTTTCTGACAGTGTCTCTGAGTTTTGGTTTGAATTCTGTTGGCAACTTGGTTTCATCCCCAGACCAACGGGCAGGCAGGCCGAGCGAGTGAACCAGAATTTGGAGAGGGTCCTGTGCTGTGTGGCCTCCTGGGAGCCGTCGACTTGGAGTTGCAAACTTTCCTGGGTTGAGAATGCACATAATTCCTTGCTGGTGTCATCTACAGGTATGTCACCCTTCCAGTGCTGTTTAGGCTACCAGCCCACTCTGATCCCCTCCCAAGAACCCATTGCTATTGTTCCATCTGCACATGCCTTTCTCCATAGGTTCCGTCTTACCAGGAGTATCGCCATAGAAACCCCTCTGCAGACTGGTGATTGGAACCAAGTGTCCGCAAACCGTTGCAGTTCCCCAGTTTATATGTGTGGTCAGAGGGTCTGCCCCCCCCCCCTTTTTGTAAAGAATCCATCCAATTTTCTCTCAAATCAAGCCCATTGTTTATTCCCTCTTCACCCGATACTCCCGTTCCTCCACCTCCCTGTCTGATTGAGGGGGCTCAGGCCTTCTCTGTTAGATATCTCCTTGACTTGAGGCAGAGGGGCAGGGGTTTCCAATATCTGGTAGACTGGGAGGGCTATGGTCCGGAGGAGAGAAGCTGGATTCCGGTTCACGATATTCAGGATCTGGATGTCAGGAGGCGTCCTTAAAATGGGGGACTGTCATAATCCGGTCAGGCTTCCTGTCTCTTTCTTGTGTGTCTCCATGAGTTGTTTCCCTCTTGTGTTTTCCTTTTCCCACATGAGCAGCATGATTGCCATTTGTTTGGGGATGCAAATTTCCACCACTCATGAGCTGATGATTGTCACCTGTAGCTTGTTAACCCTGTCTGTTGATACCCTCTCGTTTCTCGTGTCTAGTGTCAGTGTTCATTGTGTTGCATTTGTAAGTTCTCTTACTGCGCAATTAATGAGAAAAATCACTGTTGCATGTACAGCCTGAAACGCAATTGTCCTTGTGTTCCATGCCCAGACACCAATTCCAAGTAAAGGACGACCCCGCCCAGCCCTCCACCCTGTCACAAACGGCATCAAAATAAATAGCAGGCACAAGAGCGCTGCTATAACATGGGCCACGAATGGATCACATGACTGCTTCACGTGACAACAAACATGTCATTTTTAGAAATATTTTCCCAGTCCACATTACAACGTGAAGACATTGTTTTCAAATCTATCTACCAGGGAGAGCATTTTCGAAAAGCTTTGTTTTTCGCTGACAAAAACGCTGTCTCATTGTGGACGAAAGGCAAAGACCTAGAGCACAAGATGTGTTTTCAAACTAAAAGGTATTAGTATGGACATGGCATAAGTATGTATTTCTCTAACATACTGCCTATCATCTACTTTTGTGTTCCTCAAAAAAGAAAAAGTCATATGGGTTTGGTATGACATAAGGGGGAATAAAATATTGAAATTCAACAGCTTTTTTTGAAGTCAAGACTTTTAGGCACAGTGTGTGATTATACAGAAATTGTCTTTTAAAACTAACAGTGACAAAAAAAGTGTTATAACTAGCCCCAGTCTCTCCTATATATTTTATTCTATAGAAAGTAGCAGGTTTTGTTTTTCTTTAGCAAGTAAAACATTTTGGATTCGTCACCCCAAATACATCATTTAAATTAATTTCACACTAAAGGCTTAATCGCTGAAGGTTCTACTAGGCCACTAAGGTTACATCACAATCAAATTATGCATTTATAGCTTGGCCAAAAATCTCATGACCTTTTGACTTCAATTCCGGAGAAGACACTTTCTTGAAGGTCTCGCCTCTCCCACTGGTTCTCCACTGGCGCAAATTTCTGACAGTGCCTTTATTTCGGCACGTTGGCCGAGAGATAAGCAGGCCCTAGTCCCTGGAAGCCTGACAATAACAAAAGCCCTCTGTCACTCAGGCAAGACTGGGCAGTGGCAGTGGCAGAGTGAAATGTCCAACAGATAAGGTGACTGAATAAATGTAGCTCTTGGATCTTCCAGCTAACCACTCTTAGCCATTCCCAGAATTGCTCGGTACCAAGTAACTGCCGAGTGAATTGGTCGGGAGATGCGTCCAGATGACATTTGGGTCTCCACTGTCCAAAAACTCATTCTGTCAACACCCCAAATGTCATTTGATTTTAATTGTGGCAAGCACAGCGTTCATCATTTCTCAATGGCAAAGGAAGTTAAAACAAGAATATGCATTATCTTCTCAGATTTATCTTAATTTAATTAAAATCTTGAATGTTATTCTACTAAAATGGTCTTTGTCAGAGGATTTTTAAAGTCCCGTCCAAATAATTAGAAATGTTGGCAGTTTATTTGATAAAAGAGAGAAAATAAAGGATACAAAATGTCTTGGTTTCCTCTTTGTTATGTTAATGGACATACAGTAAATTAAACTCAAACACATTACTTGGGAGAGCATAACCCTGCATGTTTGTTTTCATAAGATGAAATATACCCCTAATTTTGTGTTATAGCAATAATATTTTGTATCCTTTTGTTTGAAGATTTTGTCAAGTTATTGTTTAACCTGAAGTCCAGGTAAAAGCTTCTACCAAAGTCTAAAAAAATATATAAATATATTTATAAAAAAAATATTACATCCTAGCATCCTCATGGCAGTAAGTTTGTACAGGCAAGAACCACTTCAAAATATATATATATATATATATATATATATATATATATATATATATATATATATATATATATATATATATATATATATATATATATATACATATTCACAAGCACGCTTGTACTGCAAGTATTTATTTTATGACACATAAATACAAATACATTGTTAATTATTACAGGAATGTAAAAATATTAGAGTTCAAAGATGAAAAATGAACATAATATATTCTCGTTTGTCCTCAAGAAACACAACAAGCATGCATCAATCTGTGCAGCCTTCAGTTTATACATTATGGAGGTCACCGCATCCATCATGTTTATCTGCAGTTCATCAGACATATGTACAACATATATTATTTTGAGGTGTGTTTTTCCTCTTTGCCACAATGATTGTGCTGGTGCCATGTGTCAATGTCAGGGGCCTTGCGATGAGTAATCAATAAAAGCCATGTTTGGTGGGTCATTCATTGGCCGAAGTACAAATGACAACTAGAAAGACAAATTAAGAGCTGCACTTTCTCCGAGATGACCATGATATCAGGAGATTTGCAAAACAAAGGATTGTGTTTATCATTATTTAGTGTCTTGATTCAGTGTGACATCAATTCAGAGTTTATCCTATGACATAGATAATGTATCGGTTAACAAAGTCACGGTCTATGAGACCACTCAAACCCAACACTACACAAACACACATTCAGTGAAACAAAAGTCCAGACAGGTAAAGAAGACAGAGATGTATCACTGAATCAGAGAACAATGGGAAAAACAAATGAGGTCAAAAGGGGTCAACAACATTTTTGTTTTACATACACTTAAGAAAATGGTTTATTCCAGGGTTTTAGCAGAAAGCGGCATTCTAAAACCTAATGTAAACAAGAGTGCAGATTTCCTTACGCCTTTTAAGGGATTAAGAGAAAGCTGTTTAACACACCTAGGTTTCTCCCAAAGAACACATCTTATTGTGGTCATGTAAACGCATAAGCACTGTTCTCTGATGGGTGTTTGAACACTGAGGGACAATAAACGTCATAGGAAGAAGCCAAAAAGCATGTCAGTATAGAGGAAATAGTTAAGTATTTCTGGGAGTACAGTGGGAAAATCACATACACATGAACTATACTCATTTATACACACAAATGTAAAATTTTGACCATCCCTAATGTCTGCATATACTGTATGCGCATTGGGGGAATCCTAGAGTTTTATGTAAGAGGGAAACCCCCACTTCTGCTTTGCAATTCAGCAGAATTGTGATAGGAATTATAAAACATTCTGTTATCATACTAACAGAGAAATTCTTATTTGTCTGTCTTATAACTGGGATGTCTTATAACAAGAGGTTACTAATGCTGGGGGGTGCTGGTTGTGACATCATCACTATATTAAGCAGTCAGCATGCAAAGTGTGTTGTACACCCTATTTATACCAGACCAGTTTCCAAAATTGTCAAAACCACGGTGATTAGTTATTTACATAAATATTAGTTAAAAACTGTCCCCTTACACAGTTTGAATGTTGATGCAATCAAACTAAAAAGATTTAAATCTGCTTCCGTGGAGAGAGATTGGCTATGTGCTTGTCATTATTTTCAGTTCACACAAACCGCTGCTCAATTTTTATTCAATTTTTTCGACAAAATGAAATGCTGTCTGTTAAGCCATTGATGATGATACTCCTAGAACACTGAATTGGTTCAAATGTTGGATCTTGTGAATGGGTTCCTCCTCTTAATGTCTCTATTAAAGTCTCAGCTAGACAATCTTTAGTTGTTTGTGTAAGCATTCAACAACGTTACACAAATACAATATGCCCTGTGTTTTATTAAATTTTTAAAGCAGCATATTGCATTCGATATTGTGTGACTTGAAGAGGTTAGGGTTAAAGTAATTTCCTCATCCCCAGTAATAGGGTACAAAGCAATATTTGTTCATTAACCTACATTGGCTAATGCTGCTTATGTGCTCAATCTTGACTTACTTTGAATATTTAAAATGTATCAATCTTGTCTTACTTTGAGACAAATTTCCCTCTTGAAAGAAGAATAAACACAAAACCAACAGAGAATGTAAAACTGCTCATTTGCTTAAGATTGTGCAATCAGTATATGGACATTCTACAACTATGACGCAAATAATTTCATGTAAGTTATACCTATCTACATAAACATCCTATGTGTTAAAACTACATAGGATTATAGTCCTTTCCAGGGATAAACTTTAATGTCTGTTGATGTTTCTGCTTGAAAAATTGCTATTGGCTGTTGTGTTTGCATAATTAATGAGGTAGGTCTGTGTAGGTTTTAGGGACTGTTAGGGGGTTTTATTAACTTACTTTTAAAAGTAATTTGGGTTATAGTTATGGTTCAACTTCAGCTTAATGTTAAATATGTCACTTTATGTTATGAAAAGGGTTTCTTTTTTTTGTTACCCTTGGTGAGATTAATGTTGCTTTGACATCCTTGTGATCCTGCATAAGCATGATTAGGACAAACTGCAATTATTTTAGGTTATTAATGGTACCTGACAGTGATATCAGATTCATTAATGTAATCCACTAAATTTATGCTTAGTAATACATTCTCAGCAACACTGATAATACAAATATCAGAAGTTCATATATTAATGCTAGCCATAATTCATAATTAACATTATATTATCAGAATAAAATTAATGTTTGTGTAGCACTCTAATAGTGTAATGGAGTTGCAATTGTAATGTCACCAAAATACTCTGTACTTTACTATATTTGAAATAGTTCAATTTTAGCACAACCAAGTATACTGAACACATCTTTAGTTGCACCACAGCTCTGCTTTCGGCAAACTGAAGTGCATTTTGTTCAAAATTAGTTGTTCCAATTTAGCAGACTTTAAGTATACCAATTTAAAGCCTGCCAGCAATACACTTTAGTATACTGAACCACCCACGAATAAAGTGTGCTTGAGTATATTATTTCTGCGCTATGGAACACAGCAACAATTCTGGAATATCTGGAATTAAAGCGAATCAACAGAGAGTAAAATAGTGAAGTCTTCATCGAATGCCATGTGTGTTTACACAAGCGTCGTAGGAAAATTACTTTGCTGTGGATAAATTTGCTTACTGACAGAGACATATAAGGAAGTAAAGAGTATGCTGCTTAAACTATGCATGTAAAGGGGAAACTGTTTTCTCGAAATAACCCACTTTCTCGCAAAAAGTCAACTCTTAAAGGGATAGTTGAACCTAAATTGTAGCAGGTCACCACTGTTGGTTGCTAGTAGGTGTTACTACTTGACTGCTGTATCCTTGCTGTTAGACTTTGGATCATATAATGTAAGCCTTGGGTGTTAGGGAACATACAAGAGGGACTTTCTCTGTCAGGTGGATGGTTTCTGTGCAAGAAGCACTTTGACAGAAGCTCACCAAGACCTTGTACCAATTTTTTCAAACCATATGGCTTCCCTTTTAAGACAGTTGGTTTACCACAAAAAAAACAAACAATTAATTTTATCGTCTGCGCTGATGGTCCCGGTGTGAGATGTGCCTGATAGCAAATTTTATTGATTTTATTAAATTAAGACTACTTTATAAATAGCTAATAATGTATTTTAAGGCAAGGAGGAGGGCAGGACCGGGCCAGGCCGTGATGATGCACGCCCGGCCCCTAATCGGGCTAATCAAGCTCACGAGAGGGGTAAAGGCGGCCAGAGGCGGGAGTTCAAGAAAGAGAGAGCTACAGGCAGCTTCTCTGTATGCGTTTGTGTTATGAGTCTTTTGCTTTAAGTTAATCATTAAATGATTATTTATATTGTCAAGCCGGTTCTCGCCTCCTCCTTTCCCTATTACCCTATTACAACTGTATCTAATTATATACACACCGATCAGCCACAACATAAAACCAT
Organism: Xyrauchen texanus; assembly: GCF_025860055.1. Classification (NCBI taxonomy): domain Eukaryota; kingdom Metazoa; phylum Chordata; class Actinopteri; order Cypriniformes; family Catostomidae; genus Xyrauchen; species Xyrauchen texanus. The sequence goes on from NC_068317.1 coordinate 10,764,848, forward strand.
CTGCCTAATATTGTGTGGGTCCCCCTCGTGCTGCCAAAACAGCGGCAACTTGCACAAAACATCTTCTCACCACAATTGTACAGAGCGGTTATCTGAGTTACTGTAGACTTTGTCAGTTCTAACCAGTCTGGCCATTCTCTGTTGACCTCTCTTATCAACAAGGCATTTCCATCCACATAACTGCCCCTCACTGGATGTTTTGTGTTTTTGGCACCATTCTGAGTAAATTCTAGAGACTGTTGTGTGTGAAAATTCCAGGAGATCAGCAGTTACAGAAATTATCTCTTCCTGTTAGGTTAAAGTCAAAGGGTCATGTGACAGGACCACTGTATTAGTATGGGATCATTTACACAAGACTGAAAAGAGAGCTTGTTAAATCATTGGCTCCTGTTGGGGTGTAACTCTGTGAGTCAGGAAACATGGTGTATCGAATGGGCCTCAGGAAAGAAAATAAATAAATACAAATAATACATAGATATATTTACAGTATATAAACACTGGCAGCGAAAACTTTGGAATAATGTACAGAATTTTCTGCATTCAACTGATCACAAAATATAGTCAGGACATTACTGATGTAAAAACAGCACTATCACTATTTGAAAAAAGTTATTTTTGATCAAACCTAAACAGGCCCCATTTCCAGCAGCCATCACTCCAACACTCTTATCCTTGAGTAATCATGCTAAATTGCTAATTTTCTACTAGAAAATCACTTTCCATTGTATCAAACACAGTTGAAAGTTATTTGGTTTGTTAAATGAAGCTTAACATTGTCTTTGTGTTTGTTTTTGGGTTGCCACATTATGCAATAGACTGGCATGTCTTAAGGTCAATATTAGGTCGAAATGGCAAAAAAGAAGCAGCTTTCTCTAGAAACGCATCAGTCAATCATTGTTTTGAGGAATGAAGGCTATACAGTGCTTGAAATTGACAAAAAAAGACTGAAGATTACATACAAAGGTGTACACTAGTCTTCAAAGACAAAGGACAACTGACTCTAACAAGGACAGAAAGAGATGTGGAAGGCCAGATTTACAACTAAACAAGAGGATAAGTACATCAGAGTCTCTAGTTTGAGAAATAGACACCTCACATGTCCTCAGCTGACAGCTTCATTGAATTCTACCCGCTCAACACCAGTTTCATGTACAACAGTAAAGAGAAGAATCAGGGGTGCAGGCCTTATGGGAAGAATTGCAAAGAACGTTTGAAACAGAAAAACAAAAAGAAAAGTTTAGAGTGGGCAAAGAAACACAGACATTGGACAACAGATAATTGAAGTCTATAAGTCTAATTGAAATAATAGCCTATATCGTCTACTTAATGTATTTACAGTTACTATATTCATCTTCGCAAATTCCCATGGAGATTACTTCAGGTGTGAATTTTCCTGCGTGAGACTGTTCATTTTTCGACACAATTTGGGTTACCATCATCAACATTTTACATTTTGAACGACAAAGGAATTTGCAATGCTGTAACTGTAGCCGATTGTTTCTTTGTTGAGTGGATATTTAAAATGGAAACATTCATTCCTTTGCTTGGATTTGGGAAAACAACAATTAGAAAAAACTGACTGACTTTAAAAACTGAATTTATTTTCACACAATTGCGAAATGAGAAAATGGCAATGAATGACAGTCGTTTAAATTGTACTTATTTTTTTTAATTTTTTTTTTTTAAATTTCACCACAGGACACCGTAAACTGTTAAATCTCTATTATGCATACAGACTTTCTCCTTCTCATGATCAATATGTCATCACTACAATGCACACCATTCAGCTCTGTCTTTTGTTCACATAGGTACGTTCCATGATTGACACCGGCAATGTTACTAGGGTCTGATCCCGGGACCAAATTTTCTGGCATTCCGGCTCTGGCTTGCGTTCACGCAGAAGGCTCCCCGGCACTGACCCCGGCAATGTCCTGGGATCAGAGCCCAGTGTGAACGAGGTTTTTGTAAATCACACCAACAGTCTGACCTTTACTCCTAATCAGACATATTCCACCTCTCTTCTTCTGTCTCATATTTTTGCTCTCTCATTCTCGCTCTCTTTTCCACTCAACCTTGGTTCAGACTTTTTTAAAGACGCCCTTATAAGTATTGCAAAGTCATCCGTTTGGGAAGTCAAGCGAGGCTGAGAAATAATAGACAGACGGTTGCAACATATTTAAAACTCAACTGCTCTGACATTACGCTGTGACATCCAGTCTGCACCCGGCTTAAAACAACAAACACTGAGTTTGTGGATGGAGGGAGATAGTGTTCATCTGAGCAAAGAGCAACGACTCTCTAAGGACTATCTGTGGTACTGTGTTCCCTGATAACCTGTGTTTGTGTGTAAGTGTGAGATTGCTTTGCCTCAGCTAGGCCAAAGTGACAGGATGGTCTGCCTGTCTTTATTTGTCTGTCTGGGTGTCTTATTTGTCAGTGCTCAGAGAGAGGGGCTTGAGGTCCTATTTTCTTATGTGCTGCCCCAACAAAATTAAATGTATTGGCACAGATGTTGTTAGCATTTAACTTTGATGAAATGCTTTAATCACAATTTCACATCTGAATTGAACTATACTTTAGAGATTTGACTACCTCCTTATTGACCTAAACATCCCAAGTGAGTGTAATCAGCCCAAGTTGTTTAATGAGACTTGACCATACCAGATACTCTGTAAGCAATGGGCCGCTGACTCATTATTGATACAGCAGGGCAAGAAAAACAACCCTCCCATTCCCATATACAATACACACACACACATATACACTCACCTAAAGGATTATTAGGAACACCTGTTCAATTTCTCATTAATGCAATTATCTAATCAACCAATCCCATGGCAGTTGCTTCAATGCATTTAGGGGTGTGGTCCTGGTCAAGACAATCTCCTGAACTCCAAACTGAATGTCAGAATGGGAAAGAAAGGTGATTTAAGCAATTTTGTGCGTGGCATGGTTGTTGGTGCCAGACGGGCCGGTCTGAGTATTTCACAATCTGCTCAGTTACCGGGATTTTCACGCACAACCATTTCTAGGGTTTACAAAGAATGGTGTGAAAAGGAAAAACATCCAGTATGCGGCAGTCCTGTGGGCTGAAAATGCCTTGTTGATGCTAGAGGTCAGAGGAGAATGGGCCGACTGATTCAAGCTGATAGAAGAGCAACTTTGCCTGAAATAACCACTCGTTACAACCAAGGTATGCAGCAAAGCATTTGTGAAGCCACAACACGCACAACCTTGAGGCGGATGGGCTACAACAGCAGAAGACCCCACCGGGTACCACTCATCTCCACTACAAATAGGAAAAAGAGGCTACAATTTGCAAGCTCACCAAAATTGGACAGTTGAAGACTGGAAAAATGTTGCCTGGTCTGATGAGTCTCGATTTCTGTTGAGACATTCAGATAGTAGAGTCAGAATTTGGCGTAAACAGAATGAGAATATGGATCCATCATGCCTTGTTACCACTGTGCAGGCTGGTGGTGGTGGTGTAATGGTGTGGGGGATGTTTTCTTGGCACACTTTAGGCCCCTTAGTGCCAATTGGGCATCGTTTAAATGCCACGGCCTACCTGAGCATTGTTTCTGACCATGTCCATCCCTTTATGGCCACCATGTACCCATCCTCTGATGGCTACTTCCAGCAGGATAATGCACCATGTCACAAAGCTCGAATCATTTCAAATTGGTTTCTGGAACATGAAAATGAGTTCACTGTACTAAAATGGCCCCCACAGTCACCAGATCTCAACCCAATAGAGCATCTTTGGGATGTGGTGGAACGGGAGCTTCGTGCCCTGGATGTGCATCCCACAAATCTCCATCAACTGCAAGATGCTATCCTATCAATATGGGCCAACATTTCTAAAGAATGCTTTCAGCACCTTGTTGAATCAATGCCACGTAGAATTAAGGCAGTTCTGAAGGCGAAAGGGGGTCAAACACAGTATTAGTATGGTGTTCCTAATAATCCTTTAGGTGAGTGTATATATTCACTCACATACATATTCATATATATATATATATATATAATTTTTGTTATTATAATTTTTTTTTTATTCCTGAGGCCCATTCGATACACCATGTTTCCTGACTCAGAGTTACACCTCAACAGGAGCCAATGATTTAATCAAGCTATCTTTTCCATCTTGTGTAAATGATCCCATCCTAAAACAGTGGTCCTGTCACATGACCCTTTGACTTAAACCTAACAGGAAGAGATCAAACCTTATCCTAATACCTTCGACCTTAACATCCTTACTCTTACACAATTACACACACAGGCACAAGAGTAACATAACAGTTTATTCCCCAGCTCCCCTTTACACTGGGGTGCTGTGGGCTCATATTTCAGGGTCTAACCTATCTCTCTATCTGTTCATCTTTATTATCTTAACTCTAGCTCCATTGTAGGGACTTTCCTGTGCTTGATGACGGAGACTGCAGGCTTTGGACCAGCTTTGAGCTAGTTTCTCCAGAAACCCCCGTGTCAGTACCAAGACCCCACCCTTCTGCAAGATGTGGTCATAATTACAATTATTACTTAAACAAAAGATACACTGAGACATGTTTTCGCTGGTCGCTTTCATTTTGGTGGATTCCATAGCTCTGAATAGCTACTTAGGCACTGTACAAAATGACAGTGTAAATAAATGTTTCAATAAATGTTGCATTTTATCTATTTCAGTTCATTAAAATGGACAGCCTTGTCTCAACAGGTCTTGAACTTGAAGTTAGGTCTTGGTCTGTATCTGGGCCTTGAGATGTCTAGTCTTGGTCTGGGTTTTAGGGGTCTGGTGTTTATCTTATCTTAGAAAGGGACAGTGGGTATGATCTTGGTCACAGGTGGTCTGGTTTTGGCCTTGGACTTAGCAGATGTGGTAATAGTTTTGGTGTTAGGGGGTCTGGTAATAGTTTGGATGTTATGGGGTCAGGTCTTGGTCTGGGTCTGAGGGGGTCTGGTTTTGGCCTTGGACTTAGCAGATGTGGTAATAGTTTTGGTGTTAGGGGGTCTGGTAATAGTTTGGATGTTATGGGGTCAGGTCTTGGTCTGGGTCTGAGGGGGTCTGGTTTTGGCCTTGGACTTAGCAGGTGTGGTAATAGTTTTGGTGTTAGGGGGTCTGGTAATAGTTTGGATGTTATGGGGTCAGGTCTTGGTCTGGGTCTGAGGGGGTCTGGTTTTGATCTGGGTCTGACTGATAGGGCATCTGGTCTAGGTCTATTTAGATCGTAGGAGGTCTGATATTTGTCTGGGTTTGGGTGTTAGTGGGTCTGGTATTGGTCTGGGTCATATGGGGTCTGGTATAGGAATGGGCATGAGTACTCAAATATGCTCGGACATGGCAGCAATGATCGATCATGAAAATGATAACCAATTGTGATCATGCATGATGTGACTTTTCCCTTAATTCAGTGACAATTACCTGACAACTGAAAACACACATTTCAAAGAGGGAGCTTATTTTTAATTTTGATATTGATTACATTGTGGTTTTGAGGGGTACATTGATCATCAGAGACGTCTCATAGCAATCAAACTGATAAGACGCTGCAATGCTATCATTACAGTAATCAAAAGAGAGTGTAATTAACCATGTTTTGAACACCTGTCTCTGCCAAACATTTGCCAAACAAGTTTTATTATCATTTAATGTAAGAACTTTGACTCATTTATGGATATTATTTAATAAAAGTGAATTTTTGTCACTGACTGTATACCTCCCTGCCCTGGGTGACGTAGCACATACCTGCATCTTGACAAAATGGGTGTTAGAGATTTCCGAACCAGTTTCCAAGTTAGAAGTCCGACAAAATGAGTCATTCCGTTGCACTTTCCCCAGATGAAAGGTGGAAATTCTGACTCTGAGTTGAATGGAACGCTTCATGAATCATCACAGCAACAACAAACAGTGCATCACGGCTTTCCCCTCAGGAGCGAACACTTGGGGAGACACACACACACACACACACACACACACACACTAGGCATTTGGGAGTGGACTCAATGCGCTGTGAGTGTTTGAAACTGCTAGACAGAGCGCAGCTTAATGGAACAGAATGCAGCGTCTTCGAAACTATACTTCAACTTAATATGCATATTAAAAACAAGATGGTTATGGCATCTCCTGTTAAGGCAACTGCAAATTGAAAATAGATGGTTTAGTCACTAAAAAACTGGTGCGCACTTACTAAGATTACTACGGTAACCTGAAGGAGGAATGGAGAGGTGCACCTTGTGCATATTCTTTCATTGAGTTGGGCAGCAAATTTTCACATAATGACACAATATGATGCATTATATTTTGATAATGCAATTTTTGGTACATTTTGTAACAGAATAACAGCCTATAATAATGAATAGACGATACATTGGAACAACAAGGCACAATGCAGAAGCCAAAGATGTTTATGTTATTATATATACAGTTATGTACATGTCATTGCCCCTTGATTACTCACCAAGTACTCAGGTAATTAGTCTGAGTACTCAAGTAGACAAAATGACCAAAATGCCCATCCCTAGTCTGGTATTGATCTGGGTCTGACTGCTAGGGAATCTGGGCTTGGTAGATCTAGCTCTTAGGGATTCTATTATTTGTTTGGGTATTAGGGGGTCTGTCGTTCTGAATCTTGGTTTTAAGGTGTCTATTCTAGGTCTGGTTATGGGTCTTAGGTGGTCTAGTCTCAATTTCTGTCTGAGGGGTTGGTATTGGACTTTATCTGAGCCTTGACGTGTCTAGCCTTGTTCTGAGTCTGGGTCTTAGGGGGTCTGTTATTGTTCTGTATCTGGGTGTTCAGTCTAGGTCTTAGGGGTCTAGTCTTATTCTGGGTCTTAATTTCCTTGTATTGTTCTGTATGTGTGCCTTAAGATCTCTTGAGTCTTATTCTTAGTCTGCGTCTTAAGGGTCTGGAATTGGTCTGTATTTGGGCCTCTGGAATTATTCAGTATTGGACCATTGAGATGTCCAGCTTTGGTCTGGGTTTTAGGAGGTCTGGTCCTAGTCTGGGTCTTAGGGTTTTGGTATTGGACTATATGTGAACCTAGAGGTGTCTAGGCTTGGTCTGAGACTGGGTCTTCGAGAGTCTGGTCTTAGTCTGGGTCTATGGGTCTGGTGTTAGTCTGGGCCTTGGAGGCTCCGGCTTTGAGTCCAACTCTTCTGATATGAAGCCATGCAGGCTTCCTTTGCATACTGTATTGAAGAAATTTAGTTGGGCATATCTGTCTCAGAATATCACCCTTCACATTTGCTCTCTTTCTCATTTGAAAGAAGATCAAAAGTAGATCTGTTCCATTTGCAGCCTGACTCAAAGGCTGATGTTCGAAAAGTGATGCTTCACACTCTGAGTCAGACAAATTTGCAACAAAAATCCTCAGTCTGAGCAGATACTGCTTCATCTCAGCACAAATCCACCAACATAACATTTCTTTTAGACTCTTCTATCAGGTGCACCTCTCTCGTTCTGATATTTAAAAAGTTCCCTTTGAGTTTCTCTCTTGCATATGGATGTCCGACCGGAATATTTTATCCCATCTGCCTCTTTTCATATGCAGAAAATGTCAGAAAGAATGTTGAAATGTGCTGCAATGAAAGCATTCAAGGCAATCCACATTTCATGTGGGGTTTTGACTTGGTGTGTCTGAAATCCAATTAAGTAAGGGGTAAAGCTTGTGTAAAGTAATCCTTGGATGGGTCCTTTGAAGACAGATCATTCCTTTCGGGATAAATCATTTGGTGAGGCATCAACAACTGCTTGATGAACACAAGATGATGACAAATTTGGGACAAGTGAGTCAGAATTTAAAGGGTTAGTTCACCAAGACATGAATAATCTGTTGCAATTTCTTCACCCTCATGTTATTCCAAACCCATATGAGTTGCTTGGTTCAGTGGACCACAAGAGCAGAAATTTTGAAGAATGTTGACATTGCTCTTTTTTCCACACACCTTGCTTCCGTTTCCCTTCATTTCTGTTAACTTTGTATCAGGAGGCCTTGATTTTGGAGGCACTGCTCCATCTTGATCTGCTGGAGTCTCAGTGGATCAATAGAGGGTGGAAGTTTCTTTCTTTTTGTCCAATCAAGGGACTCTCAGCAGACTTTGCATCTATGCTAAGAGCAAATAACTGTAAGGATGAAAGGAAACACCAGCCACTGTGTGGATTCTACTGATTGCTCTGGAGGAGCATGGCCTTAAAATAGCTCTTGGAAGTTTGTGATATTAAATGAATGTACGAATTTCAGGGGTGTTTACCCCATATGAAACATCACACAGACACACAGATTTAAGCAAACCTCTAATAAAAATGTATTATTCATATTCATCCAAGGCTTGCACAACTGTTCCATAACTTGAGGAAATAAAACTAGATTTTTACATTTTCTGAGGAAAATACAAGTGGTGTGTTGTGGGTATGTGTGCAAAAGTGGGTAGGTTTGTGCATGTGTAGAATAATCACCTACAGCTGCCAGTGGTGTTAACTAATGTAATAACATTTTCTGGATGCATAATAACTCTCACACATTTAGATAAATGTCTGTGCATATACAAATTGGTCTTTGGTGCAAATTTGAAGTCAAAATGTCAAGCATAACATGGTGTGGCATATGGAGCAATTTGCCACAGCTGTATTCCATTGCTTTTTTTTTTTTTTAAGTTATGAATACATAGAAGACAGTAACACTTGAGCATTTTCGGTTCTTGCAAATAGTGTCTGCCAGTCCCTTATATTAGCTTTTTATAGTGCTGTTTCACCCCAGATGCAAGTGAACATTAGAGACTCAAAGCGGTATATGTTATTTTATTAGCACAAGCCGTCCAAAACCTAAAAAATAAACAAACCAAATCTTTCATGTGGCTTCAACATTGGCAGACATGATATGAGAATCAGCACACCCTCTCATTTAGAAGTAAAGCTAAAATTATCATGACGTTTATTAAGCGAGTGAAAGCAAAAACTTGACACGCCAGAATGGGTGGCCATATGACCCCTTTTTAATTAATACAGAAAATGCTATATTAATAGCCTTTTGAGGTTACTTTGAATTTAAAGAATATGCACATAAACGGAATACAAATGCACTTAGACAAATGGAACACGTGCTTTTGTTCAGTGCTAATTATTCCTCAGGAATGTATGAAAGATAACTTAGGACAGGAAGGAACAAATTTGTTCAATGGACTTTCCATTGTTCCAGCAGAACCACCACCGTTTCAGATATGGCAGCAGAAGACTCTCTGAAATTACTCAATCACATTATTACAAAGCCTTATTGCACCCCAGAGAATAGAGTGGAGTCAAACACAATTTGATGAAAAGGCTCCCTCTTTCTTTCACCCTCTCCATACTTCTGTTCTATCTTCAAAGTGGCTGGAATGACTAAATAGTGATTGGTATTAAACTGATGAATTATTTTTATTTTAGAAACATATCTATCATAGAATAACTGTCATTATTTTCTCACCCTGATGTTGTTTAAAACAGCACACATGTTTGGAACAGAATGATAATGAATAAACAATGACTGAACTTAATTTTTGGGGTAAACTTGGCTATTCCTTTCATTTGAATGTTCCCCTAAATCTTATATAAAAAAACTAATTGAATATTGTCAGATTTTTATTTCAGTAAAATCTGAATTTTATATGAATTGGCATGTTCGAGTTCACACTCGAATGGCTGCTGGGTTCCTGGAAGAAATACCCTCAAATAGTCAATATGACCCTGACACAATCACAATGGAAGTTGATTTGTTTATAACATCTGAGTTCCCCTCAGTGGCAGCAGATTAGCATTTGCTGAGCAATGCATTTACACATCCTTTCTGTATAAAAAAACAATAGGTCAATGACTGGACAAACGTGGCCACATTCTTGACAAACATCAACCAACAACAAAATTCTTTCAGTAAAGAAAAAGAAGATAAGAACTTTTCCATTCTTTTCATACAGCAGCCTACATTTCCATGTGATCAATAAAATCTCACAGTTCCCTAAGTGTAACACATGAGCCTTGATTCCCTTTCAAGTTTTAAATACGACCTGATAATGTGAATGTGTGGTTGTCTTAATTATATTTTTCAGACTGAAAAATGACTGTTTAGAACAGGGGTTCTCAACCTTTTGCAAGCTGGGCCCCCCCAAAGCTGGTTCATTGCAGTTGGGGCCCCAGTGCCCCCCGCCCCGCCCCATGCTTTATTGTTGTTAGTATTATTATTATTATTATTATTATTATTATTATTATTATTATTATTATAATTGGCAGTAGCACCAGACTTCTAATGTGAGCTTGCAGGCATTATTATTATTATTATTATTATGAGTAGTAGTAGGCCTATCATCATTACTAGGCTATTGCTATAGAATTATATGAGGTTACATGCTTTATTGTTGTTGTTATTATTATTATTATTATCATCATCAGTAGGCCTATTATCATTACTAGGCTATTGCTATAATTGGGAATTGGCACCAGACCTCTGATATTAATTTATGCTTTATTATTGTTATTATTACTAGGTCTAATAGTAGGCATCATCTGCATTTTTTACAGAAGCTTGCTGGTAGGTGATGTTAATGTGAGACCTGAGCCTGCTTTGCCTTGCAAAGATCCTCAATTCTTGGCTCAATGTTTGATAAACATAGCCTCAAATCATCCTCGATTTGTGCACGATTGAGGTATTTAGTTTTGAGTGCAGTCATTTTTGAGAATCCTGCCTCACACAAATATGTCGACGTGAAAGGAAGGAGAATCTTCAAGGCGACGTCACAGAGTTCAGGGTATTCCTGCATCAATGCTGCCCAGAATGACGAAAGAGGGCAGGAGCTAAAGAGTTCCTTCAGTCTACTGTCACTCTTCAGCTCAATAAGCTGTTCCTGCATATCAATTGATAGCTCGTTTGCTGTGCACACAAACGGATCTCGAACCCACGCAAAAGAGCGATAATCCTCTTTAAAGTACGTCACAAATTGTTTTCTCATTGCTGACATGTGCTCAGACGCTGATTGAAATAGGGAGGAGAAATCGTGTGACGTGCCTGCATCAGTGATAAAGTCTGTAAGGCTGGGGAACATGGCGCAGTTCCCTCGACTGATGCGGCCATGCCAGAGGTCTAGTTTTTGTGTGAAGGTGTGCACTTTGTCTGCAAGGAGCAAAATATGAGTTTCGCGGCCTTGCAAATACAGGTTGAAATCAAACAAATGAGCTCGTTTTCTAAAGTCTATGAGTGCAGCACACACAAATAAACTAAATTGAAATACTGCAGTTAAATTTCAAAATGTGGTGTTTTTATATTTATAACATTTGAATACAGTTCAGCAACATACATCACACCGACCTGATCGACCAAGAGAGCTGACAATTGACCATCACTTCATTTACCATCACCTCACGATTGAAAATGTGACACTGATTTCATATGACAGTTCAACAAACAAGTTAATAATATTAAGTCACTTACATTTTAGACAAAATAATGACTGTTTTGGTCTATTTTAGCAGCGAAAATAGATCCGATGAATCCAAACAAAGATCACAGCATAGCCATAGCGCATCTCACAGCAATACTCAATCGTGTTTTGAATGATTCAGTGTTGTGAACGAATCGGTTGAGTCAAAGATTTAATGACCCATTCACAAACATCTGTCTCATTCTTGATGAATCGGCCGTTTGAACAAATCGTTTGAATGAACGACTCAATGACTCGCTTAATGAAACCGCTTATGCTTATCACCTGCATTTGCGCTCACTATCGACAAACCAATCAAATTTGTTTAAAACTTCTTTTTTTTTAAATCAGTCCAAACACATTTAAATTTTTATTCAGGAGTTATGTCTATACAAAACTATAACTTTTTATGACAGTAGTTTAGTGATAAAAAAAAATGTGCCCCAAAAAAATTTTTTTCCAGTTTTTTTTCCCCTTCCATCGTAGCCTACTCGCGCCCCACCGGTTGAGAACCACTGGTTTAGAAGAACACAGTACCATTTTACTATTTCTGAAGTGTATCCTGTATCCTGCGACGCTTAAATTCAGCCTCCATTTCTAGTGTGATGAATGAACAGAAATAACCCCTTAGCTGTGTCTCAAATGACGCACTATACACTATGCACTTAAAATATACACTATGCACTCAGCCATACAGTGTGAATTTTAAAAGTGTAGTGTGGTCCCAAATGGAACACAACAGAAGCATTTTTCGTTTAACAGCTTACAGAAGTGACGTTTCAAACGCATGCAATGTGTTGCCTCTGCTTTAGCACATTAGCCATCGTGAGTTTAGCACTTGAACAATGTAAGTATTCACATAGCATGTGGTGAAGGTAAACCACTCAACTTACAATTTTAAGGTGCTGTCTTCATTGAATTATATAGTACAGTATAGATGCTACTGTACATTCTCCATTATTTACAATTGTTTTGTCAGGCCAGCATCACGGCCAGGTAACTCCGCCCTAGAGCTAAACGATTAATTGAAATAAAATCGAAATCGTGATATGACCCAGTGTGATCATCAAAATGCTGGAGCTGCGATTGAATTAAATAAAGAAATAGTCCGAATGTGCTGCCCACTATGAAATATTTTTGGGCACAGCTGTTTTGTCAGTAGTGTGTAGTGCTTTCTTAAATACATGTAAACTGGCTCAGTGTAATACACATATGGTTTCAGAGCAGTTCTTTGCTCAATAGACACAAATTCTATCTATCTGGTGCCCTAGCTGACATATGTGCTCTATGTTTGTTGTTCGTTGAGCATATTATATTTAAAGCACTCCAAATTCACTTTAATTGTAGATTTGCATAATATCACATACCTCTATGTTTGGCCGCTACAATTTAATATTTTACCTTGTGAATTTCATAGTTTTTTAAATGTTCAGTAATTTCAAATCAGATGATTGCAACACACTCCAAAAAAGTTGGGACAGTCAAGTGTTTACCACTGTGAAACATCACCATTTCTTCTAATAACACTTATTAAGCATTTGGGCACTGAAGACACAAGTTTTTTAAGTTTAGAAAGTGGAATTTTCCCCCATTCATCCATTATGCAGGTCTTTAGCTGCACAATTGTATGGGGTCTTCATTGCCATTTAATGTACTTCATAATGCACCACACATTCTCAATTTGAGATGGTCGGGACTGCAGGCAGGCCAACCTAGCACCCACACTCTCGGTTTACACAGTTATGAATTTATAATCCAGGCAGTATGTGGTTTGAAGTTGTCCTGCTGGAAAATGCAGAGATGTACCTGGAAAAGACGGTGCTTAATGGCAATATCTGTTGCTCCAAATTTTTACATATCTGTCTGCATTCATGGTGTTCTCACAGATGTGCGAGTTCCCCATGCCATGGGCAATGACACACCCCTGGCCCAAACAGACACTTGTTTTTTTACCTAATGCTAATAACAGCTTGGATGGTCTTTTTCCTTTTTGGCCCGGAGAACTCAATGGCTGTGTTTTTCAAAATACTTTTTGAAATGTTGGCTCGTCAGACCAAAAAAAAACCCACAGTTCCACTGTTCTACTTTCCATCTAAGATGAGACCGAGCCCAGAGAAGTCGGCAGCACTTCTGGACAGTGTTGATATACGGCTTCTGCTTTGCATAGTAAAGTCTTAACTTGAATCTGTGGATGCAGCAGTGAGTGGTGTTGACTAACAAAGGTTTACTAAAGTAATCCCAAACCCGTGTTCGTGATATCTGTTACAGATGAATTATGTTTTTTACGAGATCACGCACATTCAGAAGTGGTTTTCATCTTGCCCTTTACGCACCAAAATGTTACAAGATTCCTTGAATATTTTAACTATATTGTGCACCGTAGAGTGTGAAATTACCCAAATCCTTCCAATTTGTCTTTGGGGAACATTATTTTCAAAGTGCTGGATTATTTGCTGAAGCAACTGTTGGCAAATTGACACATCTTCAATTATTGCTCTTGAAGGTCTAGGCTGTTTCTGGAGGCTCCTTGTACAGTATACAGTCCTATGACACAATTGCCTCACCTGTTTAACATTTCCTGTTTCGCATCACCTTGTTATTTCAACTTGTCAAATTGTTATTAGTCTTAAATTGCCCCGTCTCAACTTTTTTGGAGTGTGTTGCAATCCTCTGATTTAAACTTACTGTACATTTTCAAAAAAACTATAAAATTCACAAGGTAAACCATCATATTATAGTTGTGATGCTTTCAATATAGCAAAGGCTATATTGAAAGCATCACAATGAAAGATTAAAAAATTAGCATTTTTCATACTGTCCCAAATTCCATGCAGTCAGATTCAGTCAATGTTGTGGCTTTGTTGTGTATTTATTGTCAAGTGTCAAAATGATTGCTATATTATATATGCCAAAGTTAATAAATGGCTTATATTGACATAATATTTTTGTTTATCTTCTATTTATTTTAATTAGATCAGATAAATTTGTTAGAGGGGGATTTTAAGCCATCATAACGGTCATGTTACAACGTGCCCCTCACCTGTTACAACAGGTGTTGTAACATTTCACTTTCCTTTTTACCAGGTAAATGTCAAAAACATTATACGCTCTATTCATGAAACAAGTCCACGTATTGTACCAGACACGTGTAAAATGTATGTGAAAAAAGACAAATATTTGAACACCAAGTGCATTTACACAATCTAAATTTAGAAAACGAAAAAGTGTTTGTTTGTGCCCCGGTCTCCCCTAACATGCAATAATAATAAAACAGTCAAGTTGGGTTTCAAAATATGATGATGATAATTGAGCTGACCCTTTCACAAACTGGACAAAAGAAAGTAAAGCATATGCAATGTGATTGTGAAGATTTTTTTTTTTTTCCTCACATACTAGTTATTTATTTCACACATAGTTTATCCATAAATATATTTGAGACATAAATCAGTCAGCATGGTGTGCAACACTCTAATATTCTATTCCGAACATCAACTTACTGGTGACTGTCTTTGCTCATGAATATGAATTACTCCCGCGCGGTTACCAAGCAACGTAGCATGGCCTAAGTAATATTCATAAGCTAAGCCCTTCCTCGTAGTAGAATTCTCCTCAGCAGGACGGAGCTCGTTCAGCATTGCCCTTGTGGGCTCTCTGACGGTCTGCTAGCAGCACGGTGCGGAGACAAAGCACATAGTTGAGCCGCTGTCCAGCAGTGCAGTTAACCTCAGCGAGGTATTAGATTCAATGAAGCCCGCTTATGAGTTATAGTCTGGCGGTTGGGGCCGTCAGGAAGGCATGTCTCTCACAGACTTCTCAAATGTGAGAACACTAACCCCGGAGCGCGACAAAGCACCACATATTTCACAAGCTTTTTCCCAGCGTTTGGAAAGTTTGTTTTCAGTTAGCTTATAGGCGTACCTAGTGTACAGTGAATTAACTATTAATTAACTAATTAATTATTTTGAAACATTATGAAGATGTAAATGGTCTTTGCCTAAGCAAAACTAGTTTCCTATGGTTGCTAATCAGTTATATTTGCTTTGTTGCACATGTATGCTACAGTATGTGCTTACTAGGGTTTTCTGTTTGGTTGCTAGGACATACTATGCAGTTGTCAATGTGATCTCTGCTGTGATTTTGGGGCATATTGCTACAGTATGTGGTTGTCAGGTTGTTACTAAGCTGTTGCTAAGTTGTTTTCTGTGTTTTTTGCACATTGCTCTGCAATTGACAGGGTGTTCTAGGTGGTTGTCAGGTTGTTGCTATGCTGTTAAGTTGTTTTAACTGTGTTTAAGCACATTGCTATGCAGTTGCCAGGGTGTTCTGGGTGGTTGCTTATTGGCCCAAATGAAAAGAGCCCATAAATATGATCATTCTGATTTGACTTGAATGCACCATTAAAGGGGATAGTTCATATCATTTTCTTACCCTCATTCGATCCAAGATGTGTATGGCTTTCATTTAGTTTCTGCAGAACACAAACAAAAAAAGATTTTCAGAAGAATATGGATGTTATGTTGGTCAATTCAATGTAAGTGAATGGTGGTCAGAACTTTTATGCTGCATTTATATGCTTTTTTGAGCATCAGAGTAACACAGAAGACTCCGTGGTTTCAAACAATGTCTTCTGAAGAGATCCAATTGGTTTTGGGTGAGAATAGACCAAAATATTACTCCTTTTTGCGACTATAAATCTTGACATTAGCAGTCTCCTTGACGATCAGGATTTCAAGCTCGATTACACCTCCTATAGCACCATCTAGGGCTCTGTGCATGTGTCAAGCACTAGAAAGTCAAATCAAGCTTGAACCCATGATCGTGCCTAGAGATTGCAATGGCCAGATATTCAGGGAAAATGAGTTACAGTTTGGTTTGTTCTCACCCAAAACCAACTGAATTGCTTCAGAGGACATGGATTTAACCACTGTAGTAGTATTGATAACTTTATGCTCCCTTAATTTGCTTTGTGTAGCTTGAACTGTCTGGTCACCATTCACGTGCTTTGAATTGACCTGTGGAGAGCAGAAATATTGTTCTAAAAATATTTGTATGTGTTCTGCTGATGAAAGAAAGTCAAACACAATTGGGATGGCATGAGGGTGAGTAAATGGTGAGCACCACAAATCAAATAAGTTACCGTGGGTTTAATTAAATCTTCTGTAATTTATGCAATTTACATGTACTTTTGATACTTAAGAAAATGTAATATCAATTACTTAAGTAAAAGTATTAAAGTCATATTCTCGTGAGCTACTTAAAATTTTACTTGAGTCAGTTTCCATGAAGGTAACTTTACTTTTACTCAAGTATGACAAATGGACACTTTATACAACACTGATTAGGCACTTGTGGAAAATGTTGCATAGTGAGGATGTCTTCAAAAATAAATTAATGTCATACAAAGTCCAGTAAACATCAAAAAGCTAAACCAATAACATTTGCCTTCAAAACAGCACCAGTTTACCTGCACCTGGACACAGTTTTTCTTGGTTGTTGACATGGCATATAGGATGTTATACAGTATATGTTTATTTTGAGAATTATAGCCTAATAGCCTAAATAATAATAAAATAATAATAATAATAATAAACAGTTTTTAAGCCCTTTTAAATCTGATTATTTTGCATGAAAGGTTACAATATAACATATGCTATGTGCTTGTATAAAGTACACAATGGTGCAGGCAGTTTGCCGGGGCAGCCTCAATGAACAGGGGCGTGAGACACTCTGGATGGACTCCAGTTCTCAGCAGCGCTCTATAGCGGAGCCCGTGCCGCGCAGCGTAGCGCAAAACTTCTCAGATTCCTCAGGAATGAAGCGGCGCTGCGCCTTCTATCCGGTCCCGTCCCTCGCTATCGACCTCTTTGAATGACTGCATCATCGAACCTACGTTCATTGGAAGCTTGCAGCCAGACTCTGTTGTGATACGTTATCACCCTACCTTTCCTCGCTTTGAGTTCAGCGGTGGCTGGTTGGTGTTGCGCAAAGCAGAAGGGTCGTGCCAATGAAGGATATGCTACAAAAGGTGTTGCGAAGGGCTGACTCTTCTTTGGAGACGGAGACGTGATCAGAGCCGAGCCTGATGTTTACGGATTTGGGGGAGACTCTGTTTCGTTTGGAGGGGCAGAAGATAACACGGGTTTGGCAACCACAGCGCCTACCGGATCGCACTGTAGCTGCTGGATTTGAAACTTGTTTGACAGCTTGTAGGCAAGTGTTGATTGTTTGTCTTAACTGAGAGGATTCGTTTGAAACGACATGCTCATTCCGTTTTCAACGAAGGCACCGGCACCAAAGCGAAATCGATGCGTTCTTTTGCGATCAACTTATCCATTCATTTAGAGATTTAGAGACGCGCAAGCCGAGAAGTCCCTTCGCTCAGTTCTCCCATAGCTTATTTCTATACATGGATAAAAACAACATAATTTGAAGGTATAATGCAATGAAAGGATGGAGGCTTGGTTGCAACAGATTTGAGTAAGTGGTCAAATTTCCATTATTATTATTTTTTTAATATGTGAAATTTTCATCGTTAATAAGTGTTAGGAAACCTTTATGTTTCCCTCATATTAGTAAACAGATTCGTGCCAAATTGAACACAGTGCGGGATTTAAATATAATAATAATTATAATAACAACAACAATACATATGTGTAAGTAACACAATGTTTTACTATTTTATTTTAGTAAGCAACTTTACTATCCCATTAGTCCTTAAGGAATCCATCTCTATCCAAATAAAAGACAGCACCCGTGCCACACTTGCGCTCTTCGCGGAGGTTTGAGATGCGTGAGGGCTGGACGGTGTCTCTCAGAGCGAGCTCAGTGTCTCCGGTCTCTTTTATAGAAGAGGTTGGGCTCCATATAGGTCGGGTTTTGCATATGTGTAATCAAACCAATGAGAATCCCCTGCGAGCAGTGAGGCAGCGCACCAAACTCTGGGAAGAAGAGAAGCGATTGTAATTTAGGGGGTGTATCCCTAGTTTAAGACTCTGTTATGGCAAAGCCAATCGCCAGATGTTTGTGTTCCCAAATCAGATTTTGAGACTAAGCAGAACGCCGGGTTACTACGCGGAGGCTGAATCGCGTATCCAAGCCACTTTTAGCCAAAGTATACAGACGATCTGCGCCCCAGCCCACTCGTTCTCAGTGCGCACAGGATTGTACTACGTCCGCTTGGTCGTCTGTTTTGAGGAGCTGCAACGGGGTTTTTTTTTCTCTGTCATTCTTTAACAGGCTGAAGGAAATGGCAAAGGAGAGAGGACCGCGTCTGGGAGAGCGCAGACGAAACCAGAGCTGAATGGAAGGATGCAAGCGACCTGAAGACGCGCAAAACCAGCACATTTCTACAGCCTTTTGGTTTCTTTCTACCAAACAAGAGACTCGCGAGAGGAATTATCCCTATTCTACCACTCAAGGATTTTCTTTTTGATTTAATTTTCACATCCAGAACTCAAGGAATCGAGGATGCATTGTGGATTAGTGTTTATCGTATTTACGGAAATCTTTCTCATTGCCGGTGCTGTCAAAAATGGTGAGTGTCAATACAATTTAATATATGGTGCTGTTTCACTGAGTATTTGTTGAGAAAAAAAAGATCTATGAGGGTCTGAGATTCTAGACCGTTCACCTGCTCTCTCACCTGCCAGTCAACAACATTTTACCTACTGTGATATTAATTTGATATTCTTTCAACTATGTGAAAGCAGCACCGGATCAAGGTCTGAAATGGTGGTTGCAATTTAAAATGACTTTCATTATAACCATTTTAATGCTTATTAGATTAGTACTACGTTCAGAAATGTCAAGAACCTCTGACTCATATATTTGAATACAGGCCGATATTCAGATTTTAATGCAGATTATCTGATTACATAATGTTTGAGAATGATACTGATAATAAGTTATTATTAAGTGTTATACAAAAGTTTAACTAACTTTTACTGATTCTACGTTTTTGTTCCTCTCTTTAATATTCACGAAATTATAATAATGTAAGATTATTTCAATTAGAATGGGAAAACTAGGGGAAATGAAACCCATGTCTATAAAGGTTGATCTGATATTACGCATCGGAATTAAAAATAATGATGCTTGCCCCATCAATCATAAATATAAATATAGGTTAAGTGAAACATATCCAAGTTTTAAACGCTTAGAAAAAGTTATTATTAACTATGTCATTTTATAGTGTCAAGTGTTTTAATTGTAGCCTTTTTATTATTCAATGAATGTTATTGATTTGTTTTCTATTGCTCGACTCATAAACTCAGTTGCGCGTATGTGGGAAAAAGTTCCTTAAATGTTTCTCATAAAGACAAAAAGGATTCAAACTTGATGTCTTTGAATTATTATAACTTTTATGTATGTTTGGACACCAAAGAGGGTCTCCAAGTCACCAAAGAGCACATGGGCCGATAAGTCACTCTCCAAGTTCTTGAATTAAAATAATATGTAAACAATTCAATGTGCCCTACTCAAAGCACTTGAAAGTACAGCATATAATAGTAAAGTTTAATGGTGTGATTCTTCTCACTCCAGGTGTTTGAGCATTTCACCAATTTTAACCTCACCATAGTAATCCATAATGTAACCCATACAGTTATAAAACTGGCCAGCTGTATTATATTTGTATGAAACTTAAGCCTGAAAAACTCCTCCTCCAGATCCTCAGAAAGACATTCAAATGTCTTTTGCATCATAAGTCGTGTTTTTCGTATATTTAATAAATAATAAATAACATTTACATTGAAATGAATCATTTATCAGATTCATTGCGTTTGCGTTTATGTAAACATCTCTGCTAAATTCTGCGCAATGCGTTACTCCGCATGTTTGGATAAGAACTTTAGGAATTATTATGACATTCAAAGTTGATTAGCTGGTGAGGATATGAAAGTGCAAATAAATAAAATTGCCACAGAGAAAGTTATACTTTCCTACCACATCATGATATTAAATGTAGGTGAAACTATCAAGCCTTTATTTACAGCTGAGATACAGGGCAGAAATGACTAGCGATTTTGTTCTGTTTGGGTGAATTTGTTTGGAGAGAAACGGCATAGTCATATTAATCTCCAAACCACAGTAGCGGTATTGTATTTAGTGTTCAAAAATAAACCAGTTGCTTAGCTAACATAATGTCACATGAAGTGAGTCTGCATTGTGGAGAGCAGCCCACCGAATAATACAAAAATAGCATTTTATTTAGGCTACTTTTGTGTTTTTCATTGTCTTAAGGATTTCATTTTTTTGGATGTCCACGGCTCGAGTTATGCTATTAAGATATAATTAATATAGAATAAATAAAGTTGTCCTTTTCTTTCAGACAAATGTGGGGATAATATCAGAATCTCAAGCGCAAATTACCTCACCTCACCCGGTTATCCGGTGTCATACTACCCGTCCCAGAAATGCATATGGGTGATTACAGCTCCTGGACCGAACCAGAGGATTTTGATCAACTTCAACCCGCACTTTGACCTGGAGGACCGAGAGTGCAAGTGAGTGTTCTGGATTCACGATTTTGTGTGGAGGTGCGCCTCCTGCTGGCCGTGCTTCACTATGTTCAAGACATCCCTCATTGAGAGAGTGTCTCGGAAGTGCTTGGCTTTCTGTGGTTGTGTTGATATCATTGGCATTCCCCCATGTTGTATCTCCTGATACTTTTGTAAATGTGTTATAAACACATTTTAAGAGAACACCTTTACACTTAGTGTAAACCTTCACAATGTGTTGGAGTTTCTTTCAACATATTGATTTGTCAATTTTGTGATGCCAATAGGTTAAACGATAACTTTTCACATTTTTCCAGAAGGGATTAAAAGCTGATTTGTAGTATTATGATCATCATTATTTAACTGTTGACTTGTGGTTTGGATGGTCTAGGTTGTTTCCAGTATGTACAATTCTTTCTCTCTCTCTCTCTCTCTCTCTCTCTCTCTCTCTCTCTCTCTCTCTCTCTCTCTCTCTCTCTCGCTCTCTCTCTCTCCTTCTCTTTTCGTCTGTTTCCTTTGTTTGTGCTGGCGGGTCTGAGGGACATCATTGTACTGTCAGAGAGTGTGGTCGGCTCTGTTACTGTATCCCCTCCACCCATATAGTCTTCCGCCTGGAGTCTTTTGTGTGCGTTGAATGCCTTGTATAATCGGGACCGTTTATCAGGATCTTTACCTTTTTATGGCCCTGTAAACCTACAGAGATTTACAGCCCAAGATGACCCAGCGCTGTCTGCTCATAGGGGGTCCGTTTCTTCTGAGAGTTCAGGTTTCTCTGCCCAGAAATGAGCAGAACCCCCCCTCCTATCACAACACACACACACACATACACAGTCTTCAACCAGGGGATACTCAGAGTGAATGGAGTGTGGACAGACACATGGTGAGGACATGATGAGCCCTCCTAATGAAATTACCCAGCAATGGTTTTCCTGTGTTCGAACAAGCCGAGTTAAAGAATTGCACATTTAGCCCTTAAAGCGGTCAGTGGAAATAAATGACTCCATCTGAGTTTAACGTGAGCTCTTTGAGGTGTGCAGGTCATTTAATAGAATACATTTAAGATTACAAAGTCTTTTTACAGTTTAAGTAAAAATGGTATTTACTTTTTTAATGTATGTTCTTGATCTTACGGAGCACAATTCATCTTTCATCAAATGAAATAATTTTGTTCTGCAAAAAATGTTGTTTTTGGCTAATGTTACATATCCCTTTTATTTCTTAACCCCTCCAACTGCCTGACTTTTTGAACGCAACACCCATTTTTCATGATCCAATCAATTTCCATATGGATGAAGTCCAGCCCTACATTTCTTTCTCTCTCATTGAATATCATGTTTCACTTAGACGTATGTCAAATAATAGGGATAGTTTACCCAAAAATGAAGATTTTGTCATAATTTACTCACCCTCATGTTGTAATAGACTGGTATGACTTTCATTCTTATGAATAACTCAAAAGAACCCGAAAGTATAATAAAAGTTTTCCATGTGATTTGTGCATCATATTCCAAGTCTTCAGAAGGCATACGATGAGAAACAAGCTGAAGTCATTTTTCTGTGAACATCTTGATGCATATTCCTTGGTAAATAGTTTTGTATCTCTTTTTGCATTACCTAAAATATCTAAATGGCTTTATCAGGTATTATTGTATTTTAATGCTCTTTGTACCATTTGCCAAATGTCATCGTTATTCTTGGTTTTGTCATTATGCCTGCTCTGCTCCAGGCATTTCTTCCCTATCCTACCATGTGCTGTGGTTGAAATGTATCCTCAAGGCAACACATGCCTTTCACTGGGTTTTAGTTCCACTCTGTAATCTCCCCAATTCCATCCATTACCAGTCAAACTTTCATAATTGGCCGAAAGTTAAGAAATGGACACCCCCAATCACTAATTGAATTTGAAGACCAGATAGACATTGAGATAGACTTGTATCTGGTTTCTGCAGATTGGGGGTGTTTTTTTTTACTCCCAGATTCAGCTGGACACACATTAAGCTCCTCTTGCATAATGGAAACTGTTGATGGCCGAAATGGCTTCTTTATCAGATGGACTGCCGAGGGAGGGAAGCTACAACACACGCTTCGGTGCACCGCTTGTGATCTAATTAGCAGCAAATGGAACGCACATGCTCAGCATATCATGTCCTATATAAGCAAAGCAAACAAGAAATGCTTCATGTCCACTGGTGAAAAAACAACAACTGGCCGATCAGCCTTTGTATTGCACGTTTATGATGATGTCACATATGTTTGTTTTTATTTGTGCTGAGGGGAAATGGATGGATCGAGAGAGGAATACAAGAGAAAAATAAGACCTTAAGTGAAATTAATGGACAAAGCCTGTTTGCCTTTCACACACATTGGCGAATATCAAGGTTCTGTAACACTGAAATGTAACCTTGAGGTTTGAGTGGAAAACTGGCCTTCACTAAACAAATGTTTGGATTGAAGTCTCTTTACTTAAAGGTGCTGTAACATATACCTTTAAACACACACACACACACACACACACACACACACACACACACACTCGCACGCACGCACGCGCACACACACACACACACACACACATGTTGGGTTTCCATGTTTTATGGGGACTTTCCATAGACATAATGGTTTTTATACTGTACAAACTATATATTCTATACCCTAACCCTACCACTAACCCTCTCAGAAAACTTTCTGCATTTTTACATTTTCAAAAAACATAATTTAGTATGATTTATAAGCTGTTTTCCTCATGGGGACCAACAAAATGGCCCCACAACGTCAAAAATGATGGGTTTTACTATCCTTATGGGGACATTTGGTCCCCACAAAGTAATAAATACACACACACACACACACACACACACACACACACACACACACACACACACAAACACATGTCCCTACTACCTGAAATAAAACATGTGTCCTGAGAAATCACACCTGTGTCAGGGACTTTTTTTGGCCTAGTCCACACAAAGGTTTTTGTTTAAAAACATATTGAATTTGCTACATTTACGCTTCTCATCCACACCAGAACAGCGATTACCTCCACAGAAAACAAAGCGTTTCGAAAACGCTCTCCATTACCGCATTCTTCGGAAAACAATGACATTAGGAAACTTTTAGGATTTTTCAAATGAAAATGGATAATTGTGGATATGAATTTTGCTAATCAGAGAACGCTCTTTGAACCTCTTTCTGGGTGTGCTGACATTGGGTTGGCGGACATTTCTTTGCAAGGTTTTGGAGACAGGGCGGGTACTAATTCATGTCATGATTTGACCGCTAAAAGATTTTAATGGAAGGGTCAACAACACTTCAGGTTATGTCATAGTGTGTTTGGTGTTACTTAAGCCGATGGACTTCAGTGAGATCACAGTGTGTGTATGTGTGTCAAGTTGTGTCAGAGGCAGACCTCTGCAGATAACACATCCCCCAGACAGTGTTATGAATCATTGATATGCCCCAATTCGCTGACCATACAAAAACTGGAAACATTTCCTCCCAATTGTTAGATTTCTGTCTTGAAGTGGTGAGGTAAACCATTAGACAGAGGAATTGCTTAAACAAGGCAAAGGACATACTGTAGCTAAGCTTCATGTATCAAAAAAATTTAAATAAAAGCTTTTCCATTTATATTTTTACCTTGTCAGAGAATCCTTAACTAGACCAGTTGGTTGGATTTGAAGGCAAATATTCAGAGAACACATGCTTGAGAATAGTCCATTGTAGGCCTATGCCATCGTGGTAACCCTAAGCCTGAAAGCTCAGCTACTCCTAACAGTGACCCACCTTCAGTGCCGCCCTGCTGGGTCAGCCCACAAAGCACCACATGTCCTGTAGATTGAGCAAGTACACTCTTGACATACCACACAAACCACACATCCTGTATCTTTGTTGCTCAGAGATGAGGACAAAGCTGATTAGACATGGAGACACTAATAGTAAATTGATTCAGTTATGGGTTGTTTCATAAAGACAGTTTTGTTTAATTCATATACAGACTCGTGCAGTGGCTGCTCGATGATTTGGAGTGTGTTTACTTACAGTGTATTTCAAAAGTCTGAGGTTGCAAGTGAAAGTGCTTCTATTTTGCCGTTTTCTAATATCAGAACTGCTGTCCTCCCAAACTTTCATTACAAATTATACTATCAGAATTGAAAATGTAATTGAATGGAATCTGTTCAGTCCATAAACATGGATTCAAAAGTATAGCCACAAAACGTACACATTATACATGTTAAAAATTTTTCAGTGTGACAAAATCAGATATTTAGCGACTTTACAGTGTTTTTTCCAGATTCTAGGTTTTAAAGACATTACGTCAGGACATCAAAGTTATAATGTTAGATGTAACTTTACACAGATAAGGTTAGTAAGCGATGGTATCACACCAAAATAATTTTAATACATATAATGTTTATGTCTTCTTGCTATACTTTTGAAACAGTATCTTAATGTTTATGGACTTGCCCCATTCACTTCCATTGTAAGTGCCTTAAAGGAATGTTCCGGGTTCAATACAAGTTAAGCTCAATCAACAGCATTTGTGGCGTAATATTGATTACCACAAAAAATCATTTTGACTCGTTCCTCCTTTTCTTAAAAAACAAAAAGCAAAAATGGAGGTTACAGTGAGGCACTTACAATGGAAGTGAATGGGGCCAATTTTTGGAGGGTTTAAAGGCAGTATAATCGTAATTTTAACAGTCATTTTAGGGTTTTATCACACTCAACCCAGGTGAAAAAGACGTACAATTAAGTGTATTAAAAATGCATTACATTATATTTGTATTGTACTAAAAACATATTTAAGTACATTTTTAATACACTTAATTGTACGTCTTTTTCACCTGGGAAATCATTTTTACACGCATACTTTGTATGTCTTGTGGCTATACTTTACACCAATTAGTATTTTAATGTAAAAAAATTGGCCCCCATTCACTTCCATTGTAAGTGCTTATATTTTTGAATTGTTTTTAAGAAAAGGAGGGACGAGTTAAAATAAATTGTGTGGTAATCAACATTATGCCACAAATGCTGTCGATTAAGCTTAACTTGTATTAAACCTGGAATATGCCTTTAATGTAACCACTTTTTTTAATAAATGAGGGACGAGTCTAAATTATTATTATTATTTTATTTAATTTTTGTTAATCAACCAATTGCATTAATGTCAGCATGCACTCATGATGGAATGCACTCCTGATGATCCATGTTATCCAGCATGATTTGAAAATGTTCCAAAGAATATCTTGTGTGTTTCAATGGATGCAAGGAAATCTGACCTTTTGTGCAACAGAATTAACATGGTTGATGTCACAAATATGCTTATGTTTGATTAGCGGCCAAGACAAATAATACAAATAAATCTCAGATTTCCAATTTGGTCTCAGACTTTTGGAAACCACTGTATGTTAAAGAAAGCACAACAGAAACTGAATGCTGAAAAATGAAATGAAGGGGTAAAGCAGTACATCTCTCTAGTGTTTAAATATCAACACAGGTCTTTAACTCATGTTGGTCTTGGTCCTTTGTTTGTGTGGGCTCCAGTGAGACAGGGGCCTGTGAGTCTCCTCTCTCCTGCTGAGAGGTACCAAAGCAAGGCTGGGAACAAGCGTAACTCTTCTTGCCTCATCCAGACACCCAACACTGGCCCTCTCCGCTCCTCCCTAACACAAGTAAACACAGAGAGAGCCGAACGGCATGATCATTCATCAGTGGTTGTCATGGAAGGGCAAACTTAAAGAAGTTTGGAATGTACCAGGGCTGCTTTCATCCTCGCCTGACGAGGGTTGTTAAAGGCAGGGAATGCTGTGACCTCTGCACTGTAGAAGGGCCTGAGCTGACTGAGATTGTTTCAAATACTTATGGCCACTGTTAACAAACATAAGCTTGACAATTTATTCTCATAAAGGGTCAGGGAAGTGCTAAGCAGATCAAAAGCAATGCCGATATGACCCTGGCCTTTACTGAACAGTTGATCAGAGGCAGAGGGCCGTGCTTGACTTGTTCTGTGGCTGTTAATCTGGTGTAGCGCTTCTGTTCTGTCTCACGAAGATGACATTTTTTGTTTCTGTAATAGCTGATGTGCTTTGTGCCGCTGAGGAGAAAGAAAGCGAAGATTGTAGGTTGTTTCTTGTCACTTGACTGCCTCTAAATCTCATTTGTTCTGGTATTGGATTGGATTCTGTAAAGCAGGCAGCAGCTGTCATATGGAGAAAGAGTGAGCTGGTGTTGCTAAAGCCAGTCCAGATGGAGAACGAGACATAAACATTGGAAAACTTACAAGTAAGCGTACAGTCTGGGGAGACCCTAAACTTGAGATGTAGTTAAAGGTATAGTTCACTCAAAAATGTAAACGTTGTTCCAAACCTGTGTGAAATGAGAAGTTAGAAACCGTGACCTAATGCTAAATTGTCTTCAGAAGCCATACATTTTCATTGTGCATCATTATTATGCAAGTCGTTATTTGCTTTCTTTCTTTTTCTCTCTCACCATGGTCACTCCTGTCTCACTCTTTGGCATTCATTTTATCTCCTAATATTCTCCTTGGCCATCTAACCCTCTCGTCTAAGGACTGGAGGTTGTAAAGTGGTCTGCCTAATGAGGGAGATTAAAGTGTTATGTATCCTCTACATGTGTGTTTCTGTGAGTGTGTGTCAGGGCAAGGGGTTTTCTTCACCTTGGCCTGTGTGTTGGAAGGACAGGCTGATTGAAAAGCTCTCTCTCCATGACATCTGCTGTCCTCCCTGCCGTTCTGTCACAGGCTTGATTCATGTCCTCCTCGTTCACTCTCTCTCCGTCTCGCTCTCAGAAAGGCCAGGCACTTCGCTGCTCTGCGTGAGCTTATCTATGAAGGGTGGAGAGAGTGATGAAGCAGGGAAGTGGGGAAGAAGAGGAACAGAGTGTTAGAATGTGAGTGGATAAAGAGGTGGAGGCAGAAGGGAGGACAGGATGTGAAAAAGCAAAAGATTCAAATAAAAACACCACATGATGTGCAAGATAGAGGTGGATGAATGCAGCTTTAAAGAAAGAGAGGCTCAAAGGTGTGAGAAAAATCTATTAGGCATTAATGAAGGAATAACAAACCTCCTCCTTTCTCACAGTTAAGCACAGTAGACATTAACAGATCCCCAAATTCCCCTACACTGACAAAAGAATGATGAAGCTTCTAAAGGGAATTTGGCAAAGGCCTCCCCAGCTTTCCAGGCAGAACAACCTTCCCAATATGGAATTTTCCTGTCTCCACTGTGAGCCGTCACAGCTGAGAAAATCATGTTGCTAATTTCGATTTTGTTCCAGCTCAAGATGTTCTTCAGATTTGCACAAGTTACACAGTCAGAACAACTTGTTAATCTCACCTCTGGATCAACATTTTGAAATCTGAGCTCTACCATTTTAATTATATATTTTTCTCATGGGCTATGTTCACCCAAAATGAAAACGTTGGTCATTATTCACTCACCCTCATGTCTTTCTTCCAAGGGAACACAAAAAGAGATTTTTGGCAGAATGTTAGGGACTGACGCAATTTCATTGTATGGAAAGAAGGATGCACTGTGTTCCACAAGAAAGTAATATGGGTTTAGAACAACATGAGGGAAGTAAATTGACATATTAACATTTTATTTTTGGGTGGACTATCCCTTTACCTATGCATTTGCATTCAATATAGCATTTATTAAAAAAGTAATCGCAATGAATCCCATATTTTATATTTGGTGAGAAAGGTATCCAAATAAAGATAATTCATTAAAACTAATACATAATAATTAAAATAATAATACATTTATTGTAATATGCATAATATAATAATATAATAATTCAGATTAATACAAGTAAAGAATTGATTAGACTATACAAAATGTGTCTTATAGAATATTATGTTTTGTTTTTTTATTCCTATATCGTTGAACAAAAGCCTACAGTCCTCAGTAATCCTTTTTGCAATTGAATTTGTCAATCTGCCCTGTTCTCACAGGACGTCTCCTCGCATTCCATCTGCACTATTTTTAACTATATACTGTACATGTGCGAACGACAGACTTTGGAGCATCTCACTTGTATTTAACGTCATAAAGCTGCATTTTTAGGATGCTACGGCAAGTAAAAAAAAAACTCTGAATTGAATTCTGTTGTGCTTCATCCAGCTGTCAAGATCATGTCATGTGTGACAAGCTCATGTTTTGTGGCTGCGCTGCTTGTGAGGTTTTTTGAGGCGCGCTGACTGACCCCTGCTGATGAGCCTTGGAAAAACATGTACTTTATATATAGTTATATGTATTGCTCCAATGGTAGCAAAATACATAATGATATTCCGGAATTTATATACAGATCAGGAGGATATTTTGTGTTATTTTTCTTTAACAGATTATTTTTTTATATAATTAATCACACTAAATTAACATGAAATCAACAGGCCTACTTTAATCATTTATCTAAAGCGACTTGCAGTGCTTTAAGGTACACGTTTTATCAATATGCATGTTCCTTGCAATTTGAATTCATAACCTTGTCACTTCTAGCAGCATACTGTACAATTTGAGCTACAGGAACCATAATTATACAATATGCATACAGACAGTGGAATATACACCTCAGAGGTTGTTTGGATGAAACACAACCTCATTGGTACCAGGTCAAGTTCCCATGCAAAGGCTCAAATGTGGAACTCTTCACAGGGAAAGAGCAAATGAGTGGACATCTCACTTCTGAGGAACCAATGGTTGAGGGTCTCAGCAAATTGGTTCAATATCTGTTTCAAGACAACTTGGTTTTAAAGCCCCCCTGGAGAACATCATAAGGTTTAAACTTTAATTGATGTGGTCCTGTTGGAGAGCTAATGCACCATGTCTGCACATGCTGGCCTTGTTTAGTTTGCTGCCAGAGCCACAAATGACCCTTTATTTTTGATTGATGGGGCTTCTACCCAGCTATAGTTCAGCCCACACCGCTCTGAGCATAAGGGACTGGTTGAGCAGGGATTTGGGATTGACATGGTTCAGCTCCACTTGGGCACCATACTAAGACTGCAAAGTGAGATTTTCAATGTGTATTTTTGAAGATGTTGTCTTTTGTGGTAAATTAGGTGGTGAGATCTAATGGTGAGTGTAGCCGAGGGTCGTCAATCTTCGTTTTTTTTTTTCTCGAAAGCGTCAGTAGTGAGTTTGATGGTTAGAAAGAGACAGTGATGAATGGGGAAAAGGGCTGTCTGACTGGGTTGAGGCAGTTCACACGTCGCTCGCCACCACTTTTGTTTGCTTTTCTCTTGGTCTTGTCTTTCAGTGGGTTGGTGTTCCTTTTAGGGGGTTTGTTTGTGTGCGAAGGTGGTAGTTTTCACACACTATAATTTGCTATTACATAGAGTAGTCACACTGCAAACTGGCCTGTTTTTAAATAAACCCCTTGGTGGGATTTAGTGCTCTTGTAATGTTTCAGCCTTGATGCCAGCTTAAGTCTGTGAATCCTTCCTATCTTCTCCTCTTCACCAATTTTTAACAAGTCTGCCAGTCTTAGCATGCATACTGAGCTGATTACCTTTGACGATGTCTCCAAGTTGGCAGAGTCAATGTAGGTTTGTGAATGGAGAGGTCAGTTTGCCCTCCAAACTTTGGCACTGGCGCTTTGATCAAACTGTCACACAACAAGACACCACACATATACATGCTCACACTTTGCCCGCTCTACAATGGAATGCAATGGAGTTGCGACGGAAGGAAAGCAACACACCACCTGGTTCTCTCAGTGTGTGAACTCTAGAGTGTGTGATTCTATGAGCTTCAATTCTCTTTTAGAGAAAACGGACACCCTGTTGGGGAAGAGAAGAGATAAAGAGTCAAAATCACTGATAGTAAATAGGACGCAAAGAAAGAGGCAGTTTGTCAAATGTCTAAACACTGAAACAAACATGGTTTTGTTTAGATATTATATAGCAAAGATTCCTCATATGTTTTCATTGTTCCTCAATTGAAATTAGAATTTGGCATCTGAAGGATGTGTGTGACTGTGTTAGACCTAATTTGTTGTGTTATTAGTAACCATGGCATTGTTCCAGCGAGCTATGTTGCTGACTTGGCCAAGTAGAGTACTACGTAGTCATTTCCTGTTGAATCACTAAATCACATAATTGAATCACTCCCAGTGCAGTTATAAGCACTGAAAGAAAGGATGAGCTGGACACGAGACAGAAAAAATCTAAATGGACCCAAGACGTAGCCTAGAGGGACCCCATGCTCATCCGTTAGCCTGTAGCATTCTCTCTCTTTCCATTTCCATCTCTCTTACTTCCTATGATGTCCCCCCAAGATTTTCCTCCACTTTACCTCCCTCAGCATACTACAGAGCATGCATTCGACTGGTGTAAATATATGGGGCAGATAGTTTATTAACAGTCTTGTTTATTGTAATGCATATTGTATGTGTGCAGTCATTATCAAGATCCGACTTTAACCCTGCTCAGAAAGTCAGTAGGTCATTTCCTATCCTTCAGCTCATGCTGGCTGTGCCAAGTTGGATTTGTGGATCATTTTAATAATGCAACTACTCTAGATATACATCTTTACTCATTTTTCTCTTTTTTTGCTCAGGGACTAGTGACACAGGTCTGACAGTCTAGACTGCAGAATCTTGTACTATATCTCCAAATAATTGTGGCATAGTGTTTTTAATTAAAGATGGTGCTGTTATGTTCCCTGTTGTCTTTTGTTTTTGTACTGTCATCGTGAAGTTTAGTTTAATTCCTGTTTTGGTTTTGTAGTCTTTTTTAGTTTCTTTTATTCTGTCATGTTCACTGTTGTCTTGTGTTCTATGTTTCTCTATTCACATTCTTGTCATGTTTCCTTGTCTGCTCCGTGTTTTCCTTTTCACCCGTCACCGTTCACGCTCCATGTCACGTTTTCTTTGTTGTCCGCCCCGTGTTTCACTGTCCTTGTCTAAAACTACATTTCCCACAATTCCCGGCCTCCCTCACTGCCTGCACTCATCATTGTTTCCACCTGTGTCTCGTTCTGTCTCCACTTTGTCTGTGTATTTAAACCCTGGTTCTTTGTTTAGTCTCTGTCGATTGTTGTTCGTTTCTTGTATGTTGCCAAGCCTGGTCCGTGTTCCCTACTCGAGTTCTTAGTTTTCTTTGTGTTTTGTTTCATCGTGTTTAATCTGTTTCATTGTGTTTTAAGTTTCCAGTTTTCCCATCGTGGACTTTCCTTTGTGTTTACCTTTTATTTCTTATGTGTTAAAGTCAATAAAACCGCGTTTGGATCCGCACCTCTTGTCCGTCTTGTCCTGCTTCCGCACCCCTCATAACAGAACAATCGACCCAAAATGGATCCAGCGGTCCAACAGGCCAATTACCGGCTGCTGTGCTTGAAACAAGGGGACCGACCGGCGGTGTGCCACATTGGCGACTTTCTCAGGCTGGCTAGCGTCTCTGACTTCCCGGATTCTGCCCTTCTGGTCTACTTCAGGGGCAACCTCAACGCCTCGTTGAGGGAACGGTTGCCACCGGCCACGCACGAATGGTCTCTCTGCAGCTTCGTGGAGATGACTTTGCGGGTCTGCGGCTCACCGTTAACCATGGGCGTTGCTGAGAAGGACTCTACCTCGCCATCCACAGTGGAGTCCCTTCGACCACCTCCGGCGGCCCCAGTGACACCGGCCCCACCTGTCAGCGAACCGACCCTCAAGCCAGTCATCTTCCACGAGCCAGCGCGGCCCACTTTGTCAGCCCGGAGGAGGGAGAGAAGACGGGCTTCCGCCTTCCGGCACACGCCTGCCCCGGTCAACGAACCTGAGCCCACGCCTGCCCCGGTCTGCGAGCCTGAGCCCACGCCTGTCACCGTCAGCGAGCCTGAGCCCACGCCTGCCACGATGAGCGAGCCTGTGCCCACGCCTGTCACGGTGAGCGAGCCTGTGCCCACGTCAGCCACGGTCAGCGAGCCTGAAGCCACGCCGACCAGGAACAGTGTACCCACGCAGACCACGGTTAACCAGCCAGAACCTGTCGCCTCAGAGGTCAATGAGCCAGCACCTGTAGCCTCGACCGTCCCAGAGCCAGCGCCTGTAGTCTCCGATGTCAGCGAGCCAGCGCCTGTAGCCTCCGATGTCAGCGAGCCAGCGCCTGTAGCCTCCGATGTCAGCGAGCCAGCGCCTGTAGCCTCCGATGTCAGCGAGCCAGCGCCTGTAGCCTCCGATGTCAGCGAGCCAGCGCCTGTAGCCTCCGATGTCAGCGAGCCAGCGCCTGTAGCCTCCGATGTCAGCGAGCCAGCGCCTGTAGCCTCCGATGTCAGCGAGCCAGCGCCTGTAGCCTCCGATGTCAGCGAGCCAGCGCCAGTCGCCATGACCGTCCAAGAGCCAGTGCCAGTGGCCATGACCTTCCAAGAGCCAGTACCTCCCGAGCTTTCCAGAGCTCCGCCTCCCGAGCTTTCCAGAGCTCCGCCTCCCGAGCTTTCCAGAGCTCCGCCTCCCGAGCTTTCCAGAGTTCCGCCTTCCGAGCCTCCCGAGCTTTCTAGAGCTCCGCCTCCCGAGCCTCCCGAGCTTTCCAGAGCTCCGCCTCCCGAGCTTCCTAGAGCGCCGCCTTCCGAGCCTCCCGAGCTTTCCAGAGCGCCGCCTTTCGAGCCTCCCGAGCTTTCCAGAGCTCCGCCTCTCGAGCCTCCCAGAGCTCCGCCTTCCGAGCTTTCCAGAGCTCCGCCTTCCGAGCTTCCTGAGCTTTCCAGAGCTCCGCCTCCTGAGCCTCCCAGGGCTCCGCCCCTCAAGCCGCTCGAGCCTCCCAGGGCTCCGCCGCTCGAGCCTCCCAGGGCTCCGCCCCTCAAGCCTCTCGAGCCTCCCAGGGCTCCGCCCCTCAAGCCTCTCGAGCCTCCCAGGGCTCCGCCCCTCAAGCCTTTCGAGCCTACTAGGGCTCCACCCCCCCAAGTCTCCAGAGCTTCCTACGGCTCTTCTTCCAGAGATTCCCGAGCCTCCAAAAGCTCTGCCCCCAGAGACTCCAGAACCTACCAAGCCTTCGCCTCTGAAACCTCCAACGGCGCCGCCTCCCTCGGCTCCGCCTCTCGAGTCTCTCGAGCCTTCCAGGGCTCCGCCTCTCGAGCCTTCCACGGCTCCGCCTCTCGAGCCTTCCACGGCTCCACCTCCAAAGCCTCTTGAGCCTCCTACGGCTCCACCTCCAAAGCCTCTTGAGCCTCCTACGGCTCCGCCTCCCGAGCCTCCTAAGGCTCCGCCTCTCGAACCACCCGAACTTCCGACGGCTCCGCCCTCAGAGCCTCCCGAGCCTCCTATGGCTCCGCCTCCAGAGCCTCCTACGGCTCTGCCCCCAGAGACTCCAGAGCCTTCCTGGTCTCCGCTCCTAAAGCCTCCTACGGCGCCGCCTACCTCGGCTCCGCCTCCTGAGCCTCCTTCCGCTCCATCTCCTGAGCCACCCCCAGCACCGCCTTCAGGGCCTTCTAAGCCATCACCTCCCTCGGCTCCGCCTCCGAGGTCCTCCTTGGCTCTGCCTCACATGGCTCCGCCGGCCTCCCCAGTGGCCACTCCTCCTCACAGGGCCCCTGAACCGGCCCCTTCCCCACGGCCATCTCCTAGGCCCCCCAAACCGGCCTCGGTCCTGGGGCCATCTGCCAGGTCCCCTGAACCGGCCCTTGGCCCATGGCCATCTCCCAGGCCACCAAAGCCGGCCCCTGTCCTGTGGCCTCCTCCCAGACCACCGAAACCTGTCCCTGCCCGGTCAATCCCTCCCTGGCCCCCTAAACCTGTCCCTTTGTGCCCCCGTGGACTGTCTCATTTCCCTTTGTGCCCCCGTGGACTGTCTCATTTTCCCGTGTGCCCGCACGGACTGCCTAATTGCCCCTTGTGCCCCCATGGACTGCCCAATTGCCCCTTGTGCCCCCATGGACTGCCTATTTGTCCCTTGTGCCTCCTTGGATGGTCTCTGTGTCCCTTGTTCTCCCTTTCATCTGTCTGTTTTCCCCCCCGGTCTACCCCCTCACTCTTTGGTAATTTTGTTTTTTTGGTATTTCTGTCTTTTTTGTTAGGACCGTCTGGAATCCGGTCCTTTTGAGGGGGGGTTATGTTATGTTCCCTGTTGTCTTTTGTTTTTGTACTGTCATCGTGAAGTTTAGTTTAATTCCTGTTTTGGTTTTGTAGTCTTTTTGTAGTTTCTTTTATTCTGTCATGTTCACTGTTGTCTTGTGTTCTATGTTTCTCTATTCACATTCTTGTCATGTTTCCTTGTCTGCTCCGTGTTTTCCTTTTCACCCGTCACCGTTCACGCTCCATGTCACGTTTTCTTTGTTGTCCGCCCGTGTTTCACTGTCCTTGTCTAAAACTACATTTCCCACAATTCCCGGCCTCCCTCACTGCCTGCACTCATCATTGTTTCCACCTGTGTCTCGTTCTGTCTCCACTTTGTCTGTGTATTTAAACCCTGGTTCTTTGTTTAGTCTCTGTCGATTGTCGTTCGTTTCTTGTATGTTGCCAAGCCTGGTCCGTGTTCCCTACCCGAGTTCTTAGTTTTCTTTGTGTTTTGTTTCATCGTGTTTAATCTGTTTCATTGTGTTTTAAGTTTCCAGTTTTCCCATCGTGGACTTTCCTTTGTGTTTACCTTTTATTTCTTATGTGTTAAAGTCAATAAAAACCGCGTTTGGATCCGCACCTCTTGTCAGTCTTGTCCTGCTTCCGCACCCCTCATAACAGGTGCACACCTGACCCTGCCCATCCCCAACTTCTTCCCTTTGTCAAACTCAATCCACATCCTATTATATATCTTGAATTCTCATTTTCTTAATAATTAAATATGGTGCACGCCTGACCCTGCCCATACCCAACCTCCTCCCTTTGTGAAACTAAATCCACATCCTATTCTATACCTTGAATTCTCATCTTCTTAACCATAGACCAATCTTTAGTGGGGCCGAGGATACTCTGACCCAGTAATAATACCTGCTATCAGGTGTCAAGGCAGGACACACGGTGGCTATTCTCTTAGTAATGGCCAGTAAAATGGGCTCCTGACAGAGACCGAATGAAGATCTGTGTCCCTTGTACACCTTAAAGTGCAATTTCTTTTCAATTGTCCTTTTCTTGGACTACAGTTTTTTTTTTTCCTGTCTTTCTCTTCTTTATATTATTTGTCTTCAGTATATTGCTAATATAAGCTATTATAACATTTAAAATAGCTGTATGTTAATGTCGTAATGCAAAAGTACGAATTTTTCTGTATGTTGTTTGTACATTTCTTCTCCTTTTTGTTCAAGTCCAACCAAAGAAAACAATGTTATTGGTC
This sequence comes from Xyrauchen texanus, assembly GCF_025860055.1. Taxonomy (NCBI): domain Eukaryota; kingdom Metazoa; phylum Chordata; class Actinopteri; order Cypriniformes; family Catostomidae; genus Xyrauchen; species Xyrauchen texanus. The sequence continues at coordinate 10,801,053 of NC_068317.1, forward strand.
AGAGTTTATTAGATTTTTCTCCTAAATGTCCTTTTTAGGATATAAAAATAGACACAAATGAGACAATCATTGACATACAGTTAGAATATAGAGCTATACCATTAACGTGGATAGCATATCTCAGGTAATTTAATCTTGGAAGAGTGTAATAATAAATGTTTTAAATTCATATTGAAATATGTGACTTTGGATTGCAGACTTTGGTATGTTGGTAAATCTAAGTTCAGTGTCTGACATTGTTGAGATCTTTTTTTAACTCTAGAAGAAAATCTGCTTGGCAGGAGACTTGAGCAAATGTGTCCAGCTGATCCTCATATATACTAATGTTGTTGCATTTAAGTTGAAACAAATGAGATATTAAAGAGGTCTCAGTAATGATTTTTCTTTCTTTGGACATTCAAACAGGTAAACTTCAAGACTGCTATATGAAAGATTATTAGCTCTGGCCCAGTACATAATTTACAGCACAGTTTTTTGTTACAATGAGGCCAAATCGCTGAGTTGAAGGTTATCCAACATAGTGCAGTTCCTTATCATATCCTGTCAGTGGATGATTCACAGATATCCATCCTGCCCTGCTGGTTAATGACAGAACTTCCTCAAGCTCATTCAGCTGTGTTTATAAAGGATAATCCGGGGATTGTACATTAGCAAAGAAGCGTGGCGCACTGATGTAGCCTAAATGTGCTCTATGCTGCGCCTCGTTTAGTATAGCATGTTTCACTTAATAAGTAAATGCATAGTAGCCATTTTTCCCTCTGGGCAGAACACTAATTAATTTCACTTGCTCCTTCCTCGAATGAGAACAGGATGTTAGAGTCTAAATGGGGGCATTTTATGGTCTAATATGCCTTCTCTGTTTCTTCAAATTTAAAACTGAAGCTTTTTGTTTTCCAGCAAAATTGCTTTAATGGATAGCCTACTGGCACATTATTGAGTGACAGAATGGTTTGCTGATTTGCACCATTGTCAACCTAATCTCATGAAAATCTTTGCATAATTTACGAGTTATATATATCATTTGTTGTCACACAATGTTGTTTGCATAAACTCATACAACTTCATCACGTGCAAATTCCAGGAAATCTAATGCGGAAGTAAGCGAGAGTTCCGTGTACGAGGCGTTAAGGACATACTTATTAATATTATGCCCTTACCTAAACCCCTTATCTGAACCTAACCGATCAGTAGAGTGTAAACATGATAGCAAGCTGTTGTGTGTGACAGAAGCAAGTAATTGTCACTCAATAGTTAGAAATGATGTCCAGCGATGTCATTGTCTGTAGTGAAAGTCGTAGGAATTAAAAAATTGTAGTCGCACGATATCATACGGATTGGCCAAATTTAGAAAAGTCATACGAATCCTGACGATTTCGCCGTGAGATTGTATTGACCATTGTAGAGGAAAATTAACAATGTTGTAGTACCACAGTGTGCTATTTTGTTTTGAGGTCTGCTACATTTTTCCTTTCAAATAAAAAGAAGGAACAACAAGTTTAGCTTTTTTTTATGAAGGACATGCTATTGTGACATGTTTCACAAATGCACGTCTCAAAACTGGTCAGTGTTTAAATTGCTGGAGCAGTTATCTCCTTCCTCTTTTATTTTCTTTCTCAGCTTTTACTACTACCTCTTTCATTGGTGTATTTAGCTATTACAGACTGTAGTGAAAGTGCCAGCGGTGCAGTATGCAATAATTCGCTTCAAATACTGGAATTCATTAATGTGATTGTTGGGAATCAGTGGCTCTCGAGCAGCCTAATTAGAAGCACTAATGAATGCGGACACACTAAATCCATCAATGTTAATCATAATTGCCGTTTACGAAAGCATGCAGTGTGGTCTCCTGCACCGCGCCCATTTAAAATTGATTAGCATCTAAAAATATGTCTCACACATTAACAAGGATGCTTAGGATCTCTGTGACTGTGGCTACTGGGTTGGTGTAATTTACTTTAAAGGAATAGAAAAGTATTGAACTATTTGGCATGGGCATACACTTTGCCATCCCCACACCACATGCACACTGTGGTATTGTTTCCTAAATGGTACTCCTGTATTCACTTGTGTTTAGGAAAGAAGACAAAACTATTGGGTGTCTTCCATTGTTTAGACAGACACATCACATGATTTCACAAAAACATGATATGAAGCTGTTAGTTTGAAGAATTCTGAAGAACTGGGGAAATATTGAAGAGACAAAAATATTAGTTAAATAGTGAAGTTTCTAGTACTGTAAAAATTTAACAAAAGCGCTGCAAAGCTGCTGCGATGTTATCTGAAAACTCATGGCTAACTTTGTAGACAGAGCCTGAGATAATGCCCCTCCCTCTACATGATGTAACAGTTGTGTGTATGCTAGTAACTCCATCGGGGACTATTCTCATTCTCTGGACTCCGGTCTCAACCCCAACTCATTCTTTCCTCGTCTGTCTCATTAACAGTGTGAGTGACAGTGTTGAGGTTATTATCATGAGAAACGCAGCTAGCGGCTTCAGGAGCCCATTACTTTAGGACAGAAGGCTTGGTTAATGTTTGTCACATGCCATGGAGAGCAGTTGACAGTTTTGGTGAGCAAAAGGTCCCCTAAAGGCTTGAGCTGTTAAAACAGCAAACAATTCTTGCTTCATGGAAATGTTAACCTTGTTCAGCGAGTTTGTTGGTGTTTTTTTGCGAGCACTTGATGTTTGTGTCAGAATCCCACAACCGTTTACAGCTTTACGTGTTTATACTTTCTTGTGAACAATGAAGGCTTGACATCACTAAGCCATCTCCATTTAAAAGGAAGAGTTGATAAAAGCGCAATTGTTTCGTAAAGGGCATGTTGAACCTAATCTTTCCCTATGGTGATGGATAAAGTGATCTGTTTTATTGTAGATCAGGCCTGAGATTGGCGTCACCATGGTCATATTTTGTTTCTGTGAAAGCTTACAGGGGTTTAGGTGACAGGGTTTTTTGGATTGGGACAGACACTATAAAGCTATGAGTCTGAGACAAATTGTAAGCTTGTGGTTGATTGTTTTAACCCCAGGCGTGCGAAAAAGAGCTACAGTACTGTTTCCATCTGACCCTTTTGAATCACATGGCATGTACTCTCCCTGCATACAGGCTTTTTCCTACCACTTTCCAAGGCAGTGAAGTGAAAGTCTCAGAGAATTAGATTAATTCTTTTTGTTTTAATTTCCCTTTTGGATTGGCAGGCTATTTTCACCATTATTATTGTGTATGTGTGTGCGTGAAGACTTTGTGGTGGTTCACAAGAACAGCCCAGCAAAGTTGATGAGGGCCACAGGTAGAGGATTGCCAAAGAGAATGGAGGGAATGAATTAAAAACAATCTGTCTGCTGTCTCTTCTGGGGCTGTAAAATTAAGCGTGCGGAGGTCGGGTGGCGCGAGAAGAAGGTTTAAGTCCTGGGGCAGGTGGAGAGGTGTCTGGTTTGAGAAATAGGAACTCGTTACTTGATGGGAGTGCTTTACACCTCCCTTCTTGGCTTCGGGGGCCAAACGGCATTTTCAAATCGGTCCCTGCTGTTTGCTCTTGCTCTGTTAACGGCAAACCTCATCTCCCAGTCTCAGACCCCTGCAAGTTTCCAAAGAAATAGATTAGCGAATCCTGTTCCCCACAGACAGTTCTGCTTGCTGGGAGAAATTCATTCTCAGAATATAAAATGGCTTCTGCAGGCAATCATATAATGCTCTGCAGATGATTAGCAAGGCCAAACTGGTGCTCAGAACCACAGAGCTTGTGGAACAGCTGGGATCAAACTCTGCAGAATATTCTGGCTTTCCTCGCCTGTTCTGATTAGTCTTTAAAAAAGAAAGGAATGGGAATGTGGCTAGAATGGCTTAAGACACTTTCTCTATATGAGCAGCACTAGCCTTAAGGCTACTACTACATTCCCACCTGAATCTTATTCTTAAACCTCCCACTTCAACTTTACAAGGTCGATCTGTGTTAGGGAGCAAGTGCCGTGCCTGACTAAGAAAAAAATGCCATAAACAAGGTTTCTGAACGTGTTAAGATATTCTATGCTGACAGGAGAATCAGTATGCTGTTTTTCTAAGCCTCAGTGAAAAGGATCTCTCGAGGAAAGCGTGAAGTACACTATAATGTTACCTCTGCTGTGACTATGGTTGTGCAACAGTGACTGTAATTCTGTGACATACTGCTGCAATCTGATAACACACCTTTGATTCTCACAGCACAACTGAGGAGGAAACGGTTTCGTAAATCCATTGAAATCTACAGCAGGAGAAGGCCTGCATCAATTTTTCAAAGATTTGGTTTTGCTTGGGCTTACCTAGGTGGGATTTAAAGTAGAGAGAATATCTGTGTTTGTGTGTGTGTATGTGTGTGTGTTCAGGTGGAGGTACAGTATACTGCAGCATGCCATGAGAGCAGGGAGAAACAAGAACAAGACTAGTAGAATATTCCTGAATCGAACTGAATTGGAACAACATTTCCATCAAATAATCATTAGTCAAACCCTATTCTGAACCCATTTCCCAAGGGAAAGGAATCAGCCCCTAACCTATTCCAAACCCTGAACCTAACCCTAAATTCTGATTGGAAGTTTTGTATAAATGTAAATATGTTAGGCAGTGCATGTTCGCAACATATTTGTTGGATCTATAACAACAATCCCCTTATTTCCCTCTGATTTTAAAGATAGTTAATGGTTTGGGATTGGGTATGACTGTGAATGCCTTATGGGAGTGTTGTTCCCAGACAAACAGTGTATTTTGATCTGGGAAAATGTCTAGATTTGTGTGTGGAGGCTTACATCTGAATTACACCAAAATAATGATGTTGAAGATCATCACCATGAAGCTTTTCATCTGTTTGTGATCTCCACTAATCTTGAAAAAACATTCTCCTAGTGCCCTACATCATTGACCCTACTTAAACGAGTCGAACTTGAGCCAGAATGATGACAGAAAACAAAAGAAGTCTTCGGAGAGTCAATGGCAGCTTTTTATGGCCACCATGCCATAAAGCCAGTGTGTTAAAATTTAAGTGCACTGGCTGGATTCCTGTGTAAATGTACCATGATGGGGCTGAAGCTAGACGCAGTTCTCCTGCGCAGACTGATAAAAGAGAAGAGAAGAACAGAGCGTGTTTGTGCAAGTGCATGAGCGCTGTGGAAACAGCTGGCCTTGAGAGGAAGAGGGCAGGGAATGAAAAATAGAATGGCGTGCAAAAAATGCCACCATGCACTAATAGCAGACCCAAGCCAAATAGAGTGAGGTCATCCTTCGGCAAACGTCATGTGAGCAGAGACTGCTTAGATAAAGCTGCCTGAAAAGAGCAGTGGGTCTCTATATGTATGTTTGCACATATGTGTTTGTGTTACATAGATTTTTATGTGCCAGTACATTCTCTAGCTTTGTTTAAAGAGGGGGTGGTCTTGGATTACCTCACAGTTTAAGGTGTTTTCAGTGTGTATATGGTATTACAGCGGTGGCATTTTCTGCTGTGACTGATTGAGTTCTAGGCCTCTTCCATCAGGCCAGCCAAGCAAACAGACATGGGTGAAGTCATCTCTACATTACCGGCCCCTCAGGGGACCCAATTTCAGAGAGTGGCACGGTTCTCATATTCCATCCCCTCAATTCGCACACATTCAGTATCATGCCACCCCCAAAGGTGCAAAACAAATCAACCTTTATGTCACTGAGCACACAATATAGGATGCACCCCCATTTTTACACCTCCCTAAAACCCCCTGGACACATACTAGCACATTGACACACAGCGGCTGTCTGTGGCACCCTCGTTAAATTTTCACACATTTCCCCCATAATGTGAAGCAGGTGGAAGAGACCATTTTTACTTGGGTCTTCCATTGCATATCTAGGAGTTTATACACATTAATTCATTCATATACGTATATATATATACGCATATTGTATATATATATATATATATATATATATATATATATATATACCATAATTTCGGACTATTGAGCGCACCTGAATATAAGCCGCACCCACTGATTTTTAAATAAAATATTATTTTAAACATAAATAAGCCGCACCTGTCTATAAGCGCAGGTGCCTACCGGTACATTGAAACAAATGAACTTTACTCAGGCTTTAACGAAATACGACTTGTAACAAAAATAAATAGGCTTTAACGAAACACGGTGTGGCAGCGGGGCGTGGTCAAGCGCCCGTCCGGGAGAGAAAAGCGGTAAGGCGCTTACACCTGAGCTAAATTATGTCTAACACCGGTGTCTAATTTCAGTAAGCATGGGGAGAGCGGCATAAAAGGCAGCAGCCACAGAGCTGAGAGAGTGACACACGTCAGTCTAGTGTTGGCGCATAGAAGAATTGAGAAACTTTATAAAATTGATTGTAAACATTGCTGTGGCCATTAAAAGCCTTACCTGGAACATCAAGTGCCCTGCTGAAAACTGTCACACTGGTGCCCGTGTGACCGTTTTCCCAAGAAGGACACGTGAAGCAGGGCACTTGAAATTAGACACCGGTGTTAGACATAATTTAGCGCAGGTGTAAGCGCCCTTACAGCTTTTCTCTCCCGGGCGCTTGACCACGCCCCCGCTGCGACACACGGCTTGTAATAAAACATTTGAAGTAAACAGTAGCCTACCAAGAAAGTCATTGGTCACTATCTTCCTCGTCCTGTGCGCTGAAACCACTGAAGTCATCTCCTTCGGTGTCGGAGTTGAATAGCCTCAGATTTAGTTGTCTTTTTGCACTGAGTCAATTCCTCATGCTGCTGTTTCCAACGTCTTATCGTCGACTTCGACTCATTAAGACCAAGCTCCAGTGCAGCAGCTCTATTTCCTTTTCAACAGCCAGATCAATCGCCTTCAACTTGAAAGCAGCATCATATGCGTTTCTCCTTGTCTTTGCCATGGTGAGGGTGACAAAATTACTACCGTAATCAGAATGATGGGAAGTTTGAGCGTGCTCGATTTAATCTAAACCGTAAACAAAAAAAGTAGTTTTGACCTTAACCCGTTCGGCAATTTCATTGGTCTAATGAAAGCTTAACGCCGGCAAAAAACTGAGCACGTCACAGAATGTTTTTTTTATTTTTTTTTTTATAAAATTTGAAAGCGGGAAAAATCCATATATTAGCCGCGTCATTGTATAAGCCGCGAGGTTCAAAGCGTGGGAAAAAAGTTGCGGCTTATAGTCCGGAAATTACGGTATATAAACTGGTGCCAAAAGTTTGGAATAATGTACAGATTTTGCTCTTATGGAAATAAATTGGTACTTTTATTCACCAAAGTGGCATTCAACTGATCACAAAGTATAGTCAGAAAAATTACTATTACAATTTGGGAAAAAAAATCAGAACTTCTTAGACTAATTCAGAGTTCTCATAAAAAAAAATCCTCCCACTTGCAGCAATGGCAGCTTTGCAAATCCTTGGCATTCTAGCTGTCAGTTTGTCCAGATACTCATGCAGCACTTGCCATAGATGTGGCCGTCTTGTCAGGCAGTTCTCACGCACCTTACAGTCTAGCTGATCCCACAAATGCTCAATGGGGTTAAGATCCATAACACTCTTTTCCAATTATCTGTTGTCCAATGTCTGTGTTTCTTTGCCCACTCTAAACTTTTATTTTTGTTTTTCTGTTTCAAAAGTGGCTTTTTCTTTGCAATTCTTCCCATAAGTCCTGTACCCCTGAGTCTTCTCTTTACTGTTGTACATGAAACTGGTGTTGAGCGGGTAGAATTCAATGAAGCTGTCAGCTGAGGACATGTGAGGTGTCTATTTCTCAAACTAGAGACTCTGATGTACTTATCCTCTTGTTTAGTTGTACATCTGGTCTTCCACATCTCTTTCTGTCCTTGTTAGAGCCAGTTGTCCTTTGTATTTGAAGACTGTAGTGTACACCTTTGTATGAAATCTTTTCAAGCATTGTATATCCTTCTTTCCTCAAAACAGTGATTGAATGACGAGTTTCTAGAGAAAGCTGTTTCTTTTTTGCCAATTTTGACCTAATATTGACCTTAAGACATGCCAATCTATTGCAAGTGATTTATAATTTGTGTAATTTTTTTATGAGTCATGAGTAATTTGCATTAATTTCTGAGGTGGAAAGGACAGTGTTGGAAATTACATTTTTAAAATCTTTGAAATAAAATTGCATCTTTTGCACGCTCTTCACTGACACTTTTTTTGTCTCTGTAAACAAGCATACTATTTTTTTTTTTAATTAAGAAAGAAAAAAAGATTAGGGGCACACTAATTTTCAATAAATAAATATTGAAATGGTTTATGATTATTTCACGATTTCTTTAAATTATCATAGTTTTAAACATGTAATAATAAGCATTATTATTATGGATTTTCATAGTTTAATATTGAACGTCAAGGTCTGGGACAAGGCCAAAACGGTAAAATCTAAATAAAAAAAATAATATGATGAATGCATGGCAAAAATTGTAATGAGACCTTCATATAACAAAAAGAAAACATTTGAAATCTATTTGTTTTGATGAAAATCAGCCTCTAGGACATTAAATGGCCATGAGTTTAAGAAATACAAATTATATCTTGCACAAGATATATATATACACATATTATTCAATTAGCAAATAGTTTGTTTCTTGTTTGAAGAATAACCTCACAAAAGTTTGTAATATTTCTCTGAAAATAAGACTTGATATCTTATATCATTAGACCATACTGATTAAGAAAATTATTTTTGCAGTGTGCTTTCCAAATAAGCTATGAGAATCATCACCATGATTCTTCAGTATGAAAAGGAAGAGACCATTGCAGCACCCCATGATGCTTCGCTCTCCTCTCTTCCCGCTGCTCTCGTGGGTTAGGAGTGTCAGGGGTGATTAAATGCCATGGAAACAAGACCCTGCTGTCAATCACATTGCACGCTGAGCCTATCCACGATTGAAATTCACCAGTATAATATCAGTATGCACAGTGTAGTAACACAAAGATCTGCATGAGGATCATTCACATCAGCTTTGGTTTTCATTCCATCTTGCTCACTAACTGTGGCAGGACCACCCACCCACTTTCAACTTGTATTACAGACACAACAGTGGCGAGCATATGTGCATGCGCATATTTCTTTGTACACGTGCCGCGTCGTGTGTAACGGTCTCCTGAACTGTCGCTGACTCAATTGGCGGCACAAGCCAATAGCTTTAGGGTTGCAATTCTATTTTGAGGAGAAGTGGAGCTTGCGTGTGTGTGTGTGTGTGTGTGTGTGTGTGTGTGTGTGTGTGTGTGTGTGTGTGTGTGTGTGTGTGGAGTCAACACATGTGTCTTATCGTACTAGAGCTGCCGTTCACAAACAAGCAAAGACACTTACACAACTTGACAATCTGACATGTTAAGTCAACTCACAGTATAACCATCTGCTGTCATTATCACAGTGATTTATGTCTGTCTCAATTGCTTTCAATTACATTAATGTAAGTTTTACTTGCAGCAAGTATAGCACATATTTAGGAAGCCTTTATTCTTAGATAGGACATTTGTCACTGTATACGTGGACTAAGGACTTTATCATTGTTGATGTACAGTAGAGCTCCATACTACACTATGCAAATCACATGCAAATTGTGAAATTTTGATCTTAGACTATTAATTATTATTTTATTTATTTGGTCCAACTGATTCATAAAGTGATGTGAATCAATGTAATGTAAAGGGAAGCTTACTCTTTATGCAATTAAAAGAGGCTGCAGATTTACTGTACCATTGGTTTCTAGTAACTCAAGGGATTTCTAGAAACACTATTTGTGATTCGTTTTTTAACCAGTTTGAACCGAATAACTAAAATGAATAAGTCTTCCCAATGCTACTGATTCCAGCTGTGTTTATATTAATAGTTTATGTAGTTAACAGTTTAAATGAACAATTCTCTGTCTTTCTGTCTCTGCAGATATGACTATGTGGAAGTGAGGGATGGGGTGGATGAGAGCGGGCAGCTGGTGGGGAAATACTGCGGGAAGATCGCCCCCTCTCCTGTGGTCTCCTCTGGGAACCAACTCTTCATTAAGTTTGTGTCCGACTACGAAACGCATGGCGCTGGCTTCTCCATCCGCTACGAGATCTTCAAAACAGGTGAGCACCTGAAGACCACCAGAGAAGAATGAAAGAAAGAAAGAATTGATTCATTCTCAAGGGTGAAATCACTGTAACACACGGTACGAAGAGGCTTAATGCTTTTATAAAACGCTAGCAACAGCAATATGATAAAAGACACCAATATTCAATAAATGTATTCACAACACACAACTCTTCTGCCTCTGTTCATTAGCCTAATTGGTGATATTGTAGATGAAGTGCATCAATATAGAATACAATTGATGTCACAAGTGTGCACATATCGTTTATTTTACAATGAATTTCAACATGGCTCGTACAATCTGATTTTAAATACAGAACTGTCTGATTTTAAATAAAATAATTATGAAAGAGACAGACAAGGTAGGAATTTACTGCAGGGGAGAACATCGACCATATAAGGACAGAGACATTTTGACCACTTCCTAGTGATTCGTAGTCAGGCCCAGTGGGAGAGTTGCCTGAGGAGATGAGATCACATGATAACATTGACTCGTAGACCTTCAGGGTCTCTCTCTCTGGCACCGTCTGGCCTACAGATACACACTCGAGGACTGTCGGTCTTATCTGGAGATGTCACAGCAATAAGAAGAAATTTCCTGTTGTTCCTGTTTCCTGTGTTTGAGGTAGGGATAGAGGCACAGAGAAAGCAAGAGGGAGAAAAAAATGTGTGTGTGTGTGTAACCCAGGACAGGTGCAGTAGACATCATGGCCAAATACTGACCCTGGTCAACACAGAGTTTGACCTCAGGATGAGATTAATGTTCTGCGGGGATTTATTTGAATCTTTATTGTCTGTTTGTGTTCGTGTGCTTGGGTGTGTGTGGTGGTTCCCATAGTAATAAAAAACAATTTAATAAATGTTAAATCCTTAAAGCTGTAGTGTGTCATTTCTGTGACACTAGCATGAAACAGAATTGCAAAAGTAAACATTCTTTGCAAATTCTTCTGTAAATAAAATAAAATATAAAAAATTTCTCATCAAATTCTTCAAGATTTAGACTAATTATCTGGGCTTTGCTATCCACATTAATTATATGGCTCTATACGCATACTGTATTGCAACAATTGTCTTATTTGTGTCTATTTTTATTTCTACTAAAATTATAGGAGAATCCTCAATGATAAAATTGACACTTAATCTGTTATTTAAATCTCTAGAGCTACGAAACAGCAGCCTTTGAGCAGTACATTTTCCTCTGGTTTCATAGCCCCCATCCCCCCCTACACACTTCAGCTCTCATCAATATCATCAATAAGTTTCCCACAGTATTCCATTATCTCAGTGCTTTTTTTCTTGAACTCATCTTCTTGATGTGTCTGATTGGAAACAAGGTTCCTCAGGAGAGACCATATACATCTGAAACAAATCGACATGCTCTGTGCAGTCCAGGGGTCTACCAGACACTCTCGGCCAGGGTTTGCTTCCTAATGCTGGGTGTGTTCCTCCAGATAACTGTTCTCGTTTATCTTCAAAGGTGGACCACTAGATCCTGTTTATATGACAAACAGTGTATTTTTGCAGTCCATAGGAACTTGTTGAGTCAATGCAAATTCCACCAAGTGCCAAGCGCACAGCTACATATTCAAATAAAAACACAGGGACAGTGAAAAAGCAAAGGAAAGAAAGTGAGAGGACAATGGAGTGGGGGAAGTGAATAACAAAAGAAAGGGAAATTGATTAGATAGCCTTGTCAACATCATCTGATGTGTGTGTATTGGTGTGGATGACATACAATAAACATAATGATTATGCACAGGTGTTGAGGCAGGTGCGCATGTATTCAAATGAGAGATGATGGAACAATGCAACACCATTTAAACTGAGATCAAATTCATTTGAATCTGCTACTGAACTTCTGAAGAGTTAAGATGTGGATTAGAGTTGAGATTTCACACCCATACACACATGCACAAGCACACATAGTGTGTGGGCTGCATTGCTAGAAGCAGCAGTACAGTAACATCTAATTGAGGGTACACTGTGTATTTTAAAGCTCTGAGATAGGTAAGCTGATCTCAAAAACAGGTATCTTCATCTTTATATGTTTCTATATGTTACTAAAGCCACAAGAGCCCAAAAACACCCTTTTAAAGTCAATGTAAAATCAAATGGACTATATTTACTTTCTAAATAGGTATTAATCCTGGTCTTAATTTTTCAGTCTGTGTAATCGATCATCAAAATGTAATAACTTGCTCTAAAAAAACAACTTTCTTTTTTAACTGACATCACCTAGACTTAAGTTTCACCTACGGGTTTTAAGGGGGTTTGTAGCTCAGCCAGTAGGATGTCAGAGATAAAACTATACATTTTATAAAGGATATGAAGATTAGGTTAAAAAAAGAGAAAGACCTGAAGGAATGAGGGAGAGTGAGAGAAGGGAGCTAGTGTGAACATTGCAAGAGTGAAAGACAGAATAAACATGGTACACAAAGGGAGAGAAGAATCTATTCAGAAAAAGTGTGAAAGTGACAAGAAAGTGAAGAGAGGGAGAAGATGAGGTGAATAGAGGGCGCGAAAGCCTGAAAGCCACACACACACACACACACACACACACACACACACACAGGAAAAGATAAGAGATGAGAATCTCTCCAGTGCAGCTATCTCTGAATGCAATCAAGCCTGACCCGAACACTGGGCAGAATCTAATGAAGAGCAGTCCTCAGGAGGCTTCATACCTCTATGGTTTCACAGACATCATGTTCTTTCCCTCAGAGTTCCCTTACACCATCCCTAACAAGGGGTTTTTAGATGAGTTTTAGAAACTTGCGCATCCCATCCATGAAAAGAAGAGTCTGTAGTTATCATGTCATCCTGTCTTCCTGTGGCATCCCCTAAATGGCCTTTTGTGGGGTGGAAGGAAGGAGACATACATTTTTAGTTAACAGCTCTACAATTTTCAGAGCCACATCAAGTAGAGTGGCGAGGGACGGCGGGTGTTTTGCAAGTGTTATCCAACTCTGAGGGGTGGAGTGAGGGAATGGATATGGATGTATGGATGGGTTGGTGAATGGGTGTGGGAATAAAAGTTGGAGAGTTAAGGCACCTACATACTAGAAAGCTCTTACAGAGCTTTTGACTGTTGGGTAATGTATGTGTAAGATCCAATTGTGAGGGTGTGGAAAGAGCCGGTTAGTCAGTATGTTTACATGCACCTTAAAAGTTTTAGTTAATTTAGACTAAAACTATAATTAAATTTTTTTAAATGTCACGTAAAGGCTTTTTGAAATCTGGTACTTGAATTGCACCAGTCCGATTTTTGCAAAGTCAGACTTACAGAGCATGATCATGAGAATGTAGCTCATGCTTCGTCCAGCACGTATACATATTGATCAACCCACAACTGGCCATGTGTGCATGCCCCGAAAGGTAAAGTTTGATGTGTATTACTGGCACTTCTTCAGCTTACGACTTTACTTAAAATACTCGATCCCACAGTGTGTCATGTATACTTGGACAGCAGATGAATAATTTCACTAGACTTTGCAAAAACCCTCTGGAGCTCCATTATAACAGCTGATTATGTTGCTTGATTGTAAAGTTTGAAATCAAGAGGGAATAGAGTGAATTTAATTTCTGAAAGCACAACTATGCAACATCTTTAAAGTGCTTATTGGTGAATGGATACATACATCAGAGTATTGTACATTCGTCAACTTTTGGTTGCAATAACAGAGCATCACTTTTGCAAATCCTTGCACTATTTTTTGTAGGAACTCTAAAGGCTATGGTACATGATGCTCAAAGATGTACTGCCATGTAGAAAACTAAAGCATGCTTTTGTCCTTAAGACTCACACCATTATGCCGAAAGTCTGTGTCATCAGTGCTAGCTCATGTCTAGCTAAGCCATTTATCACTGAGATGTTGTCTGAATGTCTTTATGATGGCACCTGTGTCAACACAGCAGGATAAGGATTGTGTGTGGAGGGCAGCTTGTTCATTGTGCACAGTTTGGTTGTTTTTTACTAGTTTAGTTGTTTTTTTTACAGGCTAGTGGCATAGGTCACATCTGGCAAAGCATGCATGCCATTCTACAAGCTGGTCTTCTAAATACATCTCAGGGCAAATGAAATCCAAGACACAAACTGTCTTTCTGTGTGTTACTTGCCCACTCCCATTTCTCAAGGGGAATCATCAGCATGGTTGGCTGGCTAAATGATGTGTCAGCAACTGTGGAGTGTGTGTGTTCTAGGTAAACCCACAGCTGTAAGCTTAGATTAATGTTTGTTGGAAAGTGTGGCCAAATTTTGCTTCTCAAACTCTCATCGCGCCCATTAACCTGTCCCATTGTAGCGGGGAGTAAACGGTAAGGAAAATTGTGTGTTGTGAGTGTGTGTGTGTGTGTGTGTGTGTGCAAATTAATTACTTTCCCTGCAGATATATGGAATATAAAAAAACAGCGATTAGCTCACGAGACCCACAACACCTTAAGCCACTTCATAACTTCAGCATTATGCAAACTGTGGTATACCGAGGAATCTAGGTGCGGTTATAATGGCATTCACTGTAACATAACACAAATCCAAATACAGTAGCTGAGCCATGGTATTCAACATTATGTGCAACACAGCAATGTAGCTTAATATGACCAATCTTCACCATTTACAGACAACTTTAGAGCTAAGCAAAACCCTGCTACCCTGCTTAAAACACGAGGTGAATTGCTGGTCTAGTTTGAGCTAGTTTAGTTACATAAGTAGTACCCAACACTGCTCTTAAACCAGCAAACCAGGCCGGCCTGACCAATGAAAGCCAGCTTGTTGGCTGGCTTAAGCTGTTTATTTTGTGCAGTGTGTGCTGTTGAAAAGCAATGTACTTAAATTTCATATTAGAAAGCATAAGTCTATGACACTTAGGGGGGTTTGTTTTCATTAAGAGGGGGCCTGCAAGTGATCTTTTTAACAACCATTGCCTCTGGCCTAATAAATAAACTGTGCAAATTCCATAGAGGCTGAAGGCTTCAGCCATTTCAACACACTGAAAAGATAAGCCGTGTGTATATACATTTGTACGGAGAAGCCTGTCAAATAAATTGTACTAGCTAGCCATTAATGTCAGAATTAGCGCTTAGCTTCCAACTGTGTGTGTTTTTCAATATCACTTCACTACTCTCGTAAATTGTGGTGTTGAAGTTAGTTCAAAAGGACTTGAAAGTATTTGTAACTGTAAGAAAGAAACAAAGAAAGAAAGAAAGAGAAAGAAAGAAAGAAATTGGGTAGCTGGATGTCTCTCACAAAGCTTTATTTGTTTGGCTTGGATTTAACGGCACAAAGCCCTCGCGTTTCTCACCTCAAGTTTCCTTAGCCTTTCCCTTGTAAGGTTTTTACCCAACTTCTTGCAAATAACTACAGAAAAAAACCAAAGGACATAGGAATGTGTTGAGGTTTTGAACATTTGTGGTTAGTGACAATAGTGGCATGTCTCTGTAGCCTTATGAGACTCACATAATCAGAAACGCACACACACAAATCTTACACCCCCATCACAATGTTTAAACAGCAATGGAGCATTACAAAGCTAATCTTGAATTACATTGAAGAGCAGTGAAGCTACACAGTACTAGCTATATGCTTAAATGAAGTGGACCCAAGACTAGGGCTATTGCGATGGCAATTTTTTATAATTTATTGTGGGTCATAAACATAAACAAGGAGAAAAGCAGAGGCCCTAAAACTGATCCCTGTGATACTCCATACTTTACTTTTGTTTGGTTTGACAATTCCTCATTTACATAGACAAAGGTAGTGGTTTTCTATTATTTCATCAAGTTTTTCTAGGCTTTGGGGCTTACTGAATGTATGAGATTGATCTGGAAGAATATCAGTGAAGCTATATTTAGTGGTCGAAAGAATAGTTCTGCCTGAATGATAGTGTGGTGTAGATTGAGTAACATTAGATGATCACAGTGTACAAGAGACGAGGAAATGATCTGAGATTTTCTATAGTATCAACATCAACTAGATATAACAGAATTAAATCTATGCTTGCGATGAGCTAGTCCTGACACATTTTGTCTGACTCCAAGAGAGTTGAGAATATCAATAAATGATAAGTCCAACGTGTCATTTTAATTTTCTATGTGAATGTTAAAGTCACTAATAATTAAAGCTTTATCTATAGTAACTACAAGATCTGATAAAAAATTAGCAAATTCACCAAGGAAATCAGAATAAGGCCCGGGTGATCTATACACTGTAGCAAGGGCATCCAGATATATTTAAATTATATCTGGATGGCAGAGTGGTGTCGCTTTGCTGAGCGAGTATGCCGCAGAGACGACACCCAGACACCCTGCTGTGGGGGCTCTAGATCCAGAACCAAAATGTGTGTGTTGCTCACTGTTCTACACGTATCTGAAACAGTATCTACCGGCTTCTCTTTCTTACTGACCTCCACTAGCATTCGGATGCGTGTCTCTAACTCTAACCTTCTCCATCAGCCTGACTAATTCCTTACATTTATCACATGTCCCTTACCACTGTTGGAAGAAGCTATTGTACACATGTAACATGCAATGCAGGTAGAAATAACATGAGCGGATCCCATGACTTACTGCAACTGATTGTAGTTTTTGATTGATTGTTGTAGCACAGAGGAGACAATGGGTGCGTGCTGTAAAATGCATGCAGTTTAATCACACTAAAAATAGAAAGTGGATGCATGCGGAAAACGCAATAAGAGAATAATGCAGGGGAAAAACCGATGCGCGATTAAAAATGTCAGATGTTAAGGATTAAAAGCTGAAAACAGATAGATAAGTGATACTAAAAAAGTTAGCAGGCTACAAACACAGGCTCAAAAATGCACACAGATGAAACAGTAGAAAACAGGAAAAGGTTGTAACACATGGTAAAATGACAAAGGATAAAACGATAAACGTATGAGAATAAGAATAAGCAATGCTAAGCAGGCTAGCAGGCTGCAAACACTTGTGTAGTGTGCCGTCAACAACAGGAACAGGAAGACCAGTGCAGGACAGTTGTCAAGGTGATCCTCGCAGACCAGCTCAGGACACCAATTTCCTATTATATTTCATGTTCTTTATCTAATCATCCGTATAGATCCACAAGCTATCCAAGTATGCAAATACTGACACATTTTAGAATGCAACAACACATGAAATCAAGCTTGAGCAACTAGAAGAATTGGTTCCAGACCACAGAATGAAAGTTGTTTTACTGAAAATTCAGCTACAGCTTTTAACCCACTAAAGTGTTTCTGCAATTACCTTGTCCTACCTGTGTGGCACCTTCTCCCTAAGTGCAACTGCTGACGTCACAGATTTCAATGGATTTGTGGAGGGATAAGTAGAGGCCTGTAGTGTTCGAGAAGGCTACATCCACTGAGTGTGATACTTGAAGCCTTTTTTATGGTGACAGAAAAAGATTTTAAAGCTCTGGAATTTTAGACCTCTGTGTTTTGAAGGGACTAAAAGTATGGAATTTATGTCCTGCTGTTTAAAATCCAATCATGAATTGCACTAAATGCCAACTCACTTCAGACAAAAATGTCCATGCTGGTCATTTGCTTGAGAGCTCAAGAAAAATGAAAAAATGAAAGCAGTTATTGTGGCATGTATGTACGTGGGGTATTTGATGGAATTATGCACTCTACAAGATGCCCGAAAATCTGATAAAAAAAAAAATACATTATTTCAACATCCAGTTAATGCCACCATTCAATTTTTGCTTAAGTGCTTTTCCCTATCCCAACACAATATGCAAAAACAGCTATAAATAACCATTTATAGGTTGATTCCCCCCTAAAAGTGTGGTTCTATGGGGCTATCATTAAATTACTCTCTTTTTTGACCAGCCTGACACAACAACATTTGATCAACCAAAGGCATGAGTTTTAGCGGTACTTTCTATTTGACCAATGGACTTGTTTTTGGAGTGTTCAGAAAAATTGTTTGTTAACAATCTCTTTTGTAATTTTATTGGGTGATGCTAATGGCACAGAAATTACGCATGATTGGAATGTATTCACGTATACACCCAGCAAAATGTTTAACTAACAAAAATGTAATTAAAAATACCCATAAACATCCATTTAAAGCCACAAAAAATGGTATACTTAGCTCTTTACTGCTGTTTTATCTATTTTATCTGTGTCTTACCTTCCCAAGTAACCCTCATATCTCTTGGAGATTTGCTTTAAAGGTCATCCATTGATTTTATTTTTTAATTTTGTTCAGTGACACCATTACTTGTTATCACTAATCTCCAGTCTGGTTCATGATCTTCAACCTCATTCTGAATAGACTCGGCTTCCATCACGGCCCATAAACCATGCAATCATCAAGCAAAACAACATGGACCTCTGTGCCTTCTCTGTTTGTTTCTATTTTCAAAGAAAGAAAAAAAAATCACTTTTTCTTTGTATCACCCTCTATCTCAGGTCCAGAATGTTCCAGGAACTTCACCTCTAGCAGTGGAGTCATCAAGTCACCTGGCTTTCCAGAGAAGTACCCCAACAACCTGGACTGCACCTTCATGATCTTTGCACCCAAGATGTCAGAGATCATTTTAGAGTTTGAGAGCTTTGAGTTGGAGCCGGACACGCAACCGCCCACCGGAGTGTTCTGCCGCTATGACCGCCTGGAGATTTGGGATGGGTTCCCTGGAGGTGAGTCATCGGAGAAGTGTTGATCCAAACAGGAAAATGAGAATGTAACAAAAGATCATTTTACAGATGATGTCTGCACATTCTCGGTTCAAAGGACTAGCATGAAATACAAACTGTCATTGGCAACAAATAACAGGATATATTTATCAATACATTTTCCTAAGAAGGTGCTCCGGGTTGTTGCCAAGGCATTGCTATGCATTTACTAGGGTATTCAGGGATGTTACTAGGGTGTTGCTAGGGTGTTCAGAGTTGTTTCAAGGTTGTTATTTAGGAGTTAAGTATTGAAGTTTAATACAGTATATGTAGATTTTTAATTTGGAGTTTATTTGACCTCAAAGTCTTTAGAGCAGAAATCAGTGGGTGGATCTCATCCTTGGCCTTGTGAAAATGCCTTTTAAGGGACAAGCCAGATGCTGTTACTAAATAGCAATGCAGTATGATTGATCTCTAAGGGGTAATAGACGCCTGGCTCCGAACCACATCATTATTGCACAAGCAAAACAAAACTTGCTTAAGTATGGACAAGGGTCTTATTTGGATATGGACTGTAAACATACTCTTTTATGCACAAAGAAACATACATACACACCTTTGCTGTATAGGAAAGGAAAATCATTTGATACCATGTCACCAAGAGCTCTCCAATTAAGACTTTTTCTTTTTTATGTATGTCTCTGTCTGGACATGAGACCCCCGGTTTGGGTGGGGGACTCTAGAATGCAGACTTTTGTCATAAGTACTCCAAAAATATTATTTTCTTCAAGATAATTAAATTTTTTTGTTTGCACGTGTGTTTTTGAGCTGCATAAATAATTCCATCAGCAGCAGATTCCAGCTGAAAACGGGAAGGAAGTCTGTGAGGACCAGAGGTCTCATTCTATTTCCACTTCATTATCAACTTTTCTTTCCATATCATTGGAGGAGAGAAGCTGAGAAAAAATGCCACCTTTGATTTGAGACAGCCTGTTCAGCTTCCTCGTCAGTTATAATATTTTTTTATTATTTTCAGCATCTCTTCTGAAGCATGGTTGTGAACATGCAGTTCACCAATTATAGACAAAGACGGAATATAGGAGGTATATTTAAAGGGTTACACTAAATTGTTGTCTTTCATACAGGTATGAAAGGCCCAGATAGAATTTGCAGACATTTATGTGACTTTTAATGCATTTTTTAAGCCAATTTGTGGAATGGACTTAACTGGTAAAGCCGAGCTGCGGGTACTACACTCGTATTGGTGTGGTTCTCACAAAAATAATTACGAATCTGTACTGGTCCTATTGTACTCCACAATTAAAAGAAACAAAATAAGAAATTATAGTTAGCATATAGAAAATTAAAATGTTTTGTGCCATTAAGATTTTTAACACATGTGTAAAATAAACAAACTCCTAATTGGAATGTTTCAACAACTTTGGCTTATGTTAGGTAAAGGTTAGGAATAAACGTTAATAGAACATCATTGTGACGTTATATATATTTTTTCTCAGAAAAGTTCTCACAATGTTTGGAGAACACGCTCCTAGTCCGAAATTGTTTGTATAACCGTTAAACTAGATTTCTATTTAAACTAGATTTAATGTTCAAGTTTTAAAATTAAGTTTTCAAGAAGTTTTGACATTTTCAGGAATGCTATGCTAACCATTAAATAATGTTTTTCTCACAGCACACTGGACATTTTAACGTTCCCACAACCACGCTGTTATGTTTGGAAATCGTTTTAAGAACATGCATTTATTGATTGGAACGCAATGTCTCTTATTCACACAAAGGCTGTGTAGAACATTGTGAATCGGGCGTTTGAATTCTGCAGGCACAGAATCGGCTTGGGGAAGTGCAGATATCAGGACAGAAGTTGCATGCTTTGTCAGAGATTTCTAAGCCATCAGTTTTGAATTCTTCAATAAAAAGACACTCACTGTAGTTTCCCATGAGTTAACAGTCACAGAGAAAGAGCCAAGATAGAAAAACAAGGCTTTAAAGGAAAGGCACCAGTGCTCAAGGGCCTTAGTGTTACTTCTCTACGGTTCAGACACAAGCTGCATTACAGTACCTGTGGAGCCACACCAATCAATAGTTCATTAGTGTGGAAAGGCTGTAAGGCATGAGCCAGAGGCTTCTATGGCTTCAATCCACTGCGCCCCCAGCTCACCTCCTCCATCCATACTGGCAGCCCACTCAGAGTCAGTCACGGCCTGGTAGAGGGCATATGAAGCCCCGCTCATCCTTCTCCACAAGAGCAGACATGCAGTATGAGTTCATGGAGAGGCTCTTTAAAATTCCATAGCCCCGTTGAGTCATGCAGATAAAATGGATGGTTCACAACACCCAGAGTCTTCTCAATGCACACGCTTACACACACGCACACACGCATTTATAATTTATACACACTTGAATGCACCTGGTTCCACAATAAATTTCTCTTCTTCTCTTCAGAAAAACAACAGACCTTGAAAGAGGATCTCACTTTCTCTTAATCATTTTATTTGTGTCGCTCTCCCACTCGATTTCACTTATTTATTTATTTTTCTTTTCAACGTCTTTCTTTACCATCCCTCCTGTCTCACTCTTCCCACTTAAAATTGTTCACCTAAGGCAATTTTAACCCTATGTAAACCTAATCCTGGCTAACTTTGTTCCATGTTTCATTCTGTTCTTTACCCTGGGTTGTTATAAATATCACTGTTTTTTTGCTTAAAATTTTGCTTTGGTTGTTCGAAGTCCTCTGAAACATGCTACAAACACAAAAGACTGTACTTAACTAAACTTAACTGTACAAAGCTCCTGGATATTTAATGGGGCAAGCTTGATGGCAGTTTATGATTGGTTTTCTGTTGCTAAACAAGTTACCATTTCATCCTAGCACTACATTGTTTTAAATTGTATACCTTTGGCTGTGCAATTCAAGCTAAACACTGAAAGTGGTGCTAATCCTGCTTTGGAGCATGGCTTCATAACCCAGGGTTAAAAGTGGTGCTAACCATTTTTGTTACTAGTGTGAAATGATGCTTAACAACTTTGAAAGTGGACTTAACCCAGGGGGGAAAAAACACGTTATTCCAGTGCTCAGTGTAGTGTGAAAAGCCCTTTTTCTCCATCATTCTCTATAAAGCTTCCACACATTTACTTTCTCAGCTGAATGTATAGCATACCTCACATTTACTGCCTTTTATGTTTGGTTCCTTCCTTCTTCTTTCCACCTCCTACATTTTTTTTTCTTTTAAAGTGGCTTCTGGGAAGTCACATAAGAGTGGCCCTGGAATGAACAATAAGTGCTGGAATTTATGGCTGCCACAGAAAACAGAAGCCCAAGGTCATAGACACATACAAAACAGACACTGCCCTTTTCATTCCCATCAACAGTGAGATGTTGATTAAACGCCTTTTGTTCATTCAAAAGTATTATGCAAGGTTGGTTAAAGTCAATGTCCTTTAAAAGAGGTTCACATTGCTTTCACATAAAACTCTTGTATAACTCAGGAATAATATGACTTATGTATTCACCCATTCACCATTTCTTTTTTCTGCAGTTGGTCCATACATTGGCAGATACTGTGGGCAGATTACTCCAGGACGGATCATATCTTACACCGGAATCTTGGCCTTGACAATCAACACAGATAGTGCTATTGCTAAAGAAGGATTCTCAGCTAATTTTACTGTAATGGAAAGGACAGTCCCGGATGGTAAGTCAATGTTTTTAAAATGTTTAAAGTGTACTAAGTAATTAAATAAATTAATTGTGTATTTAATATATTGTAAAGATGAAGACTCAAGAATTATGTTTACGGTTTGTCACCTGCTCATGATGGCCACTATGTTGAGATCACATGACTAGTGCTGTTAAATAAATAGCTAAATATATTAATATTATTAATTGGAATAAAGAGTTCATGTGCAAAGAATTGCAGTTCATTAGCCTAACAGTAGGCAGCTTTAAATATATTGATTTGTCTGTGCAGAAATGTAATAAAAGTTAACAGAAGTTTTATCTGTGTGAAGGTCAGTAGGGTTAATAAAACACTGGTAATCCATGACCCATCTGCCCTGCTTTATGGAGGTCAATTTGCACACACACACACACACACACACACACACGGGTCCTGTTTTAAGAGCATTAGTATTAAGCGCAGTGCTATGCCATAAGTCATAAGTGCAAAGTCAGTGGCCATGAATTTCTGGTATTTTTGTGCAACCATGTGTCAAGGTGCATGTAGGTTTGGCGAAATTGCACGCACAACGTGCAAATGGGCTGGATTAATTGCAATTTAAATCTTAGTTTTTCTCTGGTTATTATTCCACCGTCGGCCTCCTATAATATAATGGATTCCCTCAAGCACTAGTGATATAAACCAAGTCAGCACATTCTTAAGAAGACTGTATGCAATGAATTAGAAGAGTTGAAAATTATGTTATTTTGTGCATTAAAATGCAATCTTGATGATTGTTGTGCTTATTTCTTTGACATGCTTCTTTTTTACGCATATAAAATGTGATTCTCCTCAGTATTTGGATGTAGGCTCCGTTAAATTACAGAGAATGTAAGCATTATTATTAATTTTCATCTACTGACACCCAAATCATGGCTAGAATTAACAGTGATTGTATCGGCAAAAATCACTCTTAAAAAATATCTTTAGACTTACAAATTAGACCATAAATACTGTACAGTGCCCCCTAGGTAGCTATGTCAAAGGCTCCATAAAGGTGCTCGCTTTTGTGCCATTGAGTCAGATTGTCTGCAAAAGGCCTATGCATCTGCTAGTGAGTATGGCCAGCTATGCAGTGTCTTGTTCCCCTCAGTGAACCAAGCTCCCATTGGGAGAACTCAAGCTGCTTATGATTGCTATGGGAACTAATACATTCACATGTTAAGAACAGTAGTGGCCAACTGTCAAAGCCCGTGTGGCAAGCATATATCGGTGCACAAGCGAGCTAAAGCATCTGAATAAAAAAGGAATTTTGAATTTACTCCTGTTCCAACAAAGAGAATGTGGGAAGCAGTAGTCAGTCCATCATCTAGATTAAAAAATCTAACATATTTATGCAGACAGGACCACCCTGCCACCATAAAAAGGTCCTGCAAGGACACACCTCTAGCCAAAGCCACGAAGATGTCATGCTCCTCGTAGAATGGGCTCAAATACCCAAAGGTGTAGATAAAATGTGCATTTCGTAAGCACTCGAAGTTGCATCAATAAACCAATGAGACACTCTTTGCTTGAACACCGAAACACCTCTGTTGCAGCCACCAAAGCACACAAATAAGTGTTCTGACTTATGCCACTGGTTAGTACGGTAAACATAGCAGAGCCCGAACTGGGCAAAGAATCTTTAATGCTCCTCCGACTCAAATGGGGTGGAGAGAAAGCCTGAAAATGAATGGTCTGTGAGTGAAACGACATAGAATTAACCTTGGGCAAATAGCCCAGACAAGTCTTAACACAACTTTTGAATACCCTGATGGAAAATCCATAGACAAAGGATTGACCGACAGGGCATGCAAATCACTGACTATTTTAAAGGATGCCAATGCCAATAGCAGTGCTGCCTTGAGAGTAAAAAAAACGTATCAGTAACTGTTATCAAGGGCTCGAACGGAGCACACGAGAGTGCCTCTAAAACAACAGATAAATCCCACAAAGGAACGAGGACGGGACGAAAAGGGCTAAGCCTGCGTACCCCATGCATAAAATGAGAGGCAACAGATTGTCTACAGACAGAGACTCCATTGATAAGCGCATGTTCGCTCCTACAAAAATTCCAACACTGTACAGACAGGGCAGCAAACTGGATTTTCACTTCATGCTGTACACCAAGATGCTAAAATATGCCCTTTAAATGTATATAGCCTCCTCAATGATGGAGCTCTAGAATTTAGAATGGTATCAACCACAGCGGGGACTACCCATCATTCAAAAGAGCATCCCGTTGAGGCGCCACACCCATAAAATCCACAAGTCGGACAAGGGGTGCCAAATGCTGCTCCGTGCCTGAGACAACATGTTTGCTCTAACTGAAATATCCAAAGATGCCTTTTCCAGGAGAGAAACCAGAGTCGAAAACCATACTTGAGATGGCAAATATGGCGGCACTAACAGAAGCTTAACCCTATCCTCCTGAATCCTATTCAGAACTGCATGTAGTAGACTGATCAGTGGAAACACATAAAGATGTGCTCTCGGCCACTGATGCATCAGCAAATTGATGCCCAGTGGTGCCAGAGGCACATCTCGCTCAAAGCTAACATGTCCACTTCTGCTCTGCCGAACCTCCTCCAGATTTGTTCTATAATCTGAGGAAGTAATGTCCATTCTCCGGGTGTCAGACCCTGTCTGGACTGGAGATCTGCCCCCAAGTTCAACCGGCCTGGAACATGTATGGCACGTTGAGATAGTACATTGTCCCATGTCCACAGAAGAATGTGATGTGCCAGCCTTAGCATGACACAAGAGTGCACCCCTCGCTGGCAAATGATGTAGGACACCACCGTCCTGTTGTCGAACCGGATGAGGATATGACTGTCCTGAATCTCTGGAAGGGAAAACCTTAATGCCAGCAGAACCATGAGCATCTCCAGCCAGTTTATGTGACAATATTGCAGTTGGCCCATCCAGACTCCATAGGCTGGATGATCTTTGTGTACAACGCCCCAACCCATGGAGGTGGCGTCTGTTGTTATCACCTTGCAATGATAAACCAGTCCCAACAGGATGCCCAACATCAGAGGGTGGGTCCATTTCCATGGGAGCACAGTTAAGTAGCACCCACGCGTCACTCTGAAGGGATGAAGCGCATGCATCAGTAGTTGAAGTCCCTTTGTGGAGTTCATCCAGCACTGAAAATGTCTTGCATGCAACATGTCCAGGGGAATGACAGTGGACGCTGTGATCACGAACCCCAAAAGCCTGTGAAATGTTCTCTCTGGGAGAACATGTCCCATTCTAAACATCGCGATACACTGGAAAAGTGACAGAACACAAGCTGGAGACAGGTGCGACTGCATCGCCTGAAGGCCAGTTTCACACCTAGAAAAAGAGTCTGTCCCGATGGCAACAGGACGCTATTGTCTAGGTTTACACACAGCCCTAGATTGCTCAAATGGCTGAGAATGACATTTTGATGTTTGGCAGCCAAAGTCTCTGAGTGAGCTAACACAAACCAATCATCAAGATAATTCAAAAGGCGGATGCCTTGAAGCCTCAAGGGTGTCAGAGCTGCATCCATGCATTTTGTGAAAGTGCATGGTGCCAGTGCACATCTGAACAGAAGGACGGAAAATTAGTACGCTTTGCCCCAAAAGTGATGTTTCGTCACAATCTGAATTTGGAAATAAGCATCCTTCAAATGTATTGTCACAAACCAGTCCCCCGACTGTACTTGTGACATTATTGTTTCTGCATCAGCATTCTGAAATTACATTTCATTAGGGTTAGAGTTAGTGAAATTCGAACGTCTCAAATCCAGAATGGGATGCAAGCTGCCGTCTTTTTTCGGGACCGAAAACAAAAAGGGTTGTACTACATCTTCACTGTCCCGACTCAAGCTCAAGAATACTTACAGTTTGTTCTCAGCAGAGCCCCTATCAATTCACAGTCTATCAATTATTTATTGCTTCCATAAATTTACATTCTGTAGACTGCTTCCTTTGCCGTTCAACATGTTTACCATCATATTGTGCTTTGTAGGAAAGGGAGGAGAGGAAGAAAGGAAGGCTATAAGTCTTTATTCTCAGATAAATATCACAGATTTATGGTCTCAGCCAAGTGGGACCAAATAGTGACGGATACCAGATGTAATCAGACAAGAGACTTGTTCTGGTTGTTTTCAGTCATTGTTTTGAAGAATGAATGGGTGGAAAGTGGATAGATGACTTGAGGAGATAGAGAGATAAAACAAACCAGGAGACAATGAGTAATCAGGGTATGAACCATGTTAAGATTTAGTTGAGCTGCAAGTTTGAAGGGTAAAGGAGAGATACAAAAGAATGAGTGCAGCATGAGAGAATGAACAGTCATTGATTCCAGTATAGTTTGCTGTTAGCATGTTGCTACACTAACAATGTGATACTCTAACTAAAAAGCAAAACATAAAAATACATAGCATACACAAACACCTTAAAAAATACACACATTTAATTATAGTTTCTGGAAAAATACCATAGTTACTATATTTATTGTTAAGTCTTCTCATATAAAGCCATAATAAATTAAAATGGTATGACATTTAAATGTTGCAAGCTTTTAAAATCTGTCTGTCATTTTGTTCACTCTATTTTTTATGCATACCAAGTTAGAATTTCACTGTAGTAATAATAACTGTAATAACTATGGTAGTTTGGCAGAAACTATGTTTACCATGTTAAATTAAGGGTCAAATTTTAAATTTTTAGTAGTTTACAATACTTTTTTGTGTTGAATGAAACACAAATGATCTTGACTCTGTCTTCCATCGATTTTTTCCAGTTAGCTTGTCACGATGCATTCTTGGATTGCCTAATCGGAACAGGACATATGCAATGTTGCTTTAGACTTTGGCCAAACTTTGCTGCCTACTGTTTTGGAATGCCTATGATGCTTAGAAATGCTGTCTAGATAGGCAGCTTACTAGGTTTAGGAACAAGGGTAACATTGGCTCAGTGTAAGTTAAAAATCAATCTGAACAGCTCAAACTATGTTTATCTAATACAAATGCTTTCTCCATCTGCTTCATGTGTTTAGACCTGCGTATTTGGGCCATGCTTGGTCTCTGACCTGCATGTTCTGCTCCTTTCACTGTAAATATTAGTGATTGTGAACTCCTGCCTCTCCATGCATTTCCTTACTTTTAAATGGATGATATGTGTATGTGTATGTGATTGTGTTTGACCTCTCATAAATAAATTAGCATGTCTCCTGAGCCTGAACAATTCCCCATCCTTCACAGTGCCGTAGCGTCTGGATGAAGCATCTTAGGGGTCAAAGCATAATCTCTGCTTGTCTCAGACACACGACCAGCATGCCTCTGGACGACTGCCTAAAAAAAACATCACAAAACAATTAGCAATGCTCCTATCCTGGGTGGCATGACATAAGAAGTGATATACACCCCTCTTTTTTTGCCCCTGAAAACACAGACATGCTTGGGGCGTCTCTGTCATGCCATTCCTCCAAATGCTGACGTTTGCCTTCCCATGTGCAGTTTCAGCACCCAACTGGGAACCTTCCAAAGGCACTTTCTCTATGCACTTCATGACTTCTTGTTGCTGGACTTAAGAGCTTAAACTGAATGTTTTATGAACAAAGCTTTACATCTGAATGTGGTACACTTCCCAGCGTGCTTACATTAAATTGTTCATTTCTTGTATGGAGTGAGAGATCGAGGGAGGGAAAGGGAAAAAGGTTATGTTGGGTATGTTTTATTCTGGTGCCAAGAGATGTAAACTTGCGGTACTTTGTTGCTGAGTGGCCCATTCCCAGAGGAAAGCCTCAGTTTGGTTTTTTATTTATATAATGAAATGAAATTTTAGTAACTCCCCTCTCTCTCTTTCTCTAAAATAGACTTTGACTGCACTGAGCCCCTAGGTATGGAGACTGGTGAGATCCATTCAGACCAAATTGTGGCTTCATCCCAGTACAACCCCAACTGGTCTCCAGAACGTTCTAGACTCAACAACCACGAGAATGGCTGGACCCCTGCGGAGGACTCAAACAAAGAATGGATTCAGGTACTGCATGAATCTCACACTCATTCTCATGAATATAGATAGCGATCTATCATGAATTAATAATGGAGGAGAGATTTGTCCTTGGAAGAGAAAAGACCCTGCTGTGGTAGTTTTTTGAAGAATAGAGAAGCAAAATATACAAAAGAAAACCTTGAAATTCTGAAACTCACATGCACTTTGATAATTTTTGAGTTTGAAATTTTCTCCATCTAGAACCTTGGTAAAAACTTGAGTGGGCTGCCTTGTAGATGCTTTTGCCACTGGCTTGTTATTCTTTTTCAAAAACCAGCAGCATCTTCTGAATTTTGCCTATATTGTGGACAGCCATGGGATGTTGTTTAAAACCCAGTACCTGTATATTGGTTCACTCAGGCCTCAGTGATTGCAATCTCAACCAAAGTCTATGAGATGCATCTGCTAGTATCTAACATGGTTCTAATGTTCCAAAGACATTAATAAACCTGAAAATTGTTGTACAACAAGAATATGTCCACACACATAAGCAATGACATGTTCTAGGCAATGCAAGACTCCACAGATTACTGTATATGTCCAAGTCTATTTCAGTTGCGCAAATCTGTGAAAAACTGTTGGCAGCAGTCATAGTGTTGATTACACAAACATTGCAGAACCTCAACTAGCCTTTTCTGCATGTTAGGGCCTTTTCTGTGACCCTAACCCCTGGGGCACCCTCAAAACCCAGACTTGTTTTATAATCTTTGCCTTACTGGAAAGTTTGGGCCAAACAGCCCCCTCAAGAGGATAATAACAGATGTGACCCGTGGCCAAATATTTGCTAGGGAAGGTCTGTTAAGCAGATTTTGTTTTTTATTGCTATCAAAATATTGTCTCTGAGAGCCAGATTTCTAAATAAGAGCCTAATTGACTTAGTAGAAGGTGCCTCAGCTCAATAGAGAAGAAGAATCATGATTCATTCTTAGTTTCATAGTGGAAAAAACATGTATGCACTCTATAAGCACTCAGTATGCTTATAGATTACTGGTGTCTGTCAATATGGTATTGATTGAGACGTTTGCTCAGCACAATGAACTTTAATAACGCACCACAGCGATGTTCTTTGAAAGGCAGCTGATAATTGGTCTCCACTCATTTTACAGACCATCACTTCAACTGAAAGATTCTCATGTTATTCAGATTACATAAAATTTGTCATTGTTTGGCATACAGACTGTTTTGCAAATGCATTTAGCTTGTATCCAACCCAAGAGGTGTCTTCAAAAGGGAAACATTCTGCTTAGATCAAATGAGTTTCTTTAACTGATGGCCCAAAGAGCGAGAAAGAAAAATATCTCCTCTAGCACCCAAACCAATCGGTTCCACATCATTTCACAGTTGCCACTTCATATTTTATTCAGGATAATTAAGTAGACTTTGCAAATGTTCAGCCTCTTGGTTCGCTGAACTTGTTTAGTCATTTCTGATATTAATGAAACTCTAAATGACTTGCCTCCCACAGTGCAGTATTGAGCAGAAGAGAGCACATTTTTACAGCCGCTTGGAATTCTGCAAAAGAGTATTGATTGAAGGAAGGGTACTTTTTTCAGTAGGAGAAATTTCAGCAAATCAAACCGTATTCTGTTTCAGCCCTCATGTGCCCCTGTAAATCCCTTTCCGCCAATCACATGTCAAAGTTGAACCCCACACATCTGTTTCCAAGGGAACAAAGGCGGAATCCTGCTGGGGATGAATGATTTATAATTTGGAGACGTCCTGTGCTCTTTCTCTCTCGCGTGCCCAGCACTTGTGGAGGAGTTTAATTATAACAAGCGTTATTAAAAGAGTGGAATTCTTCATTTCGCTTTCATTAAGCAACTCAAGCCGCCACAACAATCGTTCTTCATCTAATGGCGCAGTCCACTTTGCACACACAACTCACTCACTTCAGTTTCCTTCAATGCATATTATCAGTTCATTATTAATTACATTTACACTCTCGAATGTAATATACAGCAGACACTTACGTATATTATTCATGGAAGCCTGGGTCTTCCTTATTAAAATGCCCTATTTCTTAACGATTTTTTTCACCCCGAACATGTAGAAAAAGCATTTGTTATGCATCATAATGCAGCCTAAAATTAGGTTCAGGGTCTAATGCTCCCAACTCCTGATAATAAGTCTAGGGACTAGGCTGAGCTAGGAAGCTAATGAAACATTTATCCTCCTCTTTGTCCATTTAAAGTGCTTTTTAACATGCTGACAAACAGACAGCTGTCCAGTAAAGCCTTTATCAGGCAAATGTTCCATTAAAATCAGCGTTAGAATCATTATGATCCACAAACCTACCAAACAACGTCAAACATTTGCATTTGTGCAATGGTGCTTTGAATACACAGCGATTCATTTATGCTTCTGCTGCATACGACTGTCCTGCTGTTAAGCCAAATTGTTTGATCAGGGCTTGATTCACAGAGACGTGAGGGCTTTTCTCCTAAACATTACAGAAGAGGATGTTTACCTTCATCTTGTTCATTAAAGTGCCTCTGACAAGAGGCAAGAGTGTTCAAAACAATAAGGGTGGTGTTTGCAAGTCTGGAACGGTAGAGTGCCAACCAGATTTGGTGACACCCGATTCAACAGGAAGCCGTCATCTTGACTGATGGAGGTGAGGAGGGAATGTGCCAGGGTCATAGATGGATACAATGATTAAGACATCACTCCACCCTCGTATTCTTGCCCATTGTGCCAATGCCTTGAGTCGCCGACCCATTTTGCTACAAAACAGGTCGGAATTCCAGGGCCATCAAGCAGGCGCTAATTGCAGACTTCCTCTGAGAAAAACATTCCTCTCTGGCTCGTGAGTGTTGGTTTATCTGGGAAGGTTGAACAGAGAGAGGGAAATGGTGAAAGAGAGGGAGAGTTAGGGGCAAAATGTCACTCACACTTGGCCATATCCTGTTTTCCTTTGCATGTAATCTACATATGTTGTCTATTAGCGATGGTCATCTAAATGCAGCTATGTCTGCTCACCATTGTTTTGCTTAGATTTTCTCTATCAATTAAAGGATTAGTTGGTACTATTTTGAGACGGGCGCTGTTCTACTGCCAGCTGGTGAGTAATTAGACAATGGGACTGTAATTAACATGAGAGTCTCTACTGACGAAGCCTGCAGAGCTGATGTCAAGCTAGGCCACCCTGCTAGCAACACACCTGCGTTAGGTACATTCTTCAGCGTTAGAATGTTTTAAGCCATCTTCATGGTGCCTACATGTAATTAATTTGAGGCATTTAGAAGAATCTTTCATACAAGTTTCAAGTAATCAAAATATGAATCCAGGTGTCCTTTACAATCATATGTAATGTTAAACTACTTTCTCCTATCCCAGCTTAATATGCAGAGACAACTATAAGTAAGCCATTTGTTGGTTGATTCCCCTAAAAGCTGTAAACACTGTGACTCTGTAGTGTTCTAAGTTCATTGCACTGTTTGGTTGAGCTTCCCAACCAGTCTGACCCAACAACATTGGCTCAACCAAAGACATGAGTTTGGTACAGGATCTGTTTGATGGACAAACTGAAAAAAAGGGAATTTAAACTTTTGCTTCAAATATTGTTTAATTATTATTTTTGCTATTCAATTTGGTTATGTTATGCACTTCAACTTTAAGCTCAAAGGCAACCTTAATCTCATTTGCAAGAGCAGTCCGTTGAGGCCAGAAATATAGGATTTCTACAAGATTCATGTCAGAGGAACTCAGCTTACTTTTTTTTATGGTATATGGCCTCTAATACCAGCAAAACATGACAGTTGACCTCTGAGCCCGACTCATCCTAGGCATATTATAGAATTATCAGTGGACTGCATAATATAGCTTTAAAGACAACATGAAACTGCGAAAAAATACATTTTACTTGCACAATGTGACATATTTCCACAATAATTGTTATCACATTTTTTCATTGAGAATTGATTGGATAGTAACAAAACAATGGTCTCTACATGACAGGTGGTTGGTGGTGAGGGCTTAAAAATCGCAGGGCTTTTTTCCAATAGTTATTTCAGAAGCAGAGCAAGTTAAAAAGGCAAACATAATTTTTTTTTATCTGGGAATAACATGCACAATGAATCATTTACAATGAGACCAGAAACATGTATTAAGAAAGTAAATAAACATCAAGTTTAAAAGTGATTTTTTTTTAAAAGTAGGTTGAGTCCATCTTACCTGACTATGGCAAAATTATTTTAAAGAGTGGTATTTTTTGCATATTAGTCCCACTTACATACCCTACCCCCATTAGATTTGCTGGGGTCATCTCTCACTGACAATGAAGTAGATGATCACCACTCAGGCACATGTGCTTAATTTTTGAAAAATGTGTGTTGGGGGCTAGCTAATTCCACCAGGTAAATTGGGTGATGAATGGGAGGTCTTCGAGGAGCCTATAGATCTCTCAGCTGGCAGTAATGCAATTTTCATGAAAATGTGAATTAATTATACCTGTGGTTAATGGAATTTTAGAGGAGCTTTCGGAGCAACCAGGTGTCGTGGGATGGGATGGTGGGAGGAAGCCACGGGTTGATGGATGAAGTAGAACTTTGCCCTTCGAAACCTGTCGTCCCACATTTGTGTTTGCTTTGACTCGGCAGTCGCGCATCTGTCTGCTCAACATCTTAGTTCCTCTCCTAACTTGCACCAGATGGAGTTTGAGCCTTAGATACACAAGAGCAGTTGTGGTTTTAATGAGTGACCAATGTGTGTATTTTTGTAGTCCGCTAATATGATAGACAAGGTTGAAAGAGAAAACAGAATGAAAAATTTAATTCAAGAATTCTATTCAATGGTCTCTTCTTGTAAAGACTAGAACATTTAGCAATTAAGAACTAAAACTGACAAAAGATTTTTGAAAAATCAGAAAAACTTTTGTGGTCATGTAAATGCATTAAATAGCTTTCATTTATGTGTAAGGCCATCAACAGCATAAGAATAAACTGATCCACACAGGAAGATTTTGCCCATTACCCCAATATCATTTTGCATGTTTGCATCTTTACAGGCTTTATCATTTACCATCTTATGCAATGCATGCATGTGTTACGTGAATGCCTCTTCACGGTTTGACGTAAAAACAGAGAATAACGTGATTATTTCAAATGTCAAGTAAACGTGGATTTTTTGCTTTATCTGATTTTTAAATAAGCTGATTTTTGGGAGCAATCAGCGTATTGGTGTGCATGTAAACATACTCATTGTGTAATTTCTCCGCCACTAGTGTCACTACATGGGATTGCAAAAATAAGTTCTTTTCAAATAGGTTGAACATTACCGAATGTTTAATTGGCCAGGCAAACAGTCAAAACAGCCACGGAACCATATTATAAGTGCAAGCTGTTTTACAAAACCACCAGACATGTTTGACGCTTATGTATTTCAACACAATTAGCATGAGAAGCTTCAGCGAGTATTTAGTGGGGTTTAGGAGGATTAAAGGCAGACCAACGCAAGGCAAGAATTGTTCCTTCCACACACACACACACACACACACACACACACACACAGGCACACAAGCTCTAATGTAATAAAACACACTCTTTTTAAATTGAATTAGCTCTACAATATCTAAGCTAAGGTCCATATTTCACAGATGGACTCTGAGCAAATTGAACAGATTTGAACATACCAAGACTTTCCCTTGACATAAATTTGAAAACTTTAAAACCACAAGCAAGACTTGAGTTGTGCCAGCAAAGTAAAATAACAAATATGATTTTTATTAAATTTAATTTAGATTGCATCGTTCTACATTGGACAGATGTGAAATCATGTGTTGTATTTGTGTATTGAGTGACATTTTTCCAGGCTCACCCTCTTACATAACCCCCAACATCCAAAAATGTAAAAAAAAAAAAAATCTAATAATTAAATAAATAAATTGAAGAATAGAAAATGGGAACTTGTTTTGCAGAGTCAGCATGGCTTGAGAACACTGTCCTCAAGGGACACAGATTACAGTTTAGACTCTTTCTCACAGCAGTTACAGCAGCCTTCAAACTGGACTGATATAAGCTGCTATGCAACTTCAGATGGCCTGGTTTTCCTCAAATGGTTAAAAAAAAAAATCATCATAAATTATAGCAAGGCTACTCAACTTCGGAAAGGTCGGGTGCCGTAAAGTTGGATCCCTGTACCCTTGAGGGCTGCACTCTTAATTTGTATGAATATTTATATATATAGAAACACTTACTCTTACTTAAAGTTCATTTACTCACCTTCATGCATCCCAGATGTGTATAACATTCTTTCTTCTACTGAAGAAAAATCATGATGATGTTGAAAAAATATCTCAGCTCTGTGGATAAGAGACCATTGTTTGTCATTGGCTTTTTTTACTATAAATCTCCACTTTCACTTTCAGATGTGAGCACATGTGCCTACAGATGTGAAAGTGAAAGTGGAGATTTTTAGTAGAAAAATGAC
The DNA here is from genome assembly GCF_025860055.1 of Xyrauchen texanus. Taxonomy (NCBI): domain Eukaryota; kingdom Metazoa; phylum Chordata; class Actinopteri; order Cypriniformes; family Catostomidae; genus Xyrauchen; species Xyrauchen texanus. The sequence goes on from NC_068317.1 coordinate 10,835,918, forward strand.
TTAAATATTGATCTATTTCTTACCCACACCTATCATATCTTTTCTAAAGACATAGATTTAACCACCTGAGCCATATGGATTACTTTTTTGCTGCCTTTATGTGCTTTTTCAAACTTCAAAGTTCCAGACACTATTCACTTTCATTGTTTGGACCAACCGAGCTGAAATATTCTTCTAAAAATCTTAATTTGCATTCTGAAGAAGAAAGGAAGTCATATACATATAGGATGGCATGAGGGTGAGTAAATAATGAGAGGATTTTTATTTTTGGGTGAACTATCCCTTTTAGTAATTATTTTAAATATAAGGGTTGTAATAGATTGATTTTCTTATATAGATCAGTTTTGTTGTCACTGTGATTGCCAACTAACAAACACCATGAGTGTTCAACATCACATACACCAGAGATGTGTTCATAAAAGAAGCAATATATCCAAAATTAGCACCAAAAGATTTGTTCACACCCCTTAGCATTTTGTGCCAAAGTAGATAACTAAAAAGCATTTGCGTAAAGGCGTCTAAACACCGTCACTGCAGGAAAAACTGTTATTTTTTTCTTGTAAATAGTGTTGTCATGATGAGTACATACTGTATATCTGTTTAAGAGATTGGACAGATTTGTGTCGTGTTGAGTAATTGAGATTGCGAGCGTGCATGTTTGATTGACAGACCGTGTGTGAGCGCACATGTACTGTATATGAACGCGCGGGCAGACCGCCCGCTGCTCTCAGAACATCGGCTATGCTCAGATATTAATTGTTGTTTTTATATATTTATTTGTACCCGCTTGCAGTTGAATTCCCTCTCTAGTGTGACTCAGCAATTTTGAAAACTAACGTAAATCCTCATGAAAATGGACACCTCCAATTCATACAAATTTGATAGGCTGCTGATAAATATATTTCTGATGATGATATCATAACGCGTCCGCAAAAGATCGCTCGAGGGCCGCATGCAGCCCACGGCCACATGTTGAGTAGCGCTGAGTTATAGATTCCATCATTGTTTTTGTATGTGTGGTCAAGATATTTCAGATCAGATGCCCACAGCCAGCAAAACATTTCTTGTTTCCTTATAGGGAAGAATGAAACACTTTTGGAAAGCTTTTTTTTTTCTTCTGGAGCCAGAAAATGGAGTCTGTCAACAAGGAAATTCCCATGAGGAAGTGGGGCTTTCCCATAGTCTCCTGTTTCTACTGTATTACTTTACAACCAATCAAGGATGATTTGGGTTTTAAGTCAGAAGGGTCAACACCTTGTATATTTATTGTACTTGGGCTATATTGTCCTATAAATGGAAGTTGATGCATAATGTGTCCATTAACTTTGTTTTTGTCAACATCAAGATTTAAGGCGATTTAAGAATTTTATCTAACAACTTAAGTGTGCTTTGGAACCTTTTTCCCTACCAATGACCAGCTTCCATATATTTTGGTACTTTTGAGCAGACTGGATAATTGTTTTTTGTCATATCAAGATTTAAGATTATTCACCTTTTTGCCTTTACTACAGGGGTCTTCAACAATTTTTGGTCCAAGGACCCCTTGGTGGGTAGAGAGAGAGACGGATCTGGGACCCCTGTTACATACTGTATTAAATTGAGTGTTGCATTTTATGCCTATAAGATATTGTTGTATATACATACATTATGATGTTTATATTGCAGAGCAATTAAAATAATAATTAAATAATGTACAGCAGAGTAGATAGATAGATAGATAGATAGATAGATAGATAGATAGATAGATAGATAGATAGATAGATAGATAGATAGATAGATGTGTTGAATCGTGATGAGCTTGGACGCTTGAATGGTTTGTTCTACTGCGCGTTTCTGCTGACTAGCTCAGTTTCGTCACACTTTAATAGAGTTTAGCATTCTAATCAGTTCATAACTAAATACACAAGATGTGCAAATATGAGCCAGGATTAAAAAGAAAGAGGAAGATTTAGTATGCAGGTGCGAGGAACATGTTTATTTATTAAAATACACACACTTATCTCTATCGCTCGTGTGTGAGTGATTATTACAAGTGCCAATGGTGGATCAAATAATTTGCGGACCCCCTGCAGTTCAACCACGGATCCCCTGAAGGAGAATAAATATTCCAAGTATAAATATTAGGCTCTCAATTAATATGGTACTAAAGATGTATACATAATAATGATACAGTAATTAGCAAATACTGTTTAAAATGATTTTATATGTAGTAGCATGACACTTCACAGAAAATGTAAACTTTCTTAAAGCAAATACCCAAATACAAAGCATTACAATGGTGAAATGCTCTACGTGCTGAATGAAATGTTCACTTTCTTCTTCAATCTCTTATTGCTCCAGTTTCTCTTAGCCTATATTCTTGCTCTGTGTGTGTCTGAAACTGAAAGTCATTAATAAATCATGAGGCCCTCAGTGCTGATCTGTGATCAGCTGGTGTGAGTGAAACTGATCCAAAATGTCGCTTCTCCAGCCAAGCTTTCCGATCTCAGATCTCTGGCTGCTCTACAACTCTCTTATCTTGCTGCCATGTATATTTCAGCATGTCCAAAGAATCAGAGCTTGCACATGTCCACGAGTCTTTAGGAAATAAAAGCTTATTTTTCAAGATTAGTAGACTGCGTGTGGATTTAGTTTTACATATGGCACACAATAAGAAACAGAGTGACAGTTTGCAATTAGCTCTTGCCACCTCACTAATTAAGATTGTGAATAGATAAATCAGTATGTCCAATTTTGTTGCAACATAATGAGGAAAGTCGGCATGTTGTTTCCGAACATTCCAATATCCTCAAATCTGCCCCATTCCAAGTAACTGATTAGTAGACAATCTCCAATCAGACATTTCTGCATCGGTGCAAGTGGGTTTACCTTCTCCTGTTGCACGACTGATGTGTAGGTTGAACTTGAATCTAGATCATAACAGCTACAGTATATTCTACAATTTTACAATCTGCCATTTTGAAGAGATTTAGAGCAGTGGTTCTCAAACAATGAATTTCTAATGGGGCCTCAAGATGGCTTAATTGTATACAGTATACAGTATATATGTTATTGTGACAGGGCAGAGGGCGGGGCCGGGTTGTGATTCTACACACCCAATCCCTTATCAGGCTAATCAAGCCTCTGAGAGGGATAAAGGGCGACTGCGGACGGTGGTGCGACAGAGAGAGATCGTTTAGCTGACCGTCGTGTGTTTATGTTTGTGTCTTTTTGGTTCAGTTTACCATTAAACTATTATTTAGATTGTCAAGCCGGTTCTTGCCTCCTCCTTTCCTGGGTTTCGGCACCAGTGTAAAGGGAACAATGGAAAGGAGGAGGCGAGATACGGCTTAATCACAACCCGGCCCTGCCCTCCGCCCTGTCACAGTTATATTAAAATATTAATGGCATTCTTTTGGTCATTCTTTACCCTGTACTGATTTCCAGAATTATTCCATGTTTTCCACTCTTGGTCTGAGTGTAATGTAATAAATTGGAAAATTATCCATTCCAAATTAGCAATCTATAAAATTAGGTGTCACTCCAAGTTTAGAAATAGTCCTGAAAGTAAACTGTGAGACAGGTAAAGCAAAAGAGAATGGAGTCATTGTTCTAACAGGAGGTCCATTAGGCTTTCTACAAACTACACACCTACAGAAAAAAAATTATTGTTCAAAGGTTGCTCTTTTTTTTTTTCTTTCTTTCTTTCTTTTTTTTTTATATTCTCAGAAGGTTTCTTTAGGAGATATACAAATATAAACAATTGATAGAATTGTTGACATATGTTTAAAGTATAGAGCTATCAAATTAATGTGCATTGCATAGAAAAAAAAAACATTTAAACTTGGGAAGAATTTGATGAGAAATGTTTGAGTTCACATTAAAATCTCTGACTTGATTGCACAATTTGGTATCTTGCTAAATCTAAGCAGAGTTGGTGAGATCACCTCTGAAGCTCTTGATGATGCATATGAGATTACTAGTGTCTTTTTCTCTGGATTCAATCGGAGAACCAGGAGACTTAAGCAAAAGTCTCTATTTGTTCTCCATTTAATCTCAATATTGTTTGGAGAAACAATTGGGCTATTAAAGAAACCTCATGTGATTTTCTTTTCCCTCCCAGTCATGGATTTGAAATGAATCTGGCAATTCCAAAATCTGTCCACATATGTACACAAAATGTGTTCTCTTCCAGTAACTCCTGTTCATTCTCTCCATTCCTCTCTCTCCTGACTGCTTCTGACATACTGTACACTCACTGCAGGCTCACGGGAATGACATCAGAGCTCATGATTTCTTTATGAAGCATTCATTTTTCAATGCAGCACACATATGAATTCCCGTTTCCTTTTCATATGATTTTCTTACAGACACCAGGGCAATGAAGTTAGATATCCGCCCTCATCCAATAAGCTCTTGCCTCCCGTTCAGGAAATGAAATCGTCACATCAACTATACTTTATTAAATTGGGATTCATTAAAATTAATCTTTCATTCTAATACTCACCTAGGGTCTTATGAGCTTAGTATATGACAACCGATAAGCCACTTTTAAAGTGATACTCCCATGGTTATGAGTAAAATATAGGCTTAGTAATATAAGTAATATGGTTCTTTTTCTCTGCAGGTTGATCTCGGGTTCCTGCGCTTCGTCTCAGGAATCGGCACACAGGGAGCGATCTCTCAAGAGACCGGGAAGAAGTACTATGTGAAGTCCTACAAGGTGGATGTGAGCTCAAACGGGGAAGACTGGATCACTATTAAGGATGGCCCTAAACAGAAGGTGAATTATTTGCTTCTTTTCATGGCTTTTTCTGAAAGCGCAAATGTTTCTATTGTAGTTCAGCTTAATATTCAGTACAACTACAGTACATCCAAAATTTGTCTTATGTTTTTAGGAAGTCGATATTATTTTTGAGTCTCAAACAGTGAAAATTCAATGCAGTGTGTTTTAATGGGAAACAGTGGACAATTACAAATAATTTACACTTAGCGGTTGAGGTTTCTGAACATTTAAAGGAATGTTCAAGGTTTAATAATAATAAAAATTCATGGCATGTTAAAACAACCAAAAATGTTGTTCACAGTAATGCACTTACATTGGAAGTTTATGGGGTAAGGAAAAATACACACCATTTCAAAAGTATAGCCACAAGACTTAAATCATTATACATGTAAACATGAGACTAGTATGACTAAATAATTTACTAACATCCCCTATGCAAAGTTATAGCCATTCTTTCAACTCATTTCTTAATCATTCAGAAATAAATCTGCTTAAACATCGTCTTGCCACTAAAAAGACAATTAAGAAAACTTTACAGCTCAAATAAAACACATTTTTGTACAGGAGTATTAATATAAGTGTTTTAACCTAAATACATTTTGAACATTTCTGCTTTTAAACCTTCTAAAATGCCTTGTCCCATAGACGTCCATTATAAGTATATCACTGTAAACAGTCTGAGGTGCAAGTCTAAATTATTGACTGATTATCAAAATCACACACATTTTTCTTTCTTTTTTGAACCTGGAAAAATATTATAAACAGTTTGTGATGAGGAGGTGGGCGGGGCCGGGCCGTGAGTGTGCACGACCAGCCCCCAATAGGGCTAATCAGCCGAGGAAAGGGATAAAGCCGAGCCGGATGCGGCAGTTCAGGAGAGAGAGAGCCACAAGCAGCTACCATGTGTGTTTATGTTTGTGTCTTTTTAAGTTTTCATTAAACATTATTTGGACTGTTCAGCTGGTTACCACCTCATCGTTGCCCATTTTAAACCCTGTTACATTGATCCTAAACCCGGGAAGGAGAAGGGATGCCCTGTCGTGTAGTTCTCGCTACTGCCGTATGCCCAAAAGGGCAGCTGCGGCTGTCTGACGGGGGACGGAGAGTCGCTGCAGGCCACTTGGATGCGGAGGAAAGGCCAACATCCGCAAGGGGAGGAGGGGCTCTCTGCAGAACTCAAGAGGGGTGCTTTCCATCCACCAGGGATCAGAGGACTCGCTCCGGTCCACCAGGGGAGGAGCAGCTGCCGTCCGCCAGAGGGTGGAAGAGTGATCGAAGACCAGGCAACGGTGTGTCTGGGAACTGGCGAGCAATTTTTTTTTTGCATTGTCACTTAGCCTTGCCCTTGCCTCTTTTCTCTCCCCTTGTCTCCCTCCAAGTCTCGAAAGGCGGGGAAAGCCTGCCGGCAGGCATGGCCAGAAGGGCAACATCCCCCCTCTGAAAGGAGGTTCCCCGTAAACTTTCTTAATATTCACCGGTCTGAGGTAAAGGAGTGAGGAGTGTAACGAGGAGGTGGGCGGAGTGGGGTGGGGCCTTGAGTGTGCACGGCAGGCCCCCAATCAGGCTAATCAGCTGAAGAGAGGGATAGGCCGTGCTGGATGCAGTAGTTTGGGAGCGAGAGAGAGCCACACACAGCTGCTGTGTGTGTGTGTGTGTGTGTGTGTGTTTATGTTTGTGTCTTTTAAGATTTCATTAAACACTCTTTTGACTGTTCAGCTGGTTCCTACCCCCTCCTTGCCCATTTAAAACCTGTTACACAGTTCAATATTTTACATATAACAATGAGATAGTTTTAGAAAGTCCTCGAAGGATCTCAGGTTTAATTTTGTACAGCTCTGTTTCCACTAAATGCAAAAGAAGACTTTTTTCCCCAGCTTAACATAGGAGAGATCCAAACGTTTCCAGAGCTCCCTGGCAGGAAGCGTTGTAAACATCTCCTTGTATTGTAGAGCTGTACAGTACCTTCATTACACCAATCCATGCTCCAGCTCCAGTCGGGAATGCCATGCTCATGTGTTTTGCAGGGGCTGTGTTTCTCCGACTCCATTATGAGCCTAGTGTGGTATGCTAATCTGCCTTCTTATAAGAGTGAATTTGCAAACTCTGTAACAAGAGACCAACTGCACAAATCCAAAGCAACCACAGTAGTCGGACTGATATTCTTTTTATTTTTTCCTTTAAAGAATGATGTCAACATTTGTGGTAGGGCTTTTTTTCTTAAGGGATGAAAGGAAAGAACAAAGGAATGAATAAACAGAGAGTGGCAAATGGAGAGGGTGAGAGAGGGAGGATTTCTGGGAGGTTTAGAGGGTTTTAACAGCTGGTTGGTTGCACTCGAGCCCAAGACAGATTGAATGAAGGGCAAGGAAACGGTGATCGATTTGCCATCAGGTGTGCTATCTGTAATGTCTCCCTCAACATGGAACAGTTAACTACATTCTTGGGCATCAGGCACATTCAAATATTCAACAGCAGGTTTGAGGGATTTTAGGATTTTATTAAGCAGATTTTCTACCCAAATGATCCTAATTCTCATTACCATAAAGCAAAAAAATAAATAATTGCATTCTCATTATTGTAATGTGGAAATTATCCAGTACAGATAGATGGCAGCTTTGCAGATCCTTGCCATTCTAGCTGTCAGTTTGTCCAGATACTCAGGTGACATTTCACCCCACTCTTCCAGTAGCACTTGCCATAGATGTAGCTTGTTGGGCACTTCTCATGCACCTTTCAGTCTAGCTGATCCCACAAAAGCTCATTGGAGTTAAGATCCATAACACTCTTTTCCAATTATCTGTTGTCCAATGTCTGTGTTTCTTTGCCCACTCTAACATTTTTCTTTTTGTTTTTCTGTTTCAAAATTTTCTTTTTCTTTGCAATTATTCCCATAAGGCCATTTTTACCTAATATTGACCTTAAGACATGCTAGTCTATTGCATAATGTGGGAACTCAAAAACAAGCACAAAGACAATGTTAAGCTTCATTTAATAAACCAAATAGCTTTCAACTGTGTTTGATATAATGGAAAGTGATTTTCTAGTACCAAATTAGCAATTTAGCATGATTACTCAAGGATAAAGTGTTGGAGTGATGGCTGCTGGAAGTTGGGCCTGTCTAGATTTGATCAAAATAGTGATGTGCTGTTTTTTACATCAATAATATCCTGACTATACTTTGTGATCAGTTGAATGCCACTTTGGCTAATTAAAGTACCAATTTCCTTCTGAAACAGCTAAATCTGTACATTATTCCAAACTTTTGGCCATCATTGTATATACAGCATATATATATATATATATACTTAGCCGCAGCTCTTGGATTTAAAGTCTAGGCCTTTAGTGCGATTCATGCCATTAAGAAAACACAGTTTCACAGTGAATGAGACACCGTATGCCTCATTCATGTATCATACATCACGTTGCAGTCAACTAATAATACCAATAGACAATTTAAAACACGTCCATGCACGAAAGCCAGAACCAAGGAGGTCTAATACCAAGAAAAATCTCTAATAATATTTACAATTATAATTACAGTATGCTTGCTATTCATTTTTTTTTCATCAGGGTACACAGTTACGTGGACATTTTCTTTTTGTTTTTTTCATTTTCATCTTCTAATGATGCTGAACGTTCCAATGATGTCATACAATGCTGTCTAGTTAGGCAGCTCAATAGGTTTCAAGACACAGCCAGTGTGTGAAGTTTATGATTTTACTATTTTGTGAGTGCAAGCAAAGATATTCATATGTGTGTTTAGATGTACACTATGTCTGCTGTGCACACTCTAACAATGCAAGTTTTGAAATAGACCTGTCAAGCTAAGCAAGCCAATTAGACTCTTATGTGTGTGTGGGCATGTATGACCATACACACATTCATGCCTCAGAGAGAATGTGAGCTTAAATATACCCAGAGGCCCAATTTCTCTGCCAGCCCTCGACTAAAGTACACTGTTCTCTTTTTAGAGCTTGCATTTTAAAGGTGCGGAGCCTTGTTTCTGTCTGTTCGGCTCTAAAGTGCTTTTGTGAGGTAAGGGCCCATTTGCAGACTGCTGAAACAGCAGTTCGGTTGCGTGGTTGTTGCACATAGGAAAGCCTTTTTACTACTTAGAGCAGTAGAGCAAAGCACTGGCGTGACATTTAAAGATAGCGGATGGCTCATGGTGTGTCTCCCTCCTAGACACTCATGTTTGACAAGAAGTGCCCAGGGACACGGTTAGCTGTATGGATTCGGGGATAGATGGATGGCTGTATGCCCTGTCTGGAGCTTAGTAACACTTTGATTTCCTGTACAGCTTACAGTTTGACCTGGTCTAGTCTGGAATCGTGCTAAATGTACTGCAGCTAAAGCAGCTAATCCAATCCAAATTTTCAGCCAGAACTGTCTTTTTATAAAAGATGTCAAATGAGAACAAGACATATGAGGATCTGTTACCAGGTCAAAAGTTTTGGAAACTAATGGATGCCCTCCAACTGACGGTTGGGAATCTGATGGATTTGCATTTGACCATTTTAAAGCAATGCAGACAATGCATTCAAATAAATGATGGTGCCAGCAGGTGCAATTTGTTCTAGGTGAATTTACCATAGTGAGAGAATAAAAGTGAGATGAAGAAGGGAGATCTGAAAGAGAGAACCTTCAACGTGATCTTAAAATGCCATGGTTGTCCTTTATATAGTGGCCTGTGAAACTAGATTTGCTATGAAAAACAAGAGGGAGTTTTGAGCTCAATCTTGCTTCTAGTTCTTGTTACTTTGACACAACTGTACCCTCTAGTGAGAGAAAACATGTGCTAGATGTCATCAATAATCTGCACCCATGAACATAACACTATGTCATTCATGGCTATGCCTGCCACGTTTTCATACAGCAACAACAAGGACCATTGTATAATAGAAGTGTCCAAAACATTTAGTGCTAGTTTTAACCCAGACACTAACATCACAAAGTGGCTTTTGTGTTGCTGCACAGTGGCTCCAAAGATAATTCAATTCACAATTATGTTGTCACTTTAAAAGATGCTGATCTAAATACATTCCTGTCATTTATCTTTGTTTCTGGGGCAGAGCGTTAGGTGAGTCTCAGTCTTCAAAGGTCTGTCCTCTGGTTCCCTAAACAAACAGTGTGAATAATTTATGTGTTTGTTCTTCACTCGCCAGATTTTCCAAGGGAACACCAACCCTACAGATGTGGCAAAAGCCATGCTCCCCAAGCCCACGTTGACAAGATACCTCCGGATCAGACCCTACGCCTGGGAGTCTGGCATCGCTCTCCGCTTTGAGATGTATGGATGCAAAATCTCAGGTTGGTTCCTAAGAAATCTGTATCTTTTCTGTCATTCTAGGCCTTAAATCATACAAACTTTGTATTGGCTTGGTGTTTTCTGGCTCAACTGGGATTGGTCAAAAATGTTGTTTAGAAGTGGAGATTTAATTCAGATTTGTTGAAACGTTCCATGCAGAAGCCTTGTTTTGTCAACACATCACTTCATCATAATCTCTCAATTAGATGGTTTACGTTTCACGTACTTTGGAGGCAGGCATACAGAGAAGTGTTTATTCATGCTGCTGAAAGCTTTGTGCGAGCTGTGTGTGTTCATTTTATTTTTATTTTCAAGAGTCGAGGAGCTATCGTATTATAGACAAGTGTTCACGTCAATGAATAAGACTGTGTATTCATGTTACACCATGTTTGGATGTACTTAATTCAAAATGAATGCCATGCACAGCAGGCGAAGCTGTTACTCCGACCTCTACGTCTACTCTAATTCTGCCTCTATACCCTCCTCCCTTGAGCCTTAACCTCTCCACATCTCACACACATACACAAATGCACATATTACTCCCACTACTGCACATGCAGAGATATACTCCCTCCAGCCGCAGTCAGCTCCATCTGGCCAAGGCCTAATTTGCATACTCATCTGCATGTTCTGGCATGCTCCACCCTCCACCGAGCTTTGATTGCACAGGCTTTCCTATCATTTCCTTGTATGTGTAAGATGAGGGTATGCCTGTTTGCCATCATGCATCGTCTATCAGCTTTATGTTCAACATGCATAAGGGGCTTATTTTTAGTGTCAGTGTGTATACACAGATTTAGCACTGGTTGTATATTTGCGTGCGAGTGTGTGCATGCGGTTCACCACAGTTCTGGAGCGCAGCTGTTGCAGTCATGTTTTGAACGGGTGAACAGACCGCATTCTAAACACATCACAAGAACAGAGGCCTTTTAGTGACATCATCAGTGTGTATCGGGCTCTCTTATGATGATGTGGCCAAGCTGGGCAGCTGATTGGAGAAAAATTCCCCCAATAGTTCCACCCACAAAATGCTGTGACATTACATGGTTTTTGGACATGGTACGGTGCTTCTAAGATATGTTTCATGGTTATACCGTGTTTTTTAGATATGTACCATGGTGATCGAATTTGGACATGTACTCTGGTAATTCAATGTTTTTTGGACAAGTACTATCGTAGTAGTGTAGTATTCTTTGAAGTATCTTAAAGCAGCATATAAACCTGTTTTTACAACTTTGGGCAATTTAATGTCCCAGGTGTTGATTTTTATTAAAGCTAATAGATAAAAAAAAATTTGAATAATAATATTTTATATATATATATATATATATATATATATATATATGTGTATATATATATATATATATATATATATATATGTATACTAAAATATCCTGTGATGCAAGTACCGTATATATACTGTCGGACACTGTTAGTTGACAAATTAAAAAAGTGTACTAAAAGTGCCCAGTTGAAGAAACACCCTTAAATACCATGGTATATGAATAATCAATGTACCATGATCATGTATCAAAGTACCCCATATAATAATATTCCTGGGTACCACGTTTTTAGCACTGTACCAGATAGTGACACTGCCTAAAGTAGAGGAGGACAGCTGGCAGTTAGGATGTGGTCTTCAACAGAGTTCAGGTCTGATAGGCTTTCCACAACCACACAGCCATTAATAAACTTCCTTTCACTGTTTGTAAATAAAAACATCTGTGTGTGTGGCCATCCAGCCTCTTTGTGCAGACCAACTCAACAGATAACCACGTAATGAATGCAATCAGGTCCACCCTACGGGTGTGTCTCCAGGGTCTACCACACCCGGAGCTTCTGCCAAGCATCCCCAAATGCCATCTGATATCCATAAACAGGTCCTGATGACAGTGGATGCCAATGGATTAAAAATAAATCTTGATTTACTTCCAAACTTTGAAATCCAACCACCTCGGTGCAGATCTTTTTCATCAAGGCCATTCCTGAAACAACTTCGGGTTTTTATCAGAAATGATGCACAATCTTCCAAATTGGGCAGGGTAAGAGAAACCCAACCGAGTCCGTACACCCACAAACAAACAATGGAAAAATCAAAAACACACAAGTTTGTTGTTTTAGGAGCCTGGAACTCACATTTTGACCATTGAAGGGGTCACAGACAAGTACTCTTTCCGTTCCAAAACGGCAGAGGATGTTCCCTCCATCACTACAAAATAAGTGTTGTCAATGAAAACTCTGTTTTGTTGGTTTTCAAGGGACATTAGGTCCACCTTTGACAGGTCCAAGATTGTCTCTGACGCTTTCCAGCTCCACGGGTGCTGATCGTAGATTACAGTACCACTGGCAGGTCACGAATTACAAAGTTCCAAAGCTGAAGAAGGTACGAGTGTCATGACAGGCAAAACATAGGCAGCCAGTCGATTGGTGCTACATATCTGATAACTTCACTCAAACTCAACCTGCATTTGCAGAAATGAAGCAAAGCGTGGAAAATCATGTTATCAACGCTGGAAAAAGAAAGGGGGCTTGGAGTAATGAAGATAGATTACAAGGTGGATGAAAGGGTGGGAATGGTAGGTCTGAAAGAGATTAATAAAAAAGCAGTCAGAAACTAAACAAAAGGAAGGTAGGAGAGGAAAAGGATGAAGTATAAAACGAGACACTGTTCAGAAATGAAAGGAAGTGCACTTGAGAGGGGGTTTAATTAGATTCACAAGCTTGAGGAAAAGACATGTAGAAAAGTTAAAGTCAATGGTGCAATGAAGATGGAGAGTGAGAGAAAGAAAGGTTTTTATCTTTTCTGTCCACTTCATCTGTCTTACCTGTGCAATGAATGTCTTTCTCTTTCTTTGTTCAGCTACTTTATGCCCTGTGGCCTCTTTAAGGTTGTTGTAAGACGTGACTTTTACCACGGTTATCTTTTAACATAATTTATATCTTCTCTTTTCACCCTCAGTCTTATCCTTGAACATCTGATCTAATCTCTCACAGACAATTCCCTCAACAATTATTGTTCAAGTCTTTCTCATTCTTTGTTTCCATGTGACTAGTATTGCATAGTTAGACACTTGTTTAAACATTCTGGTTCGCAATGCAGCTTATTAATGTTTATAACCATCCACTTGCATGGCGAAATTTTGCAGGGATGAGCGTATGAGAAGCATGTGTAAAACCCACATGTGCTATGTATGAAGGACCGCCCACACAGAGGTCACTGCCAAACCAAGCAACTTGCTATTGAACAGTACTGCAAATTATTTGAGATGAGTGTATTTAGTCCACGGAATTTCACAGTTTAAGGGTGAATGTGACTAAGCATTAAGTGCCTTAAACAGTACTCAAAAATGATTTAATACTCCAAAGCACTCATTGTTTATGCATCGAACATACTGTGGCCACACCATATTAAGCTGATACTGTTAAATTGGTGACAAATAATGGTAAATTTGTTAGACAACAGTCTAAACTTTACACTCTCTCGCTGTCTCTCATCAGAATACCCATGTTTAGGAATGTTGGGAATGGTCTCAGGCCTCATCACAGATGCCCAGATCACAGTTTCCTCCCATACTGAGCGTACCTGGGTGTCGGAAAATGCACGTCTTCTGACCAGCCGCTCAGGATGGACATTGTTGCCGCAGCCGCAACCCTATGTGGATGAGTGGCTGCAAGTCGATCTGGGTGAGGAGAAGCTGGTTAAAGGCTTGATCATCCAGGGAGGCAAACATCGTGATAATAAGGTCTTTATGAAAAAGTTTCGGCTGGGTTACAGCAGCAATGGAGTCGAGTGGAAAATGGAGATGGATGCCACAGGCAACAAGCCCAAGGTAGGATATAGGGAAGCTGAAAATTGGCCTGTTATTTATGGATTAACCTGGTATTTATGACCAGATCAGCTCTGGTTTCTTTAGCCTGACATAGTTTAAGACTTTAGTTTAAGGAAGCTAACAATGGACATATAATGTATCCTTCCCCAAGCATTTAGAGAACAATAGAAATTACACTAATGCTGTGTGCGTAACATTAGTGAAACGTCCCAAATACATTAAACATACTACCACTAACCTTTGTAAGCCTGTGCTTCAAAGCGGAGGGATCGTCTTGGGGGTTTATTTTGCAATAATTAACACCTGACTGCGTATTATCCCACTTACTTGATTAATTAAGGTAAATTTGGCTCTTTTTTTTTAAAGATTTACTTATTTACCCAAATCCATTCTACATGATGAAATTAGAGATACCACATGAAATTATTAATCTTTTACTATAGCACAGAGCATATGTACCTTGTCTCTTATCAAAGGCTAGATATCACTTCCAGATGGCCCAATGTCTGATTTCAAAATCCTTATATTCTCTTCTTAACATCTTGAACTTAAAGGACAAGAAGAGACATTAGCGCTGATGGTCATAAATGCTCTTTCTTGAATGCCCTGTCTTGTTCTGTAACTTTGTTACCTCTGGCAAGTGTCTTTTCATCTTTTTTGTGTCTCTGTCTCCTGTGGTACCTTGTGTCTGGGTAGGAATACTTTAGAAGTGTGAAGTTAAAGCCTGATGCTTTTGAAGGGCTGGGTATCCTGCCGTTGTAGACTGCAGTGTATGCCTGCAGCCTTTCTTTTTGCACTAGTTCAGCTGTATGCTGTCAGAAATAAAATTGAAGGTTTTCTTGTCTCTAGTGCTTTGTTGAATTAGGAATAGAGTAGCATCCAAGTTAAGAGAAGTATATGCTGTTCACCTTCTCGCTCGCTCTCTTTCATTAAAGCTAGATTATTTATTTCTGTGGCAAAGTAACTTTGGAATAATCTTAATAAAGTTTTCCCCTTTATATTTTACCATTCTCTCTCAGTTCTCTCTCTCTCTATGCTTGACTGCTAACTACTGCCTCTCTACTGTCGTTGTTCTTGGCAGATTTTTGAGGGGAATTTGAACTATGACACACCAGCATTGAGGACGGTGGAGCCCAAATTAACCCGCTTTGTTAGGGTGTACCCAGAAAGAGCAACTCCTGCTGGAATGGGACTTAGACTGGAACTCCTGGGCTGTGAAATGGAAGGTAAGTTGAAAATTCATATACACATTTTTCAATTTCACGTTTCTTCTGAATCATTAGAAGCATCTGGTCTCAAGGTGACTTTTAGTGGATATATTACGTGAGTTGCCATCAAGCACACAAGTGTCCTAGCTAGCAGAATAATCACAGGTGGAGTTCATCAGATTAGCTATGAACACAATCCACAAAGTTTGACAACAAGAAAATGTCTAAATACCTTTAGTCATTTTGAAGTGTAAGCTATATCATTTGTTTCATCATTTAAAACCTAAAAATGTTTGTGAAATGTTTTGATTAGAAGTTGTTCTTGTGCTATCCTTATTTAAATTAAATGCCACTTGATGTGAATTTGTATTATCTCATGCAGTGACATTCACACATAATTAATTGCATCTTATGTGTTCAAGGGCTACTGTATTGCCCTTGCCATGTAAACAAAAGACAAACAAAATTATAGTCCTTCGATCTAAAAGAAGGCACTTGAGGTTTTCAAGTGTGTGGTCTTAGAGTACAGATGCTATTTGATTGAATTTGGACTTATTCACTCAAGAGAACGGCATAGGGCATGGCTTAGCTTTCTTCATAATTAGTTGTCTCACAGATGTAGCATCAAAGGATGACTCCAACCCAGAGAAGCAGGGGCCTGTGACACTCCTAAATAACAGTGCCCCTTACAGCTGGAAATAATCTTTGGTCCACCTGCCTTGAAGGATTACAGAAAGGTCCTTGATGTCTTCCCCTCTCTATCTTTCCTTCTCTCTCTCTTTATATCAGAATTAGTTTAGTTTTGATGGGGTGTGTGTGTATGTGTGTGTACGTGTGTGTACGTGTGTGTGTGCGCGCGTGTGTGTGTGTGTGTGTGTGTGTGTGTGTGTGTGTGTGTGTGTGTGTGTGTGTGTGTGTGTGTGTGTGTGTTTTGTAGAGACAGCGTTAAGTAGATTTACATATTGGATTTCTGAGAGACTGCAAGACTTGAACGTGTAAGCCACAGCATCCCACCAGGAGCTTTAGTTGGATGATAATGCTTGTTTTCACTTTTAATGCCAACACATGTGAACACACTCCAGCATTGTATATACAAATGCGCCCAGTTTCTTTCCCTGTTTCAGCACAAATTTTCAATATGAATACTGCACAGCAAATTCTACATTATGCCTACACTTTTTTGAAAATCATTCAGCGAAACAGTGGGCATTATTCCATAATGTTTAAAACTGTACAATACATTGATGCCATATGACCTCAACGCATTGTGTGTGCATTTCAGCGAGCGTTGTCCAGTTATAATCTCTTTAAAACACAAGTGGTTATTTTACATTTTAATTCCAATTTTGTGAAAAAAGGTTTCAACATTTAGCAGTCCAAATGCCATTCTGAACATAGCCACTCACAATCAAGCAAGTGTTCCAACACACACAAGCACACATAATGCTGTCCAGTGGACACACCCGGCCAAAATCCGCACAGTGAACTTTCTACAACCCTTCGGCTTTAGAGACTCTCTTTAAACTGCCCTCAGTTCACCCACATAATTTCCACAACAGCTCCTGTTTCCCCCTTCCCCACCCTTTCCCTGTCCACCACTCATTTTTTGCTCCCTCTATCCCGGGAAAGCCCTCCAGGCTTAGGGGCAGCTCATTACAAGCTGAGAGTAAACACAGGGCTTTAGGCAGATGCAGGCAAAGGCCACATCCAAAGAGGCATGGGCAGCCATAATGAGAGGCCACCACAGTTTCAGCAAGCTGTGCAGGCCCAGGGTGGATCATAACATCCAGAACCCTACAGCCAAAACCCCAGCGCCCAGAGTCACGCATAGACCCAAATCAAAGAGCTATAGCTTTGGAATGCGTTTTGACAGAGTATAATCATTAAGATGATATGTGGCAGAAAAGGATAGTACCATGGTAATATCATGTTTTGATAACACCATGGTATTCTTTAAAGCTGCACTACAGAACTTTGTGCTCTCTAGCGACATTTGTGGTTGAAGCTTAAAATTACAAGCATTTTGCAGAAGAACACTTTATGTTAGTTGTGTTTTGGCACTGCTCATCTGCGTGGATGAATCTCATGGTTCGAGCTTACCTGGACATCGACTATGTGTGATCATGACTATGGGAGATATTCAGAGCTGGAGTAATTTGTTCTGTTTTCATGTGGATATTATGTAATTCTCTTAAATATTTAAAACAGAAATATTACTTGATTTAATAAAGTTGTAAAGTAGATAAAGTAAACAACACTCTTATTTACATATTTTGAAAGAATGAATTTTACAATAGTGCTTTTTTGACACTACACTCAAAGCTCTTTTACATTGAGAACAGGGAAAACTCCTCAGCCTCCACCGGTTACCAGTATACTGTATATAATTATGACTATTCAAGAGTTTTATCTACTATTAATGTTTGTATTGCATTACACTAATTAATTTAAGAAGTGAAACTTCTGATATGGCTGATATGAGTTCAATGGAATTATTTTATATTATATGGTATAACCTCGGTTGCTAATGCAAGTAAAAGAAAAGAAAAAGTAAAAACTAATAGTATGTCAATGCATTGCACACAATAACAATGTAAACTAAAAACATAAAATTATTTAATAATGATAGAAATGAAATATCCTTTATAAAATATGAAAATAATATGCAGAAATATGCTATTTAAAAATTATAATAAAACGTTTAATTAATAATTTCTTTAGCAGTCAAGTAATAATAGACAGATTGTTACACACTAAACAATTGAATATGTGCATTGCTGAACGACCTTGTAGTAACTTGTACCTATAGTGGCTTTTAAATAGACTTGTAAACAGACAATCTACTAAAAGGACAATAGTGATAGCTTGTGCATTTTTGCGACTTGGGTAAAAGAAATGAGAAAAGAGTGGCACACACACTCTTAGGGAACCTGGAAACAACATCAAGGTTATACAATTCTCAGAAGTCATGAATATTATTAAACATGTTTCAGAAACTTCACCAAACAAAGTAGAAACACCATTATCGGTTAAAACGTGAGTATTGTTTGAATCATTAAAGCATGACAAGCAATATAAGCTTCAACAACCCAACCAGACAACCTATCCAAGCATTTTAGCAAGTAAAGAATTCGCCAAACAGTTAACAGATTAACATCCATCCAGACTGCAGCGATGACGTCCTGAATTGTGTGACAGTGACTGATCTGAACAGTGTAGTTTCCCCAGCTGAAACACATGACAGCCAGTACTTCTTATCTGTGTTTTCAAACAGACGTAATGACGCAAAGATGAACGACTTAAGGCTGTGATTTTGCACTAAATCTGACCAAACAGCTCAAAATACAAATAATTTTTGTAAGGTAAGGACTTTTTTTTTTAACACTTTTTTTGTACTCAATCAATAATGGCATTTTGTATAGTGCAGCATTAAAGTACCTTGGAACGCAATGCAGATAATAATATATATATATATTTTTTTTACTTGTACCATACTAAACCATGTTTTTGGACATGTAGTATGATAAAACCAAAGGTTTCTTTGAAGCATCATTGAGTAATATTTAAACATTATGGTTATTTGGACATGTACCACAGTAGTATCATATTTTTAGATACAATGATAATACCAAGATATTCTTTCGGATAACTTGGAATGCCATGCTTTGTAAATACCATGATTCTTGCACACGTGCCATGGCAATAACATTGTTTTATTTGAAGTAACTTGGAATGTAGTGTAAATACTATGGGATTTTGTTTGGAACATGCCATGGCATGCCATGTTTTATTTTTTTTTTTTTTTGGAAATGCGCCATAATTCCATTTTTTTCTTTGAAGAACAATGGACTACCATGTATATACCATGTTTCTGCACATGTACTGAAGGATCTAATGATGTATGTATGAGTGTATGGCTTAAAGAGAGTAAACGGAGAGTTTGTTGTACTTTATTTATGTTGTCTCTTTCATTCTGTCACATTATTTTTCTACTGTATTTTCTAATTTCTTTGTATTCAATTTATAATTTTTTTTTTACTTATTACATTCTTTTTATATTATTATATTATATTCCCTTTTACTATGCTTTACTATTTCCATTTAATCTTATGGTGTGTGCTGTGTTGGCTTCACAAGAGATAAGGAATTGTCTCCAATTCAAAGTCTTCTATGGGATGATGTTGTGAAGCTGTAATTTTCCATTGTCTTTGCTTTATATAATAACATAAGTAGAATTTTTGCTGGTCAGAATTCATCAGAAGTCTGAGCACTGAGCCAAAGATATTTCAGTAAACTGCTCATTTTTACCATCACTTTGTCTCTACCTCCTTTTCTTCCCCTGTTGCCTCTGTCTGCCACTTGGGCTAGTGCAAGAATTAACAAAGCAAGCTGTTGGTGTTGACTGGTTATGGACAAACTCTGATATATGAATATCTTCTGACAAAGAGAGAGATCTAATAGGAGACTAAATCTAACAGTACCATGTTAGAAACAGAGTGGGGGTTTTTAAATACCTTTGAGCACCATGTAAATGCTATGGTTATTTGAACATGTACTATGCTATTAATATGTTTTTTACATGAACCATCTCTATATCATGGTATTCTATGTAGTACCATGTAAATAGCATGGCATTTGAATATTGAGATCATTCAGTGCCATGGTATATATCAAAGTACTACCATCTGATACCATCCATTAATTGGCTCTATCACTCCACTTTCTCAATTTCCACCAATAGCTGGTGTGTGGTGAGCGTGGTGGTGCACTATGTAAGCCGTCACATCATCCAGGTGGATGCTGCACACTCGTGGTGGTTGAGGAGAGTCCCCTGTTCACTGTGTAAAATGCTTTTGAGTGTAGTGTCAGAAAAGCGCTATATAAATATAACGTTCATTCATTCATGTACCATGGTACAACCACAGTACTTTTCTTTTGTAAAGAGGTGCTTTTAAAATATGCAATTTTATATTTTATGTGAATAATTACCTCTCTCTCTCTCTCTCTCTCTCTCTCTCTCTCTCTCTCTCTCTCTAGCGCCCACTGTGCCCCCTACCACACCCGCTCCCTCCACCACCCCGTCAGACGAGTGTGATGATGACCAGGCCAACTGCCACAGTGGAACAGGTGATGACTACGACCAGACAGGTGCTAACACTCGCCTGCAGAGACTGCACCCTGCACCTTCTGCTATGCTAATCACACTATCTTAATCCCCACCAGACTAATTGTCCCCTTGCTTCTGTAAATAACCGCTCTTCTAGTCTATTCTTGCTATGCTAACCCCGCAAAGCTGTTCATGCTTCGCACCTGAAACCTTGATCATCTATTCCCCCATAACCACACTCACCTAAACATTTGGTTATGTTTGGAATGGCATACTAACATCCAGAACTACTACCTTAATGCAAAATGAATATAGTGCACAGTATGCAAATATTCTGCATGCAACCAATTCCCGCATAACCTAGTACATTTTCCAAATTCGCCTGCTACCTATTTTATTAAAAGGTAACTAATGAACTTATTTCAATTGTAATCTTAACATCTACATTGTAAGTCATTATTTGATACGACCTTCAAAAGTTAGGATAGTTTTATACTAAATTGCAAAATGCTTAATTAACATATTCGTTTCTGAGATGATAATTGGACCTCTCACATAAATATCCAACATTGCGAGGTCTTTTGAAAACTGTAGTATACTATACTTTAAAATGTTTATCGTTAATTTCTCCATACAGCTTTTTTTATGTATGCAGTATTCACTGTGTAGTATGCAGTACACAGTATGTTATATTTACAAAGCATAGGCCATATATTATATATTATACTATATATCTGCAGTATACAGAATGTATATTAAATTTGCATGGGGCCCATGTGACAACTATGTAGCAGACTATTGTTTTTTTGCATACTGCTTCACTCTTTTTTCTTAAATAGTAGGCAGTAAACAGTAAACACTCCACAGTATATAAACAGTATGCTACTGTAGTATTCTATTCCAAATGTATTCATAGCATCTACACTTACCTTTTGTCTTCATCTTGCAACTATTTGACTACTAAATTCTCTACTGTTCTCCAGCTGCTACTAACACTACATATTCAAAATTCTGCCTAAAATCATCTGTGTTCACTCCAGTGCAGTCTCACAGAGTGTGTGTTAGACAGAACAGAATTACACTCCTCTCTGCTAATGCTAAAAGTAAAGGTTCCACATGAAGAAAGTTGTATATGCATGCCTTGTGCCACAGAGCTACATTTTAAAAATGCTAAGCAAATACGAGCAGAGGTATTAGCTCAGATAGATCTGTGCCTCTTCATAATTACCCAATAAAACATTACACCACATCGAATTTCAACTTCTCGTCTAATGGCCTTCACAGGTGGGACCATTGTGCCAGAGATGACCACAGAGCTGAGCACTGTTCCAGGTGAGAAAGGTAATCCCCTGCACTATTTACCTTCTCTTTGCACTCATAATCTGCCATATTAGCCCCATAAACTCCCTGAAAAGTGAAGTGTGTAATTTTTCCCGGTACACGAAACAGCGTACTGTCACATTATGCACTATATTTGATGAGGGATGCACTTCTCGGCCAGTAAAACAGTACGTTCTTTTAGATATGCATGCAAGTAGTAATAATAGAATTAGGACATGCTTAATTCAGGGACGTGGACATTGTCACTTGACCCGAATATATGACGTAAGAACAACAACTGCAGGAATAATACGCTCTGGTTTCTGGTTACCATTTAAGCCCTAGGAACATCTTTCTTGGTATATACACTCACCTAAAGGATTATTAGGAACACCTGTTAAATTTCTCATTAATGCAATTATCTAATCAACCAATCCCATGGCAGTTGCTTCAATGCATTTAGGGGTGTGGTCCTGGTCAAGACAATCTCCTGAACTCCAAACTGAATGTCAGAATGGGAAAGAAAGGTGATTTAAGCAATTTCGAGCATGGTTGTTGGTGCCAGACGGGCCGGTCTGAGTATTTCACAACCATTTCTAGGGTTTACAAAGAATGGTGTGAAAAGGGAAAAACATCCAGTATGCGGCAGTCCTGTGGGCGAAAATGCCTTGTTGATGCTAGAGGTCAAAGGAGAATGGGCCGACTGATTCAAGCTGATAGAAGAGCAACTTTGACTGAAATAACCACTTGTTACAACCGAGGTATGCAGCAAAGCATTTGTGAAGCCACAACACACACAACCTTGAGGCAGATGGGCTACAACAGCAGAAGACCCCACCGGGTACCACTCATCTCCACTACAAATAGGATAAAGAGGCTACAATTTGCAAGCGCTCACCAAAATTGGACAGTTGAAGACTGGAAAAATGTTGCTTGGTCTGATGAGTCTCAATTTCTGTTGAGACATTCAGATGGTAGAGTCAGAATTTAGCGTAAACAGAATGAGAACATGGATCCATCATGCCTTGTTACCACTGTGCAGGCTGGTGGTGGTGGTGTAATGGTATGGGGGATGTTTTCTTGGCACACTTTAGGCCCCTTAGTGCCAATTGGGCATCGTTTAAATGCCACGGCCTACCTGAGCATTGTTTCTGACCATGTCCATCCCTTTATGGCCACCATGTACCCATCCTCTGATGGCTACTTCCAGCAGGATAATGCACCATGTCACAAAGCTCGAATCATTTCAAATTGGTTTCTGGAACATGACAATGAGTTCACTGTACTAAAATGGCCCCCACAGTCACCAGATCTCAACCCAATAGAGCATCTTTGGGATGTGGTGGAACGGGAGCTTCGTGCCCTGGATGTGCATCCCACAAATCTCCATCAACTGCAAGATGCTATCCTATCAATATGGGCCAACAATTCTAAAGAATGCTTTCAGCACCTTGTTGAATAAATCCCACGTAGAATTAAGGCAGTTCTGAAGGCGAAAGGGGGTCAAACACAGTATTAGTATGGTGTTCCTAATAGTCCTTAGGTGAGTGTGTGTATATATATATATATATATATATATATATATATATATATATATATATATATACACAGTGGTTCACCACTGTTCTTTTAAATCCAGCATTTTGTACGTGATGTTTCCTCAGCTCCCAAATGGGTAATGGGATCGAAAAGTGTCCAGTCAATCCGCACTTCAAGAATATCACCGGAAAGTGTAGGTCATCCAGTATTTCTCACTTAATGCTTCATGAATGTTGAGGATTCGGACATACTACTCCATTGGCATACTGTAATTGACATACTATATAGTAGGGAAGTATGGATATTCGGATGCCACGTTTGAGATGTTAAAATACTTTCTCCTATCCCAGTGTAACGTGATAACTATTAGTGAGTGATTCATAGGCTGACTTCCCACAAACACTGCGGCACTTTCAAAACATTACTTGGTTTGAGTATAGCACAGGCATAAACAATGGAGTAAGTTTGAGTCACGACTACCTGTTTGTCAAAGCAGGGGATTGAACCGAAGGGGCTGTAATACATCAATGGCATTTCAACACACCGAAAAACTCTCAAAACATCTATGAAACACCTAGCAATGCCATGGCAGCCATCCACAACTAGCATAAAGGCAGTGAGTTTTGCATAGCCAATCACTTAGCCTAGTTGCAATCCATTTGGTGCCACTAGTTCCTAAAAAACACATTTCTTATTTATGTTTTCTTTGTCTTCTATTTGGTTGTTTTGGGTTGTAGAAGACATCTGATTGTGTGTCAATTCAAATATGAGTCTGTAATCTCGTCTGGAAGTGTTCTTGTAAACATCTATGAAGAGGAGTTCTGATTTTCTCATTCAGCATAATGACTGATTAGCCATTCAAGAGTGCTTACTAATTGGCAAATGAAAGATGCCCCTTAACTGACCTTGCGTAATTAGCCTGTGTGTGTCTGTGTGTGTGCGCGCGTTAGGCCCTCCTGTCTGTGCACAAAATAACAGAACAACTGAATAGAATGGAGGTTCTAATAAGCAAATGTCCTTGTGTGTGTGTGGTCCTGCTTGGGTAACCAACCAACGACCATGAGTAGATGTGTGCTCTTTTTATTATTGGATGTGGTTTATTTGCTATGACAAGCATTTAAAACTGGTAGGACATTCTGAACTGTGGTAAACATTACTCTTGCACTTGCATCTTCCAATTCTACAGCCCTAATTCATTTAAAGATGGAAAAGAAGAAATAACTTTTAATTGGAAGCTGGCATTTTCTTTTTTCTAGCAGCAGTGGCAGAGTGCCTGAGCTGTGGCTTTTAATGGGAAATTCTTTCCTTCGCATTCAGTGAGCAAATACCCTCTGAAGCTCCTGCAGAATCCTAGCATTATTAAAGGAGCGCAGCGCTCTGCTTTATTAAACTGTCTGGAAATGCAGTGTTGGGGCTGTGCAAGCACTGGCATAGCTGACATCCTAGATGTGCCTCTGCTTTTCTCTCCATCTCAATTCTCTCTTTCTATGGCTTTCTGTCTCTCACTCAATCTGTCATCGTTAAATTCCTCAGTTTTTTTTATTTTTTATTGTCAGTCTCAAATTCAAAGCTGCACTGTTTCTTATTTCTCACGTTCTCTTTCAAGATCTTAGATATACTGTATATGGTGAATGCTTCTCAATTTGGAATGTCTTTGAAATGTTCATGCTGGGATTTTATTTTCAATTTACAATTTACAGATAAATCTCTACTGCCATCCAGTGGGAAGTGTATGTAAAACAGTGTCGCTCTGGTCTTCCATGGAGTTGAATCCATGTTATTTAAACTTTAAGATATTTGGCAAAAGGCTGGTCTTGTGTGTTTTTGAAGTCTTTAAGAGTGTTGACAAGCCAAAAAACAAATTTAGTGTTTATGAAGTCTTGAAGATAGCTGACAAAAAATCATTAGTGTTTTCTGTATAAAGTATTTAAGATAAGACAGTTAGGTTACATGAAAAAAAGATGAACAGATTGCGCAAAAAAGGCGTTAAATAAATCTCACACTGGTGTCCAGTGAGGCTAGTGGCTTTAAACAATGTAATTAAATTTAAATGCACAAGAACTACTTATATGTTGATGGTTTAC
Organism: Xyrauchen texanus; assembly: GCF_025860055.1. Classification (NCBI taxonomy): domain Eukaryota; kingdom Metazoa; phylum Chordata; class Actinopteri; order Cypriniformes; family Catostomidae; genus Xyrauchen; species Xyrauchen texanus. The sequence continues at coordinate 10,861,079 of NC_068317.1, forward strand.
TAATATATAAAATGCCATTCCCATGTCCTGACCTGTGTGTGATCTCTCTCTGTAGCATTCCTGTGGTTCGCCTGTGACTTCGGCTGGGCGAATGATCCTTCGTTCTGTGGCTGGATATCAGAGGACAGCGGTTTCAGATGGCAGATCCAGTCCAGTGGCACCCCTACTCTAAACACCGGCCCCAATATGGATCACACAGGTAAGAGATAAACAACACCAACGCTGAGTGTGAATGCTTTGAAAACTTGTGAAACTTCTAAACCTCACACTCTCTGTTTTCCTCCAAGGTGGATCAGGCAACTTCATCTACACGCTTGCAACAGGTGCACAGGAGACAGAGGTGGCGCGGTTAGTGAGTCCGCCAGTGTCAGGGCAGGACTCAGACCTCTGCCTCTCCTTCTGGTACCATATGTTTGGCTCACGCATTGGCACACTGCACATCAAACAGCGGAGAGAAAGCGGTCAGGTCACAGCTGATGTACTGCTCTGGACGGTCAGCGGTCACCAAGGCAACCGTTGGAGGGAGGGGCGTGTGCTAATACCACACTCCAATAAACCCTACCAGGTATGACACAACAGATTCTCACCAAACCTGTCAAGAAAATGTCCTGGTCCTATTTTATTCTTAAATTTAAAGAAACAAATAAGAAATTATATTTTGCATATAGAAAACGAAGCCTATTTTTAGAGCCTTTAAGGTTTTTTACATTGTGATATTATTTAAATGCACATTTTACCCTTCTATTCTGGTTACCAATATGTACAAAACAATATATGTATAAAACAGTATATATAAAAAGCTGTATCTATACATCATTAAAGTACTTGGCATTTTCGCTGATTTTAATTCAAAAAATTGTTCTGTTAAGTGTCCTGGAAATAATGTCACAAAGCAAAAATAATAATAATAATGGTCCAAAATATAAAGTCATAGCATTTTTACTTTTAGAGGAGATAGAAAAAATTATGTGATGCTGTAAACTTATTATGTAGCACCTGGTTAGGTCTTAGGTTAGAGTTCATTAAAGTTCAAGAGAGGGTCACTAAATAAATATTAACATGTACTCAGTATAAACTGTGTACTTTGTTTAGGGTTCAGACACCTGACCTTGCTTTTGGCCCAATGGATTACCATTTCAAGTTGAAAATGACTCAATATTTGCCTTTGTTTCAGGTGGTAATTGAAAGTGTAGTGGAGAGAAAAAGCTGGGGAGACATCGCTGTGGATGACATCAAAATCTTAGACAATCTAAACATGGCCGACTGCAAGGGTAAGTCAACCAGTTCAAACTGCACTGAAACAAAGCAGGACTGTGTTGTCGTAAGTCTTGTATCTGCAAGATTTCAGCTCCATTGGTGTTCTTTAGTTTAAGAGCATACCATGACCATGACAAGTTGGACTGTGCACGTTTCCTGACTGTTTTATATTATCCTACTATAGACCCAGATGTCCCTGCAGAGCCAATTCTACCTGAGGACAACTTCAATGAACTAAGTAAGTCCCATTCTCAAATGTGCCGCACACAAATTGATTACAAATGCTGAATAAATGTTGGATCCGTATCAAAATGAGCCCTAAAAATGGCTTATGTTACAGTATGGGAGGGAGTGTGAATCACACTGAATAAGATCTGACAAAAATTAGAAGGGTCATGAAATGTATATCTAAAATATATGGCATGTCTTTGCAACTCGTGGTTTATCTCTCCTGTTCTCTCTTTAGTTGTAGACATCACAGACTTTCCTGAGATTGTGGAGAACAATGAAATCAGTGGAGCGGGAAACATGTTGAAGACATTGGACCCCATCCTCATCACCATCATCGCTATGAGCGCCCTGGGAGTCTTCCTCGGTGCCATATGCGGCGTGGTTCTCTACTGTGCCTGCTCCCACAGCGGCATGTCCGATAGGAACTTATCCGCCCTGGAGAGCTATAACTTTGAGCTAGTGGATGGTGTCAAGTTAAAGAAGGACAAGCTCAACTCACAGAACTCATATTCAGAAGCGTGAAGCGCCAACCAATGAGAGGGAATCTCTCCTCAGGGTGGGCGGGCTAAAATGGACTGCTGATGCCCTCCGATTTGAGGAGGCTCTGTGGTTCAGTGAACCAGTGGGAGGAGGTTTGGGACTGAGCCATGCTTTTCTCAGGACCTGCAGTGAATGGAACCTACCTGTAGGGGACACTGTGTACAAAAACATTGAATACAAGGATTTCAATGTAGAAAAAACACAAAAATTACACATGAGAAATATGTACAGCTGATTGAAATTATTATTTTTATTTTTTATTTTATTGATTTGTATTATTTTTAGTTGCTCATTTTTACAATCGGATGCTGGTGTTGAGACCAATATAAAATAATGTTATAAAATATTTATCTTTTTTTTTTCTAGGAGGAAAAAAAATCATTTGTTTCATTTTAAAAGATTGTTTTGTGCTTTAAGGAGATGTGTAAAAAACAAAAAAACAAAAAGAACCATAAATGCTAAGGGAAGGTAATTACCCCATGGTAAATCATGGATCAAACGGGTAAAATATCATCCAATCCTGTTGCATTCTGGTTATGGTTCAGTCAGTGCCTTTGGTACATCTTTTTTGGCCTCCTCTGTTGATTTTTTATGTTTTCAACCCTTTCATTCTCAAAATAGGCTTTTGGTCGAATCTGCAAAACAAAATCCAGTAAAGTCATAGCGCTTTAATGTTAAAATCCTACATATTGTACATAAGTTTTAATATATTTTAATGCCCTTTTCAAAGAAACGAGTAAAAGGTCAAAAAAGAAAGCTGCAGTATCCCTTTTTTCCTGGGTTGTATGTTGTAAATACAATCGTCTGACTGTTTTGTGAAAGTGAAAAATGTATGCTTTATTTCTGTCCAGTTTGGTTATTTTGCTACCCTCCCAAAAGATGCAGCCCTTGTTCAAAAGAGGTGTTAATACAAATGCAATGCACATTCACATCCCATTTCAAAATGGGAATGGCATCCTATACTCAAACAGAATGCGTTTAATAGAACTCTGCAATGGCTCGGTTGCTTTTTTATGTTTTGTTAACCTGTAAATCAGACATAAGGCTGGATATCAGTTTAACATCATATCCTGACATGCAAGCCTCTCATGCACAAAGATAGAATGATAATCACATTTCAGAATGTCTGTCAATCCAACATATCAAAAAAGAAGAAAATACATGTTTATCACCACACAAATATTTCATCTGCCTTTTCAAAGTGCTTATTTTACCATCCGTTACGCTTGAATGCATGCCGTCCGTCAACCACCTTGACTAAAACTATCTTTTCAGAGGGAAACTTCATTTTAAGAGTGGTGCTATATAATTCAGATGTACTGAAAATGTTTTGGCACATCATGCATTGCCTATGCACAAGCTTTGGACATCACATCATGGTTGCTGGCTGAGTGATGTCATAGTTGAATTCTGTCATTGGCCTTGTGTCTTTACCAAAGGACTGTTGCCTCAAACCGCAGGGTCCAATCACAACCTTTTGTCATCATCGGGCATCGCAAGATGGGGCATTGGCTTTTGGAAAGGGGTCAGATTAAAGAAAGACATTAAATGTTATAATACTGGTTTTATCACTCATTATCATTCTATCACTGGTTTTGATTCGGAAGTTAGAGGACTGTTTGATAAATCTGTACTTTAGCAATGACTTACATGTAGTTTAACCAACAACAGGGTTTCATTGCTGACAATACTAATGTTTTCTACTAGTTTCTTGGTTTGTTCGTGTACTGTGTTGTGTACTGTGGCAAACACATTTTCTGTTTCTTTCCGGTAGTTCCTGAATACATGAATCCACGTGTCGATGCTACATGTGTCAGCTGAAGCTGTAAAGGTGACTGACTTCAGTCGGGTCCTGTGAGAAAGCATACTGTAGCATTAACTAAAAAGAAACGATGTTGCACTGATCAATATATTTGATGAAGTTTGTGTTTATAGCATTCATTTGTAAAAAAGAAAATTGAAATAAAAAAAGACAGTGTTGATAGTTTCAGAATATGTAATACGATTCTGAAATGGTCAATTATCGAGATGTTTTCATTATCGAAAAAGGTATACAGATTTCCTATATTAAAGTTCCCATTTATCTGACCAATTATCTTTTCGTTTTTGTACTGTCGTTCAAATTTTGTGCTGATTTTTTTTTTACGAGAAGATGAGAAAGAAAAGAAAATCTTTTATTTTCAATACTGCCTCTGTAATTTGCTGTTGTAGGAAGGAATAAATTAATAAATAAAAAAAAGACAGCAAGGCCTTAAAATGGATATCAATGTTTTGTATTTTAACATCATGCTTCACAAAGAGAAAAACAATCATCTGCATCTACTCTGTCTCTGGTCAAATCAGATCAACTGACATTCCAAAGATTCAGCTCTAATAAATGATTTCTGAAACAAATTTTCTCCTTTTAGAATTTTTATTTTAAAATTTTTCAATCATTTTAGACTTTTAAGCAGAAAGGAAAAAGTTAAATGACCATCTATGAGCAGCAATGAGCTTTAAACAAGAGTGCAATGCCAGCATAAATGTCTAAAGACTTGTGGAAACAGCAGAGGCAACCATTGAGTTAGAAGGAATGTACTGGCATAAGCCGCGTTTATAAAGTGTGCAAACAAAGTCTTTCTAGCATGTCAGTCCACTGTCAGCCATCTTTGGAACACTTTTGGGAGGCCATTTCCAGTCATGCCAGTGCAGCTCCTATCTACTTGAATGGGGAAACACCGAAATCTCAAAAACAGTTGGTCAAGATTGGGTTCAAAGAACATATTTCAAATCAACAATATAATGTGCTAACATTGGAATCATAAATTATGCTTTTTTTACCTCATATTACGCTAAAACACTACATTTTTCCATCTTTTAAAGCTAATGAGCATGCACGTAAGTGAGTTGATTGACAGGTGATATCTGTATCTAAAAGGTGATTGGCTCTTTTACCTGTAAGGTGGGACTTCCTTTCTACATTCGTTGACCATTGGATGTTCCACTTTCTCCCATTCATTTAAATAGAAGTGGCCTATCTCTGCTAAATAGTCTCTGGTCCAATACATTTCTGCTTTGAGGGATTCTTTTACTCTAAAGTAAAATTAGACAACAAGTGTTAAATGGTGCACAAAGGTAGCAAACATTGAAATTTGACTTTCTGAACCGCCCTCTGATCAGTCTTCTCTGCATTCTCGCCGCCTGCTCCGACACTGCACCTCAATATTAAAGCAATCCAATTAGGAAAAGTACTTTAAAAGGTGCAAACAAAAATTATTTCTCCAGAAAGCCAACGTCCCTTCAATTAATATTTGCGTGTATTGTATGTGTAACCGGTCCTGCTCGACCCACTCCTAGCTGGATTTGAACCAGTGTCTCCGGCATGGAAGGCAGGCACGGTAACAAGGCTACAACTTCTAGCGTCAGTCACTAGTGAGCATCTTGAGGCCAGGGGAGTGAGGTTTACACACTGCACAGGTACTTACCAGCTGGCTACCGTTACAGTCACCCCCCTAAACCTCACTCCCATCTGGGTCACAGCACCACTGTAACCAGACCTGCCTGGCCCACTCTGAGCAGTATTTGAAGCAGGGACTCAGCATGGGAGGTGGGCGCACTAACGAGGAGGCTAAAGGCTACAGCCTCTAGCGTAAGTCGCTAGTGAGCCTCTTGAGAACAGGGGAGTGAGGTTTACACACTACACTTACCAGCTGGCTACCATTACATATGGAGCTAACATCATTCATACAGTAGAGACATCATTCCCTCATGCCACCACAAATGGGCTTCCTACAGAGAATGCTGGTGCCTCTTTTTTCCATTCTACTCAGATAAATTACAGACAGAGTCATTAGTCCCAGCTGGGGGGAATAAGTTAATAGTCCAATCGATTGCAGGGCATTGTTGGCAAGGAGATTGGCATTTCTAAGTGACAACTCCCATCAAAAAAAAAAAAAAAACACTGCAAAAAAAAAATCTATTCAAAAATCACTGAAATGCAATAGTTTAATAACACAAATATGCCTCCCACACCTAAACTGTTAGCCATCTATAGCCCATTTTATCCAGTCTGCTCTGATATATCACAACCAGAGTCATTAGTCCCAGCTGGGGGGAATTAGCTCAAGTCTAATAGATCGCAGGGCATTTTTGGCAAGGAGACTGGCTATAAACTTTGTCATCCCAACTAACTAGGACTCTGTCCTGTACATTACAGGTTGCATTCACCTGGAAACCCTTTGCGATCTATGCAACTCTGGGATTTTGGGCCATTATACATGACCAGCAGGAGTGGTGGCCTCCTTGTGTCTGAAGGGCCTTGGCTCTTCCATGGATTCAGCTCGACCTAGGAGTTCCTCCTGTTCAGTTGTTACCCCTGAGGGCATCAGTACTGGTAGCTGACTCTCTCTGTAGTAGACAAATACAGGCCAACGGCCATTGTGGGGATCTTTATTCAGTAGTTTGCCCCCCGGAAGTGTCCAGCCCCTTCTCCTGCAAGGCATCAACTGGACAAGTTCTCAAATTATTTCTGTGAGCTGTACAGGTGGGGCCATCTTTGCCTTCTGGTTGAATTACATACACAGGATGATTGGGGCGTAACTGAGCGACCACCACAAATGGAACTGGCAACCATCGTGGGGCCAACCTGCTGTGTGCTCTACATCGGAATTAGTGGAGCAGCACAAGCTCCCCAGGAAGGAGGCTCAACTTTGCTCACTGACCAAATCTGTTTTGGTCCTGCCCTTGTTGGCTGTTAAAATTCTTTCTAACCACACGCAAGGCTTGATTCAAGGTCTTATGGTGGTACTGCACCCATCCATATAATGTACACATAAGAGCTGGGGGAAAACCCCCTGGAACCAGTCAGTTGGAAGTCAGGAATGTCGCCCGAAGACTACAAAATTGGAGTGAAGCCTGTTGCACTGTGTTTTTGTAGGCCTGTACTAACACTGGCAATTTGCTTGACCATTGGGACTGGGATTCAGTGGTCAATGTCCCCAACAGGATCAACAATGTCTGGTTAAACCGTTCACAGGCTCCATTGCCTTGTGGGTGATATGCGGTGGTCTGACTTTGCAGACACCCATAAACTTGGCATAATTCCTCAAAAAGGGATGACTGAAAGGCTCCCCTCCTTGATCAGTAAGAATCCGTTCTGGGTAGCCAATCACTTTAAACAGATTCTGCCATTCTGCTTTTGCTGTGGTGGCTGCGGTTTAGTCCATGGTTGGTACTGCAATGACATACTATGAGAACAAATCAGTCATTATCAATATGTAGGGGCAAGTATCAGCTGGGTGACTCAAAGACAGGAAAACCATGCCAACTAATTGAAATGTATATGATGTAATTATAGATACCAGAGGGGCCCTTCCCTCAGCTCCAGCATTTCCCAACAAGCAATGGCTACAGTCTCATTTTTGGCCAAAAGAACCTCAGCTTCAAGGTGCATACTGTTTTTTCAAGGCACAGATGGCCAGCACGTTGTTGATGCGCTTCCAAATAGCTCTTTTTTCAGTTTGGGGTACTAACAACTGGAAGTGGATCTCCCTGGTGTCTCTCTCTTCAAACAGTTGTCTCAATGCTCCATCCACCACCTCAATCTTTTTACATTTGCCCAACAGCCTCTTTAACCAGGGGGAGATATGACCGCTGTTGGTGGCAGGAAACCTTGATCGTTCCACTTCCACAATTGTGTAAAATCAGGATCCTGTTGCTGTAATCTATGCCATTACAAACACTCATTATCATCTCCACCTTTCACGTCTTCCCCATGCACAGTACCATCTGCTTCAATTTCCTCCTCCTATGCAGTCCTAATGCCCACTTCATGTTGTTTTCCTGGCAAGCTAGAGAGTACATCAGCATTATGATTTGTAGAATCAGGTGGATACTGAATAGTATACCTGAAATTTTCCAGCTGTGCTGCCCAATGCTGCTCCACTGCACTTAGCTTGGCAGTCTCCAAATGCATTCTTTGGTTATTGTCAGTGTACACTTCTACCTCCAGAATTTCTCTATCATGGCCTACTTAAAGGCCAACAGCTCCAAACAGCTCCAAACAAATTAACTGTAATTCAGATTGTTCCACTCAGTGGGATGAAGGCTGCAGCTGGCATATGCGATGACCTGCGATGACACAGACGTGTGTGTGTGAGTGTGTGTAATTACACAACTATACATAAATCATATCAATACAATATCTTACTTGTTGAGTAAGAAAAAAGAGGTTATATTACAAACTCTGTCACTTTCCCATTTTGCTTGCAGACTCTGATCTGTTCAGGGTTTCTTTGTTTTTACAAATTGACTCCCTGGAGGCTTGCCGTTTTGAATGATCCATGGTAAATTTTTCTTGTTCATTGTGACAACAAACTTTCAGCTTTGGCTACTCCCACATGCGTGCTACAGAAGCCAGATCTTATTATCTCTGTATATGGATATGATGTCAACGAGCACGGGCGAGTGACGTATGTATGAATTTCTTGTGAAATCCGTCTAAAATATTTATAATATAATATCATTATTATAGATTTTTCAAAGTGTATTTGGGTAAAGACAAGGTTTGGAAGATGGATTTTTGTTGCACTCTCTTATAAATAATTATTTTTTTTTTTTTTAACAAAAAGAAAAGTTACACAATGTAGCTTTAAATACGAAAAAAAAAAAAAAGAAAATTATAAAGGTCCTATTCTATTATTCTATTTTTTATATATACGTTTTTTTTTTTTTTTTAGATGTGTCATTCGATTATCGACCATTATCGATAATTATCGACAAAGATCGATAATGTGTCGTGGTTGAGGTCCAATGTGGTTAACCTTATCGTTTTCAACACTGCAATAGACTGTGGTACCACCAGATGGAACTGTGGACCAAATGTGTCATGAGTGATTAATCTAAATAAATCTATTTATTAAAATTTATTCATTTTAAAACCACACTCTAGCAACAAACTCTGCCTGTCTGTTTGTGTGTATCTATATAACATGAGGCAATATAATGTCAATTGTCAAACTACCGCACACCACCCCACCCTGTAAAGCGCAAAACTTTTCACCTCATATACTTCGCAGAATTGTCATCCCAAACAGTGTTCTTGAGATGGTCTTCGTCCGGAGGCATGAAAACCTGGAGCAACACGGGCTTTATATAACCGACAGACGTTCCACCACAAATTACAGGCTTTATGACCTCTCAATGGTGCACGAATTCCAAATTCCATGACAACTATGACGCCATAATTTTCCTACAGATAAGTGGATGGGGCGTGCGTAGTGGGTATAATAATCAGCAAACAAAATCTAGTTTTCCAACTTGTGGAAAATGCTTTTGTTTGACTTAATGCAGAACACGAAAAAGATTACATTGTGGCTATAGCATAGTATTTACGTTTGTTTATTTACAGTAATTCAAGGTGTTGTATGTGTAGGCCCAAATTAAATGATAAAAAAAATGTCTCACCCAAATTGATGTAGGCCTACCTGCCTGTGACTCTTGCACGTATTTTTGCCCCACTTTTATTTACATTGATTTTGTTGCACTAAAATAAAATCTTCATATAGCCTAGAAGCTGACATGAAATTTCAAGCATGCAAGCATTGTCAGGACTGTTCTGCTGTGTGAAATTATGCTATGTCAATTAATGCGCTACTTTTTGGTAATTACACTTTTTCTAGACCACTCTTGTTAATTCAGGACTTCTCTATCAGTTTATGTTGAAAATGTATTAACTGAATAGCACAAAGTTCCAGCAAGCTTTCTTTCACCACACAACAGAGTTCCTCGAGGCTTGAATTTATTGATAAAAACAAACTGGTCGCTTGCTCTTATTGATCAAAACAAAACCAATTGCCAGGATAAACAACATGAAGAGGGTTGAGTTGCAAATCGATGCAATCTTTGTTAAAACAGCTTTAATCTACAGAAACATATACGTATCTCCCCCAAAGGACTGGTTGCACATGCATTTCTTTAAAATCTATTAGTTCTCTGCTCACAGGCAACAAACAAACAAACACACTGACACATAAATGGGAAATATACAGTATAAGAATTATGCTGATTAAAGGTAGAGGATCCTCAACTTTTAAAGGGATAGTTCACCAAAAACAAAAAAATCTCTTAGTCATTTCCTCACCCTCATGTCATCCCAGATCTGTATGGCCTTCTTTCTTCTGCAGAACACAAATGACAATTTTTAGGCAAATATCTCCATACAATGCAAGTGAATGGTGGCTAAAACTTTGAAGCTCCAAAAATCACATAAAAGCAGCATACAAGTAATCCATAACACTCCAGGTTTTAATCCATGTCATCTGAAGTGATCCTAATAGCTTTTGGGTGAGAAAAGGCCACTATATAAGTCATTTTTCACTGACCATCTTTCCATTTCAATGAGCAATCATGATTTCATGCTCGATTACACTTCCTGGTGCTTGATGCATACAAAAAGTGCTAGATGGTGCAATAGGAAGTGTTATCAAGCTTGAAATCATGATCACCAAGGAAACTGCTGATGTCAAGACTTATAGCGAAAAAGAAAGATTATAGTTTGGTCTTACTTGTATTGTATGGACCAACAGAGCTGAGATATTCTTCTAAAAAAATCTTAATTGTTGTTCTGCAGAAGAAAGAAAGTCATGCATATCTTGAATGGCATGAGAGTGAGAAAACTATCCCTTTAGCTAAAACTTTTAAATCGGTAGAACATTTCTGTTAATTGAAATTATGTTTAGCTAAATAGATATATAAATAGATCTGTTGTGGCAAATCCCAAACAACTAAAATATTTAGCCTATTCCTTGATACAGGGGCAGTTTCCAATGCACAAAAATAGTCAATAAGATCATTTTGCTTCTTTTAATTTATTTTATTCATTTTATTTTAAGTTGAGGTGTGTGTGGTTTGAAAACCATATGCTAAATATTTCATTTAGAGGCATATTTCTTATTATTAATAAATGTATTTATTAATTTTATACTTATGTTTGTATTTATATTTATTTTTAATAAATAAATACATCAATTTTTTTTATTATTATTATAAAAGCTGCAGCAACAAATCGTAAATAATTTTCAAATTAAAAAATGTTGTCGGCAAACCACTTTTCTAATAAATAACATTGATGAACACAAGAGGGCAGTGTAGTATTCTCAAATATATTTACAATGACTGGAATTTTCTGAACCGCTTTATAGGAAATACTAAACTTTTAAAATCCTGTTACTGAATCATGATGGACATATGTTATACTTTAAAGCTGCTCACACATTGAACTTAATTGCTTCAAAGGATCTAGTGGATGCCATCTCTAAAGGTCCTGCCCACAGGGAACACAATAGTTCAACTGTAAAATGTGCAGCAATATGGAACAAAGCCCATCACTCTATTATTGCTGCGTACAGTGGAGTCCACTGCATGAAACTTGACATAAAACTTTACACAATTGTTCCTTGTGTGACTTGGTGGAACTCTGCTGGTTGAAAAATTTGACTCTTTTAGAACATTCTTGCTTTTCAAAAGATAATATCTTGCACCTCAGCTTTAGAATAGGTGATGGACAAGTGTTTCAGTGTTTTAAGATGAAAGCTTTGACCTAGCAATTTTGCTGTTATAATAATAATAATAATAATAATACATTTTATTTAAAGCGCCTTATCAGGACACCCAAGGACACTGTACAAAACAGATAAAAACCATTAAAACAGTAAACAATAAAATTGGCAAAACAACATTGAGGTGATATGGGTCAGGCGGAATATGATTGTCTAAACAAGTGAGTTTTGAGTTTGGATTTGAAAAGATTAAATGAGTTGATGGTACGAAGATCTGGAGGGAGGGAATTCCAAAGATGGGGAGCAGAGCTGACTAAACGCCCTGTTCCCCATTGTGACAAGACGAGCAGGGGAACAGAAAGATGGCAGGTGTGAGATGACCGGAGTGAACGAGTAGGGATGTTTAAATGGAGAAGATCTGAGATATATAGAGGAGCCATGTTATGAACTGCTTTGTAAGTAATGAGAAGTATTTTAAAGATGATCCTCTGTTTGACAGGAAGCCAGTGAAGTTGTTGCAAGACGGGAGTGATATGATGAAAAATAGGGGTCTGAGTAATCAGGCGTGCAGCAGAGTTCTGTAGGAGCTGCAGCTTCTGGAGCGACTTATTAGGGAGGCCAAACAGGAGTGAGTTGCAATAATCTAACCGAGATGTGATAAGACTGTGAACCAGGATGGCGGTGGTTTTTGGAGTAAGAGAGGGACGGAGGCGGGAAATGTTACGCAGGTGGAAATAGGCTGACCGGGTGATGCTGTTAATGTGAGAGTGGAAGGATAAAGTTGACTTTATAGTCATTATGTTCATAATGCTGCTATTGTTTTATGCACTTAAAATGAACTTTTTCTCAGTGTTTTGAATTATAAACTTTGGCCATGCACTGTCATTGCTGTTAGATTCAGTGTTTATTTCATTCATGTAACATATTTAATGCACTTTAAAAAATGTCATAAGAGCTCTTTTTGTTAGAAATAAAGAATGAAATACTTTTTCTTCCTCTTTGTACTTTTATGTTAAAATTATTATCCTACTCAAATACATGTGACATAAAAGAGAATTAGGTTGAAAGTAAATTGATTACCCCAAAAATGTAATCTACAATATTACTTTATAATATTGTATTTTTGTCATGTCATTTGTAATCAGTACCGGATTACATTTCACAAGTAATCCCCCCAGCACCTATATCTAATAACCTTAGTCGCTGTCTGATACAGGTGAAACTCGAAAAATTAGAATATCGTGCAAAAGTTCATTAATTTCAGTAATTCAACTTAAAAGGTGAAACTAATATATTATATAGACTCATTACAAGCAAAGTAAGATATTTCAAGCCTTTATTTGATATAATTTTGATGATTATGGCTTACAGCTTATGAAAACCCCAAATTCAGAATCTCAGAAAATTAGAATATTGTGAAAAGGTTCAGTATTGTAGGCTCAAAGTGTCACACTCTAATCAGCTAAACACCTGCAAAGGGTTCCTGAGCCTTTAAATGGTCTCTCAGTCTGGTTCAGTTGAATTCACAATCATGGGGAAGACTGCTGACCTGACAGTTGTGCAGAAAACCATCATTGACACCCTCCACAAGGAGGGAAAGCCTCAAAAGGTAATTGCAAAAGAAGTTGGATGTTCTCAAAGTGCTGTATCAAAGCACATTAATAGAAAGTTAAGTGGAAGGGAAAAGTGTGGAAGAAAAAGGTGCACAAGCAGCAGGGATGACTGTAGCCTGGAGAGGATTGTCAGGAAAAGGCCATTCAAATGTGTGGGGAGCTTCACAAGGAGTGGACTGAGGCTGGAGTTACTGCATCAAGAGCCACCACACACAGACGGGTCCTGGACATGGGCTTCAAATGTCAAACGTCTTTCCTGGGCTAAAGAAAAAAAGAACTGGTCTGTTGCTCAGTGGTCCAAAGTCCTCTTTTCTGATGAGAGCAAATTTTGCATCTCATTTGGAAACCAAGGTCCCAGAGTCTGGAGGAAGAATGGAGAGGCACACAATCCAAGATGCTTGAAGTCCAGTGTGAAGTTTCCACAGTCTGTGTTAGTTTGGGGAGTTTGGGTATGTCATCAGCTGGTGTTGGTCCACTGTGCTTTATTAAGTCCAGAGTCAATGCAGCCGTCTACCGGGACATTTTAGAGCACTTCATGCTTCCTTCAGCAGACAAGCTTTATGGAGATGCTGCGCATATGGGGAGTGCCTTCATACACGACCTATTTGAAACCTCTCTATAATAACGCCAATATTCTAATATTGGCTATGGTGTTTGAGCCAGCCTGTTTTGGCGCGAAACTGACCGCTCGTTTCGGCGCCAACTGACCGCTATAAAACAGGTGCACAGACACCATTTCCTCAGAATTTCTTCCTTCAAGACAGCGATTACCTCTTGTCTCGAAGCCCTCTACCTTCGCCGTCGATTCACAATAGTCAGCGAGAAGACTCTCCGCTCCCCTGCAGTGCTCCGGCGAACATCACTCCGCCTCGCCGCTGGACGCTTCGCTGGTGAACGGACCTCAGCATCCTGATTCTCCGCAACGCGTCGGCAGGTGTAGAGTATCCTTTTAAAGCAAAATTGTACTTGTGTGTATAAATGTAAGTTATATAAGTTATATAAATATAAATCTATATTTATATTGAACTAGGCCTGTTTGTTTTATGGTAGACAAATTCATCTCGCATCCGACTTCATAATTACAGTTGCAGTGAGTCGTTACAGTGTACAGTGACTTTTGGTTCACCCTGGGAAAATAAAACTCTTTTACAAAGGAAAGTATTTGGTGACAACTGTTGTCTACATGCTTTCTTGGTTGTTTTGTCCAAGAGCTTTTCTTGTGGTTGTCAAATGTGATTCAAGTGGCGCACTGTAGTGCGCATACTCAATAAAATTGGGGGTGGAGTTTAAATAAACAAATGCTGCTCCTTGCTGTTGAATAATGTTTTTATGTTAAATATACAGTATAATGTTTGATAATATATCGACATTATTCTGAATGAATATATATATATATATATATATATATATATATATATATATATATATATATATATATATATATATATATATATATATATATATGAAAACAGTGATTTTCTCTATTGATTATTATTATCAATATATATTGATCTTTAATAGCTCTAAAAGAGTATTTCTTAAGTTATCAATTTCAAACAAGTATTCTGCATATCTCGGCCATTTTTTAGGGAATTTTTGCCTGTGAATATAAAAATGTTCTATGAGAATTGACCGTGTTTTCTGGAGATTTGCCTTTGTTTTCATAATAACAAATAATGTCCTTAAGAATTACATTTTGTTTTCATTCTAATAACTTAAATTGGAGAAACAGTACTGACTCAATTCACACCAGAAAACAGAAGTCAATTCACCCACCCACACACACACACACACACACACACACACACACACACAAGGTGCTCAAGGCTTTTTACCCTTGTCTTCATATTGATGCATTACAAGGGAAAATGATGTGCAAAATGATTAAAGTGAACTTCTTTATTTTTATTGGACACACAATACTTAAACATCCATGTTTTCCTCCCATGTATACTGTCAGTAAGAGAGTTCCAGTAAAAATGTCCTCTGACTTGTTTTAATATTTAATATACTTTTATATAGTGGTTGACATATGACGTAGTAAGACCGAGGTGATGACGTCTGGAGGTATTTCCTGTAGGGGCGGGGTCTGCTGGAGAGGCTCCTGTTTCTCTGCTGATATCACACTTTTCACTCCAGCGCTCATCAATCCTTTTTTCCAATGCATACACGTAGACGATAAACGCGGCCCGTCGAGTTCGCGGAATACTTGATTTTATTTCGGACGGACCCAGAATGGAATATTTTCCATGATTTGTTTCGTCTGAAGGATTTATGCGAACCTGTTTTAGGGTTAAAGAGAAAAAGGAGACACGTTGACGAAAGTGAAGAGAACAAATATAAAAGCCAAAAGGTAAAGTTGCATTATGTCTAACGAAAGACACCTTTTTATTCGGGGCTTTATGTTCATTTGTCAAAGGAAAGGCATATGTGGTTCTTAAATGAAATGATGTAAAGATAGAAATGTGAGTTAAATAACGGTCTGTCTCTCAGTCAGATATTTTTGGGTGTGTTTATAAAAAGATGTTCTGCTGTCTCTGTCGTCTCTCACAAACAACTCTTTTGCAGTTTTACTTGTTTTTCTGTCATTTCGAGTGCGCAATAGAGTGAAAAAGGTGAAATTAACTTCATCTTTTTTGCTTGTTTTCTTTCAATATGAATCCAGCCCATCTACACTTGTTGCTAGGGAGAATACTTTTTATGTGGATCCTTCCCATGTTCATTTAACTACCTAAGGATTTTTTTCTTTTATGTTTTAAAATATGACTATTTTACATTATTTACAACCTCTTTGTAATAATACTATTATAATAGATCATTGTAATTTATAATAATATGAATCATTATTTTAAAAACTTATTAACATTCTCACAGTTTTTATTTTGATTTATGAAGCAGGCAAAAAGGAAAAAGTGACTATGCCTTTATACTGTGTGTGTGTGTGTGTGTGGTATGTGTGTGTGGTATATGTTTGTAGGGGTTACAGTGAGAAAGGAAAAAAAAGACACTTCAATTATAATCAACTTTTTTAAAGCCAATAGAACATTTAGATTTTTTCTTTATACATTTAAGTGACTCAAACAAAATTCAATTATAACTATCTTATTTTTTTTTTTTTTTTTTTTTTTTTTTGAGATTTACCAATTTTGAGTTAATGTATGTGGAATTTACCAAATTTGTATATATTATAATATATAAATATACATACAGCCATGGCCAGAAGTATTGGCAGTGACATACATTTTATGTTTCGCAAAGTTTTCTGCTTTCTCACATTGTTTCTGGATTATTATGCAGTGATCAGATGCATTTTAAGTAATTGTAAAAAGCTTCATTGGCCAAAAAATATAAACTTTATCACAAAAGCCCAAATTTCATTCTTTTTTGGTCCTGGCACAAAATTACCAGCCAACATCATTTCATTAATCATATCAGCAGCAGCTGGGAAAGTGTGAACGAGTACTAGTCAGGTGAAATCACTCTATCATTCTGATTGGATTATAAGAGCAGATTGATTGCTATAAAATGAATGAAGAAGTGCTTCCAATCATTGTGTTCTTGTTAGAAATGGTTACCTCTAAAGGAAGACATGCAGCCATCATCGATTTGCATCAAAAGGGCCTCACATGCAAGGAAATTGCTGCAAAGAATATTGCACCTGAAAGAACCATTTACCGGATCATCAATATCTTCAAGGAGAGAGGTTCAACTGCATTGAAGAAGGCTTCAGGACGTCCCATAGTGTCCAGCAAGTGCCAAGATTGTCTCCTCCTGAGTAGTCAGCTATGGAATCGTGTCACCACCAGTGCAGAGCTTGCTCAATATTGGCAGCAGGTTGGTGTGAGTGCATCTGCACGCACAGTGAGGTGAAGACTTTTGGACAATGACCTGGTGTCAAGAAGGGCAGCAAAGAAGCCACTTCTCTCCAAGAAAAACATCAAGGACAGATTGAAATTCTGCAGGAAGTACAAGGATTGGACAGCAGAAGACTGGTGCAAAGTTATTTTCTCTGATGAAGCCCCCTTCCGACTGTTTGGGGCGTCGGGAAAATCGATAGTCCAGAGAAGAAAAGTTGAACCCTACTATGAGTCCTGTGTCTTGCCAACAGTGAAGCATCTTGAGACCATTTATGTGTGGGGTTGCTTTTCATCCAAGGGAGTGGGCTCTCTCACAATTCTGCCCAAAAACACTGCAATGAATAAAGAATGTTATCAAAACGACCTGCAAGAGCAACTTCTCCCAATGATCCAGGAGAAATTTGGTGATGATCCGTGCATTTTCCAACATAATGGAGCACCATGTCACAAGTCAAGAGTGATAATTAAGTGGCTCAGAGATCATTACATTGAAATTTTGGATCTGTAGCCAGGCAACTCCCCGGACCTTAATCCCATAGAGAACCTGTGGTCAATCCTCAAAAGATGAGTGGACAAACAGTCTACTGTAATTATACACAGTTATCTTTATATATTTAAAAATATATATATATATATATATATATATATATATATATATATATTCAGATAATTAAATGCAGTAAACAGGTGGTACTACAAGCTTGCATTTCTCAGGAATCTTCCTTATTACAATCCAGGGGCATTGCGATTAATTGCGTTAATTTTTTAACACGTCATTTTTAATACATTTAATAGCACTGAATTAACACCTTAAATCGTCAGCCCTAATATATATATATATATATATATATATATATATATATATATATATATATATATATGTATATGTGTGTAGCATATTTCACCTAGCACGACAAATTAACCACCGACACCAGCTCTTTGACTGATCACATCTGCAGTTTATTAGAAACAGGGCAGGAAACACACACACACACACCCCCCCTCAGATCAGTGGTCTCTTGGCTGGAGGATAAATGAGAGAAAACACATGAAGCCCTGCCTCCCATTGAAACAGTAACTGAAAGTTCATCATCTGTCTGGGCCACAAATATGGCTATAAACATTTGAGGTCAAACCAAAAGCTTCACTCGTTCAGTATGCCATTCATTGTGACGTGTGACAACGGGAGTTTTTTCTGTTTTTTTTATGACATTAATCACCTGAAATATCAATACTGCATTTTAATATTTTTTAATCTGTTGGACCATGTAAACATGCGCTACATTGACATCTTTGACCTTTGCAACACCTCTTGCTCTGTTTTCAGTCCTGTGTTTAAAGGGATTACAAGAAGTCGGGGGAGGAAACTTACCATAAACAAAGACGCAGCAATCACTGGAATATAGAGGTGGAGATTTAATAACGAATAATCTACAGGTGGTGAAACATGTGGATGGCGAAAACCCATTACATCATTGCCTAGGTGAAAATTGTCAACACAAATAATCAAATACAAACTTGAAATGTCCAGAAGAACAGGTTTATTGGCACTTTTGAAAAATATCTTAGAGGTCTGCATGGCAAAGTCATAAAAATAAAGGAACGCGCACACATAATGCTCCCAGAACTGTGTGACGCGCTGTCGCTCCCGGACACAAGAAGTTCTTTAGAGCAGTGGTTCTAGTGGTTGAACTGGTTTTGCTTTGGGACCCAGATTTTACACTGGACATCAAGTGCAAAAGTACAAAACCTGAATTTAATGGATCCTGCATGCATGGGTCACATTTTATTTTAACTTGCATAGTTTTGTTCATGATTAGTTCATGTCACAAGTATAAATGTAACATTATTTTTGTTGTTGATGTCAAAAACCAAAGTTGTCTACCCCTTTTAAAAGTTGATGAGCATATTTATTTACATGAGCCCATTATATTTATTATCCAGTTTATTTCCTAATATTAAACCTAATTCTAACAGAATAAAGGCTATTACACAAAACTTTATTCATAATTTGTCCACCAGTCTTGGAAAGCCCTTCTTAACCTTAGATATAGAGTGCAATGACATTTGAGCACAGGTTAGGCTACTGTTACCACTGTAAAATTGTGAAACATTTTTGTAAGGGTGATGAAGAGTCATTTTAAAAGAAAGAACAACAACGTTATTTTGGTACATAATACATTGTTGCTCTGTCCCACCTCACTGCTGTTTATAATGTTGGGGCTGCCTGTTTGAGAAGTTTGACTTCCTCCATCGAAATATTTATTTCAACAAAACATTTCAGAGAGAGAGAAAAAAATTGTAGAACATAGGCTCAGGAAGGCACATGCGCCTAAAAAAATAAAATAAATACCTAGTGATTTATTTTTTTCACAGTGTGATTAAAAATATATAATATATTCCGTAATATATATATGTATATGTAATGTTGTGCATTTTATATAACCATTCCAGCAAAATTTTAGTTGTGCTTTATATTTGAATTGGTGTATGGAGTATTTTTCTTTTTGTAATCATTCATTTGAGATTAGCATGTGAGTGATGTCACTCCTAAGGGACCGGTCGCGTCCTGCTCTCTCAAGCTGCATTCACACTGCCAGCTACTTTGTCACTGCATGTCACCAGTGGCTGGTGGTTAGGTCGATAGTGGTGTGTATGGAGAGTCTAAGCAGCACTGTTTCTTTCCAATTAATATTATTATTAAAATATTAGGATCACGTGAGCTCTACCATCTTCTCTCATATTGGCTGTCGCTCTTCATTTGCATAAAGTTAAACATTTCTAAACTTTGTCGTGTTGCTGGACACGCCCACATTGTGTTGTTGGAAGTCGCCAGCTCTCAAAATGAATGAGATGAGGTTGTTTGTCGCTGCGTGTCTCTGGCTGCATGAACGCAGCTTCAGAACGGCCTGTGACTAGAGAGTCACATTTTGTTTTTGTTTTTTTGAGCTCTCTGTGTCAATGAGTAAAACATTTGTATATTACGTAAAAATTTGGTTTAATACTGATTACAGAGGTGTTTGAAAGATGGATTGAGTTCTGTCAATAGTTTTAACAGATATTCAGACTTTTATTAA
The DNA here is from genome assembly GCF_025860055.1 of Xyrauchen texanus. Lineage (NCBI taxonomy): Eukaryota > Metazoa > Chordata > Actinopteri > Cypriniformes > Catostomidae > Xyrauchen > Xyrauchen texanus. Next base: position 10,881,190 of record NC_068317.1, read on the forward strand.
CGAACAGTGTAAAAGTTTTTGTTTGATGTTGCTGTCAGCGTGCCAGTTTAATGCATGTGCTTTAATATGAGTTTTATACATTTAAATCTGGTGGATTGAGTTCACAAAAGTGTCATGCAGAAGAAACATAGTAACCTGAGGTATATTCATTTAAATGTGGGATCTCACATATTAGTAGACGCTCAAGCGTTATATACAGTATGTTTCTTTTCTTAATTAAGATTAGCAAAACATTCCTTTTGTATTTTGCAACAGTACAAATAAATAGATAGTACCACATCTGTCACTTTAAGCACAAAATTTCATGCTTACTGATAGTGGCACCTGGTGGCCGAGGCTGGTACCGCATGCTAATTTTTACCATGGTCCCTGCTCATCTGCGTGAACGTGCCTTAGGCATGCTGCATGAGGACTACAGATGTGGCCAGGGCAATACATTGCAATATCCATACTGTGAGACTCCTAAGACAGCACTACAGGGAGTCATTGCAGTGGCAGACGACGTGTAACAACACCTGCACAGGAGCAGTAAATCCAAATATCACACCTGCGGGATAGGTTCAGGATGATAACAACAACAGCCTGAGTTACACCAGGAACGCACAATCCCTCCATGAGTGACATCACCGGCAACAACGTCACCTATGGGCACAAACCAACATTCACTGGACCAGACAGGACTGGTAAAAAGTGCTCTTCACTAACGAGTCCCGTCTGCCAGCAGGTCATCTCCGCCTTCCTGAATCTGGGAGGGGACAGGGGAAAGGAAACAAAAATAATAAAAATGGGGGTGGGGGTACTTCCTGGAACAGTGTAGTACCCCCAAAAAAAAACACTGTAAAATTTAAAAGAGAGGGAAAAGGCCAACACGGACAGCAGTGAGAGAGAGGAGAGACAGATGGAAAAAAAAAAAAACACTCGCCAGTTCGCCGATACTCCGTAGCTTGGTCCTCGGCCACTCCTCCACCCTCTAACGGAGGACAGCCGTGCCTCCCCAGGCAGATTGGAGGCAGTCCTTCGGCCCATGATCCAGCCTCGAAAGGGGGTGTTGCTACAGCACGGCGACCGGGGCAGCTGTAACTGCCTAAGGGAGACACGGGGGTCCGCTCGTAAGGGGACAGAACCGTGGAATTACACACAGGGGGAGTCCGAGCAGGAGGCCTTACCTGTGGAGCACCTATACCAGTACAGGGTAGCCATCAGGGTACCCGCAGTGGCTTGGGTCAGCGAGTTCCTCCGCTGAACCGCGGACCCGGAGGGCTGGGGAGGAATCGACCAGAGTCCCGACTCGGAGTGGGGCACCCTGGGAAGAAGGCACACTACTTTAACTTGATGTCAGGAAAAGGGCGCTGGGCGCAAGCGATCCACCCGGCCGGTCGGTCTACGTGTTACCGAGTTCTACGGACTCGGACCTGAGAAAACACGAGACGCCACCGACTCAACGCGGAGGTTGTAAAACCTCGCGAAGGTGTTGGGTGTTGCCCAACCCGCGGCTCTACAGATGTCTGCTAGGGAGGTGCCCTTGGCCAGTGCCCACGAGGACGCAACACCCCTTGTTGAGTGAGCTTGGACCCGCAAGGGTAGGGGCACGGCCTGGGTGTGATAAGCCAGTGTGATGGCGTCGACAACCCAGTGGGCGAGCCTCTGTTTGGAGACGGCATTCCCTTTCTGCCGTCCCCCAAAGCAGACAAAGAGCTGCTCAGAGCGTCTGGTGCTCTGTTTGCGGTCCAGGTAAATGCGCAGGGCACGCACTGGACATAGCAATGAAAGGGCTGGGTCTGCCTTCTCCCGGGGCAGCGCTTGCAGGTTCACTACCTGATCTCGGAAGGGTGTGGTAGGAACCTTGGGCACATAGCCCGGTCGCGGTCTTAGGATCACAGACGTATCCGCCGGACCGAACTCCAGGCAAGTGTTGCTGACAGAGAACGCTTGCAGGTCCCGACCCTCTTGATAGAGGCGAGCGCGATCAGCAGGGCCGTCTTAAGAGAGAGGGCCCTGAGTCCAATTGATTCAAGCGGCTCGAAGGGAGGTCTCTGGAGTCCTGCCAAGACTAGCGAGAGATCCCAGGAGGGAACTAGGCCTGGCTGGGAGGGATTCAACCTCCGGGCGCCTCTCAGGAACCTGAGGATCAGGTCGTGCTTACCCAAAGACTTGCCGTCTACAGGATCGTGGTGGGCGGCAATGGCGGCAACATACACCTTGAGGGTGGACGGGGACAGCCTCCTGTCCAGCCTCTCCTGTAGGAACAGGAGCACTGACTTGATCGCGCATCTCTGCAGGTCTTCAGTTCGGGAAGAACACCAATCTGCGAACAAGGACGCCATATGCCCCAGGAGCCTCTGGAAAAGTTTTAGAGGGACCACTGTGCCTGGCTTGAAGGAAGCGAGGCAGTCCAGCACCGACTGAGCACGCTCGCTCGTGAGACGTGCTGTCATTGAGACTGAGTCTAACTCCAACCCGAGAAAAGAGATGCTCTGAACCGGAGTGAGCTTGCCCTTTTTCCAGTTGACCTGAAGCCCCAAGCGGCTGAGGTGCCGGAGCACCTGGTCTCTGTGTGTGCATAGTAACTCTCGAGAGTGTGCTAGGATGAGCCAGTCGTCGAGGTAGTTGAGAATGCGGATGCCGGCTACTCGTAGTGGGGCAAGGGCCGCCTCTGCGACCTTCGTGAAGACGCGAGGGGACAGAGACAGGCCGAGGGGAGGACTTTGTACTGAAACGCCTGGCCGTCGAACGCAAACTGTAAGAAGGGTCGGTGTCATGGCAGAATTGAGACGTGGAAGTACGCGTCCTTCAGGTCTACCGCTGCGAACCAATCTAGATGCTGAACACCAGCCAGAGTTTTAACAAGGCCCGATTGAAAACTCGCAGGTCCAGTATTGGTCGTAAGCCGCCGCTTTTCTTGGGTACAATGAAGTAAGGGCTGTAGAAACCCTTCCTCATTTCGGTTGGAGGGACGGGCTCTACCGCGCCCTTGGCTAAGAGGGTCGCGATTTCCGTGCGCAGGGAACTGGCATGCTCGCCGTGTACTGCGGAAAAGCGGACGCCCCTGAAGGGGGGCGGGAGCCGGGCAAACTGAATTGCGTAACCGAGTCGAATGGTCCGGTGCAGCCAGCGTGATGCGTTGGGAAGCGAAAGCCACGCTTCCCAGCTCTGCGCTAGGGGCACCAAAGGGACGAGTATTTTGGACGTACCCGGCCGGGCCTCGCAGCGGGGCGGAACAGGTAATGCAGCGTCGGGCGGCTTCGTTGCGGCCTGAGGTGCTGAGAATAGACTCAAAGCACTTACCTTGCTCCGCGCACCTGGCAGGGGGCGGGTTCGTGACTGAGGAGGAGGTCTGAACTGGCCGGCCGGGGGACAGTCGTGGGCAGGCGGAAGGCGGGATCGCCGCATCCGGTGTACCGGGACTGTCGTAATCTGAAAGCACGTTGCCGTGAGAACGGCTTTTGCGGGCCAGGTGACCCAGAGGCAAAGGAAATAGCTCTTTTATTGAGAATGTGGGTACCACAGCCCCCGTCAGGGGGTGTGGCAAATGAAAAAAACAAAGGATTCTCCACCCGGCCCTCCACCAGGGGGCGGAGTGGTCTTACCACCTCCGGAGCTAACGTCTTCGGCTCTGGGTCGACTGTCTCAGGAACGCTTGGGAGCCTTCCGGGTCCTAGAGGGGGTTCGTGAGACAGGGGGCGTACGTGCCTGCGGGGTGCTCGACGCTGGGGCTGAGAGCTGGGCCGGGTTGGGGCGGAGCAGGAGCTGGTTTCTTCGCCGCAGGGGACGCCCTCGGCGAGTAGACGGGGCAGGGCCCGTAGTGGCAGGTGTGCGGCGGGGCATGATGTGAGAGATGGCCTCCGTCTGCTTCTTCACCATGGAGAACTGTTGGGCGAAGTCCTCGACGGTGTCACCGAAAAGGCCAATCTGGGAGACGGGTGCGTCCAGGAAGCGGTTCTTGTCGGCCTCACGCATCTCGACCAGATTGAGCCAGAGATGGCGTTCCTGGACCACTAGGGTGGCCATCGCCTGTCCGAGTGCCTGCGCTGTGGCCTTCGTCGCTCTCAGGGCGAGGTCGGTCGCTGAGCGCAGTTCCTGTAGCACATCAGGATCAGGTCCACCCCCGTGCATGTTTCTGAGTGCTTTGGCCTGGTGGACTTGCAGGAGGGCCATCGCATGCAGGGCGGAGGCAGCGCGTCCAGCCGCACTGTAGGCCTTCGCGTTGAGCGAGGATGTTGTCCTACAGGGCTTGGATGGGAGTACGGGTCGGCCACGCCAGGAGGTAGGGCTACCGGGGCATAGTTGGTACGCAACTGCCCTATCGACCTGGGGAATCGCCCCGTATCTGTGGCACTCTCCACCGTCGAGGGTGGTGAGAGTGGAGCGGGTGGCACCTAGACGAGCGGAGAGCGGGGCTCTCCACGTAGACGTCAGCTCGTCATGCACCTCCGGGAAAAACGGGACCGGGGGGATGCGAGGCCGCGAACGGCGCGCTGCCCCCAGGAACCAGTCATCCAACCGTGAAGGCTGTGGGGAGGATGGAGGGTTCCAATCCAACCCTACGCTCACAGCGATCCGGGAAATCATGTCAGACATCTGAGCGTTGGCCTCAGCCTGGGCCTGCTGGCCCGAAGGCGGCAGTCCAGGGGAGTCCTCGGCATCAGACATCACACTCTCCGATGCAGTGGCGAGCTCATCTGCTTCGAGCTTGGGAGGATAGACAGCCAGGCCGTGAGGCGAGCCGCTATTGCCGCGAGCATGGACGGGGACCAGCGAGCGTGTCAGGGAACGGGAGGTTCGCGGGGGGCTACCCGGCGAAACTGCACCCGCTGCCGCCCCCAAATCGCCCCCAGCGCCAACCGCATCGTCCTCAATCCTGTGGGAAGAAGGAGCAATGCGGGGTGCAGCTGGGGTGGCTTGCTCGCAGTGAGAACATGAACCATCCACAAACGCCGCCTCGGTGTGATCGCGGCCCAAACACACGAGACAGCACCTGTGGCCGTCTGAAGCGGAGAGGCTTCTACCGCATCCAGGAACAACACAGGGGCGGAAGGGCATCTTGAAAAAGACGCGTCCTTAAAAGGACGTTCAACGCCGCTGTGTTTGCTCTTTTAGAGGAATTTACTCTTTTAAAGGAAATTGCTCTTTTAATACTCAGTGTGTGTGTGTGTGTGTGTGTGTCTGCGCTGTCGAAGCACTCAGGGGCAACAATGCACGCCGTGCAAAGTAGGAGAAAGCCGCTGTTGTGCGCCGTCAAATCCAACAGCAAGCAGATCGTCAGAGATACAGGAGTTCAGGGTGTGTATTCTCGCAGCAGACTGCAAACAGACCATCGGCTCCGAAGAAATTTTCTGAATGAACTCCCGTATTTGCGCCGCTTAAATACCCGTATGTCCGGGGGCGGGACATGCAAATACCGGCTGCCAACTCTCATTGGCCTTTTTTCATAGATCAGAGGTGGATATCGGCGCTCAAGAGAGACCCCTAGTGTCGCTTCTCCGACACAACGTGGAGAGAGCGACAGAAGGGGAATGCACAACATACTCCAGGGTTTAAATTCAACTTCGCTTTAAAGTGTTGCGAGTGCATTAATAGATAAGTGAAGTTAAAAATTATTATTAAGTGCCTTTCACACTACCAGCAAAAATTTTGGACACTCATATTCAGTCTTCATTATTGGTAATTTCCACATTTTAGAAAAATAGTGAAGTCATCAAAACTATAAAGTAACACAAAAAGGAAGAAATGTCATAATTTTGTGACCAGAAAATGTAAATCAAAAATATCTTATATTGTTAACTTTTTCAAAGTAGCAACTTGCCTTGATAACAGTACAGCACACTTGCATTCTTTTTAAGCACATGTTGGGTGCTTTTGCTTCACTACCCCATCTAAAACATATTTATGAAAGACATTTCTACATTGGCACAACTTATATTTGTCCACAAAACTAATTTAAAGCATTTAGGCATAAACTTTTAGACTAGATCAACATTTTAAGATCATGACAGACATTAATACATTGGGTGTGTCCAAAAGTTTGACTGGTACTGTACATGTTCATTCTGTATAGCAAAGGTAATCATGATTTTCTGGAAATCCTTTTCAAGCTATCTTGTCTAATACAGCTATTGAGCTCTCAGCAGAAATATTTAGGAACTGATCCAAGCATTGTTTTCCAGCTAGGCCAAATTACAGAGCAGCGAAAGCATAGACCTTATTTGGAAGTCATTCTAAACTGAGCTTTGATCCTGCATCCAATAAGCTTGACTGAGGACTGTCGGCTGAAACATATACTGTATGTCTATACATATATCCATACATACTATGTATAGAGTAGTGCAGCCTTGCTACATCTGCAAGTATTTGATAAAACCATAGCCCATATGCCACAAATGTTAGCCTTGCAATATTGAGGTTCACATTTGCTGCTCTACCCAGTTATTTGAATTACAGCGCATGTGATTAACTAGCTACTAACACATGGGACAAACATGTTGTGTTTGGTTTTGGGTTTCTGAATGTCTTTTGAATTTTGATAGTTTCATAGTCTCGCCAGCCGATAATTCACCGTACTACAAACACATTGTGGTCGAACCATGTTTGTCCTCTTTGCAAGTGAACCTGTATTTGAATGTATTATTAGCTTCTTTCAGATGAATTTGCGGCAATATAGAGTTTGATTAAAAACTGAGCCTTTGACATAAACATTAAAAGAAATGGGGGCATTTGCTTCTTTCTTTTAAATGTTGATAAACCTGTTTATTTTGCTATTCTGCATGATTAATTGGTTAGTTACATTATCAATTGCATTTAGCTTTGTTTTCCCAGCTGTCAACAGACCTGCAACCTATTTTTGGGTCAACCACTATTTAAGCACCACCGTTTTAGCTTAGGAAGGATCAGTCTATTGTGGCAACATTTCTCTTGACCTTTGCTCTTTTTTTCGTTCAATTTTAAGGTGACAAATACATTTTAGATTTAAAAACCATTGTACTTTTTCATGTAGGCCTATTTCTTAATGTATTACTACAAAGCTCAGATTCACAATATGTGAATATACAGCTAATATTTCCTGTTGAATTGTTGGTCTGGAAAACAGGAGCCCATCTAATCTGATCTTCTTGCTTGCCCCTTCCCTGTTTCCTTTGAACAGGCCTCTCTTGTCTGATCTTGGTTCTCATTGCTCTTTACTGACCAGCCATTAAGAAAGAACCTATTTTCAGCAGTGTACAACGTGAGCTTTATTTATGTGCACCTGTAGAGGTCACACAGTAAATTTGCTTAAAATTGACCTGCAATGGCATGTGATCAATGCAGTATAGTGTAGCTAGTCCCTCTGTTGTTTAAAACGATCATCTGGCCAATCTGTCATACAAGAACCTTTATTAGAGAAAATGCCTAAAGTACAGAGATTTGTGTGTCTGCAGAGCAAAAATAGGCAAGTTCCAATCAGTGGGTGTTTTTCAAACAGGGATGTGCATTTTTAAAATGCTTTACACAATTTGCCTTCTACATTGAGATTTCCTACTTTATTGGATAGTTCAGAAATGCCCTTCCTGGTTTGAAGACTGTTTAGTTATTGACGTTTTAATCAGTCCTCTTGTCTGGTTGGGAAGTCAAATTCTCTTTCACTTGCCCTTCAAAAATCCACTCGTCCTGGACAAGTAATAATGTTAAGCTCTGATTAAATATCAGATTCAACATTCTCAGATAAAAAAAAATAATATTCTGCAGTATATTTCCTAAAGCAAGGGTGTACTCCCACTAGGCGATCTATAATTTGCCTATAATTTCATTGTATTATTAATTAGTAATATTTAAAATGTAACATTAACATGACAGTAATGCATCCTTTGTAAAAAAATATAAAGCCATACGTAAACGTGTAAAACAAAAATTTAACAGATTAATGGGGAGAAATATTGACCGACTAATAATTCCATTCGACTAGCGGCTTCAGAACTGTTTAGTCGTCTCGCACATCCTTATTACTGACTGAGCCGCATGTATACAGGAGTAAAGAGAAAGCTACATATAGCTCATGTAAACGCATACTATGATTTCGAGCCTAACGCAGCTTTCTCACAATAAATAGCTTTCTGGTGTCCATGTAAATGTGGTCTTTGTGGTTTCAATGTATTTTATTTTACTCTTTGACACACTACTTTTGACACACTTTTCATAATAAAATGGAACCTATTTTTCAGTTTTGTTTTAATGCCCAATTTGAGGACCCACTAAGACCAATGCAGACAGTAAAAGCCATGGTAAAGCCCTATATCCCAAACACCCTCTGCTGCTTAGACATACTGTATGCATGATTGACTGCCCAGATAGAATGGCATTGGGTTGGTTGGATTTACCTCTTTAATAACAGGGATATCTACCTCTGAGTCAACCCATCCATTATAGTGATCTGAATTAGTGAGATCCTTTTAATAGAAGTGATAGATGAGCATGTGTTTCATTATTTTCCTGGATCTTAGATCATTTGTAATGCCTCCACGGTGTATAAGCCACTGTTAAAATAGGAAATTGGTCAGTTGTAGCCTACAGAATGGTCATTATGTCTAAGCTTGTTTTCAGTGCTATAAAAATGCTCAAATTAGGGCTGGCAATTGATTGATCCCACTATATGCTGATTAATTTGGTCTTCTACATTAATTTGCTGAGCAAAGTCCTCAAATGTATAGATAATACAAAGACATTATGATTTGTTTTAAAGTGGCATTACTTGTCAGTTTTTTGTTTTATATCCTATCACTGGCCAACAGTCCACAGCATTCCATTGAACAATCAAGTTTTTTTTTTCAATCTGTCCAAGGTAGATTTAGGGGTCAGATGCATTCTTAAAATCTGGTACCTTGTAAACTGTTAAAAGGTACCTTTATTAATGTAATGTAGAGGTATTTTAGCAGCTACTTTTGGAGCAAGGTTCTTTGTATTGTTGGATATAGCTTTGTGTGACTGGTGATGCCTTGTTTTTATGGCCTAGGCTTCACAGAGAGGGGTAAATTTGGCAGCTGGCCAGACTGCATTCTGGTTTCCTGTGTGACAGGGGGAGATTACTGCAGCACGTGAGAAAGAAAGCCAACGTAACGGTTAAAAAGGACTAGTCAGGCAGAAGTAGTTGGGCGATCATGAACCCTCTAACATCAGCCTCAGGCCTCAGAAGCATAATACATCATGCCCAGTGTATTCTATGCATTATATTTATGGTAGTTTTTATAGGGGACTAACTCTCACCCAGCCTTCAATTTGATTAATTTAGTTTGGAACAGATTCATTGATACAAGTGGTGGTGGGAATGGGGTGTCAAAGCCTTTGTTCTGGTTATAGCAAAAACACATCTCAGGGATTCCTGGGATGTTTTTTCTTTTTTATTTGTTTCAGAGGATAGTAGAGGATGTGGTTGACTCCAGAGGGAGGAAAAGATCAAATGAAAGGGTTGGGTTCAGGATGGGACCAAGTTAAATGAAGCAAACTGAGAAAATGAAATCAAAAGTGAGAGTTTAGCCATGTTTGAGAGATGAATCTAAACAGAGATGTAAATGTGCTTTATAATATATATATATATATATATATATATATAGGCTTTTCTATTTTGAGAGTTACAGCAACATCATACCCTGGTGGTTAGATATGTCTTGCTCTATTTCTGTTGTTTCTGAATTGTGCTATATAATTTCCAATACAGCAGAAAGTGACCAGTATGATTGTGAGGGATGGGGCTGAACTTAATCATAAGCATGGTCAATATTCCCTTTTATCATGTTTTTAGGTCCTTATTATGGAAACAGTCAGCGTTTTGTTACTCGCATAACGTTTAATCATATTCAATGTAATTTGGATGTGAAAAAACAAGTAATAAGAAGTGTGATATAAATAAATGGTTGACTAATGATCGTGCTACACCTTTGCACTGTGCGTTTGTGCGCTATAGGTCTAAAAGAATCCCCTCATAAAAGTTATTCTTTAGGGAATTGGACTACACTGGTTGAATTGTATGTTTTGCACTATTGATTCAAAATAACCACCTTATTACAGTCATTGATTCAGGAATCGTGCTACACTGGTCGCACTGTATGTCTCGCACTGTAGATTCAAAAGAGCCGCCTCATGAAGATGAAGATGCTTTCAAATCATGTATTTGAGAATTGTAATACACTTGTTGCACCGTATGTTTTGTGCTGTTGATTCAAAAGAACTGGCTCATCTGAATAATTCGTTCAAGAATCATGCTATATAGTCAAGTCATTTTTATTTGTATAGTGCTTTTCACAACAAGCAATGTTTCAAAGCATCTTTACAGAAAATCATGCATAAAAAAAATTAAACTGTAATATCTATTAAGTCTTAGAGTGATCATTGTGTAGTTTGATTAAATATGATTGTAAATTGAAATTGTATAGAACCCCTGTGAGCAAGCTGAATGCAAATGTGGTAAGACTCACTGTGGGGGCCAGTTCACCTCTGGCTAACATGAATTTAATGCTAATGTTAGTTATTTATATGCAGTGCAAGTCATGGCTAAAATTTGTAAATTAAGCGTTAAGGTCCAGTGTTTAAAAAAAATACAAAAGAATTTTGAACTGTAAGATTAATGACTAATGTCTTTGAAGTCCATCTTGGATTTACTGCAGAAGTTCACATAGATGTATTGTATGTTTTTTAATTGCCTAATGAAGGCTTGTTGGTAATTAAATTATAGTCTGTGTATTCCATTTCAAGAGTGTAGTCCATCAATAGACAAATGTGATGCAGGCAGAGATCAATAAGTTGCATCACATTTCAACCGGCAAATCATTTCGGTGAGGTTCGGTGGGGTCCATCCTAAGTCCAAGGTTCAAGCAGTGGCATATAAAGGATCCGATGTCTTACAGTTGGAGTTTGCTTCAGTCTCTGAAGTCAAAAGACTGAACTGATGTCTGGCTAGCACCAGCTGTAGTATGTCGTCATCTCTCAGCGGCACATAGCAGTGGAGTCCGACACCAAGCAGGAACGGAGCTGGATCTGGCTGGCTCTGGTAACCTCGGGATATTAATACCGAGGTTGAGACATGAAACAAATAGAATAATATTAGTGTAGATGCGATTCAATTTATGCAGAGTTCTAGATCATGATGGATGTTGCTGGCAGACCTAACTAAAGCAGCCTAATTGTGAGTCTTTAGTCTAGACTTAAACTGAGTGTTTGTGTCTGCATCCGAACAGTGTTAGGGAAAATATTCCATAGTTTTGGAGCCAAATATGAAAAGAATCTACCTCCTTTTGTGGATTTTGATATTCCTGGAATTATTAACAAGCCAGAATTTTGTGGTCATAATGAACGTTAAAGGAAAATAGTGTGTCAGAATATCACTAAAGTACTGCAGAGCTCGACCATTCAGAGCTTTGTATGTAGTTAACAGAATTTTTAAATAAATATGAAATTGAACAGGTAGCCAATGTAACTACAATAAAATTGGGCTAATATGATCATATTTCTTGGTTCTAGTCACCACTCTGGCAGCTGCATTTTGTAACAATTGAAGTTTATTTATTGAACTTGCTGGACAATCCTCCCAGTAATGCATTATAATAATCTAGCCTTGAGGTCATGAACGCATTAATAAATGTTTTGGCATCAGCAACAGAGAGCATACGTTATAACTTTGCAAGATTACTGAGGTGGAAGAATGCTGTTCTACAATCATTGGAAATTCGATTTTTAAAGGACAGATTGGTATCAGATATAACACTTAATTCTTTGCTGTTTAAGAGGATGTAACAGTACATCCATAGAGAGTCAAAATATATTTTTATTCAGCTTATTTTTAAAGGTTTTCATTCCAATTATTAGTACCTCTGTTTTGTCAGGAAAATTCTGGCTATTCAATCTATGATTTTATTGATACACTGCTAATTTGGAGAATTGTGAAATTTCATTGGGATTAGAAGAAATATAAAGTTGGGTATCATCTGCGTAACAGTGGAAACTTATTTCATGATTCCTGCTAATATGTTCCAGGGAAAGCATGTATAAGCAGAAAAGTAGAGGCCCTAAATCTGATCCCTGTGGCACTCCATACTTAACTTTTGTTTGATTTGACAATTCCTTGTTTACACATCAACATGGTAGTGGTCTAATAAATAGGACCTAAACCATGCTAATTCAAGTCCACTAATGCCAACATAATTCTCCAGCCTATTCAAGCGAATGTTGCGAAGGCAACACTAAGATCTAAAAGCACTAGAAGAGAAGTGCAGCCATGATCAGATGATATTATATCATTTATAGATGATATAAAGTCATTTGTTACTCTGATAAGTGCAGTCTCTGTAATGTGATTGGGCCTAAATTGTTAATATATACAAATACCCTGTAGAAATGAACATAATTGGGAGGACACTGCCTTTTCTAGTATTTTCAACATAAATGTGAGATTATAAATTGTTCTGTAATTAGCCAATTCTCCAGGGTCAAGCTGTGGCTTCTTAATAAGTGGTTTCATAACTGCCATTTTAAAGTGTCTTGGGACATGTCCTAAGGATAGCGAGGAGTTAATAATATTAAGTAGAGGTTCTGAGATTACAGGGAATACCTCTTTTAAGAGCTTAGTTGGTATTGGAGCTAACATACATGTTGTGGCTTTTGATTTTTTCATAAGTTTTGTTAGCTCTTCATGACCTCTGACAGCGAAGGATTGAGTCATGCATAGTGCCCATTGTACAAGCCTCTGGAGACAGTGTTATGATCTGGGGTTGCTTCAATTGGTCAGGTCTAGGCTCAGTAATGTTATGCGGCAATACAATAAGGTCAGCTGACTACCTGAATGTACTGAATGACCAGGTTTAGTAAAACTGGTCAGTATGGGAAGGAGGAAGAGAGGTACAATATGTTTAACTCTTTATTCACACTCAATAATGACTCATAGGTAGCTTTCTTCAAACACACTTACATGCCACTTCTGGGACTTGTGACTTGGAGGATCTTGCTGTAATACATTGATCGATCATTGCCACGGAGATGAAATTCACTGAGGTGGTTACAAGAGTGAGAGATGTCAAGAAACAGATTTATTATCTGGAGTCATTGGAGAGGGAATCTGCTAACCGCTAATCCACTAGCAACCAAGGTGGATTTGGATTGCGTCTGGGAAAAGCTGGATGATATGGAGAATCATAGTCGGCGAAATAACATCCATATTGCAATTTCTGAGGGAGCAGAGGGTTAGAATATGGTGGAATTCCTGGACGGTCTGCTCAGCATAACAGGCCATAAGCTGGAAATCGAGCAAGCTCACAGGGTTCCGGCTTGCCAATCCCCTGAAGGAGAAAGGCCCCGATCAATTCTGGCCAAATTTCTGTGATCATGCGATAAAGATCTCGTGTTATGCGAGGCAAGGAGTAAAGGAAGAAAAAACACAGCATTTTCTTGTTCCCAGACATTGCGAATTCGACAAAAGATAAACGTGATCGATTCAAGGAATGCAAGAAACTCTTACATCAACAGAAGGTCGCTTTTGCACTGATATTCCTGCCATTTTGATTACTGAATACATTACTTTGCATTTTATTGTCATTTGTTTAATTTAATATTTAGTCCTTTCAGATGGAAAACATTTATACATACAAATGATGCGATCCAAAGTGCATTTTAACAGTGGTGAAACACTTTCTTGTGTTACATTCATACGAGCAGAGAAGTTTGTACATTTTTGCTTTATGCCTAGCAGAAATGCTATTTCTAGCCATTTTACATGCACGTCACCAGGCACGATAATTTTTGTTTTATCAAGAAAATTCACATTGGATCATCAATTCTTTTATGTTGTAAGACCTTTGATATTAGGGCAAAAATCGTATTCTTGATAATAATTGTTTTATTGTTTTGCTGTAAAAATGTCAAAAAAATCCTTAAAACAAGATCAATTTGATTAATCTTGTTTTAGAAACAACACATATAAGAACGCAACAGATATTTAGGTTTTTCAGAGAATGTATTTTTAGCATGTGTATTTTGTCTTACTGTACTGGCAGAGTTTGGACAAAAGTGTCCAGAGTGATTAATTCTGACATTTATTTAAATGTTACTTTGAGCATATGGCTGAACCCAAAATTATGTATTAATAAGTCCCCTTTCTGCTGGTCAGAGTGGATTGTGAGGGAGGTTAATACATTCAGTGACCTATATGCGAGTGGAGTGTTGAGATCTTTTGAAAATTTGGTTCAACATTTTGGGATTCCCAGATATCAGTTGTTTAGGTATTTACAGCTGCGCCACCAGCTTTGTACTGTTTTTGGGAGTAGTATACACCCCCATAAAGCAGCAGACACTCTGGGAGTGGTGATTTCTGCTTTTGGAAAAGGTCATGAGGCATCAGTGTATTATTCCCTGCTAATTCAGAGTCTGGGGGATGGAGCTTTAACTTCAATCAAAAGATTATGGGAGAAAGATATAAACTTAGTATTGGAGGAGGGAGTGAGAGCTAGGATTTTAAAAAGTGTCAAGGGTGCGCCTTATGCGATTCAAGATTTTACATCAATTCTATTGGACCTCCTCTAGATTGTATAGACTGCTGGCGATGTCATTCAGAAGATGGAGACACAACCCATGTCTTTTGATGGTGTGTTAATATCCAAGAATTTTGGTTGAAGGTTCAGAGTTTAATGTGTGATGTATTGGTCACTCCGATTTCATTTTGCCCCAGACTCTGTATTTTAGGCGATAGGGCAGTCATCAATATAGAGAACAAGCACATAAAATATTGGATCCTAACCAGCTTCATGATCGCCAGACAAATAGTTTTAAGGGGATGGAAGTCAGCTGGAGCGCCCCCATTTCAGGAGTGTTGCTCGGAGATGGGGAGGGCAGTGGCTTTTGAAGAAGGGTCATCTAGAAATTGGGGAATTTGGACATGATTGTAGGGAAATGGTGCAAATATCTGGCATTTTTGGAGGGCTCTCGGGGAGGAGCAGTGGAGAGAGAGGAGTAGGAGTTAATGTATGTAGTTTTTTGTTTTTTGCGTGTGTCATAATGTGTGACCACTGGGGTGTTGTTGGGGGTCGGGGATTTTTTTTTTTTGTATTGATTCTGTTTATAGATTTCTTGCTTTTCTTTGTTTCATTTATTTAAAAATATTTGGTGGAATAACCCTGATTTTCAATCACCGCTTTCATGCGTTTTGGTATGCTCTCTACCAGTACTTCTGGTGCAAAAAAATCAAGAAGCTCTGCTTTGTTTGATTGCTTCTTCTTGATTACATTCCAGAGGTTTTCAGTGGGGTTCAGTTCTGGAGATTGGGCTGGCCATGACAGGATCTTGATCCGGTGGTCCTCCATCCACATCTTTATTTTTTCTTCTCCCATTTGTTTCCTAAGCAACCAAATTGGCCCGGTTGCTAGGAATTGTAGAGTCACATGGGGTAACCTCCTTGTGATTGCGATTAGTGGTTCTCGCTCTTAATGGGATGCATGGAGGTGAGTAACCGCGCCACCACAAGGACATACTAAGTAGTAGGAATTGGGCATTCCAAATTGGGAGAAATAGGGATAAAAAAATTATAAATAATTTTACTCATAAATAGTAGATCCAGAGAAACGGATAATTTTGCAGTGGTCTCTTAATTTTTTCAAAGCTATATATATATATATATATATATATATATGACAAGACAAATGAAAATTTCACATTTGCAGTCAGATTTTTTATGTTACTAGAAGCTCTGAGACTAAACAGATTCTGAGTTTAACTGTAGTGTGACCTCACAGAGCTAAACTCTTAGTGACACCGTCTAATCTGGTCACTCTGTCCGACACACTGTCTGCACACTCACACTGACTGAATTACAAGACTTTGTTTACTTTACCGGTGGAAAAGACTCACAGTATAATGACTTCCAGAGGTGTTATAACATTACTTATGATTTAATCTGCTCTGCCGCAGTTCCCATAGTGGCTTGCTTTAGTGTTTAAAAGGATGGAATTCTTCTAAAGCCACCTCATCTCTGCCCAATGAGTTTAATGGAAACCACATGCATTATATTCAGTGGGGGAGTAACAGATCTCACCCTATGTGCTCCACATTGGTTAAGAGTGTTTTTGTTTCCAGCCAAGCCATAACACCTCTGCAGTAGTTATATTTGCGATTTCTTTTGAATTGCCATAGATGTGCCATATAATTTGGAGGTAACACTCTAGCATTACACATTTCTTTCATCAAGCCAGTATCACTTTTTTTTAGTATTCATCAACAATTTTAGGTAATGAGACACTACTTATGACTGTGGTGGTAAACAGTAAGTCTTAATGTTCTGTTAGATTTTAAATTTTTTCTATGTATTTGTACATTTGTACTCAGTAAGAATCATTTTGGTTTCGTAAAGACCCCATGAAAAGTCCTAACCAGAAAAAACCTAACCAGTTGTCTGTATGTTAGTGTACTCATAAAAAAACAAATGATTGTATTATATATTTTATAATATATTATATACCATAAAGTATCAAAAATGACCAAATTACATGTAGTTTAATTTACACATTTAAAATAGACAGTCTTTCTCTTCTGACAAAACTGGTTGCAAAAGAAGTGACTGGAACTCATTCAAAAATATCTTCATTGCTTTTGTGGTACAAACTCTCATTACATCTGATGTGTGTAACTTTTTCTGTGTTAAAAAACTTTCTCCTATCCAAACTTAAAATGCAGAGACAACCATTCATAGGTTAATTTTCTCTAAAAATGTAAGCACTGTGTCTCTGCGGCACTATGAAAATCGTCAGTTTGTTTAGTGCGACCCGCTTAGACCTGCCCCAACAACGTTACTCAATTAATGCTGTGAGTTGGTGTATTAATGGCGTTCCCACCTGACAGATGGATATATCACTCACAAGGTGTATACAAAAACATTTGCGAAAGATGTCACAAACCAAACGGCTCTTATGTGCTTTCTGTGCACAATAAAAGACAATCACAATGCTATAGCATTGCAAAAGGATAAAGGATACTCAATTTGTCATAGCACAAGCAGGTAGATAGTAGTAATTACTCTCTGTAAAGAGAGTAAACACTCACTGGATGACTTCGGGATGACTTCAAGGACTTATAAAATCATTTTATTTAATCAATGACCCTCATAGGTAGCTTACTTAGTTTACTAATTTTAACCTCTAATAGTTCTAAGCATAAAAAATAATAATATTGGCATTATATTCATTCATTTTCGTTTATATCATAATTTAATGTACAGCTGCTTTGAAACAATGCCTTTTGTGAAAAACGCTATACTAATAAATTTGACTTGACACACATGCTGTTCATCTGCATATGTTTAACACAAAAGCAAACATGTAAATGCACACCAAAAAGAAACTACAAGCATTCAAATACACAATGGTTTTACTATCAAAGCTGTTTGCAAATGTGTTTACAATTTATTCGTTTATTTTAAAACACTGTGTGGAACACTTAAGGGGGTCGCACACCGAACGAGAAGCGCAGCGCCGCGCCACGTCTAGAACAACTCACAGGTATCGCACACCGGACGCACACATTCTATTCGCGTGAGCTCAATTTTGGATCAGCTCCTGGTAGAAATCTAGAAGAGCTGCACGATGGATGAGTTTTAACTTGATGTATTATTTATTTTTTATGTTAATTGAATAATAGCTGATGTTTGAACGTTAATCAAGTAAAAGTGTCTATCACGTTGTTAAGTCTGTTATTTTGTTGTAACGTTATCCGTTGTATTTCTAATATGACTTTATTCAAGCTGTTAAATTAGGAATGTTAAACTAAATGTATATTGCAGCACAGGGGTAAGTCAGTATGTACATTAACGAAGATTTGAGACAAATAAATGTAAATTTAATATACAACTATGTAAATGGCGCTCTGTGGCGAGGCAGGGTTTTGAACAAGGTCCTGAGCCGTAGCTGGGTGCCGCGGACAGACGCCGAATGGCGCCGCCGGTGTGTGTACACTCATAGAGAATAATGTGTTCGCATTTTAAAGACATGGCGCTGTGCGACGCGGCGCTGCGCTTCTCGTTCGGTGTGCGACCCCCTTTAGATGTGTTTAGAATTTTCAGACAGAAAAATCTAATTTCACTTAATCATTAAAACTGGGATAGATAATGGACAATGTTGCATTGTGACAGGCAGTAATTTGAAGAGAGAGAAAAAAATATGTATTAAGTATTGTAGGTTCAAGGGAAAAAAAAATCTCACAATCTGTAGGTCCGTGCAATGCAAGTTGCATCCAGTAGGGGGCGGTGTGCATGAAGAATGTGAATCGCCACAACCAAAAGAAGAAGAACATGCAAGTTAATGTGGAGATTGAGGAGGGAGGGTCATTTTATTGTAATAAAGAACTTAAATATTTATCTTTTTGTCACCAACATCTATCATATCGCTTCTGGTGATATGTATTTATCCGCTGAAGTCGTATGGATTCCTTTAATGCTGACTTGTGTGATTTTTGGAGCTTCAAACCTTTAAAACTATTCACTTGCCTTGTATGGATCAAAAGTGTTGAGACATTTTATGTATTTTTTTTTTTTATCTTCATTTGAGTTTAGCAGATGACAGAAAGTCGTACACATCTGGGATGGTATGAGGGTCAGTAAATGATGAGAGAGTATTTTCATTTTTGGTGAACTAACCCTTTAAAAAGAATACAGGAAAGTTTTTGGAATACTGGTACTGCCAGTGGTAATGTTAGCTGCTTCTAAATCTAAATATAATTCACTCAAAGACACTGCTGTCTAAACTAATCTGCCCAAAGTGCTTGTGATCTCCTCGCTAACATGTGGAGCCAAACAGAGGGATCATTTATTTAACCAGACACAACATAAATTCTCAAGGGACACACAATCAATAATGCTTTACCTGCAGAACAGCTATTTGTGCCCTCAGCAGGCAAAAGTGCCCTGAATCAATTGAGTGATCAGTGTGAGCCAATTTCAAAGGGATTACTGAAGAGATGTCTCTGGCCCAAATGGACCTGAATTTTTTATAATCATGATTGATGTAAAAGCAAAACAACAAATCCCATTATGAGTCAGTGTGTGGTCAGCATGTTCTGGTACCACAAACTCACTATATACAATAAGGTCAAAATACATTTAGATAATAATGTACATTCTTACAAGTACATAAATTGTGACATAAATACCAAATAAAAGTTGTTTGACATTTCTTTTAGATTTTCCAGTAAAAAGCTTATGGTAATAAAAATGTTAGAATAACACCCTTTGCCAAATCGTGTTAGAACTATTTATGGCAAAGGAAAGAGCTATTAGGAAATTGTATGACTGGTGAATGACAGTTACTCTTACCCAGAAATGGCATCTGAGAGTCAGTATTTAAATTTGCCCTGTGGTTCCTCTTACAGGGGCTGAGAATAGTAAACCCCTCAGGAATGTTGACCTCAGTGTATTCAGGGTCATCCCTGCAAAATGTGTTCAGTTTACTGTGTAGATTGGTTTAAAGTCGACAAGGCTGCTCAGCAATCAATTTAGTAAGGTGAATTCATCAGGATTTCCAAATAGAGGTGACAGATGCTGGATGTCACTTGGGGAAGTTGCCACAAGGGCTGTATTACAGTAACTATAAGGTTTGGAGTCAAAAATACACTAATGTGTTTTCTCTTGCAGTGGTTTTGTATGTTGTTTTCAAAATATGTTCAAAACCCTCTTAAATTAGAATTGTTTTATGAAATATATCCACCAAACTGAAATTCCCAGCCTGATCTCATGAATCCAATGAGATCATGACCAATCCCACCATGACCAGTGCCTCATTACACGTTGGGCTGCAGTTTTCTAGTATTTAAGGTGAAAATTAGATGGCGGTTTCAATTAGTAAAACGTACCATTATCACCATTAACTGTAACCTAAACCTAACCAATAATGTCCTAAAAGCAAATGAGAGATAAACCAAACAGACATCCTTACCCTAAACCAACACATAAACCTAACCGATAGTGTCCTAGAAGCAAATGCAAGATGAACAGCACAATTTCTGAAGCAACCACGTCATTTCGTGGCGCTTCTATTACAATTTTGCTTCATGTGTCAGCTTGCATACTTGACTGGGCTCGAGCCTCGGTCTTCCAAATCCAAATTCCAACACTCTGAACTCATGTGAACTACCACAGAAAGTAATCACATTGGAATAAGTGTATATATAAGTGTGTAAATGTCGGTGGGTCTTTAATACAAACTTTATAATGTATAGTTTTTCAAATGAAGTGTATTTTTAAAGTGTTTCCCCCCTTTTTCACCCAATTTGGAATGCACAATTCCCAATGTGCTATTAAGTACTTGTGGTCGCATAGTGACTCGCCTCAATCCGGGTGGCGGAGGACGAATCTCAGTTGCCTCTGCATCTGAGACCGTCAATCTGCGCATCTTATCACGTGGCTTGTTGAGCGCTTTGAGAGAGATGTGTGGAGGCTTCAACGCTCAACTCACCATGTGCCCCACCTAGAACGAAACCACATTATAGTGACCAGGAGGAGGTTACCCCATGTGAATCTACCCTCCCTAGCAACCAGGCCAATTAACACAGAGGTCAGCTATATGATAAAGGCAGATATTTTGCATAAATGTCTGGTTGGGGGAAATTGTTTTATAATGGGCATTTTGTCATTTGTATGCTTTAATTTTAGGATCTCCCCTATAATATTGAAAAGAGAATCCACTATGTTTATGATATCCTATTTTCTTTTTGTTTCAGATGGACCTGAAGCTGCTTTTCATATCAACATTTTTAGGATTCCTTTGTTGCAGCAGTGCCCAGCAAGGTAATGTAATTTCTATTTTTGTTTCAGTTGATTCAGATCACTGAGCCTAAAATACTAATGCTATCGTGTACTCTCGAGCTTAATTGTGTCCGGCTCTGTCAGAATTAATAAGAGGAGGGTTTCTATTAATAATAATTAACTGCTTTGTCTTCAGGGTGAGCAAAGCTCTCATTTGGCAGTTAAATACTTTGTCTTCAGAGTGAGCAAAGCTCTCATTTGGCAGTTAAATACTGATGTCATTATTCAGCGGTCGCTCCACCCAGCCTGGTTGCGCATTATCCATGATGGAAAACATAGAGCAGTTATCTCTGGCTCCAATTACAGTGAGCCAGAGTGATGTAAATTAATCCACTCGTTAGAGCACTGTACACTGTCAGGTCTCTTTTTTCTTCTTTGCAATGCATGAAAGGATGTGAATCAGTTTCTTGTTTTATTTTTTCAGAGGGCAATGAGTGCATCAAAGCCAATGCTTTATCATGTGGTGAGTGCATACAAGTCGGGGCTAAATGTGGATGGTGCACTGATAAAGTAAGTACTGTTCTAACACCATAATCTCCTTTTCAGTCCTTTATTTAAAGTTGAAACAAATGTAGTGCCCCAATAAATGACTTATGGCACTTTTCCACTGCATGTTACATTTCGACTCAACTCTAATTGCTTTACTTTTCTGAGCTTCTTTTCTACTTCAGTTTAGTGCCGCCTCAACGTGGGTGGGATTATAGGCTGATCGTCATAGTTGTGCCACCTCTACTGCCTTGACATCATCTTAAACAAGACACAAACATTACTGACCATAAACAATAATATGACCGCTAGCTGTTAGCTACTAGCTCATTGTGCTGCATAAAGTAGTTGTTGCATGGTGATTTTACACAAGTGTAACAGTTAAATTGGCCTGGTGTTTTAGAAGCAAGCTTCCAGTAGCTGGTCAACTAAATAAAGTGAAGCATTCAATCAGAGTATAGAGTTAACATACCATCCTCCATCATGGACTCCAACAACTCTCTCTCTCTCATTGCTCGCTGGTCTATTGCCATAGATAGCGTCCATTTGGTCGAACCACTTCCACTTTCTTCTGTTTTAAAAACTCCATTAGAGTTTACAAAAAGTGGCTTTAGAAGTCCATTTTTTGTCTCTTTCCAATATCATTGAACATAATCCTCCCACAGGCCTACATTCCACATTCTATTGGTCTATGTACACATCATGTGTTATTTTAACTAAATTAAGTAAATTTATTCGTTAAATTGACAGCATTGTCTCTTACATGATGAGTAATGCAATACTGTATTTCATAGTTTTGCCGTTATACACTGCTTAGTTGACATCAGAAGAATGTGATGTCTGATTGACAACGCCAACCACCTGTATGTTACTCTGTATTCCCAACAGGAGTTCCTAAAACAGGGAGAACCGACATCCGCCCGCTGTGATGAGCTGGAGTCCCTCAGGAAGAGAGGTTGTGAAGAAACCAAGATCGAGAACCCTCGTGGAAGCCATCGCATCCTTAAGAACAAGGCAGTGACCAACCGAAAGAAAGGCGCAGAGAAGCTCCGACCCGAAGATATCACACAGATCCAGCCACAGAAACTCAGCCTCAACCTTAGAGCTGGTATGTGCAAACTTTCTTTGATCATAAACGTTTGATTCATACATGGGATTTGTATTGATCTGTGCAAGCAATGCTGGGAACATGATTACAGTTACAACCCTATTCTTGGTCCCACTTGTCTTGAGTGAAAATGGCTTGTTATTCTTGCAGGGGAACCTCAGAACATTCAACTGAAATTCAAGAGGGCTGAAGACTATCCCATAGACCTGTACTACCTTATGGACCTGTCCTTCTCCATGAAGGATGACCTGGAGAACGTCAAAAACCTTGGGACTAGTTTGATGTTCGAGATGTCCAAGATCACTTCAGATTTCAGAATTGGTGAGAGCCTAATCAAGTCAT
The DNA here is from genome assembly GCF_025860055.1 of Xyrauchen texanus. NCBI lineage: Eukaryota > Metazoa > Chordata > Actinopteri > Cypriniformes > Catostomidae > Xyrauchen > Xyrauchen texanus. Next base: position 10,903,917 of record NC_068317.1, read on the forward strand.
GCCAAAAATGTTACTTTTCTTGAACGTTGGCATTAATTTGTTGGGAAAGTGACCATGGGTTTCCTCTGTAATTTCCAATGGGTTTTTAGAATAATGTTTTTTAGAGTAAAATAATGTATTTGTCAAATAGTACTTAAAAGAGACTTTTTACATTTTGTTCTACAAAATTTGTTACCAGTAGTCATACCTCAAACACTGTGACAAAGTCACTGTGTTTTAAGGACTAGGGATGCACCGATCCGATACCTGAATCGGTATCAGCTCCGATACTGACATTTTTAGACAGATCAGGTATCGTTCCGATGAGCCAGATCCAAATCCAATACTGTATGTTAGTCATGTGCGTTACTACCAAGCTCCAAAAATGACAAAAGAACCTTAAAAGCACAATTAATGTGCACCATATGAGTCGTGCATTTTACTCAAACTACTTGAAGGCATGTGATAGCTTTGTATTTTGCAAAAGGCTGTGTTTAATAAGTAAATATATAGTGTGCATGCGCAGTGCGTTAGTGAGTGGTGTGGTTCTGTTGACACACATACATAGCATGTGCATGCTGTTGAGCTATTTATATTTAAATACTGTGTAGTTAAAGGTTCTTTACATATACAAGTGTACCCCCAATTAGTATATATATAGATGTTCTAAACTGATTATGAAAAAAACAACTCTGGTATCAGATCTGGCTCGATATTGGCCATTACTGAGATTTCAACAACATGTAATATATGTGTTATAATAAAATAATATTGATATAATATCTCACAAAGATATATTTACACTTTACAATAAGGTTCCAGTAGTTAAATTAGTTTACATTAACAACATTAGTTAACATGAACTAACGAGCAATACTTTTCCAGCATTTATTCATCTTAATGTTAATTTCAACATATGCTAATACACTACCACCCCTAGAGCCATGAGTTCGAATCCAGGGTGTGTTGAGTGACTCCAGCCAGCCAGGTCTCCTAAGCAAACAAATTGGCCTGGTTGCTAGGGAGTAGAGTCACATGGGGTAACCTCCTCGTGGTTGCTATAATGTGGTTCTCGCTCTCAGTGAGGTGTGTGGAGTGATTCTTTTTTTTTTTTTTTTATACATTTTTCAAATCAAAAGTTGTCCTTTTTAACATTAGTTAATGCACTATGAACTAACATGAACTAACAATGAGCAATTGCATTTTCATTAACTAACATTAACAAAGGTTAATTAATTCTATAAAAATCTATTGTTAATTGCCCGTTCATAATACCTAACGCATGAATTAATGTTAACGACTGGAACCTTATTACTGATCAGCTTACACCTAACCCTCACTTGTCTCTCAGTAAATGTAGTAGTTTAAATAAAGTTGATCCGTTTCAGTACATCTTTCCATTTAAATTGTCCTTTTCTACAGTGACAAATACCACTTGAGATAAAATGCAAATAATTGTCTAAAGCCATCTTTACACTGCAAAGGTGGCACCGAAGCTGCATCTGAAGTGGCATTTAGTTGTTAAGTATTTAAAGACTGTTTAATGCTGCTCAGAACAAGCATAAATGCATTCACACAGCAGTTACAAACAAATAAATAATGTTATGAGATTAATATTTAACATGTAATTTATGAATATAGAAATGTGAAATTAATGAAAATAAGAAGATATGCTTTAATTATGAAACTAAATTATGAAATATATGCTCTATCATGACAACACAAAGCTTAAATTTGATGCTGCATTTCATTCACACAGAACCAAAGCAGCATCAGAACTGCCTTTGATACCAGGGCCTGAAGTGGGTCAGAGCAGGCATAATTTAGTCTGGCTTTTGAGCAAGCACAGAGCAGGCTTAACTCGGCTGTGTAAAGACACCCTAATAAGCCCTAATAAAAACTTGTCATTTGAGACATGAGTAGGAATGAGATTAAAGCTAAGATGCCTCTCTTCCTCTCAGGTTTTGGCTCTTTTGTGGAGAAAACTGTTATGCCGTATATCAGCACCACACCAGCAAAGCTTCTGAACCCCTGCACAGGGGACCAAAACTGCACCAGCCCCTTCAGCTACAAAAATGTGCTGAAACTCACCAGCAACGGGCAGCAGTTCAACACTCTGGTCGGCCAGCAGCAGATATCGGGAAACCTCGACTCACCTGAGGGGGGATTTGATGCCATCATGCAGGTGGCTGTCTGTGGGGTGAGTGAAAAACAGCTTGATGAGGATTTTGACTATTTCATCCATTTGTATAATTGATCATTTATACCATTTCCTTGCAGTATAAAATCATGGTACTTTGTGGTACATTTTGAAAGTGAAAACTAAATGTTTTTGGTGCAAGAAGCCTTGATTAACATTATAAATTGACATCGGAGGGAAATCTAATCGGACAAGAATATGGCCCCTTAAACTCATTTGTGCCCAATTTGTTTTTGTACTTTCTGCTCGCTCTATATTCCTTGGACTCATTTTCTTTCTTTCTTTCTTTTTTTTTTGTCTCTTCCTGTTTTCCTCTCTCAGGACCACATTGGCTGGAGAAATGTCACCCGTTTGTTGGTGTTCTCCACTGACGCCGGTTTCCATTTTGCTGGAGATGGCAAACTTGGTGGAATCGTGCTTCCCAATGATGGGAAATGCCACCTGGAAAACAACACGTACACAATGAGCCATTATTATGTATGTTAATTGCTGGTGTATCCCTTATACCTTGTCATATTTTCAGATGAAACTATTGGACGTTTGACAGATTGAACAGAACTTTAATTTCTTCCTTTTCCTTTCTACTAGGATTACCCCTCTATCGCCCATCTGGTTCAGAAACTGAGTGAAAACAACATACAGACCATTTTTGCAGTCACAGAGGAGTTTCAGCCTGTTTACAAAGTAGGTCCATAGATTATTATCTTAATGATGTGTTTGGAACTGTGTCTGCCTGAGCAAGGTCACTCATATAATCCGTCTTGTCTGCCTGTCATTTTTCCCCCAGGCAAGATTTTGTCTTCTTCGCAATGGGCTGAAATGACGCCAACCTTTTGATTTGTAGAAGTTTCCACCTGGCTTGTAGTCTTCTTTTTCCACACTGGTCAAAACTTGTGAAATTTTATTTGTTATTGGTGCTTGCTAAGGTAGAGACACTTCAAGTGGATTAACTTTAAAATGAAATAGAAACATGCGTATCATATATTTCAGTACTGGAAGCACAGAACATTAATCTGAGACACATCTCAAGTGTTTGAATCCAACTTCGCTCTGTATTTGGAAAGCTACAATACCCAAAATAGTTTCACAACTTGGAATGATCCAAATACTCAAGTCATAATTTAGAGGTCCTGTTAAAGTTATAAGGGGCTGTTGTAAATCTAACACTTGGTCTCTGTGCCTAACATTCATGAATGTTTTTGTATGTTTTTTTTCCCTCCCCACAGGAACTTAAAAACCTCATTCCAAAGTCTGCAGTGGGCACACTGTCAGCAAACTCCAGCAATGTTATCAATCTTATTATTGATGCATACAATGTGAGTAGATCAAGTTTCATCATAAATATCAACTGTCTTTGAAGGAATTTGACCATATAGAGGCGCTTCCTAACATGTGTTCTCTCTTTCTCAGTCTCTATCCTCAGAGGTCATTCTTGAAAACAGTAAGCTTCCTGAGGGAGTGACTATCACCTATGAGTCACATTGTAAGAACGGAATAGTGAATAATGGAGAAAATGGAAGGAAATGCTCCAACATATCTATCGGAGACGAGGTGAAACCAAGTTCAATATCTCATGTTTGCTACATAACCTTTGGCATAGAAACATGTCCTCTATCATCCATTGCAGAAAGCAACATTACTCAGTGTAGCAAGTTATGTGTGCACAGTGGTCCAAAATGTATTTGGAAACTTTGGTCACACTTAATTATGGATGAATGTCACTGCATTACATAACAAAATTGTAACCTGATTACATTTATTTCAAAGACAGATAGTTCAAAAAGTAGTTCTCAAATGATAATTAACAATCAACAATAGACATATTGTTCAACATTAAAGGAATATTCCGGGTTAAATACAAGTTAAGCTCAATTGACAGCATTTGTGGCATCATTTTAATTATAAGAAAATCACGACTCGTCCCTCGTTTTCTTTAAAAAAAATGAAGGATGCAGTTAAGCATTTAATATGGATGTGAATGAGGGCCAATTTGTAAATGTTAAAATACTCACTGATTCAAAAGTATAACCTCAAGGCATAAACAACATGCATGTAAACATGATTTTAGTGTAAGAAAATCACTTATCTTTTTCTGTGTAACGTTATAGCCATATAAGCCATATAGTTATAGTTTTACTTTTTTTTTTTTTTTTTTTTAAAGAAACGGAAGGATGAATTGAATTTTTTTTTTTTATGTGTGATAATCAGCGTTATGCCACAAATGCTGTCGATTTAGTTTTCCTTGTATTGAACCTGAAATATATTCCTTTAAGATTAAAAACAATATTTGGACACTTCTGGTTGTCAAGCTTTGGTGGAACATGTCTGTAGTTAATGTGATGAACTACACCTGAGGTATCTCTGCTAGGACATCTGTGTGAACTTGAGGAACCGACTTCATAAATACGCAAAAAAATAAACTTGGAACCAGTTAGTTAACAGTCAATTTTTGCAAAAGAAATTGTAACAATGGTTCAGAAAAGTGTACTTAGTCTGCGAAAAGCTCTAGCTTCATTTTTTCCTGAATCCGATGTCACTTGATTCAATTTTATTGTATCTTACACAATTACATCCAGAATTTTTGAATGTGGCTTAAAGGAATATTTCAGTCAAAAATGATAATTCTCACATTATTTACTCACCCTCATGTCATCTCAAACTCATCTGATTTTCTTTCTTCTGTGGAACACACAAACAAATGGTGCTTATATCTGTACAATGCAAGTCACTGGGGTCCAAATCCATTAAGCTCCAAAAACGACAAAAATGCGGCATAAAGGTAATCCATATCATTCATGTGGTTTAATCCATGTCTTCTGAAGTGATGTGATTGGTTTTGGGTGAAAAACAGACCAAAATGTTACTGTTTTTCACTATAAATCTTGACATCTGCAGTCTCTTTGGCATGATTATGATTTGAAGCTCGATTTAGCTTCCTCGCACTTGATGCATGTGCAAAGCACGTGCACAGGACACTCGTCACTTGAGTCGTATGGATCACCTTTATGCTGCCTTAATGTTTTCTTTTTGGAGCTTGGAATTTTTGGACCCCATTGACTTGCACGGTATGGATATAAACACCTCATAGCTCCTTAAAAAATATTTGCTTCTGTTCTGCAGAAGAAAATCATACGAGTTTGAGACAGAATACGGGGTCAGTAAATTAGTAAATCTATTATCAAAATACTTTTTTGGGACCACTATGCCGTATAAATGAAATTCAAATCATTTTTTTTCCTTCTTTTTATTTTTTTCCAGGTATCCTTCAAAATTAATATCACAGCTCAGAGCTGTCCCAAACAAGGCAAGTCTGAAACCATCAAGATCAAGCCACTGGGCTTTACAGAAGAAGTGGAGCTCACACTCAACTTCATCTGTGAGTGTGAATGCCACAAGCATGGCATCAAGAACAGTGACAAATGCCATAATGGCAATGGAACATTTGAGTGTGGAGCCTGCAGGTGAGTCTGTTCTCAAAAGTCCTGCATTTTTCTTCTGATAGCGAAGTTACACTTTTGTATTTTCCATTACATTACCAAAAGGACATCTATATGTGTAGTTTCTGCATTATGACCTTATGAACTCATGAAATTAGCTTTCATTTTAAAGGATATAGGTGGAGTGAGTCACCTCTGCAGTATAGAAAAAACTTTTTGTTGTGGTCAATTTAATGCACAGCCAGCCAATTTCATATTGGGAGTGACAACTACATTCAATTTAAGTTAATCTCCCAAAATTACATGTAAATCATGTCATAATATTTTGAAAGGTCATGGGTTAAATATCATAGGGTTAAGTAAATAATGTACGTCATTTGTACGTCAAGGAAGCTCTGCTTTACAACATTTAATACACACACAAAGTGTGGTCTGTGAACCACAAACAGTGATCATTGTTGTTTCAGGTGCAATAAGGGACGTGTTGGCAGACAGTGCGAATGTCGAAAAGACGAGGTGTCCACCGAAGACCTGGATAAGAACTGCCGCAGGGACAACGGCACGGACATCTGCAGCAATAATGGCGAGTGCGTGTGCGGGACCTGCGAGTGCAAGAAGAGGGACAATCCCGAAGAACGCTACAGCGGCAAGTTCTGCGATTGCGACAACTTTAACTGCGACCGCTCCAACAACAAACTCTGCGGAGGTACTGAAAATTGTTTGTAACCAATGCATTACTCAACATGCCATAAAAGAGGAAAAAACAACAGATTGTTGCACATAGATCAATTCTGTTTATGTTTAATCAGCAGATAACGGTCAATCTAAACTTTCCAGCTAATCTAATCTAGCTTTTTGGTCAATCTAATCTGTTTCCTGTAGGACACGGCCACTGTGAGTGTAGGGTGTGTATCTGTGATGCTAACTACACTGGAAGTGCATGTGACTGCTCTCTGGACACCTCCACCTGCTTAGCCTCCAACAAACAGATCTGTAATGGCAGAGGGATTTGTGAGTGTGGCACCTGCAGGTGTACGGATCCCAAATTCCAGGGACCCACCTGTGAGATCTGCCCCACCTGCCCTGGAGTCTGTACTGAGCACAAGTAAGTGTAAAAGGACACACACAAAAAAAAGAATATGCATAATGATCTATGTAAAAAAAGTCGATTTGTGCAACTGTAACTCTTACATAGAAAACTAAATGCAATCATGCCTAATGAGTTCATTGAATACTTTATTACAGAGCTATTGGTAAACTGCTGTAAAATAGTTATATGCAAGTATGAATAAATATGAATATACAGTATTATCAGATACTACTCTGGGTATTAACTATGGGTGTGATATTGCCTTAAAGGGATAGTTCAACCAAAAATTACAATTCTCTTATAATTTACTCGCCCACATGCCATCCCAGATGTATAATACTTTCTTCAGCAGAACACAAACATAGATTTTTAGAAGAATATTTCAGCTCTGTAGGTCCATACAATACAAGTGAATGGTGACCAGAAATTTGTAGTTCCAAAAATCACATAAAGCAAACATAAAAGTAATCCATGAGACTCCAGAGTTTTAATCCATGTCTTCAGAAGCAATTTAATATGTGTGGGTGAGAAACTGAACAATATTTATGTAAATATGTAAATTATTACAATTTTAAAAGTAATGGAAATTTCTATAGTGAATATACATTTTTCTGGTAATGCTTTGCTGAAAAATATTTCGTCGGCTTCATATTGCTCTTGTGTAGAGTAAAACATACTAGCAAGCCATAGTGTTGTCTAATGTGTGAAGTAATTGTTCTCTTGTGTCACTGCCTTTCAAAGAACTGGTCAAATTGCTTTGAAAATCAGTCTAAATACTCATTTACATTTATGCATTTGGCAGACACTTTTATCCGAAGCGACTTACAGTGCACTTATTACAGGGACAATCCCCCCAGAGCAACCTGGATTTAAGTGCCTTGCTCAAGGACACAATGGTGGTGGCTGTGGGGCTCGAACCAGCAACCTTCCGATTACCAGATTACCAGTTATGTGCTTAGACCACTACACCACCACCACTCTGTTAAATACTCATTAGTTAATCGGTCTGGAAAGGGCATGGAAATTCATTGGTCAAAAATTGTGGGAGCCCTGAATATTGCACCCTAATATGGCTTTTTTACTATTAAATAAGTAAACACCCCAGAAAAGTTGATGAAACCAATTCACATTCTGAAGCATTTTCATTCTCCTCCAAGTTTGAATTTTCGCCCTTCTACAAGCAGAGCAAATTTTGTTATGCTATTTTGTTGTACTCTTCAATCTTATAATTTACTCCATCTTAAGTAAATATTGTTGCCATTATCTTTTCTATCTCTGAACTGAGGAAGCCATTGTACCCAGTGAGTTTCACACTGGCTAACTGAGTTAATGACTCCTTTCCTGTGACAGGGAGTGCGTGCAGTGCCGGGCGTTTGGCACAGGAGAGAAGAAGGACACTTGTGAGAGGGACTGTAGCTACTTTAACCTCATCAAAGTGAAGCACAGAGATAAACTCCCTCAGCCTGTGCAGGCCTTCCCTCTCATGCACTGTAAGGAGAGAGACACCAACGACTGCTGGTTCTATTACACCTACGCCGTCAACAACAACACCGAGAAGGAAGTCCATGTGGTGGAGTCTTTAGGTGGGATTATGGTCAAAAGGGTGTTTCCTGCCTTCAAAAGTCTAAATTTTTTAAAACTAAGTTTAACCTATTATCAAACCTGTATTTTCAGGAATAAGAGCGTTTCAGGACCCAAATGCAGAATAAAAAATAACGGTTTATTTAATACAAAATAAAACACAAAAATCCAACATAAAGGGGGGCACTGGCTACAACCCCTAGTTCAAAACCCAGGGCGTGCTGGGTGACTCCAGACAGGTCTTCTAAGCAACCAGATTGGCCCGGTTGCGAGGGAGGATAGAGTCACATTGGGTAAACTCCTCATCGTCACTATAATGTGGTTAGTTCTCGGTGGGGTGCGTGGTGAGTTGAGCGTGGATGCCGTGGTGGATGGCGTGAAGCCTCCACACGCGCCTTGTCTCCGTGGCAATGTGCTCAACAAGCCATGTGATAAGATGCGCAGGTTGACGTCTCAGACGTGGAGGCAGCTGGGGTTCGTCCTCCGCCACCCCAATTGAGGCGAGCCACTACGTGACCACGAGGACTTAAAAGCGCATTGGGAATTGGGCATTCAATACTGGGTGAAAAAAGGGGAGAAAAAAAAACTAAATCCAACATAAAAATACCCCAAAGGGAAAAAACTAAGGAAATATAATCCAGGGCTGGGGAAGAAGGCAGCAGGTAACAGGGCCGACTGGACCGGGTAGGGATGAACAGGACAGGAATCTAGACTGACCGACAGACTAGAATAAACAAATAAAAATACACAGGACTGACTGGAAACAAGAAGAACTGGCACTGGACAACAAACTCAAGGAGACTAATATAGGGAAAGGTTAACTAGACAGGGCAGGTGTGACTAATAAACTATAAATGGGGAAACAAGGAGGCGGAGTATGACGAGAGACACGTGGCAATACAGAAACAAAATAAAGCCACATACTCCCAAAAGACAACAAAACACCAGAATAGCATGAGCGCACATCGCCAAGACAATAAGGCAATATACGCCCATGCCAACCGACAAACAACGAGAGAATGCATAGCAATGCCAAACAAAGCGATGCCACACATTCTCACACTAAACGAAACCTTAGCGTACATTGTGAGACAAACACCACGCGACAAAAACAAGACAGGACACCTGTGGGTGAGTTCAGCCACACACAAACCCAAACCTCAGCGCAGAGGTACATGCGTCCGTGAGAGACAGACATAGATTATTGAGTGCATGCCAACAAGCACAATGCACTCACCCTAATACAGGACAAGACATGGAACGTGAGTGTCAGGATCCCGACACCATGCTCCAGACATGAAACAAGACCGACCGAAAACACAAGACAGACATGGGACGATGATGTCGCGGTCCTATCAGACCAAAACCCATACTGACAGGACTGTGACATGTATAGAGGGGCTATAGAGTAACTTAGAAAGAAAGCCATGAAAATGGTTTTGAGTTTTATGAGGGGTTGTTTTAAATGTAATAGTAATAAACAACATACAGTTACTACTTAGAATCATTCAACATCAGTACCATTTGAAGCAGAATGCAATGCCAAATTTTGGTTTGAATGTGTTTTAAATGTTTGTTTGGGGGTTTGTTTTCCAACAGAGTGCCCAGCGGGTCCTGACATCATACCCATCGTGGCGGGTGTGGTCGCAGGCATCGTTCTGATTGGTTTAGCATTGCTACTGATCTGGAAGCTGCTTATGATCATTCACGACCGACGCGAATTCGCCAAGTTTGAGAAAGAGAAGATGAACGCCAAGTGGGATACGGTATGACAAAGAGTTTTGTGTTCAAAATTAATTCTAGCTTAAAGAGTTAAAATTACAGATTCACTTTTACTCTTTTGAAAGCAAACAGCATTGAGTGAAATTTTTGGCAGAGTCAAGATATATTTTGTCATCCTATGCTTCAAATTGATAAAGTTGTTTTTTAAGCTTTCCATAATTCATAAACTATTTCAAAAGATCTGTTGTTTTTGTGTTGAAGAACCCTCAGAACTTTAAGGCAGCTGTGAAATCAGGAGGAAAGGCTTTTGGATTGTCAGGGTGTGGCTTGGACAGTTGTTGTCTGTGTAGATGGTTCACTGCTGCCCTCTGCTGTTTGAAATATTCACTTTCGATTATAAGGAGAAATAGAATATAATTATATTTTAGATCACAATATGATACTTAATGAGCACATTTACATGCACGATCTTACACCAATAATGCTTCAAGAGCAGACAATATGTAAAGACAAGTAAACACCTCAACCGCCGTACAAGCTTATCATATGTGCGCAAGTGTTGTATGCATGCCTGTTTATGGTTTGACGTCAAAAGCAGAGAAAAACCCAAAGGTTTCAGGTATCTTGTAAACACAGTTTTCTTGCATTGTCGGATGTTTTAAATAATTGGTTGATTTTTTTTTTTAATAATTGATTTTTGGTTGTTTTCGGTGTATTCGGCGTGCACGTAAACATGCCCAGTGTTGTTGCTCTTTTAATAATTCCAGACCTTTATTGTACTTCATGTTCATGTAGGCCAATTGCTGTTATTCTACAAGATAAACAACCTAAATTGCATGTCAGCTTTGTTTACTGGTAAATCAGAATGATTAGATTAAGCCATTTTTAAATGGAACATAGTCCCATACTTTTTCCCCATGTTAATGAAAATTAAGGGAACCTATACTCTCCCACACTGCATGAGTGGATACTCATAATTATGTTATAATGGCTCTGATTACGACATATTCAAAGACCATGTGTTTATAAAGAAGGATGTGTTTATTGATTGTATTTCTCTGGGTTTAGCATGGTTTTTTTCCACCTCTTAAAATGTTTAAATGTGCATTTCCTTATGTACACTCTGTTACATTATTGTGCTTAAAGTATGGTTTTTGCAGAGATCATATGTTCAGCATGCTCAGAGAGCAACTCCTTTTTTCCCCTTCCATAATAAATAAATAGCCAATAATTAACACCCATCTGTGGCTATATTTCAAGTGTGTAGACACGCATTTAGTTTTGTCAACAAGATGTAACTGTGGCCATTAACCTTCACTCATAGCTTGATTGCTGCATCTGAAGTACCATACCGACACTGACATGTAAATGTCAATCCATGTGAAAATAAATAAATATATATGTAATTACATGTGGAAATAAATAAATGAGGAAACAAATACAATAATACGTAAATAAGGAAATAAAAGTATAAATACTCAGATTTGAAAATTTATTTATTTATATGTACACTTTAAAAAAAAAAATGTTTTACATTGCTTTACATATATACTGTAGTTATTCATTTATTTTTTATGTTGTCACATTAGGTCCCCCATACATGACTTCTGATCATCTCTTCTTCAACTCTTCATCATTTCTGGCCTTTTTTGTTCTTTGTTTGTGTTTTTTCATTTCAGCTCTTCTGTTTCTTCATTTGTTCTTGATCTGTTATCTGTCCCCTTTTTTCACTCCCAGACAGAAAATCCAATTTACAAGAGCCCTATTAATAAATTCAAGAATCCAAGCTATGGCCGTAAAGCTGTGGCTCTCTAAGTTTGTATACTTCTTCTTCTTTCTGCATGGCCTTTTCTATGCGAATGTGTTTCTGTGCCTGTGGTTCCCTTTTTCCATCATTTTTATATATTTTCTAGAATATTTTTAGATTTCGGAAGGCAAGTATTAAAGGGTTAAATATTTGGTGAAAATCACTAATCAACTGATCAACTACAGCATGGGCATCTGCCAGTGCTCTGCAATACTTTAACCAGTGTTTAACTTAATCATTGTCTTCACTGCATTGGATATCATTATGATATGGAACTATGCTGGATAATTCTCATAGCTGCATGTGTTGTAGTTTTAGTGTTAAAAATGTAAAGACATTTTTTATTGTTAGAAATGCATTGAGATAATTTTTCGGAGTGGCAATGTATACATTTGTTTATTATTCTTATAAAACATATTTTTGTTTGTTTGTAATACAGGGAGAGAATCCAATCTACAAGAGTGCTGTCACAACTGTGATCAACCCAAAATATGAAGGCAAATAATGGACATCCATATCACACGCAGAAATGTTTTGGAAGGGATGGACGCGGCGTTATATGTTTCTTTTTAAATGTTTATTTTCCGATTTCATTCTTTTAGAAACAGTATTGTAGCACTGTTTTAGGAAGCAGTATTTTATGAAGGACTGACTGCCTCTCATCCCTTGCTAAACGTGTACAATTTGTATAGTCTTTTTATTTACATCTGTATCTCTTCTTTTAAACAACTGTGTACATTCTTTTCACACAGAACAGATATGTGTGCCTTTTCACAAGTGTTAAAGCATTTCAATTTAATTTGCTGTGCAAAGGGATCCACAAATCCTCCAAAATATGCCATATCATATTCAAGAAATCATCAGATGCCATTTTTAAAATCATATTTACTTTATTTGCTGTTGTTCAGTTGCTGCCTTCATCCAAGAATGCTATTAATCATGCAAGTTAACTAGGAAAGTTTGGCATTTTTGGCTGATAATCTATCCATATTTTTTCTTTACTTCTATAGACACCCTTGTATTTCATGCCAAAAATGTCTTTAAGATGATGCAAAACACATGAGGTTACTTCTCACTTATTTTTGATCTTACAAAATCATAATGGCTTATGTCTTTTGGTCAAAATGTTGAGCTGAAAATGTTGTCTGTCCGTTATATATGTTATGAAAGGGTTATGTGTTGAATTATTATATGGCTCAATGTATTCAGGTGATGTCCTGAAGTATGTAGTCAATCGGTATAGAAAGCCAAATGCCCTGAAATTGCTCATTAGTTATGAGCACAATTATGTAGAAGAACTACAAATGAAGTTTCAAAGCTTGTATACATTTAACATATTTGATCGTCTCTATATGTAGAATTAAAAACATGCAAAATTTTAGTTGTAACATTTCACAGATGTCAGAGAAGCTATTAGCTGGAGAGAAAAAAAGAAACATTTGCAATTGTTTATAAATTAATTTATCTGGTGAAAATGAAGAATAACAAGAACCCTGTTTTTAATCTATTTTATTGGGCTGTAACAAAATATACAGGAATGTTTGGGGGAAAAAATAGCAAACATTACAAAGAAATGACAAAAATGGAAAGCCTGCCAAAATGTGCTAGTTATTGGTTTGGTTTAAAGTGCCTTTTTCTGGTATTTTCACTATTACCATTTATGAATTTATTTATTAAAACTAAATAAAAAAGATTGTGGTAATGCCTTTTTTTTTCTTTTTCTTTTTTTTTTTTTTTTTTTTTTTATCTAAATAGCCTATGTACATAACATGTAACTGTTTATTTTAGCATTATTGGATAACTGATTTGAGATGTGAATTACTAAAAATATCATGGATTTTTATATTTTATTTTGACATAAATTTATGGGAGCATTCCACTTATTTATTTGTTTTTTCCCAAAGGTCACAATGTTGGGATCACATGACCAGCTGATGCTACATCCATAGCTATAGGTGTAGTTATATTATTCAGTAATGTCTGAGACCGCTGTTGTATTGACCAGTGAAACATTGCACAAAATTGCTTAGTGCACTCTTAGAATAAAATAAATTAAATATATATATATATATATATATATATATATATATATATATATATTGATTATGCTACTTGGCTCTCTATACAATTAAAGTATATTCTTCCCATAGTACAGTACAGTGCTGGTAGCAGATTTAAGGGCGTGTAGGAACAGACTTGAGCCAACAGAGGGCAGCAGCAGTTAACAAGTACAGCACCCTTGAACACAATGAGCTCAACTAACCTAAATAAACATAAATTAAACATAGTTTTCAGTGAGAAGTCTGCTTCAGTGCCATATATTCGGTCCTTAAATGTTCATGAGCGCAGTATCCTTGAATGGATTTGGAAATAATCAAGTAGGCTACAGTCGAGAAGGTGAAAGTAAACAGCGATGTTTCTCCTTTCTCCCGGAAATACAACTCTTTCACGTCTTCAATCCAGTGTTTAAACTCCATTCACTCACAGTATCTCTGAGAGTGGGACTTTTGAGAGACATTGAGTGACCAACTGTATACCAAACCACCATGAGCACTCAGAGAATAGAAATAGACCGCTATTGTCCAACAACACACCAATCTAGTCCAGGAAATGAGCCCTGCTGACGATCCCTCTGTTCATTGACTGATAAGGCCGTACGTGGAAGCCATTCCAACAGCCATGCCCTGTTTGGTGGCCTGGAAACACACGATGTCAAATTCATTACATTTATACTCTTAAGCAGCCTGTTGATTATTGCACTCATTAATGTTTTTATGTTTGGAGATATTTGCAGAATTTGACCAAAAAATGAATTGGATTAGAATTACGGAGTGCACTTTTAATCTCAGTAGCCTATCCATCTTATTATTGGACACTTTTACTCTTGAATTAAACTAATCATGCCTGATTGTGAATACTACATTTCCACAATGGCATATGTAACTGAAACTGTTGATTATAAATGATGCTGCATCCATGCTGCATCCATACACTAGGTGCCACTGTAAGTCCAAGGTGACACAAGCAAAATGCACCTTCAACCTCATTGGGGTGGGGGTATTATGTGACCTTGTGTGCAGTTTAGCCGAAGCCACTCTCAGCATTTAATGAGCCATTTGGTTGTACAGTTATGATTCATTCAGTAACAACTGGAAACAATTTATGATTATGATTATCATGAGGGTCATGCACGCCTAGTTCATGTTGAAAAAATCTTTACTGAAAATGTTTATAGGTCCAGCTCTTGGTGGTGTATTCCTTAACCCTCTACATTCATCATTCAAATGTAGGTCACCTCTCAAAAGAAGTCCAAAGGAAGTCCTAACTTATACCGGGATGCTTGCCACAGGCCCTTCACCTTCTGGAAGAAATACATAGATGAACTCTGAGTTGAATTTCTGACCGTGATGTTTTTCACACTTAAAACAAATGCAGATCAGTTACAGGACTTAAGAAACATACTTTCAATCTGAACCTGAAAACTTGTTGGGTGAAAAAAAGGCAATTAAAAGAACATAGTTTCAATTATTTTAAATAAGTAGCCCTTTATTGTGTCTTTTAGCAGCAAGACATCGCTTTCTGTGGTCTAAAATATAAAATAAAAGATTTAGATCTTGAAACAACATTTATGATTATCATACATGCCTTTTAAAGTGCAAATACCCACATTTTTACTCATTTTACTTGAACAAATGTGGCCTCTTGGAATTGGATATTTCTTTTCAAAAGGAGACAGGGAAAAAAATATATACTTCATGGTTCAACACACTTAAAAGCTTGTTCTCAATTAGTCTTTGAAAAAAAAAAAAAATCATTAGTCAGCCCAATAACAGCTTATTGTACAATGACAAATATGCATGTCTTTAATGTGATAAATACAATTATTTACATAATGTAGTTCATTCAATGGCACAACCTTTCAGAAACTTTATGGGTGTAGCCTGGTATAGTGATGTATCAGATTGCAATACCATAGTACTGAAGCATCATCATAGTATTTACATGGTACACAAAGTACTTCAATTGTACTCGTTTATATTGTAAATATCATGTTATTACCTGGTATTTTGTTAGTGAAGAAACTACATATGCTGACTGTGTTTTAAAACCAAGGAAGCTGCCTAAATGGACAACATTTGTGGGCATCACTGGCAATATCAATATTGATTATAAATATATTTGTGTTCTGTTCTTAAAAGTGTCAATATTGGCAATAATTCCATGTAGTTCAAAATGTATTCACCCAGTTTTGTCTGGGCTACATATTTGGGTGCTGACATTATCATGTAGATTAGCTTAGCTTCATGCTAAAGTCACAATTAACTGTGAATGTTACACGATGAGATGTGTTATCTGTATGGCATTAGTGAGTGTCCTGTCCACCTTTTTCCTACGTCCCGTGATGCTTATGTGGCCGTTGCTTCCGTTATCAATTAAATAGTTGTTGTAGAGCGGATGTCAATTCATTCTCGTCCTGTTTCTCACAGATGCAACTGAAATTTAATCTAAGCACAAGTGCAATATTTCAAACAAAACGATCCATTGTTTTAGTGGAGTACCTGTGTTAGTCAGCTTCAGATGTGTGTGCTTGTCACCCAGCATGTTTATTTCCGACACACTGAGGAAGAGCCGTCAAGTTCTCATGCATGTGTATGTAATAGCTTTTCAAGTACAATCGGAGGGGTATTTCCTTTTAAATCTGTACGTAAGTTTAAACTTTTGTTCGGCGGGTGATTGACAGGTGGGAGGTGGTGCTTTGCTGCCATTTAAACCTCAAATGTGATGTGGACACATGTGTTTTTGAATACCTCTGTATGTGTCCCAATCCCAAAAATATTTTGCACCCCATTTACAACTATATTTAGCGCTGACTATTTGTGATTGGCTCATCCAAAACGTGTCTTAATATACTAGCTGTAAACTGGGTCTAAAATGACTGCAGCCGGAGCTAGCTTGTGCTATAAAATGACTTCTGGCGGAAGTTCCACTCTCATTCATTTCTCCAGTAAGACCCCCAGGAAAAAGGTGGATAATGATGTTACAAATGAAGAATATCTTAAATTGGTTTCTAATGAGAATCCATTTCAGTTGAAATTTGGTTTATGTTGATAGCTGTTCATGTAGGCAGTACACAGCGAGTCAGTACACTAGGTTTTGAGACACACATGTTCTATTTCAATATACAATCCATAGAAAGGCAGAAAGTATAAACATCCACTTGTCAGGGGTCCACATCCCTGGCATCACAACCTGACCATTCAGTAGAAAGCAGGTATAGTGTGTTCTATTACACAACGTCTGCAGTGCTTTTTGACTAGTCGAAGTGCCTCAGGCGGCACCTCACACTCCTGTACATTCAGTAACTGCAACTCGGGGCATCCTGCCGCTAGCGCCGTTAGCCCTCTCCCTGTCACACTCTCGCAACCCCTCAGACTCAACCGTCGAAGCCCCATGCAGGAGTGGGCCAACACTTCCAGCCCGGCATCCGACACAAGCGGGCAACGGCCAACATCAAGAGACCGCAGTCTGAGGCAGCTGTGAGCTAAGTGGCTCAAGCCCTGGTCTGTTAGCCCCTCGCAGCCCCGTGCATTCAGGTAACGTAGCCGCGGGCAGTAGCGTGCTACATAGCGCAGTCCAACGTCTGTAATGCGCATACAATGTGCTACGCTTAGGTAGCGTAGGCGGCCCTCCAGACGGGCAACTTCACGCAAGCCAAAGTCTCCCACTAGATGGCAGTCGCTGAGGCTGAGCTCGCGTAAAGCGGTGCAGTGCAGTGATAACTGTCGCAGGGACTCATCCGTTAGTCGGCTGCAGCGTCGCAAGAAGAGGTGCGTGAGACGCGGGCAGTGAAAGGCGATGGTCCTTAAGCCTTCATCCTCCAGAGACACACAGTCTGTCATGTCCAGGTAACGCAGACCGATCTGTTGACAGTATAGCGGGGTGAGCTGGAGAGAGGCCTCCTGCGTCAGGCTGATACAGGTCACTTTAGGGCAGCCTTTAGGAGATGAAGGGAATGTCAATTATTACAATGTATAACTAGAAAAGGAAAGTTTGTCAAAACAAACTTTGAATGTTGGCTTGACAGAGTCTTGCCTGAAACTTATTTATAAGGCCAAATAAATCCTTGAGCTATTTGAAGTTTGAAGGATAAGTAGGCCTCATGTAGTATACTTGAATACTTTAACCATTTGAACAGATATTTTTAGTTTGAATGCTTTGCCTTGTGTAATTGTATCACTGTTTCTAAGGAGTTCTGAGTGGTTGTTAGGGTGTTACTAAGTAGATACTAGGATGCTAAGCAGTTGGTAGTGTTTTCTGGGTTATTGTGAGGGCATTGCTAAGATGTTCTGAGTGGTTGCTAGGGGGCACTGCTAAAGTGTTCTGGGTAGTTGCTAGGCAGTGTCTAAAGTGTTTTGGGTGGTTGCTAGTCAGTGTCTGAAGTGTTCTGGGTGGTAGCTAGGATGATCTGGGTGGTTTCTAGGCAATTGCTAGTGTGTTCATAACATCCTGAAGGGTTGTGCCTGTTTAAAATGTCATAGACACATATGATAGTAAACCTGTATGAAAAAATATTTAGCCTATGTTCAGTCCCACAATATTTGGGACCTTTCAAGATAGGGTGCACATTTTAAAATGATATATACTGTATAACTTCCTGTCTCATTATAGAAAAAGCATCACAACGTTTCTTGTTATTTTGGAATTCCTTTAGGGGCTTACACATGACTCGATTCAGGTTTCTGCTCTAAGCCCAAATACATGTATGACTTTCTTTGTTCAGCAGAACACAAATTATGATTTTTAGAAAAATGTGAAGCTCTGTAGGTCCTTATAATATAAGGAAACAGGTGCCATCAGGTTGCTGGCTGTTTGACGGTCCAAAAGTCACATTTAGGCAGCATAAAATTAATCCACACAACTCCAGTCAATCGATTAATGTCTTCTAAAGCAAATCAATAGGTTGGTGAATGAAACAAATCGATAATTAAAACTTGATTAACTTCAAAAGGCAGTCGATGCATCAGTGACGTTAGCGCAATGCGCATTTATACGAGATGTCGGAAGCACACGCTTTGTATACAACAGAGGAACGAATATCAAGTTAGTTCATTTCAAACAGAAATACAGCGCTGGGCGGAAGCAACGTTTTAAAGTAAAAAAACGTTTTAATTATTTATTTGCTTCAGAAGACATTAATTGATCGACTGGAGTAGGGTGGATTACTTTTATGCTGCCTAAATATTCCTTTTGGACCTTCAAACAGCCATCAGCCTGATGGCACCCGTTTCCTTACATTATAAGGACTTACAGAGCTTCAAATTGTTCTAGAAATCTTAATTTGTGTACTGCTGAAGAAAGACAGTCATACACATCTGGGATGGCATCAGGGTAAGTGAATAATGAGAGAATTTTCATTTTTGGATGAACTATTAATGCTTACGAGATGCGTTGACACCCCAATGTGAGTCATGTGGAGGCCCCTTTACCTCATGACATGCACAGGACAATCAGTTCATGTTTTTTTGATTCTGTTGAGCAGGAAATCAGAATCCTGCAGTGGAACCATGCTGCTAAGAATGGTAAATAGTAATCGGGGAAGCAGTCACATTTCAATTACATCAGGTTTTCAAATCAAGGTATGCATAAAAAGGGGTGAATAAAGGCCAGAGGTGGAAAAACTGAGAAAAATACAAAAATAAAAAGCCAGGAACCTGATTTGGAAAGAAAACTGGACAATATCCGTTCCCCTTCTGTCGCTCTCTCCACGTTGTGTCAGAGAAGCGACACTAGGGGTCTCTCTTGAGCGCCGATATTCACCTCTGGACTATGAAAAAAGGCCAATGAGAGTTGGCAACCAGTATTTGCATGTCCCGCCCCCGGACATACGGGTATTTAAGCGGCGCAAATACGGGAGTTCATTCAGAAAATTTCTTCGGAGCCGATGGTCGTGCATGCAGTCTGCTGCGAGTTAAACACCAAGTTCCTGTTTAATCCTCTGACGCTCTGCATGCTGTTGGATCTGATGGCGCACAACAGCGGCTTTCTCATTCGTGCACGGCTGCGCATTGTTGCCCCTGGGCGCTTCGACAGCGCAGACAACTCGAAAGAGTTATTCTAAAAGAGTGAATTTCGCTCTAAAAGAGCAAAACACAGCGGCGTTGAACGTCCTTCTCAGGACGCGTCTTTTTAAAGACAATTTTCCGCCTCTGTGTAGTTTCTGGATGCGTTGATTCTCCCCACCTCTGACGGCCATAAAAACTGCCTTGCATTCCTGGGTTGCGATCACACGCAGGCAGCGTTTTTATGAATGGTCTATGTTTTCAGTACAAGAACATAGCCATGACAGCATTGCGGTCGTAGGCTTTTTCTTGTAGTGAGAAAAAGCAGCTTCAGCAGCCCCCCGCGCCTCGCCTCCTTCCTACGGGATTGAGGCAGGCGCCGCGGGCGATGAAAACGATCTGGGGACAGTGATGGGCTCCGTTTCGCTGGGTGAACCCCCTCGAAACCTCCCGCCTCCCCGGCACGCTTACTTGTTTCCGTCCGAGCTCGGGATGAGCATTCTCTCCAATGGGTTATGTTTTCAGTGTGAGACCATAACCGAGGCAGCGTTGCGATCTCTGCTTTCTCTTGTAGTGAGAGAGAGCCATTTCGGCCGCCCCCCACGCCTCTCCTCCTTCTTACGGGATTGAGGCAGGCGCCGCGGGCGATTGAGAACGATCTGGGGAGAATAACGGGACGCTTTCGCCGGGTAAATCCCCTCGAAAACCTCCCGCCTCCCCAGCACGGTTGCCTGCTTCCCCCGAGCTCGGGATTAGTGCGGTCCACTTAACAGCCTACCGTCCGGTCCCTCGAGCTCCCCGGCATTGGATGATGACATCACCGCTGCATTGGAGAGCGTAACAGCGGCGCCGGATGCGGATAACTCGCCTGGGCTGCCACCTTCGGGTCTCCGCCCAGTCTGAGCCTGACGCAAGAAGGTCCGCTATGCTTCCCCGGGCTTAATTGGTTCCGCGGGCATTCCTTCCCGGATGTGCATGGCGAGCTGAGCAAGCCCAGCTTCCTCGCTCCTCCGCTCTCGCTACCCTCGGTGGTAGAACGGTCCCAGACCGCTCCCCCTGCACGCCAAGGCCCCCTCCTGCAAGTCCACCGCGCCAGGGCACTTCAAATCTGCACTTGGGTGGTCCTGTTCTTGATGTGCTGCAGGAACTGCACTCAAACAGGCGATGGCCACTCCGTGGTCCAGAAACGCAACGATGGACAGGCAGTACGGGAGGCAGACAAAGCACGCTTTCTCAAATGCCCCCGTCTCCCAGCTCCGTCCATTCGGCGACACCACTTGACGACTTCACCCAGCAGTCCTCAGTGGTGAAGAAACAGAGCGAAGGCTATTTTCAAGCAAAAAAGAGCATCCTGCCCTGCCGCAAACCTGCCGCCAGGGGCCATGCCCTGTCTGCTCGCCGGCATGCACTCCTGCGGCTTTCAAGAAAGAAAGAAAGTGGTGCTCCGCCTCAACTAACAAGTGAGTGGGCCCAGCTCTCAGCCCCAGCGTTGAGCTCCCCGCAGAAGTTGGACGCCCATCGTCTCACGGACCTCCTTGAGGACCCAGAAGGCTCCCAGGCTCCTGAGATGACAGACCCAGAGACCGAGGCGTTAGCTCCGGAGCTGGTAAGACCACTCCGTTCCCCGATGGAGGGCCGGGAGGAGAATTTTTTGTTAAATTCTTTACACTCTATAGAGCTATTTCCTTGTTGTCTCTGGGGTCACCTGGCCCGCAAATGCCGTTCTCACGCTTTCAGGCCTCGACAGTCCCGGCTCCATGGACGTGGTGTCCCCGCCTTCAGCGCCACGACTGTTCCCCGGCCGGCCGGTTCAGACGAGTCCAGAGGACGCCATCATCAGACCTCCTCCTCAGTCACGAACCCGCCCCCTGCCGGATGCGCGGAGCAAGGTAAGTGCCTTGAGTTTATTCTCAGCACCAGAGCCTCGGGATGCCACGTTGCCTCCCGACACGCGTTACCTGTTCCGCACCGCTGCGAAGCCCTGCCGGGTACGTCCAAAAAACTCGTCCCCTTGGTGCCCCTAGCACGGAGTTTAAAGGTGTGGCTTTCACTGCCCGACCAGTCACGCTGGCTGCACCGGACCATTCGACTCAGTTACGCAATTCAGTTTGCCAGGTCTCCAGTACATGGCCAACATGCCCATTCCCTGCGCGAAGAAATCGCCTCCCTTCTATTAAAGGACGCGATAGAGCCTGTCCTTCCAACTGAAATGAAGAAGGGTTTCTACAGCCCTTACTTCGTGGTACCCAAGAAAGGCGGCGGCTTACGACCGATCTTGGACCTGCGAGTTTTCAATCGGACCTTGTCCAAACTCCCGTTCAAAATGCTCACCCAGAAACAAATTCTATCTGCCGTCCGGCATCTAGATTGGTTCGCAGCGGTAGACCTCAAGGACGCGTACTTCCACGTCTCAATTCGCCCTCGACATCGACCCTTCCTAAGGTTCGCGTTCGACGGCCAGGCATATCAGTACAAAGTCCTCCCCTTCGGCCTGTCTCTGTCCCCTCGCGTCTTCATGAAAGTCGCAGAGGCAGCACTTGCCCCGCTCCGAGAAGCCGGCATACGCATACTCAATTACCTCGACAACTGGCTCATACTGGCCCACTCCCGAGAGTTACTATGCACACACAGAGACCAGGTGCTCAGCCACCTCAGCCGTTTGGGGCTTCAGGTCAACTGGGAAAAGAGCAAGCTCTCCCCGGTCCAGAGCATCTCTTTTCTCGGTCTGGAGTTAGACTCAGTCCCAATGACAGCACGTCTCTCCAAAGAGCGTGCTCAGCCAGTGCTGAAATGCCTCGCTTCCTTCAAGCCAGGCGCCGAGGTACCGCTAAAACGTTTCCAACAGCTCCTGGGGTATATGGCATCCTCCGCGGCGGCCGCGACGCTGGGGTTGATGCATATGAGACCACTTCAGCACTGGCTCCGGACTCGAGTCCCGAGACGAGCATGGCGCCATGGCACACACAACGGAAAAGTTACCTCTGCCTGCCGCCAAACCTTCAAACCCTGGACAGACCTCTGCTTTCTAAGGGCAGGGGTACCCTTGCAGCAGGTGTCCCGACGCGTTCTGGTCACAACCGACGCCTCCAAATTGGGTTGGGCGCCGTATACAACGGGCGCGCAGCCGCAGGCCGGTGGAACCGAGGCCCGCTGCGCTGGCACATCAACTGCCTAGAACTGCTGGCTGTTTTTCTGGCCCTGCAGAAGTTTCTTCCGTTAATTCGGAACAAACACGTCCTAGTCAGGGCAGACAGCACCACGGTCGTAGCCTACATAAACCGCCAAGGCAATCGCCCGTCGTCTCCTCCTTTGGAGTCAGCAGCAACTGGAGTCACTGCGCGCCACTCACATCCCCGGCAACCTCAATGTGATAGCGGACGCGCTGTCAAGACAAAGCTTGCCTGGCGGAGAGTGGAGGCTCCACCCCCAGTCGGTCCAGCTGATTTGGGACCGGTTCGGCAAGGCTCAGGTAGACCTGTTTGCCTCCCAAGAAACCTGCCACTGCCCGCTCTGGTATGCCCGGACAGAGGCTCCCCTCGGGGCAGACGTGTTGGCACACAGCTGGCCGGCGGGGCTGCGCAAGTACGCATTTCCCCCAATGAGCCTTCTTGCACAGTTGCTATGCAAGGTCAGGGAGGATGAGGAGCAAGTCATTCTGGTAGCCCCTTACTGGCCCACCCGGACTTGGTTTTCGGACCTCACGCTCCTCACGACAGCCCCTCCCTGGCAAATTCCCCTGAGGAAGGACCTTCTTTCTCAGGGACGGGCACACTCTGGCACCCGCACCCAGACCTCTGGAACCTCCACGTTTGGCCCTTGGACGGGATGCGGAAGATCTAGCCGGCCTACCACCGACCGTCATAGATACAATCAATCAAGCCAGAGCCCCCTCTACCAGGCATCTCTACGCTCTAAAGTGGCATCTGTTCGCGGACTGGTGTTCTTCCCGAGCCGAAGACCCGCAGAAGTGCGCAGTTAGGTCATTGCTCGTGTTTCTTCAGGAGAGGCTGGACAGGAGGCTGTCCCCCTCCACCCTCAAGGTGTATGTCACCGCTATCGCGGCCCACCACGACACGGTAGACGGCAAGTCTCTTGGTAAGCATGACTTAATCGTCAGGTTCCTAAAAGGTGCCCGGAGGATAACTCCCTCCTGGCCTAACCTGTTCCCCTCCTGGGATCTCTCAGTCATCCTTACGGGACTCCAGAGAACCCCCTTCGAGCCGCTTGACTCAGCTGGACTCAGGGCCCTCTCTCTCAAGACTGCCCTGCTGATCGCGCTCGCTTCCATCAAGAGGGTCGGGGACCTGCATGCGTTCTCTGTTAACGACGCTTGCCTGGAGTTCGGTCCGGCAGATACTTTCGTGATCCTAAGACCGCGACCGGGCTATGTGCCCAAGGTTCCTACCACACCCTTCAGGGATCAGGTGGTGAACCTGCAAGCTGCCCGGGAGGAGGCAGACCCAGCCCTTTCACTGCTGTGTCCAGTACGTGCTTTACGTATTTATCTGGACCGCACACAGAGCACCAGACGCTCTGAGCAGCTCTTCGTCTGCTTTGGGGGACAGCAGAAAGGGAACGCTGTCTCCAAGCAGAGACTCGCCCACTGGGTTGTCGACGCCATTTCCCTGGCTTATCACACCCAGGCCGTGCCCCCCCCTTGCGGGTCCGAGCTCACTTGCGTCCTCATGGGCACTGGCTAGGGGCACTGCTCTAGCAGACATTTGTAGAGCAGCGGGCTGGGCAACACCTAACACTTTTGCGAGATTCTACAATCTCCGAGTTGAGTCAGTATCGTCCCGTGTTTTCTCAGGTACCGAGCCCGTAGAACTCGGTGGCACGCCCACGATCTGACAAGGTGAATCGCTTGCACCTAGCGCCCTTCCCCCTAACCAGGGGAAACAGTGCACCTTCATTCCCAGGAGATCTCAGGTTTGGGACACTGGTTGATTCCTCCCTAGCCCTCGTGGGTCGCAGTTCAGCGGAGGAACTCGCTGACCCAAGCCACTGCGGGTACCGCAAGCTACCCTCTACTGGTATAGGTGCTCCACAGGTAAGGCCTCCTTTGGACTCCCCCTGTGTGTAACACCACGGTTCTGTCCCCTCTGGCGAGCTGACTCCCGTGTTTCCCTTAGGCAGTCATGGCTGCCTCGGTTGCCGTGCTGTATGTTCCCCCCCTCTATGAGGCTGGATCCACCACCGCACTGACTTTTCCACATAGGCCCTAAGCAGGCCTCTGATGGTTTTGCCACTTAAACTTGCCTCCCCTCTCGGGTAGGCGTGGCCTCCGCAGGGTCTTCTCCACCCTGAATAAGGGCTAAGACCCCCTTCCCTCAATGCGTGTAAGGGCCCCGGCCTAAGTTGCTCTATGCGAGAAACATAGAGGGAAAGAGGCCCGGCCAGGCTTGGCCCGTTCCCAGGTTGGCAGCCAGCACCTTGTTCCCCCCTCCAGGGTAACGATAAGGAATCCTGATGGCTTAAATGGGGCATTGGGGAAGGGTACGTGCAGCCTGATACAGTTGGTCGTCCTGCACGTAAGAATACCTGCTCGCTCCTGTATCAGCAGTTCACGTACATCGGCTCAGCGCATGGCACTTTTATAAGTGGACCCCTAGTGTCGCTTCTCTGACACAACGTGGAGAGAGCGACAGAAAGGGAACGCCTAGGTTACGTATGTAACCTCCGTTCCCCGATGGAGGGAACGAGACGTTGTGTCTAGCCTGCCACGTCGCTGAGCCGAGCCACTGTTGTGGCCGGACCATTTCCGGCTCCTCAGAAAAATCCTGAATGAACTCCCGTATTTGCGCCGCTTAAATACCCGTATGTCCGGGGGCGGGACATGCAAATACTGGTTGCCAACTCTCATTGGCCTTTTTTCATAGTCCAGAGGTGAATATTGGCGCTCAAGAGAGACCCCTAGTGTTGCTTCTCTGACACAACGTCTCGTTCCATCCATCGGGGAACGGAGGTTACATACGTAACCTAGACATACTAGCTGCCTTACTAGCTGTTTTAAGTCATACTAGCTGCCTTTAAAAGCTAATTCAACCACAGAAAATCTAGGCTACCTCTGCAACAAAGGGCTTATTGCTTGTGGATAGCAAAATGCCTGCTGTTCCCTCTGCATGATAAATAACTTTACAGGTTGACTAATACAATGAACTCTTACATAGTCTTAACACTTTCATTCCATCTTTTTTTCACTTCAAGTCCATCTTTCAAGTCCAGCAATTTCTGCAATTCAATAATGATTTTCCCAGCTTTCACTGAAAAGCTTTAGTGAAATGAATAATGGGAAACATGGAATTCTGATGCATAATGATAGCTCATTCATCACAAGAACTCTGAAATGAATCAAGAGATAATATGTTTTGCTAGTAGACCATGGCTTCATAATGGATGAATGGATGTTTGTAATGGATGTGCCTCATAAAAACAAATCTTTGCAGCCCATGGCCCACCTGTACTGCAACATTTTGAAATTAGAAAATCTTCGGAACAAATAAACTTGTACATCTGGCCTTCCACATCTCTTTCTGTCCTTTTTAGAGCCAGTTGTCCTTTGACTTTGAAGACTGAAGTGGACACCTTTGTATGAAATCTTCAGTTTTTGGCAATTTCAAGCATTGTATAGCCTTCATTCCTCAAACAATGATTGACTGCTGAGTTTCTAGAGAAAGCTGTTTCTATTTTTTTGTTGCCATTTTTTACCTAATATTGACCTTAAGACATGCCAGTCTATTGCATACTGTGGCAACTCAAAAACAAACACAAACACAATGTTAAGCTTCATTTAACAAACCAAATAACTTTCAACTGTGTTTGATATAATGGAAAGTGATTTTCTAGTAACAAATTATCAATTTAGCATGACTACTCAAGGATAAGGTGTTGGAGTGACGGCTGCTGGAAATGAGGCCTGTCTAGATATGATAAAAAATTGCTGTTTGCTGTTTTTTACATCAGTAATGTCCTGATTATACTTTGTGATCAGTTGAATGCCACTTTGTTGAATTAAAGTACCAATTTCCATCCAAAACAGCAAAATCTGAACATTATTCCAAACCTTTGGCTGCCAGTGTAAATTACATTATTATTTTTAGAAATAAAAGAATTATAAAATATTTTATAAAGTATATTTTACATAAAGAAAATTATGCCTCATTTTAGGATTTTGTTTAGGATCATTATCTTCATGACAATTAAACATATTATAATACTACATATTATATTTATATATTCTATAATAATAATAATGATTATATATTATATTATAAATAATAATTATAATTATTTTATGTGAAGAATTTGCATCATTTTCATTTCTGTAATACAGTAATGAAACCCATCATTTGATACATTTTTTTAAAAGTCATCAAAATAATATTACATTACCATGATGTCCAAATACTTTACAACTTCTAACAATATAGTATACTGTATATAAAATAATATTATTACAACTATATATAGTTATTTCTCCCATTAAAGTAGAGAATAAGATTTCTTGAGATAAAAGTAATGAGAATGCTTAATTGTCACTCTTCTATTTTCTCTTCTAATCTTCAATTTGAATTAAAAAAAAAATTTCCTGGGGTTTTCGTTTTACATTTGACCCAGACATGTTTACCGTGCTCTCTCCCGTTTCCTGAGATTCACTCAATTGTTTGGTGTCAATGCATGTTTAACACAGCTATTGCAGTGACTGCCAATTTTACCTGATACGTCCAAGTGCTCCAGATTGGGACATTGGGATACCACGTCAAATACAGCATCGTTGGACAGATTATAGCAGCCAGCGACTTCCAGACGCTGCAGCTCTGGACAGCACTGAGCTATAACACGAAGCCCACGATCAGAAAGCCTCCGGCACCCACTGGCCACCACCGTCTCAAGGGTCAGACAAACATTGGGAGTGTCCTGACATAACCTATGGGTGAGCACTTTCAGGGCCCTGTCAGCAAGTAGCAGCTCTCCAGTTAGACGGATGCTACTCCATAGCCGTGGATCCCAGGCGAGGTTATACCACCGACGGCAGACTCGAGCACAGCGGCACAGCTGAGGGGTGGACAAGAACGAGAGGACGTGCAGGAGGATGGGATCGGAAAGGACATCAATGAGGGTGGTGTGATGAGCTTTGGAAGGCTGTAAGCATGTCCCAGGGGGCGGATGCACCATGGCAACTGTTTCCCCAGGGACATTAAAAGGAGAGGAAGACATTTCATGGCCACTGGAGACTGTTTGAGAGGACGGGTTTGGGTTCAGAATGAGAGCGGGACTGGGTGTGCTAAGTATCCTCATGCTCAGGTCCAAATCTGAAGATAAGAGAAAGAGAGAGAGAGAGAATTAGCTTACCATTCTCTTTAAAATCCATGTTGTTTATCCTAGACACCAATGCGATTAAATGGAGAGCAAATCAAGACTTTTGGTTAAGTCTTTGAGGTCCGAAGAAGTTGTACTCTGAACCGTCATATCCTGCCGGAGATAGGAGGCAGGGGCGAGGAGCCTACCCCTGTGCAGGATGAGACTCAACTGGTGGTGGTGGGGTGGTGGAGGTTGCCATGTTATCACACTGAAACAGCAATGTGATAGATAGTGAGCAGACTTACAGTATAAAGCAATGGCTTCCAAGTGATTGGCTAGGAGTTACATGGTAATGGTACGATGATATACAGCTGCTAGTCTTCCCACTAGAACTACGCTGCACTTACAGGTGAAACTCGAAAAATTAGAATATCGTGCAAAAGTTCATTAATTTCAGTAATTCAACTTAAAAGGTGAAACTAATATATTATATAGACTCATTACAAGCAAAGTAAGATATTTCAAGCCTTTATTTGATATAATTTTGATGATTATGGCTTACAGCTTATGAAAACCCCAAATTCAGAATCTCAGAAAATTAGAATATTACATGAAATCAATAAAAAAAGGATTTTAAATACAGAAATGTCGGCCCTCTGAAAAGTATAATCATGCATATGTACTCAGTACTTGGTTTGGGCCCCTTTTGCATTAATTACTGCCTCAATGCGGCATGGCATGGATGCTATCAGCCTGTGGCACTGCTGAGGTGTTATGGAAGACCAAGATGCTTCAATAGCGGCCTTCAGCTCTTCTGCATTGTTTGGTCTCATGTCTCTCATCTTTCTCTTAGTAATGCCCCATAGATTCTCTATGGGGTTCAGGTCAGGCGAGTTTGCTGGCCAATCAAGCACAGTAATACCATGGTCATTGAACCAGGTTTTGGTACTTTTGGCAGTGTGGGCAGGTGCCAAGTCCTGCTGGAAAATGAAGTCAGCATCTCCATAAAGCTTGTCTGCTGAAGGAAGCATGAAGTGCTCTAAAATGTCCCGGTAGACGGCTGCGTTGACTCTGGACTTAATAAAGCACAGTGGACCAACACCAGCCGATGACATGGCTCCCCAAACCAACACAGACTGTGGAAACTTCACACTGGACTTCAAGCATCTTGGATTGTGTGCCTCTCCATTCTTCCTCCAGACTCTGGGACCTTGGTTTCCAAATGAGATGCAAAATTTGCTCTCATCAGAAAAGAGGACTTTGGACCACTGAGCAACAGACCAGTTCTTTTTTTCTTTAGCCCAGGTAAGACGTTTGACATTTGAAGCCCATGTCCAGGACCCGTCTGTGTGTGGTGGCTCTTGATGCAGTAACTCCAGCCTCAGTCCACTCCTTGTGAAGCTCCCCCACACATTTGAATGGCCTTTTCCTGACAATCCTCTCCAGGCTACGCTCATCCCTGCTGCTTGTGCACCTTTTTCTTATTATTATTATATTATTATTAGAAAATATTCTAATTTTCTGAGATTCTGAATTTGGGGTTTTCATAAGCTGTAAGCCATAATCATCAAAATTATATCAAATAAAGGCTTGAAATATCTTACTTTGCTTGTAATGAGTCTATATAATATATTAGTTTCACCTTTTAAGTTGAATTACTGAAATTAATGAACTTTTGCACGATATTCTAATTTTTCGAGTTTCACCTGTACATTTCCAGGGCCAACAAATTGTTATAAAAAAATTCTTTTTTTCTATCTGAGACAAGGTTGACAAACAAATAAATATAAACGGGAACTCAATAAAGTTTCGTGAGAAACAAAAGACTGATATTTGAGCAACTGAATCCTGTCTTGCAATACTGCACGTTAAATTAATATTCTGGGTTCAACAGTCAAGCTCAATTAACAGCATTTGTGGCATAATGTTGATTACCACAAAAAAATATTTTGACTCATTCACACACTTTTCTTAAAAAAAGAAGGAAAAATTTAGGTTACAGTAGAAGTGAATGGGGCCAACTTTTGGAGGGTTTAAAGGCAGAAATGTAATGCTTAATATTTTATAAAAGCACTTATATTAATTATTTTGTTAAGACTGTGTATAATGTGAGCAGTAAATGAAATGAATCAACACTTTTAAAGTCATTTAGGGGGTTTTAGAGTTTACTGCGTTACGTCATTCTGGCAGTAAAATAGTTGTAAAATTGGATATAATTTTACACAGAAAAGCTTAGTAAGTGATTTTAATCATGCTAATATGCTACAAGGATATGTTTCTTATATCATGTTATTGGAAGCTGATACCTGTTTTAATGTTATTTATCCAACACACTCTCATGATGGAACGTTGCGGGGAGACACCAATAAAATATCACTATTGGTCCAAACCAAATGTCACTATGCTGTATTCAACACATTTCGGAGCAATCCATTGCCTTACCCAACTCTAAATTGTAATAATAAATTATTTTTAAATGATGTAATCATCCACTCGTTGCTTTATTTATTAAGTCTTTCAGCAACATTCAGATTTCCCATCTGCCATAACAATAAGAGCCTGATCCACACTAATTTAGACATTCCAATTTGTTGCCTCAACAAACGTCACTATGGCTTTGACGTCAGTGAACATTAAATAGAATTGGCTCTCACATGTTATGCGACCGATTGTGACATTCTACGAGAGGAGGGGAAGATTTTCAGCAATTAAAACCTTGAGTTTCACTCTGTTCCTCACACAGAGCTGTCATATGCATTCAGAAGACTTTAAATACAGCATGAGTTGTTTAGACAGTTTTTAGAGAATACTGCACAAACTTTATATGTATATTATTAATAACACAATATTCCTTTAACGGCACTGTTTTTTTAACACTGTTAACGCATGTCGTTATATAACACTTTTAATAAACCATGCATTGACCGTCATGAAAGCAGATGGTGGGGGACATTATGCTGAGACCTGTCCCAGTGCCATTTTAACAAATTTAGCAAAGCAGGGGAACATTTAAAATGAAGTAAGCACACAAAAACACAGTTAGAAAGTGCTCATAACATGACTGCAGCTGCTTTTTGAACAACTGTCTTGCACTGCGAACCAAAGTTTTAGTGCTGGCCAACTTTGATTGATCAAGGATTGTCCAGGATTGATAAAGTTTGCAGGATAAGTTGGAAAGAAATCTGCTCATCTCATCTCTAAACATGCATATTTGAAGGTCTGTTAATTCAGGTATTACACTAAATGACTTAGAATTCTGCTTGTAATATCATGCTTGTGCTTAGATTAAATGCAAGTAGGCTATAATTTAGAGAAATGGTGCAGATTTTAAGTGCTATCATTTTCTGCTTTTACTTCTTGCACTATATCATGCAATAATACACTGACATAGGCCTAACGATTAATGTGTCATAACACATCTCCATAAAAATCCAAACACAAGTGGTCAAAAAAGAAGCATAATATGACCGGTTATAACGGTGATGTGTCACGCTTGTCCACTTCTGACCGAATCACCCCAAACGTGTGCGAGCCGTACTTTTATGTTGTTTATTTACATGTTATCATGAATTAAATCTCCCATTGAGTTTGTGCATGAATTTCAGGATCTACTAATCGTCTGTTAATCAAACGATGCACTAAAGAAAGAGCTTTAAACTGACGGGAATAATGCAGACTGCTTTTGAACTTTGCATACTGTCAGCAAAGTCCTGAAAATTCTTTTTTTAATTTGTCTGACATTTCCAGCTAAAGGAAACCCTGCTGCGCACAGTCTCCAAGGTTCTGTCACAGTGTCTCTGCATAAGAATGCGTTTGATAGTTTACTAGTCACTGTAGAACAGCAGAAGATGCTGGAAACCTGCAGGTAATCTACACTGTCATTAGCCCATTTAATCCCACCAAACATTGTGAAAGAGGTCTAAAAGGAATTGTTGATGTATTTTATACCGTGTTGTCAACTGTAAATGACAGTTCAGACTTTTTTCTTTTGCATAAGTATTGCATATAGTCACATGAACAGAGCTATTTCGTTCCACTGTGCACCTTTATACATTATGTCTGTTAAAACACCACAAAAGGAAGAAAATATGCATTGTCATAATACACATACAACTATATATATATATATATATATATATATATATATATATATATATATATATATATATATACACTTTTATTTAAGGATTATTAGGAACACCATACTAATACTGTGTTTGACCCCCTTTCACCTTCAGAACTGCCTTAATTCTACGTGGCATTGATTCAACAAGGTGCTGAAAGCATTCTTTAGAAATGTTGGCCCATATTGATAGGATAGCATCTTGCAGTTGATGGAGATTTGTGGGATGCACATCCAGGGCACAAAGCTCCCGTTCCACCACATCCCAAAGATGCTCTATTGGGTTGAGATCTGGTGACTGTGGGGGCCATTTTAGTACATTGTCATGTTCAAGAAACCAATTTCAAATGATTCGAGCTTTGTGACATGGTGCATTATCCTGCTGGAAGTAGCCATCAGAGGATGGGTACATGGTGGCCATAAAGGGATGGACATGGTCAGAAACAATGCTCAGGTAGGCCGTGGCATTTAAACGATGCCCATTTGGCACTAAGGGGCCTAAAGTGTGCCAAGAAATCATCCCCCACACCATTACACCACCACCACCAGCCTGCACAGTGGTAACAAGGCATGATGGATCCATGTTCTCATTCTGTTTATGCCAAATTCTGACTCTACCATCTGAATGTCTCAACAGAAATCGAGACTCATCAGACCAGGCAACATTTTTCCAGTCTTCAACTGTCCAATTTTGGTGAGCTCTTGCAAATTGTAGTCTCTTTTTCCTATTTGTAGTGGAGATGAGTGGTACCCGGTGGGGTCTTCTGCTGTTGTAGCCCATCCGCCTCAAGGTTGTGTGTGTTGTGGCTTCACAAATGCTTTGCTGCATGCCTCGGTTGTAACGAGTGGTTATTTCAGGCAAAGTTGCTCTTCTATCAGCTTGAATCAGTCGGCCCATTCTCCTCTGACCTCTAGCATCAACAAGGCATTTTCAGCCCACAGGACTGCCGCATACTGGATGTTTTTCCTTTTCACACCATTCTTTGTAAACCCTAGAAATGGTTGTGCGTGAAAATCCCAGTAACTGAGCAGATTGTGAAATACTCAGACCGGCCCGTCTGGCACCAACAACCATGCCACGCTCAAAATTGCTTAAATCACCTTTCTTTCCCATTCTGACATTCAGTGTGGAGTTCAGGAGATTGTCTTGACCAGGACCACACCCCTAAATGCATTGAAGCAATTGCCATGTGATTGGTTGATTAGATAATTGCATTAGTGAGAAACTGAACAGGTGTTCCTAATAATCCTTTAGGTGAGTGTATATATATATATATATATATATATATATATATATATATATATATATATATATATATATATATATATATATCAATGGGGTTAAGATCCATAACACTCTTTTCTATTATCTGTTGTCCAATGTCTGTGTTTCTTCACACAATCTAACCTTTTCCGAAACAGCAAAATCTGAACATTATTCCAAACTTTTGGCCGCCAGTGTATATACAGCATGCAAATATATATATATATATTTTCTGGATAAATAAACTCTGGATTTGCTTAGCTTCGGTTCTGTTGAGGAAGTGAGTGTTTAAGTGCAATGATGATTACTTTACTAGAGAACTTCAACTTGATGTATAAATTTAGGCAGAGATTTTGTTTCCAAGCCACTTTTTGCATGCAAGAGCACATTTACAAATATGCTACATTGATAGTCTTCAGTGTATATTTTTTCATTCCAGATGAAGCACTGCAAGAATAATTCAATATATTTACTCAATTTAAGCAATTTGATGATGAGTTAATTGCACTATCTCCACATACAACAATCTTACATACCTCTGCTGACCTCACAGGTCTTTTGACATTGTTTTGCCAGGAGGGTCTTTAGATACACACCAACTTTTGTGTGAATCAGATAAACAAAACAAAACAAATAAAAATTGTTTTGGAGAAATTTTGAAATGGCAGAATTTCTATTAGGTAGGTAATATAATAGATAGGGACTTGAAGCATTAATATTGGTTACAGGTGTGTATATATCTATTATTTTACAATGGCTTCAAACGTGGCTCATCCAATCAGATTTCAGTGTCTGGACCATCTGCTTTATAAAAAGTGCATTTAGCATTCCTTTGGCTGGTCTTTAGATCAGTTGCATTACTGATGTAATTTGGTCTATATGCTCTTGGCCCAGACAGTGAGACAGTGTCCATCCACATGACTGTCATGCCATCATGATTTACACAATAAAAAACGAACAGACAGGCTGCTTCCCTTCCTTTCCTTGGGAGAATGGATAACACTTTGCTATGTAGAGCATAAGTGTGTTTTAATGTGTGTGTGTACCTGCATGTGCAAACAGTAAGTCAAAAAGATTTGTATTCCAGACCTGATCTAAGAACAGTTTGACTAATCGCCAGGGCATGATGACATATACAGGCACTCCCTCTCAAGGGACCAAAATGTCTTGGACATGACAGAAGACAGCTACATGAGTCCACTCCAGACCTTTCACAGAAATTCTAGCCCAGCTGGGGCCAGGTTGAATGCTATCAACAGGGTAATCTAAGACAAAACCTAACAAATTCAGTTTAAGTAATAGAATCAATCCATTATGTGTTGTCCAAGTTGTTCGCTCCAAGTCAAACATGGTCATTTAGTACATTAAAAAAACTTTTTACAAGTATGCAAACACAGATGCGAATTCTTGGTCAATGCAATGCAAGCATGCTGTCATGTTGTACATATTTAATAATTTGTACACCAGGAGCTAGCTATCTGTTAACATTTCAATGAATCTCAGTGGCAGTTACTAAGCTGGTGCATGCAACCCTGGATGTTTGCCACCTGGATACTGCCATTTGTTACTTTCAAATGTTGTGCCATTAACCCGAATGTGTTATGCTGTGTTCCATTCAAAGTTTGATGTAGGATATTCCTATTTTAAATCTTAGATCTCCCACCATTAAGGTTTTTCATTGCCTTATGCTCAGAAGATGACATATAAGGAAACAAAACTGCAACACACCCATTAGCTTAGCAAGTATTCAGTTGTCACCAGAGACATCTTGGATTATGATGATTATTCACAAAACTTCTCTCTCAGTTTGCCCTGCACATTTTACATTGTGCTATTACTGCCAGACGAAAGGTGGTAAAATGAATTTTATTTAAAAGAGATGTTGTTGTACATTTTCTATCAATCATATTGGTAGTAATTGATCAAATAATGCTCAAATGATGGAGAAGAGCATTATATCCTGACGTATAGTAGATCCGATTCGTGGTGTAGTCAAGCGTACTTTCAGCATGTTAAAGACATGATTAGGTCCTGGCAAAGTGTGTCAAATCACGGTGGTCTGCTGCATCCTCCACTATATAGCGCTCAAAATTGGCCCGCAGGACTGGAAATGTGTGTGCAAACTGTGTTCAGCAGCAACTTTGAGGGTGCATTTGCACCGTTGCCTGATCTGTATAATCAAATAGTAAATAGCAGACAGCGCAAGAAAATACCAATTTTACCGGTCATATGTGGGGTATATTTATTTTTGTTACAGTATATGAGGGTCTCATTAAAACTGAATTAGAAAGTTTTTGTCAGTCCATCTTTTATTTTTGGTGCTTTTTAAATGTCTCTCATGTATAGATTACAGTTTTATCCTTGTCCCAGACCCAGCTGTTCAATATTAAACTATGAAAATCCATAAAAAAATACAAATTATTACATATTTAAAACTATTATAATCTAAAGAAAGAGTGACATATACATAAACCATGTCAATATTTATTGTGTTATCAATATATCCCAAATTACAACTATCACAGTCATGGAGGCATTTTCAACATTCCAAACTTTTTTGGCCCCTAATGTTTTTCATGTTTTATTCATTCAGTGTACTTGTTTACCAAGTCAGCAAAAGTGTCAGTGAATAGCATGCTTGATATAAAATCTGAAACATGTGATGTTTGTAGAAAACACAGAATATTCAAGGTAAATATAACATTCAAGGTATATATATATATATATATATATATATATATTCATATTCATACATTGTCCAACATTTCAGATACAACAAGCAAAAGTAACTGTCAAAAACATAATACTCATTATTAATCTGGTGCCTGTATTAGTGCAATTCAAAATAAATCTTTGTCTCCTCTTAGCTCTCATAAGCTTGTTTTTTGGAAAGGCACAATAACTGGTGACAATAACAGCTGGCACAGTGATGTTGATGCATTCGTTTTTATGATTATTATTCCAGTATGCAGTCATGAGCCTGTGACATTTGTGGTATTTGTGAATAAATTCCCACTTTTGCACTATACATACACTCAGACCTCAACTGTTTGCATAATATCAAACTAATCAGTCGGATATTATAACATGGCCTGTTTTGATTGTGCAACTGCTAAATGTCTAACTGTACTAACTATCCACTGCAGGACAAGTTGACAGACCGAGTAAACCAATTTTACAGAAGGGGTTCTGCATTACTTGACTGCATTACAGACTTTATGAACTGCTTCAACCCTGAGTGTCTCATAGATTCAATCAGTTTTAGACTTATAGAAGAAAACACCATGAGAGTTTAAGGACTCTAGAATGGCAGTGAGGGATTTTTTTAGATCCCTGCTTTGCGCTATAGCTATAGCCTCTGCAACCAAATCATCGGTTCTGGGTGGTCCATCCCACATTGTGGTTCCCTAGGGATATGTAGCGTGCAACACTACATTCAGTATCTGTGGATTTGGTGTACACAGCTGGAATGAGTCCCGGGAGGTCTTCGTTCCACTATGGTAATGGATCAATACCAAACTACCCATCAAATATCACTACCACTCCAGGGAATTGCTCAACTCAGCAAGTAGCAGAACAAAACGATTGGGTTCCATACTTGAGATTCCTTTTCAAAACACTTGATGATGATTGTCCCAGAGACCCATGTGTTTATTCTAGCACCCCATAAATAATGGACCATCTTGGCTAATTTCCAGTGTTTATAGATTGGCCCTGTGTTTAGGCGGTGCACTGACCTCCATCTTATTCAGGCTGATCATAGACTGTCAATCCTAAATAAACCACTTCCTTCAAAAGGTCTCATGCTATAGACTTTGGGCAATTTAACCCAAGCCTGTCAAGGTAATCTCAAAATGAGCTTTAAATCATGGTTTTGTATATGATTAAATGTTCGGTTTAACTGAAACAATAATGAACAATCTTTTAAAAAAAACAATCACAAGTGTTGTTGCAAGACTTTTCAACATTTAATCATGCTAAGGATATAAATGATAGATATCAACAATTCAATTTTAAACTAGTTAAAATACTGTAGAGCGGAGGAGGGTGGGGCCGGGCTGGAACAACGCACACCCAGTCCCCAATCAGCCTGATGGGGGGACGCGAGGGATACAGGCAGCCAGTGACGATGGTTCGAGAGAGAGAGAGAATGACATGTAGCTGCTCTGTGTGTTTATGTTTGTGTGTTTTACCTTCAGTTTATTTTTAAAACTATTATTTCAATTGTCAAGCTGGTTCTCGCCTCCTCCTTTCCATTGAACTGCTTAACAAATACTAATTCTTGATATAAAACAATTACGTCAATACACATTCTTGATTGCAAAAATGGAATTTCAAATAGTTTCAACAAAAAAACATACTTCTTGATATCTGTTATTGCATTTTCACTAGTAGAATTTCACAATTATCGGCCATTCACTCTGGTCCAAAATGCAATAACAGATATCTAGAATAGTTGACGGCCATCCGTGAGTTCACTGGCTTCCTCTATCCTCTGCGCTTCCACGTTCATCACTTCTTACCGGAGCTAACACTACGCCTACTTCATACGCCGGAACTGGGCTCTCTCATGAAGGCATGAACGGCCTTTACTGGAAGCCAGTGATTATAGTTTATAAAGTTATAAATATGGATATTTTTCTTACAACAACGCATCGCTTCACTTCAGAAGGCCTTTATTAACCCCCTGGAGCCGTATGGATTACTTTTTTGATGGATGGATGTGCCTTTTTGGGCTTCAAAATCTAAGGTACCATTCACACCCATTATAAAGCTTGGAAGAGCCATGATGTTTTTTTATATAACTACGATTGTGTTTGGCTGAAAGAAGAAAGTCACATACACCTAAGATGGCTTGAGGGTGAGTAAATTATGGGCAAATTTTTTGGGGGGGCGAACTAACCCTTTATCTAAACCATTAGAGGGTTGAGGTTAGGTTTATTCTTGGTATAAAACATAGCAGTGTGCAGTACACTATATAAAATCACACTAATGGTGGTGTGGTGCTGTAAAGAATAGGCTAGGATAGGATAGGACAGATGCACAAGAGCTCAGTTCTCACTGTTCCATAATGAATACAATGTATTTGGATGCAAGATCCACTGTAAGCTGTTGAAAGCCAAGAAGCAATTTCCAAAAGCTGTAATTACATGTGTCACTGATCAAGGGAATATTTGATATCAAGTAAATCAGAGTTAATTTGCTTCCATCTTTCAAGTCACTGAAGTGTGGCTGCCCTTTCGTTCTCTTGCCCGTTTGATTTGAGACTCTTGGGCCAGAAATGGAAGATCAACTTTACTTGTGGGCTCATGCAATGTTGGATTTGGATTCTTAATCAAACATAGAGTATCTACTTAGTTCATATTGTGAATCGTAGACTAAACTTCAAACTAAAACAAACATACAGTCGACAGACAAAACACAGAGTAACAGCCAAAACAGTTTAGACAAAACTAATTTCAGGAATGGAAAAAGTACAGAATGTACAGTAAGTTCTCGAAGTCAAAACATTATGGTAGGCAAGTTGGTAGCATGCTACCAATCTCTCTACAAAGTGTGCTAATCTGTAGGTGAGTTTTCAGAAGCCTGTATGATGATTCATGGTTGCCCTTACAAAAATCAAGAGATCATAGCCTAACACTATGAACACTGCAAACTTGCCGCATATTCGCCACTGATTATTTTCAAATGCAATTTACCTTTGCTGCAAACTTACGGAAAATTGTCCATTCTTGCCAGATATTTGCTGTAGGTTCATCACTACTGGTGAAGAGCTGCCATGTGAGGCGACTCCACAAGCTCATTTGCATGTGAAAATAATGAGAGGCAAATTTCTGGTAAGTTTTGCGGCTAGTTTGCCAGAATTTTCTATTTTTTGTGAGGGTGGATTTTTGGCAAATTTATACAATTTTCAGTTCAATGAGTATAATTAGACCTGTTTTTCTTCCAACTGCCTGACCTTGACATGAACTTTCAACGGCTGCATATGGAGGAGGAATCCACAGACTTGAGATATCAGAGAAACAGGTTAACCATCTGGTCTTCAACTTGCACAAAGCAATGCATTGAAGGGGAAAATACAAACGAAAGCAAACTTGAGCATTTCAAGTGGGAAACCACAGTGAGAACTTTTGGCTGAGGCAATGAACAGGACTGATTAAAAGTTCAGAAGGAGTGATCAGTCATTATCTAATCATTGGCCACAATTCGGTTATTTGACATGTGCCTTACAGACCAAATGTATCTCAATGTCCTTGAAAGTGTTGGGGAAAGGGCATTTGTCTTTCCAGTTGCATGAAAACAGAGTTGAGAAATTTAGGAGCAATGAGAATAAAATACGGATTTCTGTGAAACACAACTACACTTCACCTTGGGATATTTGACTGTTGAGTCAAGATCAAGTCAAGAAAGTGTGCTCATTACAAAATAAATTGTCTAATTGCATAGACTAGATGTTTAAATAAAAATAAAAAACTGTAAGTATATTGGATATTTTCCAGACAAAAATTGTAAGTCTGATCACATAGAAAAGTAAAAGCATGACATGCATGTCCTTACAGCACAAACGGTCCAGCACAAGTTATGTGCCAAAGTTTAATACTTTGGCTTTCGGGTTTAGAACAAACCACTAACCTTGTGTATGAGCAATAGTAATATTAATGCTTGCCTTAGTAATACTTTAGTATACTATAATAGTAATATTTTCTGTGAAACTTATCACCTGTACAAGCTCTGAGGAAGAACACATGGAGGGCAGAATTGAATTGCAGAACAGGGAATAGAATAAGTCAATGGTAATTACAAAGAAACTCAAAGATGAAGGAGAGAGAGAGAGAGAGAGAGAGAGAGAGAGAAAGAGAAAGAGAGAGAGAGAGTAGGGGAGGACTATTTTGGCATTGTAAGACAAATTTCCCTAGATCCAGGAAGCAGTAAAAATCAGTTAAAGTATTCTTCAGGGACTTGGAGTGTTGAGTTAAACCTCTTGAGCCAAGATGACTCAAGTGTCTAAAGGCCAACCGGTACTACTCCTGCCAGTAGCATAATGCAGCGATGCTTGGCGGCATCGTCCAAACCATGAGAAAAGTTCATTAGCTCATTTGATGAGTTCCTTCCCACATGTACTGTGCTGCAAAATGCAAAGTGTTGGTGAAGTGTGAGAAACTTTCTACTACTATTTACTCAACCTTCATTTGCAAATAGTTGCCACTTATCTGGTACTATCAGCAGTTGATATGCAAAAACATTTCAAGAGGGATGATGTTGTCAAATAATTCTATTTTAGTTTAAAACACTTGTGTCAAGTTCTTAGAAATGTAATCTCTGTGCCCAATTTGGTTGAAATAAAAAAAACCTTAGCATTTTCTACAAAAATAATAATATTGAAAATAATAATAAAAACAAATTAACTTTAAAATTGTCATGTGGTGTAACCATCAAGTAAAAATAATAAATACATGAGAGTACAAACATCTTATATTAATTTAAATTAAAAGTTTGAAATTAATTAATTTCAAGAATAATTTTCATACAAATTGTCCATGGTAAAAAAAAAAATATAATAATAATATTATGAATTTTTGAGTCAAAACTATCAAGAAGTTTTCTCAGGGTTACACCACATGACTGGAAAAAGGTGCCTTTTCATAAAAATGTTAAAATATATAACAAAGGTGACCTATCTACCCTAAGCCTTACCTAACCGATAGTGACATAAAAAGCAAATGTGAGGTGAAAAACACAATGACTGAAGAAACCACATAATTTTGTGG